>NC_060138.1:693601159-694250704 GCF_021461385.2 Schistocerca piceifrons
AATATAAATTTATGTGTTAGGAAATGTTTTCGGAAAGTATTTGTGTGGAGTTTAGCTTTCGGTGGAAGTAAACGTCCACGCTATAGAGTACAGACAAGAAACTCTTTTGAAATGCGGTGATAAACAGAGAAATTCTATTCAGACTTCTAGGACTTGTAGAGGGTAGGAAGTACATAACACATTGAATAGAAACCCATGTCGGAAACGTACCGTTTTTGTGCTACAGCCGTTTGAAAACATATTTGTTACGTAGGTTTGCAACAGGGCAGTCATGGTGAGCGGGGAAGGGACGCTTACGTAGGACTGGCTGATGTCATTTGACGTCGATCCTACCTCTCTGACCGGGTTCGAGCCTCGTTCATGTGTCTGTGAGTGCTAGAGTTGGTATGGAGTATTGGAGGGGGTATGTACGTAGTTGTTTATCATCCAAACCGTACCAACATCCATTGCATGCACGATTGCTCATGCACTCGTTGATGGTTCTCTTAACGCGGTGCAGTACGGCCTCTTCGAATTCGAGTGTGCGGCGTCTCCTTGGAGCACCACATTCACTCCTAACAGTGAAGGTACTCCTCTTTCGAAGCCGTTGAGTAACTGTGGCGAAAAGGGTATGTGATGGAATCGGACGTTGTGAACAACAATGTTGACAAAGGTGACGAGAAGTTCTTCCATTATCGTGAGCTTCGCCAAGCAGAAGGATCACGTTGATGTCACTGTGTACTCAACAATGTGGCTCTAACATTCACAGACACGTGAATGGTGTCTGAACCAGGTCACAGAGGCAGGATGTACGTCAAACGATAGCAGTCAATCCGACGTAAACACACCCCTGCCCCCCCTCCACTACCCTGTGGCAAACCAAACTAGCAAACATGTTTTCAAACTGCTGTAGCACGGAAGCGATACGCACATGGGTTCCTGATCAAAATATTATATACTCACTCCCCTCTACAAGTCCTAGAAGTCTATAACGGGGATTTCCGAACACCCCGTATATTAGGTGGGTAGGAAAAGTAACTAACGGAGAGATACTAAATGGAGGCTGGGGAAAAATATTATTTCACAACTAGACTAGAAGGAGTTAAGTGTTGATAGGAGACGTCTTTACGCATTAAATTCATTTAGCAGTGGACAGAAATACGGATGGCGGCGAGGGGGGGGGGGGGTTAGGGGAGGCAGAGGGGGATGTAACTTGTGAAAGGTCACCAAGGCTTGAACATAGTAACCAGTTTCAAAGAGATGTAGGCCGCTATAGTTACACAGATGCGAAAACACACGCACCAGGGAGACTGGCGTGGAGAATTGCATGAAACCAGTCTCCAAATTAGTATCTATAAAAACAACATTCGTATCGAATGTTGGGCTCCATAAGGTTCACTTTCTCTGCAGCGACCGGGGAATATAAACTTATAACGAATGTAGCAACCAGTCGCGGAAACATAATTTATTTATCTTGTTGCAAATCGATTTCGACAGGTATCAGTCATCATCGGTGCTGAAACAAATACAAGAGACAGGACATAAACAACAGCTGCTTTAACAAACGAAAAAATTGACAATAAAACATAGTTACGTCAATTACAACATATACAGTTGTCTGAAATTAAAATTCAAAGTCATAAAATACCATTTTTCTAACCGATACAGCCAGCCGCGGTGGCCGAACGGTTCTAGGCGCTGCAGTCCGGAACCGCGCGACTGCTACGGTCGCAGGTTCGAATCCTGCCTCGGGCATGGATGTGTGTGATGTCCTTAGGTTAGTTAGGTTTAATTAGTTCTAAGTTCTAGTGGGCTGATGACCTCAGATGTTAAGTCCCATAGTGCTCAGAGCCATTTAATCGATACAGGCCATAAATAGAAGTACTGTCCTTGGCAGATTTCTATCATGAAGTGACACATCAGACGTCAACACTACATCAAGTCAACATGAGGTGGCGCCACGTTGCAATAAGCGCCCTCCATGTAAAATAGAAGAGTAATGTAAAATCCAAGCAATAAGGAATATATCACATTACAAAAAGTTATACAGTGATGGTAATTGATAATACCAATTTAAATAATTACAACAGGTGAAAACGTCTGAACATTTTTTGTCAGATGATAATAATAAATTAAATATATACGTCAAAACTACGATCGTCAAAATTGTAAGAAGAGATAAACTCGCTAAAAATATGATTCCATTCACACAAATTTAGGAAATGAAACTTGTCATAACGACGAAACCGAATAGTGGTATCAATGGCCATCTGCCGTTCTACATACGAACTACAAGTGCATCAAAAGGTACATTTATGTTACTTCCAATAGATGACGCTATGTTACTGAATGCACAAGTAGACAGAGCTGAGGTAAAAATTACAGTACGAGATAAACAATCGTATTACTTAAATAATGCTATTAACAAAGTGTTGCGCATATAAAGAACCATATATGTGGATAACGATTTTAGATCTACTATGCGAACTATAGTCTCACGAACAAATGTACCATGCGCCCTTATATTTAATAATGGCTCAGTATAGGTGTGAAAATTGATAATTGCATCAGATTTCACAAAATACATATTTTCATTAAATGTTAATATATATAAGGAGATACAAAACAATTTATAAAACCAAAAATAGAATAAATAGATGTCACTCGATGTAAGGTAACCTAAATAATCATCAGGAAAAGAAATCGATTTAACAAGATAAATAAGTTATGTTTCCGCGACTGGTTGCTACATTCTTTATAATTTTAACATTCATATCGATCTTTGTATTCAGTTCGCTTTAACGAATTATGTACAATATAATACACAAACACAAAGAGAACATGAAACATCACTCGATCGGTTTCACTCCTGGTTGACACTCAATGTCCAAATATTACTAGTCTGGCAGCGTAGGCAGGGTGCGTTTCTCGGCTGCCGTTTCCTTTGTCTCTGAGGACCAGGACTGCCGCCACAGGCCGCCGGACGACAATTAAGCGACGCGCGAGAAGTAACGCGATTAAGCGACCGAGGCTGCATTTGCATACGGCTCGCCGTCCGCTCATAATGGAGGCGATTACATCGAGCGCGTAAATCCGATTGCGACCGCCATTGGTAACCGAATCACTGCCGCTGCGGCGATCGGCGTAGCGGCTCTGCAGTCGCGGGCGGACCTGGGGAACAGTTGGCGCGTCGCCGACGTGACGCGTGGAAGCCATTCGGCTGCTCGTCGGCAGACGCGTACACGCCGGGTTCGTTTTATATCGTGCTCGGTTCTACCAAGTCCGCCTCCGTAGTTGAGTGGTGACCGCGGGAGACTGCCACGCGGGGGAACCGGCCTCGATTTCCGACACTGCCGGGTGTTTGTCCTTGGTGGGAGGACTGGAACAGACTGCGATCAGTCTCGTAAGGGCAGTTGAGGACATACCCGGTCACGAAAACTGACAACGACCACGCCTCTCCATGTTGTTGTTGTTGTGGTCTTCAGTCCTGAGACTGGTAGTAAAGCTGCATGCCCTCGGGAAAAATTACGGCCGTAGTTTCCCCTTGCTTTCAGCCGTTCGCAGTACCAGCACAGCTAGGCCGTTTTGGTTAATATTAGAAGGCCAGATCAGTCAATCATCCAGACTGTTGCCCCTGCAACTACTGAAAAGGCTGCTGCCCCTCTTCAGGAACGATACGTTTGTCTGGCCTCTCAACAGATACCCCTCCGTTGTGGTTGCACCTACGGTACGGCTATCTGTATCGCTGAGGCACGCAAGCCTCCCCACCAACGGCAAGGTCTATGGTTCATTGGGGGGGGGGGGGCCGCCTCTCCATATCGCACCCAATAACGCCATTGGCAGAGGATGGCATGGCGGTCGGTCGGTACCGAAGAACCCGCCAGAACCTGTGAACTAAGGTTACTGAATCTACTCGACTCTATCACAAGGAGAGCGGATACCCAACGAGTCACCGACTTGGCTTGTCCTTCACACGGTTCTGAGAACTTCCGGAGATCCAGTCACGATAAAACTATTGCATGTGAGATATATGAGATATACTAAACACGCTTACATTTTAAGAAGACTGTAATAATTCCTATTACAGACGAGGAGGTTGCTGACGGGTTTCGGATGTTACCGAACTATCACTTTAATCTGTCATGGTTGCAAAAAACTGACACGAAGTATTTGCAGAAGAATGGAAATACTGGTTTTGGGGATCAGTACGGATTCCGGAAAACTGTGAACACGCGGGGCAGTACTGACCCTGTGAACTATCTTAGAAAATAGGTTAAAGAAAGACAGAACTACATTTATGGTCTTTTTGTATTTGGAGAAAGCTTTTGACAATGTTAACCTGGAGCACACTTATGAAGTTCTGAAGGTAGCAGAGACAAAATATGCAGAGCAAAATGTTGTATACAAGTTGTACAGAAACGGCATAGCAGCTGTAAAAGTCGAAGGACATCAGAGGAATGAGATTGTAGTGAGACGGAATTGCAGCCTCTCGCTGACGTTATTCAGTCTGTATATTGAGGTAGCAGTACAGGGACCCAAGGATGAATTTGGAATAGGAATTAAGCTTTACGACATCGTTGTCCTGTACGAGACGCCGAAATACTTGAAAGATCCGTTAAACGGAATGGATAACGTGTTGAAAAGAGGTTATAAGATAAACATTAGGAAAAATAGCGTAATCGAACGTGGTCGAATTAAACAGGTGGTGTTGGGACAATTAGATTAGGAAATGAAATACTAGAAGTCGTAGATGAGTTTTACAATTTGGAGAGAAAAAAAAAATTGATGATGGCATAAGTAGAGAGAATATAAGCTCCAAACTGGCAATAGTAAGAAAAGTTATTTTTCAAGAGAAGGCATCTGTCAATATCGAAAATAAATTTGAATGTGAAGAACTGTTTTTTGAAGGTATATGTTTGGGGTTTAGAATTGTACGGAAGTAAAATTGGACGATGAACAGTTCACAGAAGAAAATAGAAATTATTTAATTGTAGCTCTATGGAAGGATGGTGATGATTAGATGTGTAGATTGGTTAACTAGTGATAAGGTGCTGAATCAGACTGGGAAAAAAGAAATTTGCATTACAACTTGACTATAAGAAGGGCTTGGTTAATGGGACACGTCTTGAGGCATCAAGGAATCGTCAATTTGTTAATGGGAAGAAGTTTGTGTGTGTGTTTGTGTGTGTGTGTGAAAGGGGGGAGATGGTTAAAAATTGTAGACGGCATCGATGGTTTGAGTAAAGAGCTTCAAACGGTTGTAGGTCGCAGTAGCTACGTAGAGTTGAAGTGTCTTTCACTGGATAGACTAGCGTGGAGAGCTAAAACAAACCTGTCTTCTAGCTGACGCAGCAGGCTACAAGCCTCCTCGTACTGTGTTCGAGATATGTCGTTTTACTACTTGTATCACAAAAATGAATCATGTTTCTTTGGAAAGATTATATAACCATAATGATAATCATTTTGGTACATTTGTGGCGAGGTATAATGGAGATGCAGTATGGAATCATGATGAAATGAATAGGAGTTTAACAAGAAATTCGTTCGTGTATTGTAGTGAAGGTATACCGATTAACACCAACTTTAAAAGATCTACGCTTTACTTACGATACGCTCATAAATGTAGCGATAAATAAATGTCAATTTTATCACCACTCGATATTATATTTCGATTACATTTCGCGACGAATGTGCCACTCTGATTATAAATATTGTTATCGACAGTACAGACCGTGTATGTACTACCGGTATTCAATGTTCAACAGTCACAGTGTTTCAACGAGCAATCCTGTCACCATTGTTAGGTCCGCTGACGAATAGCTGATGTCCTGTCAACATATAAGCCGAAAGAAGCTTTATTAATTATATGAGGTTTATTACGTTTGTTTCTTTCGTAAGGAACGTGGCTCATTGTAGCAGTATAAGTATTTAGCAGAAGCTTAGGGAAGAAGACTCGACACTCGAACCCAGTACTTGTAGATTTCCAGTCTAGTCTGCTGCATTAGCTGGTTGCTCCAACATCACTCCTCGCCAACTGGCCAATAGTTGGTGGATGTAGGCTTAAATCCGTCGTGGCACACTACCGATGGGACCAGTCCGGGTCCAAATTGTCCCCCTCTTCAGTGGCAATTATACGTAAGTCAAGCAGAGTAAGTGGTTGTTGTTGACTTCCAAAAACAGTTCGTTTCGATCGATGCCAGGCATGTCCGATTGAATTAATATCCAGGGAATACGAAGCCACTCCATTCCAGCATGCTAAACGATCGTGTTCACCAGAACAGCACGATGAGCACACGAGTTATCATCCATCAAGATGAAATTGTCAACAGAATGTTGGCGATACTGTTCCACTGTCCGTTGCAGAATCTCGTCCCTGTACCGTAGAGCAGCAACCGACTTGATGCAGATGTGGGACAGTGTTCGAGGCGTTCAATATTACCGAGTTGTCTCTAGATATGTTGTCTGCAATTATCATAGTACAAACAGAGCTTTGATTCGTCCGTAAACAATACCCGACGCAAATTGTGGGTCGTCCATTCTGTATTATTTCCTGCCCATGTGTAACGGGGTCCACGGTGTTGTGGTGTACGACGTGGTGCTCGCCATGGCCGTCGGGAATGGAGATTCGTCTCATGCAGTCATAGCCTGAAAGTTTGCCCCCCTTCTAACAGCCGTGTACCGCAAATCTCTAGAGGAACGGAAGGTTACAAATGATTGGAAAAGAGCACAGGTAGTTCCAGTTTTCAAGAAGGGACGTCGAGCAGATGCGCAAAACTATAGGCCTATATCTCTGACGTCGATCTGTTGTAGAATTTTAGAACATGTTTTTTGCTCGCGTATCATGTCATTTCTGGAAACCCAGAATCTACTCTGTAGGAATCAACATGGATTCCGGAAACAGCGATCGTGTGAGACCCAACTCGCTTTATTTGTTCATGAGACCTAGAAAATATTAGATACAGGCTCCCAGGTAGATGTCATTTTCCTTGACTTCCGAAGGCGTTCGATACAGTTCCGCACTGTCGCCTGATAAACAAAGTAAGAGCGTACGGAATATCAGACCAGCTGTGTGGCTGGATTGAAGAGTTTTTAGAAAACAGAACACAGCATGTTGTTCTCAATGGAGAGACGTCTACAGACGTTAAGGTAACCTCTGGCGTGCCACAGGGGAGTGTTGTGGGACCATTGCTTTTCACAATATATATAAATGACCTAGTAGATAGTGTCGGAAGTTCCATGCGGCTTTTCGCGGATGATGCTGTAGTATACAGAGAAGTTGCAGCATTAGAAAATTGTAGCGAAATGTAGGAAGATCTGCAGCGAATAGGCACTTGGTGCAGGGAGTGGCAACTGACACTTAACATAGACAAATGTAATGTATTGCGAATACATAAAAAGAAGGATCGTTTATTGTATGATTATATGATAGCGGAACAAACACTGGTAGCAGTTACTTCTGTAAAATATCTGGGAGTATGCGTGCGGAACGATTTGAAGTGGAATGATCATATAAAATTAATTGTTGGTAAGGCGGGTACCAGATTGAGATTCATTGGGAGAGTCCTTAGAAACTGCAGTCCATCAACCAAGGAGGTGGCTTACAAAACACTCGTTCGACATATACTTGAGTACTGCTCATCAGTGTGGGACCCGTACCAGGTCGGGTTGACAGAGGAGATAGAGAAGATCCAAAGAAGAGCGGCGCGTTTCGTCACAGGGTTATTTGTTAAGTGTGATGGCGTTACGGAGATGTTTAGCAAACTCAAGTGGCAGACTCGCAAGAGAGGCGCTCTGCATCGCGGTGTAGCGTGCTGTCCAGGTTTCGAGAGGCTGCGTTTCTGGATGGGGTCACGACTGTAAAATTAGAGAGATTCGAGCGCGCACGGAGGCTTTCCGGCAGTCGTTCTTCCCGCGAACCGTACGTGACTGGAACAGGAAAGGGAGGTAATGACAGTGGCACGTAATGTGCCCTCCGCCAGACACCGCTGGGTGGCTTGCGGAGTATAAATGTAGATGTAGATGTAGATGTAGATGTGGTCTTGTTGCGTCTTCTGACGCGGAATTCAGGTCTCGAGCACTCAGGCCACGGTTCCTTTGGCTCAAAACTCATAGACGTCGAAGGTGGACGGCCAGTGCGGCGTTGAGTCCTCAGCACCACCCGCCAATTGCAACCAATTCCACGTCAGCACGACATCCCTTCGACTCCGGTCCACACGTCGAGCAACTCCACTGATTGACAAGCTTTGTGGGCCTAACGTAATGATGTGGACCCGACCATTGGTAGCTATTGTTCTTCGTGTCATGATGGATGTTCACTCTGCCGCTTCACAGACGTCTCTAATGCGTCCCTACAGGTGCTTTACTTTCACCTGATCAGCTGCAATCGAGTGTGACCTATTGTTGGAAAGCGCTCATGGTAACTGCGGATATGAAACTTCCTGGCAGATTAAAACTATGTGCCGGACCGAGACTCGAACTCGAGACCTTTGCCTTTCGGGGACAAGTGCTCTACCATCTGAGCTACCCAATCACGACTCACGCCCCGTCCTCACAGCGTTACTTCTGCCAGTACCTCGTCTCCTACCTTCCTAACTTCACAGAAGCTCTCTTGCGAACCTAGCAGAACTAGCACCCCTGAATGAAAGGATACTGCGGAGATATGGCTTAGCCACAGCCTGGGGGATGTTTCCAGAATGAGATTTTCTCTCTGCAGCGGAGTGTGCGCTGATATTAGGTTCTGCTAGGTTCGCATGAGAGCTTCTGTAAAGTTTGGAAGGTAGGAGACGAGGTACTGGCAGGAGTAAAGCTGTGAGGGCGGGGCGTGAGTCGTGCTTGGGTAGCCCAGATGGTAGAGCACTTGCCCGCGAAAGGCAAAGGTCCCGAGTTAGAGTCACGGCCCGGCACACAGTTTTAATCTGCCAGGAAGTTTCATATCAGCGCACACTCCGCTGCAGAGTGAAAACCTCATTCTGGAAACTGCGGATATGTTTACAACCAATGTCAGGATTGACTTTCCGATCGATATTAGTCACCCCAGCAATATTGCACCTGAGGGTGGCGGCGAGTCGGCCGGCTTGTCGTGAGTTTTTATCCTCATGTTTCGCGAGGATACGCTGAACAATTTGATAGTATATGCACAACTATCTTGAAATCATTTTCATGCGATGCGTTTTCCTTAGTTTACTGTAACGTCACCTCACGTTTCTGATAATGGTCACAGGTGACCAAGTGCAATAATAACGTTGTCCAGTGACGCAGGAACAGTGGCAATAACAACACACCTGCACGACATGTATGAGTGATTGTTAATGTGCTTACGTATTACCACCCCGCGAAAGAAGTGCAAAATAGGCGACCCGTTGAGTGTAATTTGCATTTTCAGCGACTAAACAAGAGATGACAAACCGTAGAGGTTTTTACCTGGCATTATTTTCTCTCATTACAACACATTTTTCTGGGTATCGGAGCATAGACGAGAAGAATTACACAAATGATTGGGCTAATCAATCATGGATGCTACAGACACATGGCTACGCCACCCTACCGCACTGCTAAGTCTTCAGTCGTAGCTGCTGTGTTATGTGGCACGTCATGTGTCATTCTATACTAGGAAATTAAAATACAGGACAAATTAAAATTCGGGCACCCGGTCCTTACAGGGCGATTCTTTGCCCACTAACAGCTCAAAAATGTCTGTAACAAAATTTCTTTCCCTGCCTATTTCCGGTAGAAAATGGACGTCAGAGAAAGGCAATTTGGCAAGTCCAATCGAAAAACATATTCATTCAGTTCTCCACAGGTCAGCTATCTCATTAACGTAGTGAGCAAAGAATTGCGTTAGAACCTGAAGTTCGAGGGTTCGATTCCGGTGAATGGTACCTGTATATAAGCAGGAATCCGCTGGGGATGGAAAATGGAAATGTAAACTGGGAACTCTGAGCTCTGCTCAGCTCGGTCTTGCAATTAGTTATTCAGGGTCGCCACCTAACTAAGTATAAAAGCACTCCGTCTTCAGGCCACAAGTGGCCTACCGGGACCATCCGACCGCCGTGGCATCCTCAGTGGAGGATGCGGATAGGAGGGGTGTGGGATCAGCACACCGCTCTCCCGGTCGATATGATGGTATTCTCGACTGTAGCCGCTATTATTCGTCCGAGTAGCTCCTCAATTGGCATCACGAGGCTGAGTGAACCCCGAAAAATGGCAACAGCGAACCTAACCAAGTATGGAAAATTTAATTACAAAAGACAATTAAATACTGATTTGATCTATGCGAACTAGATATCCTTAATCGCATTCAGCAGTTGATTAGCTAAAATCAGTTTATTCTTGAAACACAACCATTCCGAGTGAAAGGTAACAGAAGGTTAAGTCTCGACACAATTTACTAAATTCTCACTGAGAAACATGAAATCTTTTCACGTTCAAGAACTCTTGCGCTTAGGAAAAGGTCAGGGTGAATGTACTCTACTTACTCTAACAAGGAAGGAGTCGTTTGAGAAACAACCATCAACTTTTAACGATTTATTTTCATAGGAAGAAACAATTTCAAACACTGCGTAAGAAATTAAGTTAATTAAAGTTGACGTTGCTTGCATTTACGTATTGATATCATTCCAATGAACAGTATGTTGTATGTTGAAGAAAGTCATGAATATAATTCGTTCAAAATGGGGGCACGCTAGGATAAATTCACACGCACACTAAGTTCACACTAAAAGAATACAGATTGAAGGAAGTCAGCCCTTCGCCATGTAAATACAGACCACTAGGAATGCGCATTCCAACACATGAAGGTTGAAGTAAACATGAAATGACACCGAGCATTCACACACAAAGCATTTCTGCGCGCAAAAGAACTACGTGTGTGCAAGGCCAAGTAAAATGGAACGCTCGCAAATTTACTTGATATGTATCAGGTAAATCAATAAGTACGTTCTCACTTAACAGAAATGTTTCTCTCAAAACCTCATCATGCCGTCGTGGAATGCATTTCCACACCATAAGTTCTAGAAAGACAAATTAGTCTTAGAAAAACTTAACTGAACCTAAAAATTACACCATTTTCTGCATTTTATGAATAAACAATTGAACATCATTGTGAGGCTATCACTGTGGAATAAATTGAATTAATATACTTCATTCTAAGACGAAGTTGCTAGTCTCGCTCTTAAAGTTACGATGTACACTGACCAGCTGCCGAGCGCTAAATGCTTCAACACTTTCCCCGAATAACGAATCCCCAGGTAAGTGGAAAAGACTAGAGGGTTCCTTTTTGTCACCAACCTGACAATAATCCAAACACCACTCAAAAAGCGGAAAACATCTGTGCTTTAACTGAGTTCGCCACGCAGTGTCTTCAGCATACATCGTAGTGCTGCGCTACTAAGTACCGTTGAAATACTAAACAGTCACACATATCGACTCACTCTTTCACACAAAAACCAAAGAAGCACGGGAAATGTGAAAGAACAAAACATAAATCATATAAATAGTACAGAGGGCTTGCATGGAACATAAATATGTATATACAAATACGTTAGAGAGATGCAGAACACAATCTATCTGCATCTTTCCATCGAGATAAGCATGTGCCACTACTTAGTTTTCTCGCGGGTTGGGCCAAGAGAGGCTCCGACAATTCGAGGTGCCATTATTGAGTGGAAATTAAATAAGAGAAAGACTACGTAAGTCGTTTCCGACACAGGTGTTTCACCGGATCGAAGTATAATGTTTCTTATTTTCTAATCCTGGACTGCGTTGCACAGTATCTGGCTTCTTAATCATTATACAGCAATTACAACAGGTCTTCTGAAAAATACGGGCAATTATTTGATAGCAAAATAGAAATGAGAGTACAATCGTTTTTATTATTCTACATTTAAAGCCCTATTTTGCCTTCAATCCTTTGCTCTGTTCTCTCTTATGCACTACTCCCCTGCATGCTCTCCAGTCCATTGTTAGCGCTGCTGCCCTTTTCTTCAGCTATACCTCTCCCCCTGATAGCCCTGGGAGAGCTAGCCATGACAAAACTTTTCCATCTGGTGAGAAAGATGTATGAGACAGGCGAAATACCCTCAGACTTCAAGAAGAATATAATAATTCCAATCCCAAAGAAAGCAGGTGCTGACAAGGGTGAAAATTACCAAACTATCAGTTTAATAAGTTGCCAAACACTAACACGAATTCTTTACAGACGAATGGAAAAACTGGTAGAAGACGACCTCGGGGGTGGTCAGTTTGGATTCCGTACATATGTTGGAACACACGAGGCAATACTGACCATATGACTTATCTTAGAAGATAGGTTGAGGAAAGGTAAACCTACATTTCTAGCGTTTGTAAACTTACAGAAATCTTTTTACGATGTTGATTGGAATATTATCTTTCAAATTCGGAAGGTGGCAGGGGCGAAAGGCTATTTACAATTTGTACAGAAATCAGATTACAGTTAGGGTATTAGATTAGAAAATGAGACACTTAAAGTAGTAGATGAGTTTTGCTATTTAGGTAGAAAATAACTGATATGGTAGAAGTAGAGAGGATATAAAATGTAGACTGACAATGGCAAGGAAAGCATTCCTAAGAAGAGAAATTTGTTAACATAGAGTATAAGTGTAGCCATGTATGGAAGTGAAACGTGGATGATAAATAGTTTAGACAAGAAGAGAATAGAAGCTTTCGAAATGTGGTGCTACGGAAGAATGCTGAAGATTAAATGGGTAGATCACATAACTAATGTGGAGGTACTGAATGGAATCGGAGAGAAGAGAAATTTGTGGCAGAACTTGACTAGAAGAAGGGATCGGTTGGCAGGATATGTTCTGAGGCATCAAGGGACCACCAATTTAGTATTGGAGGAAAGCGTGGAGGGTAAAAATCGTAGAGGAAGACCAAGAGATGAATACACAAAACAGATTCAGGAGGATGTAGGTTGCAGTAGGTACTGGGAGATGAAGAACCTACTACAGGATAGAGTAGCACACTGAGCTGCATCAAACCAGTCTCGGGACTGAAGACCACAACAACAACATCGAGGCTGGATGAGGTGTACAGGGTGCCAGTGCGATATGTCCTGGGAATAACTACTTTTTGCACATCGTTCTCAGTTATTAATGTAATGTGAATAGCGAGGAAAAACTGTATTTGTGGCTTCTTGACCACTCTGAACAGTGTACAGATTACTTGTAATTTTCTACAAACGCGATTCATCTGAGGCTCGTGGCAATAACATAAAGAATCAATAAAAATTTTGTTTTCAGTTCTCAACGGTGTAGTGTTACATGATATGGTCCATGTGTTATAGAGGTCTAAGATATGTTAATGCCAAAATTGTTTTGCTAATTTAACTAGAGATAGATGGAGGGTACAGGGAAGCAAAAATACACTGCAAAATAATTAAGAAAGTAGAGAGATTTTTGTTGAAGTATCTTTATTCTCTCGGCTGAAATCAGATTACACGTCTGGCATGAGGTTTCTAAATGTACTGGTTGATGAAGTCCGTGAAAGCGGCCACCCGGGTGAAGACGGAAGGGGCGTCCTCAGCCCCGCAGGGCCAGATGCCCCACGACACGATTCCGATGAGGGCGCCGTCCTGGGCCAGTGGGCCGCCAGAGTCACCCTGCACAATCAGAGTACGCAGTCAGCAAACACAGTCTCACCATGTACACCCGCAGACAGCGGAACAACCTGCGCTACACTACATGACCAACTTAAACACCTCAGTTGTCAGTTGATTTGACTTCTTAAACAAAATGGACGAAAAATAGTCATCAGCCCGAGACGCTAGTAGCTTATAACGCTGACTCTAGCCTTGATACGGTTTCAGTTCTGTGAGAACGGAAACCAACAAGTTTCTTCAGCTAGGTCACATCTAATGGAAGCAACTCACTGACGCTTACATCTCGCAGAGCTACCAAATTGCGGGTACATTAACTGGTACGTTTCACTCAATAGTCGAAGTATTTCTGGACATTTTCTGTGCTACTAAGATTGGTTGATTTAGCGGCCTTGTCGATACACAGTAGGGTGCTTGAATGATCGCCAAAAGCAGGAGCGTATGTGTGCAGCCCTGTGAACTTAGCTGTTGTCATCTTAGGCGATGTCGTTATCCACAGCATACCCTCCACGAAGATGTAGAACAAAAGGCAACACTTGGTCACGGAGAATATTCTCATAATCATCCTGGTTCTAGTTCATGGTACGTGAATGAGTGGTCCGAAATCACTGTGCCAAAGAAATCCTCAGAACATTGCAAAACAACCTCTGGCATGAACTGCCCCCTCCACACACTGCAGGTAAATCGTCTCACTGGGACATGGTCCATTCGATGCCTTACAACAGTTGAAGAGAGCCTCCCACGTTAGGAGTACCTGAATGAATGGTCCAAAATCACTGTACCAAAGAAATCCTCAGAACATCGCAAAACCACCTCTGGTGTGCAATACACCCTCCATACACTGCAGGTAAACCGTCTCATTGGTCCTCGGTTCACTTGACGGCCTGCAACGTTATAAGAGAGGCCTGACTCGTCGTTCCGCACAAGACATCTTTAGTTAGCTTGTGTCCAGATTCTGTGTTGTTTGGCCCACTGAAGATTTGCAGTATGTGCCGCTATAAGCAATGGTCTTTTGTGAGATATCCGTCTCCAGACGCTCATTCCATGCAGCTGCCTTCACAGTTTTTGTTTGGAACTTGGTTATGGTGGAATGCATTCATCGACAGCACGAATTCCTGTCGTGTGACACCGGTTGTCTCTGAAAACTCTGACATCTCTGACCTGTCACATTCGATTAGGATGTGTCAGCAACCATTGTTCTTACTCCATGTTACATAGCTGTAAGAAGTACATCATTCCTTGTTGACACGTTGGTCAGTCTGCTTTGATACACCAACAAATTGAGGAACTTCATTTATGATATGGTCAAGGGCACGTCAAAACACTTGCCATATTTCTGTCATCCTGAAACATCTCCACATCGACCCATTTTACTGCGCTATTTCCGTACAACAAACTGGTACATGCAAATGGAAATGAGCGTTTGGCGTCATTGGCCGGGAGGCCCCTTACAGGGCAGGTCCGGCCACATTGGTGCAGGTCTTATTACATTCGACGCCACATTGGACGACCTGCGCGCCGGATGGGGATGAAATGATGATGAAGACAACACAACACCCAGTCCCTGAGCGGAGAAAATCCCCGATCCAGCCGGGAATCGAACCCAGGCCCGTTAGGAAGGCAGTCCGTCACGCTGACCATTAAGATGTCGGGGAGGACAGACTGGTACATCAAATCATTTCACTTTCATTACTTATGTCAGTGGTCGAGGGTCACATGGCTGTCTGGTACCAGTTTTACATCATCTAAAGCGCACCAAACTGAACAGCGTACTTTTTTAAGACAATGACTAATATTTTGTCCGGTAGAACGTATGTCTCATGGATTTTATCTACTGTAGAGTCGACAGCTCATGATCTAGTGGTTAACGTTGCTATCTCTAGATCAGGGGGTCCTGGGTTACAGTCCGTGCTGGGTCAGAGATCTCTGCTGGGAAAATGGACCTTATGGTGTCCTCATCATTGATGTGTAGGAAACTGATGAATCCCAGATGGTGTCTCCTGACCAAAAATACCATGCTATCATTTCATTTTATTTCATCCAATGTAGAAATGGTTGCACTCACAAATTTCATGTGGTTTAGAAAATCCCCTTTAAGCCAATTCTCAGTTTGTAACTGACTGATTGCGGCGCAATCTGCCTCGCACGTCCTCGCACAGTAAGGTGACGAAACTCATGGGATAGCGATATACACAAATACAGATGGCGATATAAAATGGCGGCGCATTGGTGGAGTTGTGATTTGTACTCAGATCGTTCACGAGAAAAAGTGTCCAATGTTACTGTGGCCTCACAACGGGAATTAACAGACTTCCAACGTGGAATGGGAGTTGGAGCCAGACGCATGGGACTTCAGATTTCGGAAATCGTTAGGGAATTCAGTATTTCGAGACCCACAGTGTCAAGAGTTTGCCGAAGATACCAAATTTCAGGCATAACCTGTCACCATGGGGAACGTTCTTGCTGATGGCCTTCACTTAACGATTGAGAGAGTGACGTTTGCGTAGAGTTGTCATTGCTAACAGACAAGCAGTACTGCGTGAAATAACCGCAGAAATTAACGTGGAAGGTACGACGAACGAATCCGTTAGGACAGTACGTCGAAAATTGACATTGATGGGCTGTAGCAGCAGACGACAGACGCGGGTAGCTTTGCTAACAGCACTACATCACCTGCACCACCTCTCCTGAACTCGTTACCATATCGCTTGGAATGTAGACTAGCAGAAAACCGTTGCGTGGTCAAATGAGTCCAGATTTCACCTGGTAAGAGCTGACGGTAGGGTTTGAATGTCGCGCAGACCCCACGAACCCATGAACCCAAGTTGTCAACAACGTACTGTGCAAGCTGGTGGTGACTGCATAATGATATAGGCTCTGTTTACATGGAATGGAATGGGTCCTCTGGTCAAAATACATTCGAGCATTGAGAGGAAATGTTTGTGTTCGGCTGCTTGGAGACCAGTTACAGCAATTGATGAACTTCATGTTACCAAACAACGATGGAAATTTTGTGGAAGACAGTGTCACCAAGCGACAGTTAATCGCGATTGGTTTGAAGAATATTCTGGACAGTTCGAGCGAACAGTTTGGCCACCCAGATTGTCCGACGTGAATTTCATGGAATATTTATGGGACATAATCGAGATGTCAGTTAGTGCAGGAAATGGTGCATCACTTTCGCAATTGTGGACGGCCATGGAGACAGCATGGCTGAATATTTCTGCAAGGGAGTTCCAAAGACTTGTTGAGTTCATGCCACGTCGATAAGGCAACCATAGATTCTTCAGATAACTGAAATTCAAAACGTACCACATTGACGATTTAAGATAATTGTTATGTTGTGTGCAGAGGATACTTCTGACATCAGCCAGTGCGTAAAACGCAAATGTTTATACGCTCAAGGATATCATTATCCAACACTGCTCAGGTGAGTTAAGAGTAGGTTGCTCCATCAGAACAGACGATCCTGGTGGCATGTGTACCTTGCAAGCGGAGATGCTTCCGTCGACGGGGCCGGTGCAGACGTTGTCGTCGTTGAGCGGGCTGTCACCCAGAAGCAGCGCGCACTCCGTGTTGCTGATGACGGTGACGTCGACCCACTGCAGGATGTCGGGCATGTGCGGAAGAAGGCCGGTGCTGGTGCTGCCCCTGCCAGACAGCGTCGCCGACGAACCAGCTGCGAAGAAAGTCAAGTATAGCTGCAAACACTCGGCTTACAGGCAGTGTGGCTTCACGAGGGGTTTCTGTGTAATCTGAATTAGCAGTAGTAGGAAACAAAAGAAGAATTCAGACCATGTGAAGAAGACAACTAGTGGTCAGAGAAAGTAATGACACAAAGAGTAAAATAATCATAAGTTTCTAGTAGTGACGTCACTCTAGAGAGAGGTACTCATGAAAACAACAGCAGACACCATTGACAGTCTTACCACTTGGGACGGATCCAGCGGTAGGGAGCGGTATGGCCTGTACGTTGCCGCCCAGGGTCAGCCTGGACTGCAGCCGGAAGACGGCGACGTCGTTGATTGCGACGTTACTGTGGAACAAACAACACCAGAGTATCTTAACACACGCGTTCACTTTGAAAAAGTAATGTTACTGCAGTTGCACATATTGGTGCCTCGATCCATATGGACGTCTGACTTCTAGTCAAAGAAGTGTACCATAAACAGTGTCCCTATGTGTTGAAAGACAGAATGACAATTTCGAAACTCCACTATTAACGATATTACTAAGTTGTAATGATGATGAGCGTAAGGATTTGGTGGCCGGGAGACCCCTCGCGGGGCGGTTCAGCCACCGCTCCTCAAGTTCTTTAATGCCACTACGGCAACTTGCGAGTGAATGAGGATGAAATGATGATGAAAGACACACAACACCCAGCCGGGAATCGAACCCAGGACCCCGTGCGCGGGAAGCGAGAACGCTACCGCAAGACTACGAGCCGCGGACACTAAGTTGTAATGACAGAAAAATAAAGGACCAGATTATTGCATCGTCTCTACCTGAGGCCCAAATTCCCACTGAAGAATAAAAGAAGCTTACACATTAACTTTTGTCACTCAACTATTCCAGAGAGAGAATTGCCTGAAGGTTATGTGTGATGTTTGTGTGGAACAGGTAGATATATTCGTGAAAGGAAACGATAAAATGATAATTTTCATCAAACATATAATAGGCCTCTTTAGCATTCACTTTGTAAGCCAGCCACAGTGGTCATGCGCTTCTAGGCGCCTCAGTCTGGAACCACGCGACCGCTACGGTCGCAGGTTCGAATCCTGCCTCGGGCAAGGATGTGTGTGTTGACCTTAGGTTGGTTAGGTTTAAGTAGTTCTAAGTTCTAGGGGACTGATGACCTCAGATGTTAAGTCCCACAGTGCTCAGAGCCATTTGAACCATTCACTTTGTAAACATAAAAGAGAAACTTCCCTTTTCCGCTCTCATTAAATAGTGCAGTATTGGTGATAACCGATAGACAAGTATTCAGCCAATCTGAGGGATCCAAACTTCCAGGAAAATCCAGAAAATAAATGACTGCTTTAAAATAAAAATCCAATGAAGCCGATTATGTGTCAGGCAGAATGCTGCACATTGTGATACACGCAACACATCACACCCCAGTTAGACATACATTTGCCATTGTCATATTAGTTTTTAAGACAGCTGTTTGGACAGCCGTTTTAACATTAACGAGCTTATCAAAAATTTTGCGAGAAGCGATGTACTTCAGACTGGTTGAACACGTCTGAAGGTACGATAGTCTGAAACACAATTTCGATTCTAGAAAATAATTTCTACTGAATATGATATCTATGATTTTACTATCGTAGTATAGCAGTTCAGCTACTACAATTTTCTATGGTCTCACTTACGCATTTGCCTGTGAATATTACAGCAACAGTATGCAGGAATAATTTACGGATTTCAAAATATAGTAAGGAATGGATCAATTTCGTATTTACGTTATAGAAAGCAGGAGCCATGCGAGGCAGTTTAGTCAAGTTTCATGAGAAGTCGTTTTCTGACTGGAGAAAAGAAAAAAAAAGTTTTTATGTTCCACAGTGTTCACCGTCGGATCCACCGCTGTTGGTATTGTCATACAGATAAAGCTAATATAGTTCTTTTCTGAAACAACTAGATTTCATTTTCCGCTAAATACACTACTGGCCGTTGAAACTGCTACACCAAGAAGAAATGCAGATGATAAACGGGTATTCATTGGACAGAAATATTATACTAGAACTGATGTGAGATTACATTTTCACGCAATTTGGGTACATAGATCCTGAGAAATCAGTACCCAGAACAACCACCTCTGGTCGTAATAATGGCCTTGATACGCCTGGGCATTCAGTCAAACAGAGCTTGGATGGCGTGTACATGTACAGCTGCCCATGCCAGCATCAACACGATACCACAGTTCATCAAGAGCAGTGATTGGCGCATTGTGACGAGCCAGTTGCTTGGCCACCATTGACCAGACGTTTCCAATAGGTGACAGATCTTGAGAATGTGCTGGCCAGGGCAGCTGTCGAACATTTTCTGTATCCAGAAAGGCCCGTACAGGACATGCAACATGCGGCCGTGCATTATCCTGCTGAAATGTAGGGTTTCACAGGGATCCAATGAAGGGTAGAGCCACGGGTCGTAACACATCTGAAATGTAATGTCACTGTTCTAAGTGCCGTCAATGCGAACAAGAGGTGACCGAGGCGTGTAACCAATGGCACCCCATACCATCACGCCGGGTGATACGCCAGTATGGCGATGACGAGTACACGCTTGCAATGTGCGTTCACCGCGATGTCGCCAAACACGGACGCGACCATCATGATGCTGTAAACGGAACCTGGATTCATCCGAAAAAATTACGTTTTTCCATTCGTGCACCTAGGTTCGTTGTTGAGTACACCATCGCAGGCGCTCCTGTCTGTGATGCAGCGCCAGGGGTAACCGCAGCCATGGTCTCCGAACTGATAGTCCATGCTGCTGCAAACGTCGTCGAACTGTTCGTGCAGGTGGTTGTTGTCTTGCAAACGTCCCCATCTGTTGACTCAGGGATCGAGACGTGGCTGCACGATCCGTTACAGCCATGAGGATAAGGTGCCTGTCATCTCGACTACTAGTGATACGAGGTCGTTTGGATCCAGCACGGCGTTCCGTATTACCCTCCCGAACCCACCGATTTCACATTCTGCTAACAGTCATTGGATCTCGATCAAAGCGAGCAGCAATGTCGCAGTACGATATACCGCAATCGCGATAGGCTACAATCCGACCTTTATCAAAGTCGGAAACTTGATGGTACGCATTTCTGCTGTCATCACGTTGTAGGTGTCGCCACCAGCGGCAGCCTTGTGTGAATGCTCTGAAAAGCTAATCATTTGCATATCACAGCATCTTCTTCTCGTCGGTTAAATTTCGCGTCTGTAGCACGTCATCTTCGTGGTGTAGCAATTTTAATGGCCAGTAGTGTATCTTTATTGCTTTGTTTAGTTTGAAATGCTAGCGCTTTCGGGCTCATATGGGCGCCTGGATAGGCATCTATCACAGATGCTCTGCATCATCAAATAGCCTGCACCTCATGTCGAGATTTACGACTAACTAAAATTATTTTCCTGAGATCTCGTCTTTGGCATCGAAATCTATTTTAATACCTAAACACTCTAAAATACATTTAAATATCTCACATTATGTTTTCACAGGAAGGGATCGCAGTTTTGCTTTCTTTATGACTGCTTCAGTGTGCAGCAATCAATAACAGGTGTTGGTATAGCTTGTCAATCAAATCGCAGTGAAAGAAATCCTATGTATAATCATTGTTGAGACGTTACTAAAGCTGTTACACATTTCGAACACGCTGATCGCAGACAGTGTCTGTATCACTTACTCAATTTCCTGGTAGGATGGATGCCTTATCTCCTGCGCCACTTGCACCCTCTGCTCGATGGCCGAGTCAGACGTCAGGGAGTTGATGCCGGCCACGGCCTAAAACACACAACAGAAGACACAATCACAGAGAGCTCTTCCCATTTCCTACAAGAGTTTTAGTTGTCATTGTTTTCAAAAACACTGATAAGACTAAATGTCTGGGACCCCATCTTAAACATATACTATGTGCTATTGATTCATTCAACAAATGAATAGCTGACGTAACAGAACAATTGATGAGCTTCGGCTCGCATTGTCAGTTGAAAAGACAGTATAGACTTTTTATAACTTAATATGGAAAATGATATTGCGCCATAACCAAAGATGTTGAGCCACGTCCTCCAATCACCCTAACAAAACAGAAATGATTATAACGCTTTTTACTACTGAGTAAAGAATAAAGTAATACCCTATATGACGACTGTCTAAAAAGACGCGGATCGTGGTTGTCACGAATAAAGGAGGAAGAAAATGGGAGGTCTTGAAAATGACAAAGAATTCTTGAAGATTACAGACTGTGTTTCGTACACGTGCTACCGAGCTGCTGGCCCACCGGAAGCAGAAAACATATCGTAGAATAAAATGTAGCCATTTGAAAGTTTCCTCATTTTCTTTTAATGTTTGTTTGAGTGTATCTGACTAGGAATATTTGAATGGAAACGAATAATGACTTATCGGAGGGTAGCATGGATGAGATACACTGATTCCTTTTAGGGAGCATTCTCGATAAATTTTCTATAAATTTAACCAGACCACGACAGGGAACAACTTTTTTGTCCACTGGGGGCCCAAAATGTGACTCCTCTTTATTAGTTCCTGACTCTTTCAAGGTAGGTATATGGACGATCGCAATGATATACTGTTTCTTCTTATTACCTAAACATATTTCAGCACCTATGTGCCACCATCAGTGGGTCTTGTTTATTGAAAACTTATTATTTGTATATCAGATCGATCCTCCTAGGCTGGCCGGAGAGGCCGAGCGGTTCTAGGCGGTACAGTCTGGAAACGCGCGACCGCTACGGTCGGAGGTTCGAAACCTGCCTCGGGCATGGATGTGTGTGATGTCCTTAGGTTAGTTAGGTTTAAGTAGTTCTAAGTTGTAGGGGACTGATGTCCTCAGAAGTTAAGTCCCACAGTGCTCAGAGCCATTTTCGATCCTCCTAGTTTTCCTCCCAATCTATCACATCATAATAGAAGGGCGGGCTTTGGTGCAAGGTTGCAAGAAAGGAGTTTTCAGTGCTGAGAATAGCCAATGAAGAAAGGCTCTCCTGAACTTGAGTATTTCGAGGGATTTAATCCACTTCATTGCTGAGAATTATCTCTCACCACACGAACTTAATGCTGGGATGTGAATTAAGTTCTATTTAAAAGCACATAACATAAAGCAATATTCTTTACTTATCATACTATAGAGGCTGCAAAAAATAATTTAACTGATAGAAAAAACCAGTTAGTGAGAAGTAGCAGTTAGTTCAGTAACCGCTCATCAGATGAGCATTTTTCCTTTCATTGTCGACTTTAGACGTCTAAGTCTAGCTCCCATCCTTTTGTGAACTTGCCTCACACACACACACACGAGCTTCTGTATCTCAACGTTGTTTCCATATGGTTTTCTTTCCATAACACGTTTGAAGGCTTTTGAATCACCATCCCCCAAATAATGAAAATAACGTAAATTATACCACTGAGAAGAGTGATCAAATATTGTTTTTATTCTAGCAACCTCCACACCACCACTGTTGCCTAAGTAATTTGCTGTACACTTATCTCTATGTTCATTATTCACTTTATTAACACAGCGAGAGTATTTTGACATAATAGCCAAATCAATCACTTTTCCAGTGTCAACACTTGTAGCTGTAACAATGTCATTGTTGGAGGTATGACCCCGTTCGTGCTGTGTACCATCGAAAGCTAGTGAGGTCACGGGAATTTTCATTTTCTTTGACTGCTGTTTCTACAACCTCACGCACAGTGTCATGGGCTACATCCTCAGCTGCAGAGCCTAATGCATAGTTGTACATGTCAAATTTTGAAGGTGGTGGAGGAAGGTTCGTTACACCACACAGCATAGCTCCCGCTGGTCTTCATTTACCGATAGCTCGCAGCCCATACATTAATCTAATGTTCATACATTAAACTGAACTGTCATTGATTTTCACTGAATCAGAATTGGAAAACTTGCAACTGTCATTACTTATACTGCAGATTAGTACAAACTTACAACACTTTTTGCAACACTGATTCTGTTCGAGAACTTCAGAAAATTTACTATGTCGAGAATCTCAAAAACTTCCTTGCCCTTTTCAAGCACTTTATACATATTTTCAGCGTCTTTGAGCTTCCTACTGGACGCATTAGCAACAGGGGAAAGTGCAAACATTAGCTGGGGTTCTGTGGATCAGCCGCGTTGGCACATCTTGGTCCTTCCAACGTTGAAGACATTAAAACAATGTTTCCTATTGAGTTTAATCTGTTCTTCATTTACATCTGCCAATTCACACGTTTTCTGAACATTTTTCCACTAGCCGTTGACATCTTCACAGAATGATACAAACAATGCGTGAGAATTTTCTTCGTGTATTCACCACACGTGAATAAATTCCAAAGTCAAAGATATAAGCAGAAAACTAGGGAGCATATTTCGAGGCTGGCGAACAGTGAAGCCACGAATAACACAATTAATCACTGGAAACTAGCAGTTTTAAAATCACGATGAAAGACTTTCAGATCTCCAGTCGACCATGACAGGGAGAAAAACTGAGAGGCCGGCCGCTGTGGCCGAGCGGTTCTAGGCGCTTTAGTCTGAAACCGCGCTGCTGCTACGGTCGCAGGTTCGAATGCTGCCTCGGGCATGGATGTGTGTGATGTCCTTAGGTTAGTCAGGTTTAAGTAGTAGTAAGTCTAGGGGACTGATGAGCTCAGATGTTAAGTCCCATAGTGCTCAGAGCCATTTGAACCATTTGGAAAACTGAGAGGATCACTTCGGAAAACTGGTAAATTAATATGGTTCGGATTGGAGTACAATAACGTGCAGTAGATCATTTTAAAGAGGTGCTGGACCGCTCTTCGCCTGACTCCTGCTCAAGAAACCTGTCTGGCTGGGGTGGTCCTGCCAGAAGCTTAAGGTCGCACCAGCACTGCTCTCTGGGTCGTAGCGGAGTGCAGGGTTGCTATTTAGGCGGGACTGTCCCGAATATCCAGCTGAAAACCCGACTTCCGATAAAACTTGTCGGGATAGGAAAAAATTGCTGTCGCATAAAAATGGACAAAATTTCACACAATACTGCGGACTCCGCTTTAAATTGCTCAGTATGGAGTTAAAACTGAGGCACAAGCTTGTAAAAGTTACTGAAATTTAAAATTCTGCTTTTGGTTTTAGTCAGACAGCTAAGTTGGCAAACCTGACTCAACAGCTGTTGTTTTCGAGTAGCTAGTCCGAAGTCGACCATAGCGGTGCTTAGTCAATCTCTGCAGGAACAACTAAGTTGTATTGTGCTGTTTCGTTCGTGAAATATTTTCACAAATATGAATTCGTCAGCAGACAGCGAAACTAAAGAAGTGTCTGTGTCGAAAAGGAAACAAATGTTGAAATCTAAGTTCGCGAGTGAACGGTGCAAAGTTTACTCGTTGCTTCGGAAAGGTGAATATGATAATGATGCCCACTGGACTGTGTGCCTCTCAAATTTCAGTGATTCTTATGAATATGAAAATGACGTTAAAAAGCACACAAACATTGCAACACAGAGAACGTCTGTTCAACTTCCGATAAAACTTGTCGGGACAGGAAAAACTCGCGATCGCATAAAAATGGACAATATTTCATTTAATATTGTGGTCTCCGCTTTAAATTGCTCAGTATGGAGTTAAAACTGAGGGATAATCTTGTAAAAGTTTCTGAAATTTAAAATTCTGCTTTTAGTGTTAGTCAGAGAGCTAAGTTGGCAAACCTGACTCAACAGCTGTTGTTTTCGAGTAGCTAGTCCGAAGTCGACCATAGCGGTGCTTAGTCATTCTCTGCAGGAAGAACTAAGTTGTGTTGTGCAGTTTCGTTCGTGAGGTATTTTCACAAATATGAATTCGTCAGCAGACAGCGAAACTAGGGAAGTGTCTGTGTCGAAAAGGAAACAAAAGTTGAAAACTAAGTTCGCGAGTGAACCGTGTAAAGTTTACTCGTGGCTTCGAAAAGGTGAATATGATAATGATGCCCACTGGACTGTGTGTGGTGTCACCGCCAGACACCACACTTGCTAGGTGGTAGCCTTTAAATCGGCCGCGGTCCGTTAGTATACGTCGGACCCGCGTGTCGCCACTATCAGTGATTGCAGACCGAACGCCACCACACGGCAGGTCTAGTCTAGAGAGACTCCCTAGCACTCGCCAGTTGTACAGCCGACTTTGCTAGCAATGGTTCACTGTCTACATACGCTCTCATTTGCAGAGACGACAGTTTAGCATAGCCTTCAGCTACGTCATTTGTTACGACCTAGCAAGGCGCCATATTCAGTTACTATAATTACTTCAAGAATGTCTTCTGAACAGATAATATTGTGACTCATGTACCGTCAAGAGCGACGTTCATCATTAATGGATTAAAGTTAAGTATCAAACTAATTGTGACCGATTTCTGGATTATCATTCCTTGTCATGTTCCAGACCTCACGTCAGTATAGTTCTTCCCTCCTCACGCCAGCCTGCATTTCGGCCTTCACTCGTTGGCTCTTCTGCCAACGCAAAACTGTGTACCTCTCGTATTTCCGTGTTTATCATGAAGATGAAAATGAAGTTAGAAAACACATAAACATTGCAAAACAGAGAACGTCTGTTCAACTGTGGGCCTCGACAACGCAGATGAAAGTAAATTCTATTCTAAGTCTTATGTGCATTTTGTCTAGGTTTCGTAAAAGTCCCGATTTCGTTGAAAAAAGATTGGCAGCCCTGACGGAGTGCACAAACCTCCTCGCCACGGTAAATCGGCTGTCCTCGGGAGGCAGTGCTGTATGGTTACGAAAGCTAGACCCTTACAAAAAGAGGTACAAGCGTGTGGAATGAACTTCATTAGACACGTGAGTGGATGTACTTTAATGGATATCAAGAGTAATTATGACATTATAGCTGTACAAAATACGTACAACGTAAGTGACACAGTATCAGATAAGGTGGAAAAAATGCATAAGCCGAATGCCAGACGCAAGTATCATTAAACCAATATAAACCAAATTGCGAAAGATCGTTAGGAACACTAATGAAGAGATGGCGTCACCAATTATGAAGCACACGGAACGGACCAAAAAGCACATCCCATTATGTACATTCCGATGGTGATAATGATGATGATGACCCTCTAGAGTAAGGTTTTGTGCTTCTTGCACCGAATGTTGCAGGAAAGTGTAGAACGTGCTACATGTGGGCAACGTTTAAATTTTCTGTTCCTTCTTGTTGGAGACAGACTTGGCAGACGTTTCTGTTGGCGCCTAGTTGTGACAGCTGAGCGCTGTGTGAGCCACTCACCTCGTAGTGGCCGACGACTGCCGGGTCGAGGCAGTGTCCGGCCGTGACGACAGCACTGGCGGACACGATGGAGCCACCGCACGTGTGTGAGGCGATGCCGAGCAGCACCCACTGCAGCGACACCTGGTACGGGAACTGGCCTGCAAGGCGGAGACAGCGGCTGTAGTCGACACACACACTCTTTATAAAAGCACGGCATCTGACACCACCACAGAGAGAGAAATTAAGGGGGGTAGGACGTCAAACGGGCCGACTTGGACCAGGAGAGGCACCACAGGACATTTTAATTTCCACTGTCTATACTTTTACAAGTAAATTCATGAAACTTTGTCAGCATGACCAGGAAGGATTCAGGATTCACACTTGTAGCAGCGGAAGTTCAAAAGCATAACAAAATAATTTTTTTTACATTTGAAATTTTATCATTTTTTCACTTACTATTGGCTGCATTTGTTGCTATAGGTACACTTTACTTCATAAGTAAGAGGGACTGTTCGATGAATTTTGCACAGCATACAAACCATACTTTCAGGTGTCTGAAACTCTACAATCTATTTAATTTATGAAAAAATGAATGAGCTGTTACGTTTTAAACTTTATGTTTAGAAAATAATCAAATTTTGTAGTTAATTATCTCAATTTTTACCACAGTTTATAATAGATTTGGAAAATTCTAGAGTTTCATACACTTGTAAGTATGGTTTATATGCTGTGCAAAATTCATCAAGAATCTCTCTTACTTGTGAAGAAAAATGTAGCTATAGCATCAAATGCAGCCAACAGTAAGTGAAAAAATGATGAAATTTCGTATCTAAAAAAAATTTATTTTGTTATGTTTTTGCACTTCCACTGCTATGAGTGTGAATCCTGAATCCTTCCTGGTCATGCTGACAAAGTTTTATGAATTTATTTGTAAAAGTATAGACAGCAGAAAATAAAATGTGCTGTGGTGCCT
This sequence comes from Schistocerca piceifrons, assembly GCF_021461385.2. Taxonomy (NCBI): domain Eukaryota; kingdom Metazoa; phylum Arthropoda; class Insecta; order Orthoptera; family Acrididae; genus Schistocerca; species Schistocerca piceifrons. The sequence continues at coordinate 693,628,657 of NC_060138.1, forward strand.
CTCCTGCTCCAAGTCGGCCCGTTTCACGTCCTACCCCCATTAACAGCCCTCAATACCACCGATACAGAGCGCCGTACCTTAGTAACAACACATACGACTCGTATTCGGGAGAGCTGCCATGGAGGAGGAGATTAGTGGTTAACGCCCCGTCGACAACAAGGTCATTAGAGGCGGAGCACAACCTCGGACTAAGGAAGGATTGGGAAGGAAATCGGCCGTCCCCTTTCAAAGGAACCATCCCGGCATCTACCTGAAACGATTTAGGGAAATCACGGGAAACCTAAATAAGGATGGCCGGAGACGGGTTTGAACCGTCGTCCTCCCGAATGCGAGTCCAGTGCGCTAACCACTGCGCCACCCCGCTCGGTGAGAGCAGCCATACAAAGCCCCTTTCTGTGACCAGGATCTAAGCTTTTCGTGTCTTCCATAAATCGATTAAGACGAACACGAGACGTTTGCTTTGAAAGGGCACGCCTGATTTCCTTCTCCATTCCCCCCTAACGTGATCTTGGTATCAGTTTGTAATGATTTCACCATCTACAGGGCGTTAAGCCCTAATCTTTATTTCTTCAAAATTGACAAGAAGAGAATTCAAGCTTTCTTCCGGTGCAATTCTGAAACCTTATGGATTTCGCCTTGTCGATGACGTTTGTTTCTCTGCCAGTTCTAAGAATTACTGTTTTACAGAGCCTGATTGGCTACAAGAACAAATGTTACGTACGTAACACGCCTGCGAAAACCATTTATATGCATGTATTTGGTTGGTGAGTAATTTCGTAGTGTTTTTCCATAAGTTTAATAAACAAAACAGACACACATGGTTCAAATGGCTCTAAGCACTATGGGACATAACATCTGAGGTCATCAGTCCCCCTAGACTTAGAACTACTTAAACCTAACTAACCTAAGCACATCACACACGTCCACGCCAGAGGCAGGATTCGAACCTGCGACCGTAGGAGCAGCGCAGTTCCAGACTGAAGCGCCTAGAACCGCTCGGCCACAGCGGCCGGCAGAGACACCCGACAGAGACTTTAGCCATCAGTAATATGTTCTGCTGCACTATTTACAACAGTATGCTAACGCTAGAGTAACTTTCGATTCCGCGGTTATAGAAATCACATGATTTTGAGAGCCGTAGAACTCGTCGAGCATGTTCGGAGAACATGTCCGTCCGGAAAAGGAAGATCCTTGAAGATTGTCCGACCGGCAGTGGGAAATGTGAAAATCTGTAGGCGCAAGATAACGTGAATAAGATGGGTGCCGAATTACTTCACAATCCAGCTCCTGTACAGTGTTTTCTGTCAATGTAGCTGAATGCTGCCGGACGTTACCGTCAAGTAGCATCACTTCACACAGTCCTTGGATTGCGTTTGTAAGACGTCTCGGTTGTTGACAATAAATATTAGCAGTGTGGTTACAATCTGGGGAAGCAATTCGTAGTACGCCACACCATCGCTTTTCCAAAATGGTTCAAATGGCTCTCAGCACTATGGGACTTAACATTTGTGGTCATCAGTCCCCTAGAACTTAGAACTACTTAAACCTAACTAACCTAAGGACATCACACACATCCATGCCCGAGGCAGTATTCGAACCTGCGACAGTAGCGGTCACGCTGTTCCAGACTGAAGCGCCTAGATCCGCACGGCCACACCGGCCGGCTCGCTTTTCCACCAGATGCATAACGTTATCCTTTGTGGATTCGTGCTGGTCTTTGTACAGAGTTTGGGCTCATGTAGCTGCTTCATTTGTGCTCAACCATTCTTTTCTTTCCATTGTGTTAGCATAGAACTCTATTTCTCCTTACCAGTAACGACAATACGGGACAGGAATGGTCGGTGTTGTTCACGAGTCAGTTGATGACGTGCAAACAGAGACGCAAGACGCACATTTGGCCACCCCCCGCTGGTTTTTGTGATTTTGGATTAGAGTGTGCAGCATCCATACACCCGATTTTTGAACCTTCCCCACTGCATGCAAAAGTCGCACGGTGGTGGAATGATCGCAGCTCATCACATCTGCCACCTCTCAAGTTCAGTGACGTGGATCATTGAGGATTAATGCGTCTAAACGACCTTCATCAAACCCTGAATGTCTTCATGAACGTGTAGAGCCACCAATGCCGAAACGACCCTTCTTAAAACGAGAAAACCAGTTTCTTGCCCTGCTCTATCCGGTGACATTATCCTCATAAACGGTGCAAATGCTTCTGGCTCCCTACGCTACTGTCACCCCTCTGTTGAGTTCAGACAGAAGAATATGTCGGAAATGTTTCGATTTTTCCACTTGGCACTCCATTTTCTACTGCTCCACTCACTATCTCCAAATGACAAAATGACAATATGCTTGTAGTGACGTAACAAGACTGTTACGCCACTTGAAGTAGCCGAAAGAAAGGCACGCGTACACACACGCCGACGGGCGTCAAGTCTGGAACAGGATAACTATTGAATGGTAGCAAGAAAAGTACGTAGCTGGAATATACTTAAATTTATTCACTCCTTGTGATACATCTCTCTTGACTATACAAATGAGACTCGTAAGATACATGCACTGTTACAATTGGCGCCTTGCTAGGTCGTAGCCATGGACTTAGCAGAAGGCTATTCTAACTGTCTCTCGGCAAATGAGAGGAAGGTTTCGTCCGTATTGTCGCTAGCAATGTCGTCCGTACAACTGGGGCGACTGCTCGTCCGTATCTCGAGACCTGCCTTGTGGTGGCGCTAGGTCTGCGATCACACAGTGGCGACACGCGGGTCCGACATGTACTAAATGGACCGCGGCCGATTTAAGCTACCACCTAGCAAGTGTGGTGTCTGGCGGTGACACCACAATGCTAACTGAGATAGCAACAGTAAAATACAAATAAAAAATGACAATCGATAAATAAACCGATAGCAACCGGACTATCAACATGCAAAACAAAAATGCTACAAACTTTTGCACCAACCGAATATAATAAATATGATACTATTTGGTAAACCTTAAATAGAAGATGAGACGCCGTCGTACAGGACGAATGTAAGTGGCACAAGTTGAACGAATAGCTGAAAACGTATGCCGCAGAGAACTGTAGATTCATGTTTATAGATCGGACAAGAGTAGCACTGATGTGCCACGAATGAAATGCATCATTGGTTTTTTTCGTCTAACTCTTCATCTGTGTTATGTGACTCATGGCCCTCTTTCTGGCTGAAAATTATGAGTTGCATCCTCGATGGGAGCTTCTAGAATGGATGCCATATTGCCATCGTAGCCTCACGGATTATCCCCCTCTCCGTCTGCGAGGTGCCGGGGCTAGCAGTGTATTTAACACTAAATTCTTCTAGAATCTACATATGTAAATGATGCTCTAAGCCCCCCCCCCCTATTCTGACTCCGACTTTTGCTGTTGTACATGGATTAAAAAGAAACGCGAACTGACTGTAATCGACCCTGCAAGTGGAGTAGAAAAGAGTTTGGCACCTGCAATAATTTAATTTGATATATAAGTTAAATAAAGGAAAGTTTCATTATCGTAGTGAGAAATGATATGGTTGCTCTACCGATTAACAGAATGAAAGTTCTGTCCAAAATAACAATATGATTTATTATGACTAAACTCAAAATAATAAACAAAACACATGAAACATTTACAATACATCAAATTGGCTCAATTTGGATACTCAAATAAATGCTGTGAAGGTGAAGTTGTCCCTAAACTAGATTGTGACATTTATGACGAAGTGGTATGTGGAGCCAATTCCTTGCAACTCAAATCTTAAGAGAAACACACAGCCAACCCAACATTAACTACTGCTACAGTAGTGAGAACTCAGACAATGAACACCCAAGACAGAACAAAGTTAGAAAAGACAAACAGGTGCGCCCTGCTGAGCTCTGATTATCACCTAGCAAAATTGCCTGCTTTGCTGGTGCTGCGGATGTACATTACCAAGCTGTCTTCTTAACTGCAAGGACACGACCTGGCGTACCGGAGGCGATGGCTGGTTGCTTCGACGTCCCATCGTGGTGATGACAATGTCGGACAATGTCGCGAGTATAGCTCGAAACAAATTATCCTGGTCTGGTTGTTTCAGACTAAAGACTTCCTAGCAACACAAATGAGCATCTGAGGGAGACGAGGAGGGCTCGCCACACAATCACTGACGGTACAGTGATTGATTTTAACAACCGAAGTCACACAGTAACTCCGATACAGTCACCTTTAGCCAAAACTGCTCAAGACAGACAACATAGGCCGCTTGTACGCAGAACTCTCAATTGCCAACTGTACTCGGAAAGTTACGTGTAAGTCGAAACTTCAGCAACTTCGTCAAACAGTTACAATTAAATAAGAGTATATTAGATAGCCAACGGAAGGCAGGCTGTCCAGAGCAGCGAGAGCTCAGTCTTGTAACCTACCCCGACCGAAAGGCAAGAGCCGACTCCTCTCAAGGGCACCCTACAAGCCGAACACATAACATTCCCGCCCCCACGACAGTGGCCATGGTTAAACATTCCAATCAGCAACTCGAAAACCGGCGGAAAATTCCACTCTATTGCCGAAGCACTACCATTCCACCAATGGAGATTCTTGGCGCCAATTTCTGCGCCGATTTTGCTACGTCACGGAGCTATGCCCTGAGCAAGCCAATCGCAGTTACGATTTTGCAGAAAACGCGGGAATTTGCCCACCAAGACTGCCTGAGTACACAAGTCATTCCCACGCCTCACTGCTAGCCCGCCAGAAAGTGTTTTTGCTAAGTTTCTGCGAAGTAACGGAACCTCTAGCCCAGCTGCTCCTCCAGGGCCCCGCGGGCGTGTCTCCGCCGCTATTATGACAATGTCGGCGTCTGGAAAGCATTCACTCGACTCCCTCACACCCGTCGGCTTAACCCTTTCAAGATCAGCAGTGCCTGCCTGTCACCGGACCACCAGGGTGACGAGAGACGCTGCGTGGTAAGTCCACGTGTGAAGGAATAGCAACTTTTCACCACATGCAATGAGAGAGGAAAATCGAATTACTCAGAGTAAGATAGAAATATGAGAGGGGGCTTCTGCCACCTCTCATGGCCTCTCACAACTTGGCGTTTTGTTTCTGATTATTCTGATGAGAAGGATGATTACGCGCCGAAGGACATTGAAGTAATGCAGAAGCCAGAAGCTAAAGCTGCTCTCATTGTGTGAAACTTGTCTCTGTCTTTGTGAAAGAAATCCATAGCTGCTGAATTCAAGGATTGGCCTAAGGTCCAACAAAAGTAGCTGTGGAAACCTCGTACCGTCTTGAGCAACGTTACCTTGCTAGTAATTTGGCCTGCAAGATTCTTCGTCTTCACAGGCCCGTTATCACACATGTTTTGCTACCAACCAAAAGCACACAAGAGGATAAACAGGTGTCTTTGGGAGTATGTAGGGTGCAGTAACTCACCTAAGGTGGCATCTGAGCCGCCGACGATGCGTCCGTGTACCCGGCCGAACCTCCTTTGTGGACCGCTGGAACACAGCAAACACCACTATGAACACTGTGAAGTGAGGCGGGCCACCGCCCGCGTCTGATGTATGACAAACAAACTAACGAAACGTTAAGTGTTGCCGACGAAGGAGGTGTTCACAGAGACTATTCTGTGTTTTCTTAGGAGAAGAAAAACTTCGTAGCAAGGATCACAATTAAACAGTGTATTATGGATGACTGGTTTCGGTAAATTCGTGTTACCATCTTCAGATCTGTGTAATCTGGCACAAGGTAAACATCTTGTGCCAGGTTATACAGATCGCCCCTTGACACTCAGTATGAGTAAACTAATAATTATTCTGTGTCCTTAGCTGCATACGTGTGTAATCTCAAACGAAGGGTATGTTGTATTTGGTTTGCGTGATAATACTGAATCAAAAACAAATACATATAAGAAATCGTCCCCTTTTTCTGGAATTTCGTCGCTTTAATTCCTGCAACAGACAAAATATTTCGCTTCCGATAAATCTACTAGTGGTGTAAGACCCAACAGTGGTCGCATCGTATATGGTTCTCAAGAAATGACTGCGCTCTTGTTCACCTCAAATACACTCTAAGATAAAGAAACGACGAACTACGAAGTAGTTATGCAAATTCTTCACAAATTGATATTCGTAAAAGTATCGACAGAAAATGGTAAACTAGAACAATTTAACTTCACTGCTGGCAAGCATAGTAAACAGGGAACACGTCGATACCTGTGCATAAAGTCTTAGCGAATTTCATTTCGTGTACTCAACTGAACAGTTACTTTGGCTCCCTGACAGGCGCATCAACATGATACACAGATGTCCGCACTTGAGAAAGGACATGTAGTTGGGCTCAAGGAAGACGGCTGTAGTAATCGGCCAAGCGCTCCACATCTGAATACGAGCGATGCCACTATTGAACGATGTTGGCAGGAGCAGGTGGACCATAGCCGAAAGCGTCAAGATGCTAGCGGTCGCCGTAGAGAGACGACAGAACGTGAAGACGGAGAAATCCTCAGAAAGCCGCACAGAGGCCCAGATTCATCATTATCATCGATCCGACGGGCAACTGGTGCTTCAGTGACCTCTAATAGGCGGCCTACAGAAACGAAGCTGAGCTCATGGCGTCCGTTTTGGCGACTACCATTAACCGTTCTACACCAGCAAGCCCATTTGCAGTGGTGTCGGGAATACTCGGCCTGGAACCTCATTGACTGGAGTAGAATTGTCTTCAGTGATGACTCCCGCTTCGAACTGATCCCCGATAAGCAGTTTTTAAAACGTGTCTGGAAACGACTGGACAGCGGAGGGATACCAATCTGACGGTCGCCGACCATGCGACCCAACAATCAGGGGTGATGGTCTGGGCTGTCCGTATATGAGGCCTGTCTGGTCTCGGTTTGGCTGTGGCTGTTCATCCGCATTTCCATTCACCATCACATCACCAACAGTCGACTCGGTCACCTTGAGAAGTGTTGAAATGTCGCTGTTGGACCTGTTAACTAGGTGGCATCCAGTGATTAGTCGACGTTCGAAGTCACAGAGCTTTCCTGATCGCCCCGCTCTGCTGTTGTTGCTTCTCTGCTACGTCCTTCCATAACGGTGGATCCACATCTCGTGACATCTGGTGAGTTCCGCATTACGTAGAGCTGTCCGGAAACGTTTGATCAGATAGTGCAGATATACCACCTCATCCTAGATATTACACCATTTTAAATCAAAATAAGCAGATTCGTTTCATAGAATGAAAACAGTACAACTTAAACACATGAATTTAGATATATGTCATTTCATGGACCACTACTCTATTCAGTTTGTAAGCTGGGATACACAGCCGGTGCCGTTAAGTAGACTCAGTGATTAGGAGTGGACTATATGCCGTAAGAGAGTGACCGATGATTAAGTTTCTCATTGTTTTTCGAAGTTCTCGAACAGTGAGAACTGTTCATAACAAACTGTTCCGCCAAAACATTTCTTTCGATAGTATGCCATTTTCTTGCATTGCGTTTGGCAATTACACAAATTTTGTTTATGCAAACGTTAAATGTAGATGATGCCAACAGCTGATTGTTTTACTAGTAAAGTATCATTTCTAGCACTGAAGACGAACGTCAGTAACCTCCTTTGCACACTGGAGCAACCAATTTGGAACAAAGCATTTTTAGTGGTTTTGGAGAAAAAATATGCTGTATTTGATAGTATTTTTTATCTACTTATTTTACTGTGCTCCAAGGAGTGAGACTGGGGGCTTCAGTCTACAGAGCTAAAATAAAATAAATATCAACTCTTGTACAACAGGATAGACGCTAGAAAGAATATTATTCAAACCACTAGGGAAAGACACTAAAACTTTTAGCATCTTCTCTGACTATATTGTTTCTTATCTTAAGCAGTACCATATACTCTTTGATTAAGCGGAGGAGTTTCTTCTTCTGCCCCTATTTGGCTTTTATTCTTTATTGTCATTATTCACGCCGGCCGCTGGTGGCCGAGCGGTTCTGGCGCTACAGTCTGGAACCGCGCGACCCGTACGGTCGCAGGTTCAAATCCTGCCTCGGGCATAGATGTGTGTGTTGTCCTTAGGTTAGTTAGTTTTATGTAGTTCTACGTTCTATGGGACTTATGACCTCAGCAGTTGAGTCCCATAGTGCTCAGAGCCATTTGAACCATTATTCACGAGTCACTTCCGTGAAGTAGTTCTCATATAACCTTGAGGACGGCCACCATAGTGCGAGCGTCGTACGTAACTCACGCGCCAGTGCGACACACCTAAGCCCCTTACCAACTTGGAGACAGTCCGTCACTAGTTGACTCTGTCCACTGGAGCGGTACATATTTGCAACAAAAATAGGCAGGTATCCCTTGTGGTGACGCTAAAGCTTTGGTCGACGCTGGCCAGTTAGAGCATTGGGCGTATTTTTCGATTCGACGCTTCGTGCAGTTTAAGCACGAAGCACTCTCTTCCCGGCCAATACAATGAGAAGGAGACATTTACACATTTGTATTGCGTTGGGTATGGAGACATTCGACCAGAAACTTTCAGCACAATGGTGAGTCACAGCAAGCCGCGAGCATTTGTGTTGTGTTCAAGTGACTGTATATCACGAGTGTGTTGGGGATATGTTTTGCCTTTGTTCACGCGTTTGATCTCATCACTCATCAGAACAAGTGGTGATCGGTATCCATTTCTGAGCTTGTAACCTCCCCCTTCCTAACCGGCCTACTGGAATGAGAGACAATTAACCCTGATCGCGTAGTGAAATTTTACAGTGAGTAAGGCTATCGTTACCAAAGGAAAATAATACTGGCCAGTATGAGGAAAGTATACAACATATCCTTCTGAAGGAAGAATCTATTCTAAACTTAATCTAAATACTGACGATAATTTTGAAGTGTGTGACCGGCCGCTGTGGCCGAGTGGTTCTAGGCGCTTCAGTCTGGACCTGCGCTGCTGCTACAGTCGCAGGTTCGAATCCTGCCTCGGGCATGGATGTGTGTGGTGTCCTTAGGTTACTTAGGTTTAAGTAGTTATAAGTCTAGGGGACTGATGACCTCAGATGTTAAGTCCAATAGTGCTTAGAGCTATTTGAACCATTTTTTTTAATGCGCGTGGAATAAAGAGCAATTGCTCCCGAATCACACAGGCAGAAAAAAGGCACCACGTAAAATTTAATACAAGAAATACTGATAGTACAAAAAATACTGACTAGCTAAAAAGGGATAACTGAACGGTCGCCAGCCCATTAGGACAATGAGTCTCCAGAATCTTATGAAAGATAATGGCAACAGAAAGTTGTCACGCTTTTCCACAACACAACAGGTCACGAGAAAATAAACGAATCACAAAGCATTGAGCTTGCAGTTACTTTCCTAAAACACTAAACTTGAAAGTACAGTTAATTAAAGTTACTGGTTAAATGAATATAACTAAAACTTTGTTATGTAAAAAAAATACTTTTTTTATAACCTCAGTGTAACGTAATGCAAAATTTAGAAAAAGGTAAGCAATTTACTTTTGGTTTGAACTGAATTCACTTTAAGGAAAGGAGCAACTGATTTTACTTTTAATGTAACAATAATAAAAATACATACCAAGCCAGCAAGTCACTTGCTAAGCTAAATACCTAATAAATGAAATTGCGCACTTTTAAATTGTGCTGTATCTTTAGTTACTGGTTTTGCCAGTGAAATTTTATGTTGCTTTAAGTGAATGAAGCCGGCCGCTGTGGCTGAGCGGTTCTAGGCGCTTCAGTCCGGAACTGCGCTGCTGCTATGGTCGCAGGTTCGAATCCTGCCTCGAGCATGGATGTGTGTGATGTCCTTAGGTTAGTTAGGTTTAACTAGTTCTAAGTCTAGAGGACTGATGACCTCAGATGTTAAGTTCAAAATGGTTCAAATGGCTCTGAGCACTATGGGACTTAACTTCTGGGTCATCAGTCCCCTAGAACTTAGAACTATTTAAACCCAACTAACCTAAGGACATCACACACATCCATGCCCGAGGCAGGATTCGAACCAGCGACTGTAGCGGTCGCGCGGTTCCAGACTGAAGCGCCTGGAACCGCTCGGACACTCCGGCCGGCCGTAACGTAATGCAAAATTTAGAAAAAGGCAGGCAATTGACTTTTGATTATTGAAAGTTTGAACTGAATTCACTAACTGATTTTACTTTTAATGTAACAATAATAAAAATACATACCAAGCCAGCAAAAGTCACTCGCTAAGCTAAATACCGAATAAATGAAATTGCGCACTCTTAATTTGTGCTGTATCTTTAGTTACTAGTTTTGCAGTGAAATTTTAAGTTGCTTTAAGCGAATGAAGTAAATACTCAAAATTGCAAGTTGGTTAAAGTCGTGTTACGCAATACAAGAATGTACGGTTGCTGAGGCAGAAAACTTAGCCTGAAACTGACCATTAGCAAAGAAACAAAACTAGCAGTAAACAGTTAATCGGTTTTCAAATTTTTAACACACTCGGTGACAGCATGGAAAGGGGAGGGACCCTGCTTGGTAATAGTGACTGAGGACAATGGCAACCCAGGTGCCCTACAAGCTTTAACTACTGCAGCAACTTATTATTCAAGTTAGTCATACTTCGTGAAAGGAATGCCACTGGGTAATGCCTCTACAATATTAGTTACATTTTGTCGCGTAATAAGCTTACTATGTTGTAGCTGTGCCGACGACAATGCTGAGCTGCCTCCGTTGCTGCTGCTGGTTGAGATCCACGAGTCGTCTCCAGAGACACAGATAATTATGGAACAGGCAACAGCTAGAATTGCAGCTTTCTCCACCTGTCCACTCCCACCTTGTTCTCAATAGCCGCGGGTTAACGAATTAGGTGCGCCTACACTGTCGCGATCATAGCTGCATACCGTGTCTGCGGGAGCGCCCAACAAACTCAAGCTGCTCTGCTTCCCTCTGTTCGCACTGCGACAGAGATTCTCCATACGTACAGATAAACAACAGCACAGCTACTGCCATTTCTTCGTTCCTATCGATATATTAAATTAAAGTTCCCTTGGCTACTACCCAGCAATTTACGATATTTACGTTATAATTACAATCAAATATATACAGTCACAAATAAATACACTACTACATCCATTAAATATTAAGTATATTTGCTTTAATAAAAGTTACAGATTCAGAATTAGAAGTACAGTGCAAGTTATCAACTGATATTAAACGCCGAAAAACTTTGGATGGTGCAGAAGGCATTTTATCTGCATTTTCGGTGTTACAAGTTATTCATTTATAAATTCAAGTTTCGTACAGATTTTTTCACTCCTAGGTTATTTTTTCTGAAGTCTGTAAACTTATTTTTAAGGAATCTTGTGTTATGTTCAGAGGCGATGTTGAACGGTTTAATCTGATGTTAGTGCTTATTTGTGGCGGTTAACTTCGTTTATCTCGCTTACTCCAACATTAAACTGGATTTATTATACATTTGCTATTACGAATTTATTACCTTATACCTTTTCTTTGTTCACATATTTCACCACATATACGTTGCCTCCAAGTGTGAACACGTAGGACTGCTTAAAATGAAGTGTGTGCCAGTCACATACAATGCAATTTGTGCGGGGTGTTAGGCCACAAATGACAATGTCTTTAGACAGCCATCATAAATTCATGCTTCCACCACACAAAGTCTCAGTTTTCAGTTTATTAGCCAGTGTAGGTCACAAATGACAAAGACTTTTGTTCTGCACGAATTTATCCTGTAAATCCCAGTTTACCACACTGTGAGGCAGTATAGTATGGTGTTTGCAGTCAGTGTTCTACTTCAAATCTCAGCTGTGTTACTTCCGAGTAGCCCTCCCTTTTCGTTGAACTTTGCTTTACTTAATATTTGTACTCAGATCGTGTTGTTGATGGGTCATATTCAGTGCCATGTGGTACTTTTCAGGAAGGAACCACGTTCTTAACATTATCTGAAAACGCAGTTTCAGTTTCAAAAGGAATGACATACTGACAAGCCAAAATTTTTTACTGATTTCTGTTTCTATTGTTGTTTTTTTGTACACTTTCTCAGAAGTATATAAAATGATATGGGGATTACCCAGAACGGAGCAGGATGTGTGGAATTTATAATAAGGAAATGAAAATTCGGGAGTCGAAGGTTACAAGATCCATACCCTATGGAAAGCTAAAAAAGTTTCCAAAGATATGCAACCTCCTGTGTTTGCTACTTCTTTTTCCATCGGCTCTTAAGAAGCCATCTGCAAAGTTTGACGGCTCCACATAAACCCAAGCCACAGATTCAGATATGAGTGCTTGCATTTCTGAGTGTACCTGCGGGGAAAAATTATTCGGAAGCCGCCAATGACGGACTCGGAAGTTCAGCCACGTACCACTGAACACCATCACAAGACCACTAACTCATCCTCTCTACCCGCACAAGCAACTCCTCGGATAACTACGGGAAAAGCCACACGAAAAGTCGTTCGAAATCGAAGAAAGTGGCAGCTAAACGTTGGTATCGAAGAGTACTCACCCATTCCGATGATTTGACAGTCGGCAATATTGGCACCCACATGGAGGAACCGGAGAGCTGGGCACCGTCTAACGTTCACCGCGATCTCTCGGGTAAATCACTGCTGCCGAGGGAGAAGAATGAGGACAACCATCGCTGATCAGTGGCCCCGCAGGCACGTAAACGGATATCGCTTACATCTGGAAGAATTACAGCTCCTGGCCAGGAAATACCCTTCTGCATCTGCTTACAAGAAAACTCAGTTTAAAGTCACCTCCATTAAGGGGCTACCACTCGTGCAGGAAGGGCGAAACTACTGGAGACAGCGCTAAAACCTGGGGTGGCTCTTTTCGTCGATGACAAAGCCACGCCTCTCCTGTTCCTCCTACCACAGCCATACAGGAAGTTGCAGTGGAAGTTCTCACAGCAGGTAAAACCACAATTCGTTCATTATATCTTCCATCTCATGATCCGCTGGATGCAGATTCACTCACTGAACTCTTCCGGACACTCTCCCGTCAATTCCTTCACGTGGGTGACTTCAGTACACAGAATGTGCTGTGCGGCTCGCTACCAATTGTTCCAGGGATCGACTTATAGAATGCATCGTCCATTCGGAGAATACCTACCTTTTGAATTCTGGTCAGATAACATACTTTTCCACAGCTGCAGTGTCATCTTCAGCCATTGACCCTCGCTTTTGCTCCCCAGCTATTGTAGACTCAGTTCGCCGGGAAGTGACCACAGGTTTGAACCCCAGTGGTCTCTTTCCGGTGTGGATTTGTCGCCTGTCTCTGACGGTGGTCGACAGGAGACCGCGAAGACTGATGATTTAGAGGACAAGTTGGTTACAATACAGTCAGCAGGCAATCTTCGCCAACAGGGCTGAGTCCAAACGGTGGACCATATCACTTCTGTGGTCCAACGAGCTGCCACAGATTCCATACTGCACTCTAGCAACCACCTCAGACAACGGCTTGTGACTTGGTGGAATGAAGGACGTCACTCGGCAATCAAAGACAGGAGGGCAGCCTCGCGGAAATTCAAACACCTTCCAACTACAGAAAACCTTCGTGACTTCAGGTCAGCGAGAGCACAAGCGAGGCGAATGAGAAGTGAACGGAAGAGGAACTACTGGAAGGAATTCGCTACTTACATTAATCGATATACTTTCACTGTGCAAGTTTGGGACTCACTAAGGCGAATTTCAAACAGGGGCAGTACACCTCCCCATACGGTCTTGTTAAGAAATGGAATCTTAGTTGATGCGCCTAAAGACGTGATTCAGGTTTCAGTTGAAAACTTTTTTTACTGTCAGTGCGTCATCCAAAAAAACTCCTTCATTCCAGTTTTTGTATGTCTGTCCTTTTGGCAGGCGGTCTTTGGGACTACGGCCGTTTACTATTGTGACAAAATAAAAAACCTACAGCTGTCCTTACGATTTTATTTATTTTGTTGCAACCAGTTTCTACGCTTCCATGCACCATCTTGAGCACTATATGCATAAAACAATAACGATAGCATTATCAACTTATCAATCAAGTTACATAGAAACAGATTAAAAACAGAATGAGAGACAATGGTGAGACTCTACAAGTGAATTTACACCGAACATTTGATAGAACGAATAGATACATCCATTGTCACATATCTAAAATATACCATAACGAATTTCCACTCAATAGACTGCACAATTACACTATCTATTAAAAACTTCTTTAAATAACTATTCATGATTTTTATTGGCCAGTCGGACATACATTATCTGCATAGCCCTGAAATAGCCTACTGTAAGACAAAATTACTGTAGAAGGTGATAAATGGAAGGAAACAATACCTCACAAACAAGTACAGAGAAGGAACATGACCTATGTGTCTTGTCAAAGTATAAAATGCTTATTTGTACACAGATGAGGGGCATACACTATGTCATATCTATAAAATGAATGTCTAAGACGTGATATAAAACCAAATGTAAGACCCATCTCAGACCATAACATACGTACGTAGAACGTATGAAAGACGCCCACAAGGAAACTGTTCATGATGAAAACATTCATGTGCAAATGCGTCTATATATCATCTACTGCCATGAAACAATCACACGCAATGATACTAAGTAGACCGTAAGGATTCAATGTATCATAAGGGATGACTCAACAATATACACTCCTGGAAAATGTTAATGAACACCATGAATTCATCACCCCAGCAGGGGGAAATTTTATTGATACATCTTTGAGGACATATGCAACACACGATCACACAGACAGAGCCATGAATACTGTCAACAGTACGTGCACAATGTCAGCACTGGTACCATGTATACCTTCCCCCCCCCCTCCCCCCTCTTTCGCAGCAATGCAAGCTGCAATTCTCATATGGAGACGATCGTGGAGGTGTTAAATGTAGTCTTGCGGAATGGCCTGTCATGCAATTTCCATCTGGCGCCTTAGCTGGGCCAGAGTTCGTGCCGGACATGCAGACTGCGCAAGATGATGTTTCATCTGGTCCCAATCATGCATAATGGGGACAGATCTGCAAATTGTGCTGCCTAGGATAGTTGACGTACACCTTCAAAAGCATGTTGGGTGGCACGGGATACATATGGACGTGCATTGGCTTGTTGCAAAAGCACATCATCTTGCTGACCCATGAACAGTAGCATGATGGGTTGGATGATGGTTTGAATGTTCTGTGCACTGTTCAGTGTTCCCTCGATGATCACCAGAGGAGTACGGCCAGTGTAGGATATTGCTCCCCACATCATGATGTCTTTGTTGGCCCTTTGTGCCTGCATCTTATACATTCCTGATTTTGGCACTCACCTGCACAACACCACACATGCATGAGACCATCATTTGCACCAAGGCAGAAGCGACTCTCATCACTGAAG
This sequence comes from Schistocerca piceifrons, assembly GCF_021461385.2. NCBI lineage: Eukaryota > Metazoa > Arthropoda > Insecta > Orthoptera > Acrididae > Schistocerca > Schistocerca piceifrons. The sequence goes on from NC_060138.1 coordinate 693,644,000, forward strand.
ACGACAAGTCTCCATTCGTTTTTGCATAAATGCTTATCGCGACACCACTGGAGGCGAGCTGAACGATGTTGTGGTGTGAGCAGCCGGCCGGGGTGGCCGAGCGGTTCTAGGCGCTTCAGTCTGGAACCGCGCGACCGCTTCGGTCACAGGTTCGAATCCTGCCTCGGGCATGGATGTGTGCGATGTCCTTAAGTTAGTTAGGTTTTAGTAGTTCTAAGTTCTATGGGACTGATGACCTCAGATGTTAAGTCCCATAGTGCTCAGAACCATTTGTGGTGTGAGCGGAAGACGTCCTTACAGTATGTGGACCTACAGCCCTGCTTCACGGAGATGTTTGTGAATGGTTGTCACTCATACTCCTGAAGGAATGGTGTCCCTAAGTTGCTGTGAAATGACGGTGTGGTCCAGTATGGTATTTCGTAGGATGCGACGGTCTTGGCATGCATTTGTGCATTGCTGCTGTTCAGACCCAGATCGACGGGCATGTACACCTTCTGCTGACCACTGGCGACAACATTGATGCACTGTGGAGACCTCACACCCTACGTGAAGCGCAATTCTGCGGTACGTCCACAGGCCCACTATATGCCCTCGCTGAAGCTCCGTCAATTGCACAAACGGTTCATGTACAGGCTGTCGCGACATGCTAACAATGTTGCAGACATAGGCAACGGCAAGCTGACTGCCACTGGCTCTGGTGGTGACCAACCACTGCGCAGCTAGCAACGTTCCGTGGCCGACAACGCTGTTGCTGGTGCTTCCACAGCGCTCCGCATTTGATCACTGCATGCACTGCCCTCTCGTAGTGTCCAGTGCAAGTATGGCAAGTCTTATTCACTTGCGTCAGTGTGTTCCTTTTTCATTTTCCAGAAGTTTATACACATGAAAAACCAGAAAAGCTTACTAACTAGCACACCGCTCAAAAAGTACTCATGTCTGTTAAGCGTAAGTGATCACGAAGAAATAATTGAGATCTAAAATAATACATAGTTATGAGTAAATGCCTTGTGACCGGTACACACTTAGGTCTTTCGATGACATTGAACCCAAAACCCATTACATGCAAGCAATTAAATTTTTTTAAATTTTTAAACGAAAATACCAGTCATTCAAATCGTGCCAGAGTCAAGCCGCATTATTAATTTACCAGTGAAGAGGCCATACATCATGCCCGTAGTTAAAATGTAAGTAATTGTAATTTTTCTGTCAGACGTAAATTGTGACCGTGTGACAGCAATCTACAAGTTTGCAATACTTACACTATTACAACAAAAACACTGGCAATGCCACGATTCGTATGTAGCGGAACTTAAGGTAATGTAATGCAAATCCATACGAAACTGAAGACAGGTACATAATCACTAAATTTGTTACATATGACTAAAGTAATTGCATGTCAAAGAAAGTGGCATTTAAAGATATCTAGACATAATTCTAGGGATAACATACACCAGGGCTTCCCAACATTTTCAGCTGGCGGACCCCTTCTTCAGTCGAAAATCCATGGCAGACTCCTAGTCAGTCAAGAGCACAAGCTACTTATTGCAAATGCCATGTTCCCAGTGACCCCTCCCCCCCTCGATCAATAGTCTTTGGTTTAGAGATGAATGAAAACAACTTGAAATTAACGATCCAATTTGAATTCCCACTGTTTTCAGACACTTACTAGTGGATTTACTCACTTTGTTCAAAACAATGTAGCCTGATTAAAATGACTTGGTAATGGAAATTTCACACGATTGAGCTGTCTTCCTCCAAGAGCAATCAACGTCACGTCCAAGCTGTTCGCTGTTGACAAGCTGCCGCTTATGGTCTGTTCACTTCCACTATTTGGCTACTGCTGTGTAAGGAGCATGCATATTTCGTAATAGTCGTGTGTGTGTGTGTGGGGGGGGGGGGGGGGGGGTGGTTCGTGAAATTCGAAGAAAAATGTTCGAATGTATGTAAAGTCTTCCTTTGGTGGTCCTCCCTCCTCATTCATTTCAACTGGAAACTTCCCTTGTTGTGAAGGCGATGGAGAAACTGCACCCTTCTTCAGTGATCCTGACTTCAGCCGCCGATCCATGTTAGAAGTAATAAGCTGGTCAAAAATCGACTTATGAAATAAGTAGTGCAATGACAAAGCAAGTTTAACATTTAATGATGCCTGGGACCGCACACGTGCCAGCGAGCGCTGTGATTGGTCGACAAAGCTCGCTCCGCGCATGCGTAAAAGGTTTCAGCGCATCTAGCGCCGTGAGCCGGGGCACAAACGACCCCCGTATTGTTGCTAAACAGTCGATCAGAGAAGCCGCATTCTCCGGCACTAAACTGTGTATATATTCTCACTTAGGAACCGCATAGGCTGCTTGGGGATCACACAAAAAAATAGTGATGAATTTGATTTTCACATATTTATTCAGTAATTTTACTCATTATTTTACACTATTTGGTGAAAGGTGGCCGCGGACCCCCTAGAAAGAGCCGGCGGACCCCTAAGGGGTCCGCGGACCACAGGTTGGGAAGCCCTGACATACACAGTTCTACCACCAAACACCTAACTAGAGGCTAACGGCAGCAATGTTCACGTCAACTTCCTGACCAGCAACCCACTCGAAAGATACTCATACGTATGAAGCCCAAGTAAACATGCAAAAATACAACAAAATTTAAATTGCATACACTTACGAGTAAATGTATTGTAACCAATTCACACCTTGGTCTTTGAACCACATCAAAACTAAAAATCCATCATATCTATGCAATCAAGTTTCAAAAGAGCCATACTGGCCATACATATCGTCTCACAAACCAATTTATCAATTGACCAGTGAGGAGCCCACACAACATGCCAATAATTGAATTGTAAGTGAATCCTGTACTTATGTCTGATGTGAGGCTGTGACCATGTCACAGCAGTCTACCAGTTGACAATACACCCACTATTACAACTGAAACACTGGGGATGCCATAGTCCTGTCCAGCGGAATCTGAGTGATGGTAAATGCTTACTTATGTGAACTCGAAAATGGGTGCATAACCAATGAATGTGTCACATACGATCAAAAAAACTGCATGTGAAACAAACAGCACCGTACACGTCAACGTAGATCATTACTCGAAAAATCCTCTAAAACGCGCTACGAACTACTTATCACATGTGAACCCAAGCATAAACAGATAACCCATACCAAGTCCAATAACAATTATATCATGGAACAACAAACTACCAGTGAGAGTGGGCAAGAGGCACATACTTAGTCAATACTAAAACGGCTATGAAAAAACAGGAACGTGGCACGAAATACATAATGGGTGGAAGGAGGAGTGAAGAAGGGATAAGATAAGAGTTATTGTAACTATATAGGCACGAGATAGCTTGTAATAGAGACCCAACAACTTACAGCTACAAATGGTGTACCACTAATGTGAGAACAAGTAGAGACCTGAACCATTACGACACTTATCTAGCAGCTATACGTCAGTATCGAAAAGCCCTCCCTACTCATATGCCAAATACACACAAAAACTCCGAAAACACTGAAAGACTCACTCTTGTTGATGCGGTACGGGTTGATATGGTCCCTATATGTATCACATCATTTGCCAGCATAATTGGATACGCAGATGATCTGTAGAACGACATAAAGACAATGAATACCAGAGTTTAGAACTCTAATAACCACCGTAAATGAATGTTGGAAATACCCGGAACTTACGTGTCAGCACTCCAACCATCAACTGCCAACTGACTGGAGAAACATTCAAATACAATATCCGAAGATATGTGTCAGCGAATACTCAAAGAAGTCGTTCGACATCAAACTGACGATGTAAGAAAATCTCACACTCGATAACATCAATCGAAACCAAAGCCGTGTGTAAGGAATATCGTGACTGAAATATTTGGGTAAAGTGCTGAAACCCAATAACTGAGGCGTAGTCAAGCGAATACTGTAAAGTAGTAAGTCGAAATTCGTAGTGGTTCACATAAAAAGCATGTGAGTTAATACATCATCTTATCAGATGTTCTGTAGGATTCAAGGGATGAGGAGGCTCCACGTCTCCTCATATAATGAGGAGCTCTGCAATCCTCCATTCTCCATGCGGGAACTGGAATCAGCTGTGTCAGAGCCAAAGACACAGCTCCAGGACCGGATCAGATTCATTATACTATGCTCCGCCATCTATGCCCTCGAGCCAAAGCCAACCTCCTGTCTTGTTCCAAACAGATCTGGTTTGATGGACAGTGCCCTACAACTTGGTAGAAGGCAATATTGATTCCATTATAGAAACCAAGAAAGAATTGTACCGACCCTAACAGTTATCGCAGTGCAATCCTTATCAGTATTTTGGGTAAGATTCTCGAGGACTTGGTCACCCGCCTCCTCGCCTGGCTTCTTAAATTCCGAGCTCACCTATGCCGCTCCATGTGCTGTTTCAGGCGCTGCAATTCTGCCCTTGATAATTTAATTCTACAGGAGGTGGCGGTACAGGATTCCTTCTTATGCCGAAACCATTTGGTTGGTGTGTTTTGGAAAACTGTACAACGCAAATTGGAGGTACAACATTCTTCGCCAACTTCATGAATGGGAATTACGTCGACGTCTGCCACTTGTTATTCAGTCTTTCCTCGAGTTCCTGTGCTTTTAGTATCGTGTTGGTGTGCCTTGTCTGATACCTATGTTCAGGAGAATGGGGTCCTCAAATGCAGTGTACTCAGTTACATACACTCCTGGAAATGGAAAAAAGAACACATTGACACCGGTGTGTCAGACCCACCATACTTGCTCCGGACACTGAGAGAGGGCTGTACAAGCAATGATCACACGCACGGCACAGCGGACACACCAGGAACCGCGGTGTTGGCCGTCGAATGGCGCTAGCTGCGCAGCATTTGTGCACCGCCGCCGTCAGTGTCAGCCAGTTTGCCGTGGCATACGGAGCTCCATCGCAGTCTTTAACACTGGTAGCATGCCGCGACAGCGTGGACGTGAACCGTATGTGCAGTTGACGGACTTTGAGCGAGGGCGTATAGTGGGCATGCGGGAGGCCGGGTGGACGTACCGCCGAATTGCTCAACACGTGGGGCGTGAGGTCTCCACAGTACATCGATGTTGTCGCCAGTGGTCGGCGGAAGGTGCACGTGCCCGTCGACCTGGGACCGGACCGCAGCGACGCACTGATGCACGCCAAGACCGTAGGATCCTACGCAGTGCCGTAGGGGACCGCACCGCCACTTCCCAGCAAATTAGGGACACTGTTGCTCCTGGGGTATCGGCGAGGACCATTCGCAACCGTCTCCATGAAGCTGGGCTACGGTCCCGCACACCGTTAGGCCGTCTTCCGCTCACGCCCCAACATCGTGCAGCCCGCCTCCAGTGGTGTCGCGACAGGCGTGAATGGAGGGACGAATGGACACGTGTCGTCTTCAGCGATGACAATCGCTTCTGCCTTGGTGCCAATGATGGTCGTATGCGTGTTTGGCGCCGTGCAGGTGAGCGCCACAATCAGGACTGCATACGACCGAGGCACACAGGGCCAACACCCGGCATCATGGTGTGGGGAGCGATCTCCTACACTGGCCGTACACCACTGGTGATCGTCGAGGGGACACTGAATAGTGCACGGTACATCCAAACCGTCATCGAACCCATCGTTCTACCATTCCTAGACCGGCAAGGGAACTTGCTGTTCCAACAGGACAATGCACGTCCGCATATATCCCGTGCCACCCAACGTGCTCTAGAAGGTGTAAGTCAACTACCCTGGCCAACAAGATCTCCGGATCTGTCCCCCATTGAGCATGTTTGGGACTGGATGAAGCGTCGTCTCACGCGGTCTGCACGTCCAGCACGAACGCTGGTCCAGCTGAGGCGCCAGGTGGAAATGGCATGGCAAGCCGTTCCACAGGACTACATCCAGCATCTCTACGATCGTCTCCATGGGAGAATAGCAGCCTGCATTGCTGCGAAAGGTGGATATACACTGTACTAGTGCCGACATTGTGCATGCTCTGTTGCCTGTGTCTATGTGCCTGTGGTTCTGTCAGTGTGATCATGTGATGTATCTGACCCCAGGAATGTGTCAATAAAGTTTCCCCTTCCTGGGACAATGAATTCACGGTGTTCTTATTTCAATTTCCGGGAGTGTACTTTTTGATATCGGTATCAGTTCGCAGTCTTCCAATGTTCCTCCGATCTTACAATGACAACGGGGCAGCTATAGCTGACTGTCAAGAGGCTGGAAACATGGGCCACTAAAACGGTTTTGGTTCTCACCAGAGAAGACTAAGTGCGTCAATTTCAGGCGTGCTGGTCGAAGTTTTAAACAACCAAAGCTCACAGCAGGGGACAACATTTTACATTTTAATGACATTACCCGCTTATGGCCTACTGTTTGACTCGAAATTAACGTGGCTCCAGCATCTTAAAGAGTTGCGGTCGAAGGGCTTGAAACCACTGAATATTTTGAAAAGCCTCAGCGGAAATGAGTGAGAATCTGACAGGTCCCGCCTCCTGCAGTTTTATATGACATTTATTAGTTCGCGATTTATCGATCAGCTCATATTTCCTACATCAAAATGTTAGAAGCTGTCCACCATGAGGGCATTCGGATATCGACTGGAGCCTTTCGGACCAATCTAATTCATTGTGTGCAGACGTCGGTGAACCACCACTCTGGATTCAGCGGCACCTTCCCCTCGCTTGGTAGGCCCTGAAAATCTCAGCGTTGCCTCAGTCGTTAGCATTTAGTATGACTGTCCACCCCAACTCTGGGTGGCTGTTTAGCCATTCGGGATATGTACTACTGACTAGCTCATGAATTTGGAAACATTAGACCTGCGAATATACAGCCAGGGATGCAACAAATTGCCACCTGTTGTCTTCAGAGACCCAAAGTGATTATAAGCTTGACGCAGGCCCCTAGATTACGTTTTTACAATCCTGGTTTCTTCAACTTTAAGTGCGTACATAGTTCGTTTTACCTGGTAGTGTTCTCAAAAAGCATTTTCTGATATAACCTACAAATTATGACGCGCATTACACGACATTATGACGGCACTTGAGTGAATTCACAGGCATCACAGTGAAATGTTTCTTGTCTATTCTGAGTCGCTCCGTGCGCTACAAGCGGTCCACAAAAGGTGTCCTGCAGACCATTTGATTCAGCTCATTCATGGCTCCTTGCAGCAGGTCCGACACTGTGGCAAGGAGGTGAACTTTTGCTGGTTACCTAGACTCGTAAGGACACATGGAAACGACATCGGCGACAAAGCAATCGAAGAAGCGTGTGGGGATGGCGTTGTACGTCGATGTGCCGTCCCTTTTCATGCCGTCATCTCATTATCCGACTAAATAATCATGCGTCAGCGATACAAAATGGCTCTGAGCACTATGGAACTTAACATCTGAGGTCATCAGTCTCCTAGGACTTAGAACTACACTACTGGTCATTAAAATTGCTACACCACGAAGATGACGTGCTACAGACGCGAAATTTAACCGACAGGAAGAAGATTCTGTGATATGCAAATGATTAGCTTTTCAGAGCATTCACACAAGGTTGGCGCCGGTGGCGACAGCTAAAACGTACTGACATGAGGAAAGTTTCCAACCGATTTCTCATACACAAAAAGCAGTTGGCCGGCGCTGCCTGGTGAAACGTTGTTGTGATGCCTCGTGTAAGGAGGAGAAAATGCGTATCATCACGTTTCCGACTTTGATAAAGGTTGGATTGTAGCCTATCGCGATTGCGGTTTATCGTATCGCGACATTGCTGCTCGCGTTGGTCGAGATTCAATAATTGTTAGCAGAACATGGAATTGGTGGGTTCAGGAGGGTAATACGGAACGCCGTACTGAATCCCAACGGCCTTGTATCACTAGCAGTCGAGGTGACAGGCATCTCATCTGCATGGCTGTAACGGATCGTATCACCTGTTATGGTTAGGGGGTGCCATTGGTTACATGTCTTGGTTACCTCTTGTTCGCACTGACGGCACTTTGAACAGTGGGCGTTACATTTCAGATGTGTTACGACCCGTGGCTCTACCCTTCATTCGATCCCTGCGAAACCCTACATTTCAGCAAGATAATGCACGACCGCACGTTGCAGGTCCTGTACGGTCCCTTCTGGATACAGATAATGTTCGACTACTGCCCTGGCCAACACATTCTCTAGATCGCTCAACAATCGAAAACGTCTGGTCAATGGTGGTCGAGCAACTAGCTCGTCACAATACGCCAGTCACTACTCTTGATGAACTGTGGTATCGTGTTGAAGCTGCATGGGCAGCTGTACCTGTACACGCCATCCAAGCTCTGTTTGACGGAATGCCCAGGCGTATGAAGGCCGTTATTACGGTAAGAGGTGGTTGTTTCGGGTACTGATTTCTCAGGATCTATGCACCAAAATTGCTTGAAAATGTAATCACATGTCAGTTCTAGTATAATATATTTGTCCAATGAATACCCGTTTATCATCTGCATTTCTTCTTGGTATAGCAATTTTAATGGCCAGTAGTGTATTTAAACCTAACTAACCTAAGGACATCACACACAGCTATGCCCGAGGCAGGATTCGGACCTGCGGCCGTAGAGGTCGCGTGGATCCAGACTGAAGCCCCTAGAACAGCTTGTCCACCGCTGCTGGCTCATGCGTCAGCTGGAAACTGGTTACTTGGAGATGGCGGAAAACAAACGGTCACTCAATCGACCACGCAGGCACGGCGGACTTCCTGACAACTCCGCTATGAAAGGGAAGTGCTGCCTACCGACTGTTCACTGGAGGACAGCCCTTTGACACACAGTTTGCTTCTTCCGTAGGAGTATCCACCACTGTGTGGGGTTTGTGATGAGCCACTTTCGGTTCAGCATGGTAGCCCTCGGTTTGGATAGAGATCTGCCCGCCTCCCTCGACGTCACGGATACCAGTGTTACAGTGATCCTAAAGTTTTGTGAACTGTCGAGCCTCATCCATGAAGTGGCGGGGAGAGTAGGCGGACTTTAAAGCGTAATAGGCTACTGGGCAAATGGGGATAGCCCCCCACCCCCTCCCTACGAGAATGGAATGATGACTTCTCGTCAGGGAGCTGATGACCATGATGTTGAGTGCCCCTCATCCAAAACTGTCATCATTACCATCGTACTTCATAATACGCATTGCTGTGGAATGTAGCGTACTCTGGCTTAATTTGTTTAACTGCGAAATTGTTTGTTGCTCGTAATGTTAAAACTCTTTAATGTGTTAAAGTGCTGCGTTCACAAGTTATACGAGGGTTGCCCAGAAAGTAATGCACCGCATTTTCAACAGTTCTTTATTGAACATAATGAGAATTGTACACACAAAAGAATGGTGTTTTACTACACCCCCTATTTTTCCACATAATCTCCATCCCGTTCTATGGTCTTCCTCCAGCGTGAAACAAGGGCGTGTATGTCATGTCGGTACCAATTCTTCTCCTCGTGGCGGAGCCAGTGCTTCACTGTGTGAATCACCTCCTCATCGTCCTCAAAATGTCTTCCACGAATGGCATCCTTTAATGACCCAAGCAAGTGGTAGTCTGAGGGGATAGATCAGGTGTGTCAGGTGTGAGAGCCGTGATGGTCTCCCTGACCGCTGCAAATCGTGGGGCTCCGCCGAACCGTTTTCCGATGACCTCACCCTCCGTGCCGAGCGACTAACTGTACTTCTGTCGGCAGCAGATGATCCATACACTTTACACAAGCGTTTGTGAATATTCTCCACGGTTTCTTTCTCTGCAGTGAGAAATTCAATGCTCGCACGTTTCTTCTAACGTACGTCACCTGTAGATGCCATTTTGAAACTGTCCTGCAGCTACGCTATCTGTCGGAAGTGACGGAAGCTTGGCGGGCTCAGTCAGGAGACGTCAAATAATACGTTACGTTTCGCATTCGTATCATTGCTTTTGGCCGAGAGAAAATAATGCGATGCATTACTTTCTGGGCAACCCTCAGAGTATAAACAAGCATATTTCGTTTGCCATGTTGTTTGAGTTCGCTGCACCCCATTTTCTTGAACCATTAATTTGTTAAGAAACTAGCATGAAGGAGCATTATTAATTTTGCTGTAACTTGTGTAGTTTTTGGAGTATAAAAAAATTCTATGTGACGACGGACTCCTCTCATCTTCACACTCAGTTTGGCAGCTTTGGAATTAATGTAGCGTTACTAGCTCGTATGACACTAAATAACCAAGATTTTTACGTAGAGGTGTTTTATTTCAGTGGGCACACTCGCCGCGATATCCCTTCTGTGCCATGTGTGCGGATGTGATGTATCATGGCAGCAGGGAAATCCATCTCGTGTTCACTGTCTCTCGTGCCTTGCCGTTTAGTTGGTAGCCAGGAATCGTTCTGAAGTTCCGCCGCTTCTCCTGAACAACAAACCACCTCTTCTGATATCTGCATGTGTTTACGAGCGGTCCTGTGTTCGTCCTCAGCATCTGTACTTTACAGTTCACAAGATGATCCCAACATACTACAAAGCAAAATGTGGCGCAGTACGGCAATGTTATCCAGCAGCAAAAATGGTTCAAATGGCTCTGTGCGCTATGGGACTTAACTTCTGAGGTCATCAGTCCCCTAGAACATAGAACTACTTAAACCTAACTAACCTAAGGACATCACACACATCCAGCAGCAGATTTATCTTACGCAGATGTGCAAAGAGTGTATTTTCGAACAGCATACCTTATTTTGGCTACAATTTCATTTTTCTTTCACAGTGAGCTTATTTTTTCTACTATAAAAGATTTATTCTTTGACTCCCTGCATCCTCTTGGATATAACCTGAAGAACCAAAGAAACTGGTACACCTGCCTAATATTTTGTAGGGCCCCCGCGAGCACGCAGAAGTGCCGCAACACGACGTGGCATGGACTCGACTAATGTCTGAAGTAGAGCTGAAGGGAACTGGCACCATGAATCCTGCATGACTGTACATAAATCCGTAAGAGTACGAAGAGGTGGAGATCTCTTCTGAACAGAACTTTGCAAGGTATCCTCAATAAAGTTCATGTCTGGGCAGTTTGGTGGCCAGTGGAAGTGTTTAATCTCAGAAAATTGTTCCTGGAGCTACTCTGTAGCAATCCTGGGCGTGTGGGGTGTCACATTGTCCTGCTGGAATTGCCTAAGTTCATTGGAGTGCACAATGGACATTAATAGAAGCACTTTATCAGATAGGATGCTTACGTAAGTGTCACATTTCAGAGTCGTATCTAGACGTATAAGATGTCTCATATCACTCCAACTGCACACGCCCCACACCATTACAGAGCCTTCACCAGCTTCAACAGTCCCCTGTTGACATGCAGGGTACATGGATTCGTGAGGTTGTCTCCATACCCGTACAAGTCCATCCACTCGATATAATCTGAAACGAGACTCGTCAGACCAGGCAACATGCTTCCAGTCATCAACAGCCCAACGTCCGTGTTGATGGGGCCAGGCGAGGCGTGAAGTTTTGTGTCGCGCAATTATCAAGGGCACACTGGTGGGCCTTCGGATCCGAAAGCCCATATCGATGATGTTTCGTTGAATGGTGCGCATACTGACACTGTTGCTTTGTAGTATGTTGGGATCATCTTGTGAACTGTAAAGTACAGATGCTGAGGACGAACACAGGACCGCTCGTAAACACATGCAGATATCAGAAGAGGTGGTTTGTTGTTCAGGAGAAGCGGCGGAACTTCAGAACAATTCCTGGCTACCAACTAAACGGCAAGGCACGAGAGACAGTGAACAAGAGATGGATTTCCCTGCTGCCATGATACATCACATCCGCACACATGGCAATTTGCGGAAGGGTTGCACTTACGTCACATTGAACGATTATCTTTAGTCATCTACAGCCCCGTTATCCCAGGATCTTCTTCCGGCCGCAGCAATGTCGGAGATTTGATATCTTATAGGATTCCTGCTACTCATTGTGCACTCCTGAAACGGTCGTATGGGAAAATCTTCACTTCATAGCTACCCCGGAAATGCTGTGTCCCATCGCTCGTGCGCCGAGTGTAACACCACGTTCCAACTCTCTTAAATCCTGATAACCTGCCATTGTGGCAGCAGTAACCGATCTAACAACTGCGTCAGACACTTCTTGTCTCATATAGCCGTTGCCGACCGCAGCGCCATATTCTTCCTGTTTACATATCTCTGTATTTGAATACGCATGCCTGTACCAGTTTCGTTAGCGCTTCAGTGTATAAAGCAAATTGTGGCGCAATATGGCAATGTTATTCAGCAACAGATCTGTGTTATGCAGCTGTGCAGAGTTGTGTATTTTCGAACAGAATGCCTTATTTTGGCTACTACTTCCCTTTTCGTCCGCAGTGAGCTTATTTTTGTAATATAAAAAACTTTCTTTCTCTTCGACTCCCCGCATCCTCTTGAATATAGATCTATACATGTTCGCAGATAAGCAGGTCTTGAAAATATTTTTTGAGCAGTTTTTTTCCACTCGGTCGAATATGCTAACAAATTAAGAGCTAGGCTAGGTATCGACTCCAGTTGCAGTTCCTCGTAGGAGACCTTATCTAGTTTTCATTATTTGAATTTCCGTTGCCAGTCGTGATTTTTTTTTTTTTTTTACATTTACTGATGTTCTGTTCTGTCAGTTATTCGCATTGCCGATAGTCAAAACGTTTCCTCTATCTTTCAGCGCAATATACAGGATTATTATAATTATAGTTAAACTTTCAAAACGCTGTTGAAATAACACCACTGGGCAGAACGAGGTCAAATTGCAACGGAATATTATCGGAGAAGGGGGAAAAAGCATGTCAGAAGAAGAAAAAATCGGTGTGAAAATTAATCAACAGACGGCGCTGTATGTGTCAGAGTACGTAAATGAAAACACCTGTCATGCGCACGACACAATGATGTTGATATAAACACGCCGCCGCAATGGGTAGCCGTGCGGCCTAGGGCGCCTTGTCACGGTTCGTGCGGCTTTCCCCGTCGGAGATACGAGTCCTCCCTCGGGTACGGGTGTGTGTGTGTGTGTTGTCCTTAGCGTAAGTTAGTTTAAGTTAGATTAAGTAGTGTGCAAGCTTAGGGCCGATGACCTCAGCAGTTTGGTCCCATGAGATCTTACCACAAATTTCCAATTTATAAACGCGCCGGGTACACGGCTTTTCCTCCTTTCGCGTCTGCGACGTTCGCCATGACTGTCTCAAATGGTTCAAATGGCTCTGAGCACTATGGGACTTAACTGCTGAGGTCATCGGTCCCCTAGAACTTAGAACTACTTAAACCTAACTAACCTAAGGACATCACACACATCCATGCCCGAGGCAGGATTCGAACCTGCGACCGCAGCGGCAGCGCGGTTCCAGACTGTAGCGCCTAGAACCGCTCGGCCACTCCTACCGACTGACTGTCTCAATCCAGGATCTCGCTCTGTTTGTAAAGCTATATTACGAGAATGATGACTGTCACACGTCGCTCAGCAGAAGTACCGGGCACTGAAGGCTTTGAAAAAAAGCGTTGGTCCGAAGACTGCTGTGGGTCTGGAGAAAATGATTCGGAAATTCGAAAAGACGGATCCTTTTGGTGTGCAACCTGGTAGAGGGAAGAAACAAATTGATTCGGCGTCAGTGGAAGCAGTGGCCACAGCAGTGCACGAGAAGACGAGTGGTGGTGTGCGAACGTGTAGTGCATGGAGAATTTCCCGAACATTGGACTTACGAGCACGGGGCGTAACGTCCTACGAAACATCCTTCTTTGCTATCTATTCAAAATTACCCATCTGTACGAGTTGCTTCCCGTTGACCTGCCAGCAAGAGATGTCTTTGCTTTAGAATTTCCTGCTCGCATAGAAGTGGACAATGATTGGCCGTGGAAGATTTTGTGGACAGACGAAGCCCGCTTCCATCTGACAGGATATGTCGTACACAGAATTGTCGAATACGGAAAAACCACACTCAAATCAACCAGTACCACTTCATCCTGAAAAGGTCACTGTGTGGTGCGGGTTTAAGGTATCATTTATCAAAGGGCCACGTTTTTTTCGAAGAGACAGGTGCTTCCGGTCCTGTTACCTGTACCGTCACTGGTAAGCGCTATGAGGGTCTTTTGCACAACCACGTCATTCCAGCTCTCCAACAGCGTGGATGTGTGGATGGGATCATTTTTATGTAAGATGGCGCACCTCCGCACATTGCAAATCCAGTTAAGCAGCCTGGCCGTCCCGATCACCTGATCTTAATCCGTGGGACTTCTGGCTGTGGGGCTATCTGAATGATGTTCAGTATTCCGACTGCAAACGTAGCTGCATTAAAGGCACGCACTGCGCAACACGTTCTGAACGTGACCCCGAAAACACTTCGATCAGTTGCTGTTTCTCGATTTCACCTTGATGCAGAAAACAGCGGACAGTGTACTGAACACGTTCTGCGCCAGTGACACGGAAATTAATAATCCGATTTGTATTTGATTGATGCTTTTTAAGCGGTTTTTGGTCTCAGGACAATTAAAAACCGATTTTTCCCGTGCGAGGTGATATGATCTTGCCGTGGTGGGTGGACTTACGTAACCAACACTATCACACCTGTACACACTACACACTGAGTAGTACAGTTTGTTTAACGTCAAACGTACACATTAGGCATTGTAGTGTGATTCATTTGTCATTTGTAGTCGACCACTATTAAATTATGATGCTTGCTGCGCCATCTATTGCTAAATTTTGTAACTATTTATTTTTCTTCTGCCATACGTTTTCCCCCTTCTCCGATAATATTCCGTTGCAATTTGACGTCATTCTGACCAGTGGTGTTACTTCTACAGCGGATTGAATGTTTAACTTTTAATTAGAGTCACACTGTAGCAATACCAAGTGATAGATCTTTAGGCTTCCACGTACACAATATTCTCTCCAGGGGCGTAGCAGATTGTCTTGGCTGATAAGCTAATATTTTTCTGCAGCGTAGAAAGAATATTAGCTTTAAAAATCCTAAGACATTGTGCAAATGACGTCCATAACGTTTAAGAACTTGGAGTATGCTGATAAGTAGCTCATTGAAACTCCTTTCTGACAATGAAATACATCTTCCATGATTGCAAAATAATTAATCAACTTCACAGTTTGATAAAAATCTGCGCATATTGTGAATGGTTGTTGTTTAGATTTACAGATTAGTTTCTTTTAAATGGATCAGAGATAAATGTTTCCAAGGTTTCTGACAAGACATGGTTCGAATGAACGCAGCGTGCATTACTTCTGAATCAACACAGAGTGACGTCAGTGTCTTCGTGGAACTGTTCTGATTAGAAGACTGAAATTGTTATGAAGAGTTGTTATAGCACTGAGGTCAAATTATTTTCAGGGCTTCGATGCGCTGAACGGTTTTCTAGAAGTTGTTTGTTATGAGGGAATTCTGAGAACACAAATAAGTGAACGGACAGAAATTAATTTTCTCAGCAAATAAAAAACTGGACTATAATGTTATAGGTAACTAACAAAAGAATATAATTTTGAACACTTAACCTATACAGAATAAAATTTCTCCGGTAACGAGAAAACTAGAATGGCTGATGAATCTTGCTAGGAAGCGGATGTGTTAGTGCATTTTTGCAAGAGAAAGCAGCAGAATTTAATTGAAGAATCATAATGAATGACGGACATCGCTAACTTTACGAAAAAGTGTCTCAGAAGTTTCACTATATTTAGCGATGAAGTAAGATCTACGTCTACATACGTCCTCAGCCAGACACCGTACGGTACATGGCGGGTGACAATCGTCACAGTCGCAAACGGAATGAGGAAAAACCTATTCTCTATATGCCTCCGTATAAGCCCCAATTTCTCGCATCTTAACTTCGTGGTCCTTATGCGAAATGTGTGTTGGCGGCACTAGAATCTTTCGGCAGTCAGCTTCAAATGCAGGTTCTCTGAATATTCTCACCAGTGTTCCTGGAAAAGAACGTCACGTTCGCTTCAGGGAGTCTCGTTTGAGGAACATGTCCATAATATTTGCGTGTTACCTACCGGTAACAAATCTAGCATCCCGACTCTGAGTTGCTTCGATGTTTTCCTTTATCGCGACCTAGTGCGAAACCAAAACAACCTAGCAGTACTCATGAATAGATCGTGCTAGCGTCCTATTGCGGTCTCCTTGACAGATGATCAACATTTTCCTAAAATTCTCCCAATAAACCGAAGTAGACTATAAATTTGCACATGCTCGTTCCATTTCATATTGATTTTCAACGTTACTACCTGGTATTTAAACGACGTGACTGTCACAACACTACTAAACCCGTATCCGAATATTATAGATTTGTTTTTCCTATCCATTCGCATTAACTTATATTTTTCTACACTTACACCTGGCTGCCATTCATCACACCTGCTAGAAATTTTGCCTAAGTCATCTTGTATCATTCTGCGGAACTCACCTTCGACACTTTACCGTACACCACAGCATCATCAGCAGACAACCTCAGATTGCTGCCCATTCTATCCAACAGACCATTTATGTATACGAAGAATAAGACCGACGCTATACCCACTTCCCTGAGGAATTCCTGGCGATACTCTCGTCTCTGATGGCCATTCGCCGTTCTGGGTTCTATTACTTAAAAAGTATTCGAGCCACGCACATATCTGGGAACTTGTACCATAGGGTCGTATTTTCGGTAACAGTCTGCAGTGCGGCACCATGTCATATGCTTTTAGGAAATATAGAAATATGCAATCTGCCTGTTGCACTCCATCCAAAATTGGCAGTATATCCTGTGAGAAATGGGCAAGCTGAGTCTTGTATGAGCGATGCGTTCTAAAACCGCGCTAAATTCATGGGCATAAGCTTTTCGGTATCTAGAAAATTTATTATATTCTAGCTCAGAATATGTTCTAGAATTCTGCAGTCAACCGATGGTAAGGATATTGGTCTGTAATTTCGTGAGTACGTTCCTTTGCCCTTCTTATATAACGGAGTCACCTGCGCTTTTTATCCAGTCTCTTGTGACTTTGCACTGGGCGAGATTCGCGATAAATGCAAGGTAAGTAAGAGCCCAATGATAAGGGAACTCTTTATATAACCGAACCGGGATTCCATCTGGAACTGGCGACTGATTTTTTTTCAAGTCTTTAATTTGTTTCCCTAAGCCAGTGAGGCTCACTACGATGTCGTCCATACCGGACTGTGTGCGACGATTCAACGACGGCATGTTTGTACGATTCTCCTGTGTGAACGATTTCCTAAAAGCGAAATTTAAAACTTCGGCTTTCGTTTTGCTATCTCTTACAGGCACAACAGACAGATCAACGATTGACTGGACAGACGCCTTAGACCCGCTTGCCGATTTTTCTCTAGTTCTCGGTCAGATCTTTTGCTAAGGTACGACAGTCGTAGATGTTGTGCGCTTCGCGCATAGTTCTTCTCACAGACGCGTGAGTCTCTTCTAATCTTTGCCTGTCGTCATTTTCATGTTCTCTTTTGAACTGAGAGTGCAACATCCCTTCCTTCCTCGGCATTTTCTGAATTTAGTTGTTAATCCACGGTGGGTCTTCCCCATCCTAATCCAATTACTAGGCGCATATTTGTCCAGAGTACGATTTATAATCTTTTAGTATTGTAAGTAGGCTGTTTAGGTTTTTTTATTGGTAACGCCACCTCTGTATGAAAATCACTGGCTGTGCTGTGTGCAGTCTGTGTCTGCTTTGCATTGTTGTAATACTCGCCATTGTAGTGTTAGGCAGCTGGCTGTGAACAGCGCGTAGCGTTGCGCAGTTGGAGGTGAGCCGCCAGCAGTGGTGGATGTGGGGAGAGAGATGGCGGAGTTTTGAAATTTGTCATGAACTGCTATATTTATATATGATGATATCAAGGTAAATACATTGTTTGTTCTCTATTAATATCTTTCATTTGCTAACTATCCCTATCAGTAGTTAGTGCCTTCCATAGTTTGAATCTTTTATTTATCTGGCAGTAGTGGCGCTCGCTGTATTGCAGTAGCTTGAGCAGCGAAGATTTTTGTGAGGTAAGTGATTTGTGAAAGGTATAGTTTAATGTTAGTCAGGGCCATTCTTTAGTAGGGAATTTTGAAAGTCAGATTGCGTTGCGCTAACAAAATATTGTGTGTCAGTTTAAGCACAGTCATGTAGAATTGTTCAAAGGGGACGTTTCAGTATTTGCCCATAATTCCTCTATGTACATCACACTGGAACTAAATGATGCCAGTTCACTATCTAAATGAGATGCTAACAACTGCTTTCTAGTAGAAACACTCTGCTGTTCCTTCTTGACTGACTTATTAAGATTCGTAACCATAATCGCCCCATCATGCTCACTAATCCCCGTCTTTATACTGACGCCATCGATACAGTCCAGCCTGTTTGTAGGTACATGGACTAAGGTATTTTCATTGCATATGCGTTACCGAACTAACTACTCAAGACGGTTTTCAGAAAACTTGCTTAAAAGCAAATCGCAAAGCTGTCTGCTTATACCCGCTGCTATGAATCCATAGACGTCCCAGTCTACACCTTACTGACGTAGACTTTATTTAAATGACACTAGGACTCTCACAGAGGAATCGGGTGACCAGTAAAAACATCCAGCAATTAGTTTGGTTTCACCTACACCCATTACACGTGATCAGATAAATTCGTTCCACACTCAATTTTTTGTCAATTGCAATGAAAACTCTCCCTCCTATGGCACCTAATCCTTCTTTCTGAAATACGTTCCATGAACGCTAAATATCTCAGAGATTCCTGCTTTGGGTTTCAGTCTGCTCTCTGTCCCAATACTAACTTGAGCGTCAGAACTTTCCTAGAGGGTAGTAAATTCGGTAATTTTGATATAAATACTTCGGAAATTTACCCATAAAATGTTGACAATCGAAATGCCTTGACTCTGAACATGACCCAATTTTCTAACTGTGTATCGACTGGCGGGTGTTCATCATAGTAACTCAAAATAAAGCTTAGCTTAAAAAAAGACCATGTGCACTCCAGAAGTACTCTGCTACACAAGAAGCAGCTTCTTTTGTGTGGTGCAGCACTGTCCTATCCAGGGAAGTCCTACAATCCCCCATCTGATAATGCAGCTCCAAAAATTTCCAGCCAAGACTGTCACAGAGTCGACGAAGCCTTTGGTTGAGACTCTCCACTCGGCTTCAAATCAAAGGACCCCAATCAACGCTGGAAACACTGTTGCAAACTGCGAGTACCACATGCACCTACCTCACCACCTCCGCCAGCCGCTTTTATGAACTGAGATTAGCCTCAGTACCCACGCGACAGGCATCGTTGGTGTTGATGTGAGCCACAATTTGCAGACAACTGCACCCTGCACGTCCAATAGACGCAGGCAAATACATCTCGATTTCTCGGATGATACCCTCTGGCTGATATACCGAGAGTAGTGGGGCAACATCGGTGTGGCCTCACTTTGCACTGTTGCCAAATCGATTCAAGATGTTGGATCCAAGATGGTGACCATAGATGTGGCAACGTCACAGTGACGTCATGATGGGAATTTAAAATTGTGATGGGAAAATAGGTCAATTATACTACCTCCACCAACCTAACCCCAGCCCCCATTTCCCCTTCTCCCCTGCCCTCGCCATCCCCCTCCCTCATCTGGAAAATGGCAGGAAAAGGACTCAGTCTGTCTGGGCTGCTGGATAGGACAGATGTAAATAATAATTTGGTATGCATTGCGGTATATTTATTATTAGAATAATTTGAGTTGTCATAATGAGCAGCTCCATCTAGTGTGTTAACTTTGAGATTCAGAGTCCAACTGACCTAGATCACAACACCACCACCACAGGGCACTGTTGGTCTTGCCCCCCTCCCTTCCCATGACATAATCCAAGATGGCGATCAGAGGAAAAATGGCGGGAGAAATTCACCCAATCTGTGCTAAGCTTCCCAAGAGGACGAGCGTAATTGTTTACTGTGTACTATATATTCAATGGATGAGATGTCTGTGGTGGAGAAAGAGAAGTTTAACAGGTGTAATTATGGAGCTGAACACTTTGCCCATAGCCAATTACATGATGCTGGGAAGCAATGACATTTGTTGAATGTATGAAGAGGAGAAATATGCTTTATCAAATAACAAAGATGCGCTTCATAACTCACACTTACAAATGCATGGGCTGTAACTGCAGATCATTACATAAAAATCTAGTGTCTTCTGAAATGCAATAAGCAAGATGTTTACTCACTCCGGTGCACACTCTCCATGCCCCAGAGTCTCCGTGCTGGGCTCACGGCATCAGCATGTGGCAGCCACAGGGTGTCCACATGCTAAGTACTTCCTGTCGTATTGGAAATACCCCAAGCCTTCCTTCTTCCCATCCCTGGTGCCAGATGCCCCTTTTCATTGAACATGAACTGCTTTGGGAGTTATTAAATCTGCTGTTTAAGCAGTGTACACAATATTGTCACCTTCATTATCTGGAAGATGCCACACAAACTAAATGTACTACTGCACAAAGAGTGAGAGCTTTCTTGGGTGACACAAGAATATTTAAACAATGTGTGATGCAATTACATGTTTTATTCCGAGGAATTTCACTATCTAGATTCCCACAACACACACCACAAGCGATGTTCTCTCAACCAAATAAAGATGGAAAATCTGTAGAAGCAGTCACCTGGACTATTTACATGAGAGAGAATAATTATCCAGCACAAACACATATCCACATTGAACCTTCTCAAATTTCCATGAAGAACACACGTGATCACAAAGGATGCCCAAAACACGCTCAGTATTTGTTCGCTATTCAGCCGCCTAGAGGGCGACACGGTTAGGTCAGCTGCATTCTTGTACTCCAGCCTGTCCAGTTTGGATGGTTCCAGCCGTAGGCCAGAAATGTCAATCGTTTCAGCCACAGGCTACAGCCGCTAGGAGCTCCCCGCACGCCAGGAAGAATCGTTCTAGGAAACCAACCACATATACATCACTGTATATACAATTAAATATAACGACTGTAGCCTCAATCTGATGACATTCGACACTGAGCTAAGTATCGGAAATAACCGCTCCTGATGGCTGTGGCTCTGAAAACATGAATATCAGTCACCTCCTCATGATGGGACATAATTTTCCACGCAAAAAAATCTTTCACACCCCCCCCCCTTTTCGCCTATTTTTCACATCAAATCCATACCTCCCCTTACGACAGGATGATGCCATTTTATTTGTACACGTTGGAACAATCAACACAGTACACTTACTGTATAAGCCTGCTGTTCACAAAGAATCTATCACACATCCCCCACCAAGTACAGTACTGGCCATTAAAATTTCTACATCAAGAAGAAATGCACATGATAACCGGGTATTCGTTGGACAAATGTATTATACTAGAACTGACATGTGGTTACATTTTCACGCAATTTGGGTGCATAGATCCTGAGAAATCAGTGCCCAGAACAACCACCTCTTGCTGTAATAACGGCCTTGATATGCCTGGGCATTGAGTCAAACAGAGCTTGGATGGCTACATCAAACATTGCTGATTCCGATAGGTGGCGAACCATTGCTCACGTGTGCCTGCTCGGATCCCGCTGAAGGCACAGGCACAGGGCAAACAGGAGAGACCAGACAGCCAGGTTCTACATTGGCCTCAAGCAGCGCTAGTGACTGCTGAGCAGACATGTCCCATACCTTGAGTCATGAAATGAACTAGTTTGCAGCGAATCAAGAATCTATTACGACAGTGTGGCGGCGAATGGAGCAGAAATGAATGTTAATAGAGCTACTACAGGTACGGCGTCCGATGGCGCGGCAGTAAGAAAAGGAATTTAAACTGGATAACTGTCTAACAGATAATTACTGGACTCTCGGAAAATAAAAAGGACCTGCTAAACAGTTGCTCAAAGAACTTTACTTTATTTACGTTGGCTACTGATGAATCGAGTGACACCACCACATCCCAGTTATTATTATTTGTACTTGGAGTAACGTACGAGTTTGAAGTAAGTGAGGAGTTGAAGGAAACTTTTTGCTCAAAGGAAATATGTTTTGAACACGTCATGATAGTTCTGGTTCCAACAATCATAAAATCTCATCGTCTCAGTCACAGACAGATTATAACTTTTCATAAAGGCACTGACAACGAACATGATCTGATTCTTTTGCACATAACTAAGATGGCTAAGTCACGGTAAAAAGCTGTACCGGTGTCTGAATTTAATTGACGAAACTGAATTTTGTGATAAGGTCATATGGGACCAAACTGCTGAGATCATCGGTCCCTAAGCTCACGCACTACTTAATCTAACTTAAACTAACTCACGCTAAGGAGAACGCACACAACATGCCCGACGGAGGACTCGAACCTCCGACGGAGGGAGCCACGCGGACCGTGGCAAGGCGCCCCAGACCTCGCGGCTACCCCGCGCGGCTCGAAATTGAAATTTTCATGACTGGAAAGGACAGAAATATCTCAGAACTAAAAAATACGACTTGGTTGTGTGACTTAGCACTTTTGGCTGACAGTACTACTCATTTAAACACATTAAGTATGCGGCTTCAAGGCAAAACTCATGAATTACGCAACTTGACCTGTTTCAAACCCGACTGAAGTCGAGAAATTATGTCCATTTTCGTAATTACAAGAAAGTGAGAAACAGTTAATTGCAAACTTTAAGAGTACGAATATATACGATGAAAAAGTTGGTAAGTTTATATCAGCCTTCAAGTCTTGCACCCCTGATTTTCACAAGGCAGAGTCATTGCTTTATTTATTTAGCAATCTATTTGCTATTTTGCCTGAAGATATATCCGAAGCGATGCAAATGGATGAAATGCTGAAGCGCTGCGATGAAACAAATCTGTTGGATTGCTACCATTGTAGCAGTAGAAAGAATTAAAAGTCATTTCAGGTAATCCAATAAAATGTGCTGTGTGTATCGTGTTCTCCATTGCAGATGTAGAATTTTTTTTTTACTATATCCGATTCGTTTTTGTTTCCTCGATAAGTTATAGTTCTTCTGCGTTTCAGTTTGCTACTGACAAAATATCTGTCTGGACATATCTCCAAACTTGTGGCCAATGTGAGTGGCGATATTGGACTGCAAAATATTAGTTGTTGGTACACTGTGGAGGAAGATTGCCTGAACGTGTTGTTGTTTCCATGTGGTAGATGTGGACATACCTTCACATTATGCAATTTGGATCAGTAATAACCAGCGGCTTGAAATCTAAGGGTCGACACATCAGAAGATATTTTCTGCGGTGCACCTTGTTTCTTGCTCTTTCTGATAAAATAACCGTCATTCTACATCATGGGACAGCGGATTTAATTACTTTTCTAAGACTCCGGATAATTAAAGTTTTAGTCAACCCTCACGAAAATCCAAGGAATTCCAAGGACTTCATTAACAAGAAGCCCACTGTAGATCAATTCCCTAATAATTTCAGCAATCATGGTGAAGGACATTGTATTTGATGAGTCAGCTTCTGTTTACAGGCCAATCCACTGAATGACTTGTTATGGCAGATATTACGTTAGCCGACAGGTGTTTGTGTTGTCGTTGGGGTCTGCCTTAAGACTAGTTTGGTGCATCTGTCCACACTGTTCTATTCTGTGCAAGTGTCTTCATCTCCAGCCACATGAACCTGTTTACTGTAGCGAAGCCTGGTCTTCCTCTACAATTTTTTCTCCCCATACTCCACTCCATTATTAGCGCTCCTGATGCCTCAATGCCCTGTCAACCAATCTGAGTCAATAAATTACGCAATAAATTTCTTTACACACTGATCCTATTCGGAACCTCTTCATTATTTGCTCGACCTGCCTATATGATCTTCATGAACCTTCTATATTCTATACTGAAACGCCAAAGAAACTGGTACAGGCGCCGCGCGGTGTAGCCGCGCAGTTTGGGACGCCTTGCCACGGTTCTCGCTGCTCCTACCGTCGGAGGTTCGAGTCCTCCCTCGGGCAGGGGAGTGTGCGTTGTCCTTAGCGTAAGTTACTTTACTTTACATTAAGTAGTGTGTAAGCCTAGGGACCGATGACCTCAGCAGCTTGGTCCCATAACAACTTACCACTACCACTGGGACAAGCATGCTTATTCAGATATAGAGATATGTAAACAGGCAGAATATCGCACTGATGTCA
This sequence comes from Schistocerca piceifrons, assembly GCF_021461385.2. NCBI lineage: Eukaryota > Metazoa > Arthropoda > Insecta > Orthoptera > Acrididae > Schistocerca > Schistocerca piceifrons. Next base: position 693,668,099 of record NC_060138.1, read on the forward strand.
GCAACGCCTATGTAAGACAACAACAATCTGGTGCAGTTGTTACATCGTTTACAGCTCCTGCAATAGCAGCTTATCAAGATTTAAGTAAGTTTGAACGTGGTGCTATAGTCGGCGCACGAGCGATGGGACACAGTATCTCCGAGGTAGCGATGAAATGATGATTTTCCCGTACTACCATGTCACGAGTGTACCTTGAATATCCAAAATTCGGCAAAACATCAAATCTACGAGATCGCTGCCCCCGGAGAAAGATCCTGCAAGAACGGGACCAACGACGACTGAAGAGAATCGTTCAACATGACAGATTGCAGCCCTTCCGCAAACTGCTGCAGATTTCAGTGCTTGGTCCTCAACAAGTGTCAGCGTCCGAACTATTCAAAGAAACATCATCGATATGGGTTTTCAGAGCCGAAGGCCCACTCGTGTATCCTTGATGACTGCATGACACGAGGCTTTACACCTCGCCTGCACCTTTCAACACCAACATTGGGCTGTTGATGACTATAAACAAGTTGCCTGGTCGGACGAGTCTCGTTTCAAACGGTATCGAGTGGATGGACCTGTATGGGTATGGAGACAACCTCATGAATCCACGGATCTGCAAGTTCAAATGGTTCAAATGGCTCTGAGCACTATGGGACTCAACTGCTGAGGTCATTAGTCCCCTAGAACTTAGAACTAGTTAAACCTAACTAACCTAAGGACATCACAAACATCCATGCCCTAGGCAGGATTCGAACCTGCGACCGTAGAGGTCTTGCGGTTCCAGACTGCAGCGCCTTTAACCGCACGGCCACTTCGGCCGGCCAGGATCTGCAAGTCAGCAGGGGATTGTTGAAGCTAGTAGATGCTCTGTAATTGCGTGAAGCGTGGGCAGTTCGAATGATATGGGACCCCTGATACGTTAAATACGACTCTGACAGGTGACACGTATATAAGCATCCTGTTTGGTCACTTGTATCCATTCAAGTCCATTATGCACTCCGGCGGACTTCAGCAATTCCAACAGGACAATGCAACACCACAAACGTCCAGAATGGCTACAGAGTGGATCCAAGAACATTCTTCTGAGTTTAAACACTTCCGCTGGCCACCTAACTCTTCAGACATGAACATTGTTGAGCGTAGGTGGAATGGCTTGCAACGTGCTATTCAGAAGAGGTCGCCACCCCCTCGTACGCTCTCGGATTTATGGACAGCCCTGCAGGATTCATGGTGTCAGTTACCCTCCAGCACTACTTCAACTTTTTGTCGAGTCCATGCCACCTCGTGTTGCGGCACTTCTGCATGCTCGCGGGGGCCCTACATGATATTAGGCACGTGTACCAGTTTCTTTGGCTCTTTAGTGTGTATTCCAAAGGCCTCAAAAGATACAGAGAGATTAATCACAGGTTTATAAGAAGTCCCCTAACTGTCTTCGTACAGAAGTGAAAGACTCGCTCATATTTATCTATATTACTAGATAGATACTTAACACTGACCAACTGTTTGCCCTTACTTCAGCCACATACTTCTACATCGTCCTTGCCGAATTTAACGTTTCGAAGAAATGAACACGTTAACATCCCGATCTGACGTCCGTTTTTACGATGAAATCTTCAGAAACGGTACCCAAGCTTGGAATATGAAAGGATGAGTAAGAAAACTTGGATTGTCTTTTCCAGGAAGCCGTCCCGGCGTTCGATTTAAGCAATTTGGCAAAATAAAAAAAAAACATAAATCTCGATGTAAAGATGTGAATTTGAGTGTAGGACCAGTACTTATGCACGGGTTCACTTTGTTAAATGTTTGAAAGCCCGTAAGCTGGACTTGTGTCAGTTCAAGCCACGTAACAGCGTGTTTAGGAAAAACGAACAACGTGGATCATGATTGAAGTGACAAGTGAAAACGAACAACGTGGATCATGATTGAAGTGACAAGTGTTTGAAGCGCACAACAATGTTTCCTTCTGACACTGTGTCCCATCATCCTTTATGACAATATACGATGCCACAGTGCGAACCCTGTGCAGGAGCTCCTGCATACGTGGGGGTGGGGGTACTGGGTCATCCATCGTATTCACCCGATGCGAATCAGTAGGATTACAACCCGTTCGCAGAAATGAAGAAACCTCTTCGTGGCACACGCTACAACACAAGAGAAGACATAATCTGTGACGTAGATCGGTCCTGGCGAGACATCGGCACAGATGGACACGCTGACAGTGTACGACGCCTTTCATCTCTGTGGAGAAAAGCGATCGGGATGTGGGGCCATTATACTGAGGGCATGTAATACAGTCAACGTCTGTCAATAAAAGTCTGGCAGGTATTATAACCGTGTTGCTACTACTTTTTATTCAACCCACGAACACTTAATATCTGTTAAGGATCTGTAACTGCTGAAGTTCTACATTATACAAGAATGCTAAAGAATACATAGTACTGTAAGCTGCATAATATAAACACAAACTCCGTTCATAGGTACCGACCGACCGCCGTGTCATTCTCTGCCAGTGGCATCTTTGACTCGGTATGGAGGGACGTGGGGTCAGCATACCGCTCGCCAGGCCGTTGCCAGTTTTCCTGACATGGAGCCGCTACTAAACGGTCAGACAGCTCCTCATTTCACATCACCAGGCTGAATGTACCCCCTCCCAGTCCTTCCACCAAGGAAAAATCCACGGTTGTACCGAGAAGCGAACCCGGGCCCTCCGCATAGCAGACGTCCGCGATGATTACTCAGCTACGAAGGCACTCAGTGTATAAAAATTAGGTTCGTGACTCCTTCACTACTCTGAACTTTGTAGAGATTTGATAAACAGTTCTCATATGCATATCAATATACAGTACTGGCCATTAAAATTGCTACACCAAGTAGAAATACAGATGATAAACGCGTATTCATTGGACAAATATATTATACTAGAACTGAGAGGTGATTACATTTTCACGCAATTTGGGTGCATAGATCCTGAGAAATCAGTACCCAGAACAACCATCTCGCCTGGGCATTGAGTCAAACAGAGCTTCGATGGCGTGCACAGGTACAAGAGTAGTGACTGGCGTATTGTGACGAGCCAGTTGCCCCGACACCATTGACCAGACGTTTTCAATAGGTGAGAGATCTGGAGAATGTGCTGGCCAGGGCAACAGTCGAACATTTTCTGTATCCACAAAGGCCCGTACAGGACCTGCAAACATGCGGTCGTGCATTATCCTGCTGAAATGTAGGGTTTCACAGGGATCGAATGAAGGGTAGAGCCACGGGTCGTAACTCATCTGAAATGTAACGTCCTCTGTTCAAAGGGCCGTCAATGCGAACGAGAGGTGACCGAGACGTGTAACCAATGGTACCCCATACCATCACGCCGGGTGATACGCCTGTATGGCGATGACAAGTACACGCTTCCAATGTCCGTTCACCGCGATGTCGCCAAACACGGATGCGACCATCATGATGTTATAAACAGAACCTGGATTCATCCGAAAAAATGACGTTTTGCCATTCGTGTATCCAGGTTCGTCGTTGAATACACCATCGCAGGCACTCCTGTCTGTGATGCAGCGTCAAGGGTAACCGCAGCCATGGCCCCCGAGTTGATAGTCCATGCTGCTGCAAACATCGTCGAACTGTTCGTGCAGATGATTGTTGTCTTGCAAACGTCCCCATCTGTTGACTCAGTGATCGAGACGTCGCTACACGATCCGTTACAGCCATGCGGATAAGATGCCTGTCATCTCGACTGCTATTGAATACGAGGCCGTTGGGATCCAGCACAGCGTTCCATATTACCCTCCTGATCCCACTGATTCCATATTCTGCTAACAGTCATTGGATCTCGACCATCGCGAGCAGCAATGTCGCGAAACGATAAACCGCAATCGCGATAGGCTACAATCCGACCTTTATCAAAGTCGGAAACGTGATGGTACGCATTTCTCCTCCTTACACGAGGCATCACAACAACGTTCCACCAGGCAACGCCGGTCAACTGCTGTTTGTGTATGAGAAATCGGTTGGAAACTTTCCTCACGTCAACACGTTGTAGGTGTCGCCAACGGCGCCAACCTTATGTGAGTGCTCTGAAAAGCTAATCATTTGCATCTCATACCATCTTCTTCCTGTCGGTTAAATTTCGCGTCTGTAGCAAGTCATCTTCGTAGCGTAGCAATTTTAATGGCCAGTAGTGTATACAGAGGCAATATCGTTGTGCGATATACACTCCTGGAAATGGAAAAAAGAACACATTGACACCGGTGTGTCAGACCCACCATACTTGCTCCGGACACTGCGAGAGGGCTGTACAAGCAATGATCACACGCACGGCACAGCGGACACACCAGGAACCGCGGTGTTGGCCGTCGAATGGCGCTAGCTGCGCAGCATTTGTGCACCGCCGCCGTCAGTGTCAGCCAGTTTGCCGTGGCATACGGAGCTCCATCGCAGTCTTTAACACTGGTAGCATGCCGCGACAGCGTGGATGTGAACCGTATGTGCAGTTGACGGACTTTGAGCGAGGGCGTATAGTGGGCATGCGGGAGGCCGGGTGGACGTACCGCCGAATTGCTCAACACGTGGGGCGTGAGGTCTCCACAGTACATCGATGTTGTCGCCAGTGGTCGGCGGAAGGTGCACGTGCCCGTCGACCTGGGACCGGACCGCAGCGACGCACGGATGCACGCCAAGACCGTAGGATCCTACGCAGTGCCGTAGGGGACCGCACCGCCACTTCCCAGCAAATTAGGGACACTGTTGCTCCTGGGGTATCGGCGAGGACCATTCGCAACCGTCTCCATGAAGCTGGGCTACGGTCCCGCACACCGTTAGGCCGTCTTCCGCTCACGCCCCAACATCGTGCAGCCCGCCTCCAGTGGTGTCGCAACAGGCGTGAATGGAGGGACGAATGGAGACGTGTCGTCTTCAGCGATGAGAGTCGCTTCTGCCTTGGTGCCAATGATGGTCGTATGCGTGTTTGGTGCCGTGCAGGTGAGCGCCACAATCAGGACTGCATACGACCGAGGCACACAGGGCCAACACCCGGCATCATGGTGTGGGGAGCGATCTCCTACACTGGCCGTACACCACTGGTGATCGTCGAGGGGACACTGAATAGTGCACGGTACATCCAAACTGTCATCGAACTCATCGTTCTACCATTGCTAGACCGGCAAGGGAACTTGCTGTTCCAACAGGACAATGCACGTCCGCATGTATCCCGTGCCACCCAACGTGCTCTAGAAGGTGTAAGTCAACTACCCTGGCCAGCAAGATCTCCGGATCTGTCCCCCATTGAGCATGTTTGGGACTGGATGAAGCGTCGTCTCACGCGGTCTGCACGTCCAGCACGAACGCTGGTCCAACTGAGGCGCCAGGTGGAAATGGCATGGCAAGCCGTTCCACAGGACTACATCCAGCATCTCTACGATCGTTTCCATGGGAGAATAGCAGCCTGCATTGCTGCGAAAGGTGGATATACACTGTACTAGTGCCGACATTGTGCATGCTCTGTTGCCTGTGTCTATGTGCCTGTGGTTCTGTCAGTGTGATCATGTGATGTATCTGACCCCAGGAGTGTGTCGATAAAGTTTCCCCTTCCTGGGACAATGAATTCACGGTGTTCTTATTTCAATTTCCAGGAGTGTATTTTCACGATATTTGGATCACCAGCTTTCTCCTCCAGATGTTACTCCAGGTCACACATAAACTAGAAGAAATTACCATCCTGATAATATAAGAGAAATCAGAGCTAGAACTGAAAGGTTTAGGTATTCATTTTTGCCACTTACTATTCTTAAGTGCAACAATAGGGTAATGGTGTGAAGGTTGTGTGCACACCCTGCCAACGCATAAGTCTGAACTGTTGAATTATCACGCAGAAATAGAAATACTGAAGCAATACAAATTTATACTTCCAGTTTCGAAGTACATACGTGTCAGACTCTTGCCAAAGTATTACTACCGTACTAATTGCTTTCCAGGTTTTTCGAGGCCAAAATTTATTTGTAACTCCAATGAAAATATGTTGTTGTGGTCTTCAGTCCTGAGACATTCCATTAGCCTCGTTTTGCTTTTGTTGATGTTCATCTTCTATCCTCCTTTCAAGACACTGTCCATTCCATTCAACTGCTCTTCCAAGTCCTTTGCTGTCTCTGGCAGAATTACAATGTCATCGGCGAACCTCAAAGTTTTTATTTCTTCTCCATGGATTTTAATACCTACTCCGAATTTTTCTTTTGTTTCCTTTACTGATTGCTCAATATCCAGATTGAATAACATCGGGGAGAGGCTACAACCCTGTCTCACTCCCTTCCCAACCACTGCTTCCCTTTCATGCCCCTCGACTCTTATAACTGTCATCTGGTTTCTGTACAAATTGTAAATATCCTTTAGAGCCCTGTATTTTACCCTTGCCACCTTTAGAATTTGAAATAGAGAACCACAAAAAAATACAACACATCATGACTCGATATATCAGCATTCATTCTAACGAAACAACTGCGATTATTCTGAAAAGGTATGTGGTCGGATACATTTCAGAACTGTAAGCTTTAGTCTCTGATAATGTCAGTCACTGACGGTAATGGATTAATACTGTAGTATAATTCAGGATGTATAGAGATTTTTGATGAAGTATCTTTATTACTCCAGTCTCAAATCAGATTACATGTACGTGATGTTCCTAAATGTACTGGTTGATGAAGTCCGTGAAGGCGGCCACCCAGGTGAAGACGGAGGGGGCGCCCACAGTTGCACAGGGCCATATTCCCCACGAGACGATTCCGATGAGGGTGCCATCCTGGACCAACGGACCGCCAGAGGCGCCCTGCACAACCAGATCACACAGTCAACAAACACAGTGTCACAGGTACACCAAAGGGCTGCCCAGAACACTACACTACTGCATCAATATAAATTCTTCAATTGTCAGTGGATCTGGACAAAAACTTAGTCATCACCAGGAGACAAGACGCTAGTATCATGTAACACTGACTCTAGCTTCGATGTGGACTCAGTTCTATAGGTTTCCTAAGGTAAGCTACATCCAACGCAAGTTACTCATTCATGATAACATCCAGTAGAGCAAATAACTTGCAAGGATGTTGATGGTTACTTTTCACTTGCTGTTCCAGATAGTCTCAGAAACTTTGTGCGAGGCCACTCGAGGTTCGACAGACTGCCAAGGTGTTCGTCAGAGCAGGAACTTATGCCTGCAGACCTGCGAACATTGTCATCTTGGAAAATGGGAGTGTCCACACCATACTCACCATGAAGGTGTACCGGCAGGAGTGGCCATGCGGTTCTAGGCGCTGCAGTCTGGAGCCGAGCGACTGCTACGGTCGCAGGTTCGAATCCTGCCTCGGGCATGGATGTGTGTGATGTCCTTAGGTTAGTTAGGTTTCATTAGTTCTAAGTTCTGGGGGAATGATGACCTTCGCTGTTAAGTCCCATAGTGCTCAGAGCCATTTGAACCATTTTTTTCATCGTTTAGTCATAGTCACGTCCAAATATGGCAGTTCTTTCTGTCATTCTCAACATCGAACCATTTTATTGCGGTGATTCCATACCAACCGTCTGGCAATCACACGCCTTTTTACTGGCTCACTTTAATGCTGGAAGGTCATATGACGCCATGGAACTAGTTCTACACAACCTAAAGTGGGACACCAATAGTTTGTCTAGTGATCTTATGGTTACATGTGTTTCATCTGTTGCGGTATTGGTTGCACCAAGAAATTCCGTGAGTTTGGGACATACCCATTAACCTCGAACTCAGTCTGTTTATTTCATTGCATCTGAAGCCGGAACATGACTGACCGATTGTGGGACAATCTACCTCATATTTCCTTGTATAAACAAACCCACAAGACAGCCCTAGACATTTCAGATAACTGAAACTCGAATCCTTCCCGTTTGGCGATTTAAGATAAACGAGTGCCTTCTTATGTTCTCGACAGATGTACAAGGTACCTCATCCAGCACTGTTCAAGTGACTTAACAACAGGCTGCCCCATCAGAACAGACAATTCTGGTAGCCGTGTACCGTGCAAGCGAAGATGCTTCCGTCGACGGGGCCGGTGCAGAAGTTGTTGTCGTTGACCGGGCTGTCGGGCACCAGTTGCGCGCACTCCGTGTTGCTGATGACGGTGACGTCGACCCACTGCAGGATGTCGGGCATGTGCGGAAGAAGGCCGGTGCTGGTGCTGCCCCAGCCAGACAGCGTCGCCGACGATCCAGCTGCAAGGAAAGTCAGGTCTAGCTGGAAGCACTGGACTGTGTGGCTGTACGAGGGGTTTCAGTGTAATCTGAATTACCAGTAGTGCAAACCGAAAGAAAAGTTCATATCATGTGAAGAAAACAATTAGTGGTCAGTAAAAGTACTGACACAATGAGTAAAACAATCATAAGTTGCTGGTAGTGACACCAGTCTAGAGACAGGTACCCATGAAAAGAACACCTGTCAGTGTTAATTGACTCACCACTTGGGACGGATCCAGCGGTAGGCAGCGGTATGGCCTGTACGTTGCCGCCCAGGGATAAACTGGTCTCAGCTGGAAGATGGCGACGTCGTTGATTGCGACGTTACTGTAGAACAAACAACATCAGAGTACCTTAACATCCATATTCATTTTGAAAAAGTAGTGTTGGTAAAGTTGCATATATCTGTGCCTCAGTCCATACAGACATCTAACTTCTAGCCAGAGAGGTCTACCACAAACATTGTCCCTGTGTGCTGAAAGACGGAACGACCATCTTCACAGTGCACTAATACCCACGTTATTAACAGGTTAAATCAATGACCATTGTTGTTGTTCTGTCGCTACCACAGAGAGCCAAATTCATCAGAAGAATGAAAGATACTTGTATACTTATTTTAACATACTAAAACTACAGAGTCCAAGTCATCATCAAATTACCAAGGAAGTCAGTAAGGATAATGTCGACTTATTAGTCAATGAAACTGATCAAATGCTGGAATGATACCTTCACTCTGCAGCGGAGTGTGCGCTGATGTGAAACTTCCTGGCGGATTAAAACTGTGTGCAGAACCGAGACTCGAACTCGGGACTGGTTCTCAGGAGAGCTTTTGTGAAATTTGGAAGGTAGGAGACGACGTACTGGCAGAATTGAAGCTGAGAGGACGGATCGTGAATCGTGCTTGGGTAGCTCAGTCGGCAGGGCAGTTGCCCGCGTAAGGCCAAGGACCTGAGTTCGAGTCTCAGTTCGGTACCCAGTTTTATTCTGATCAAATGCTACTTGTCACATTACTTCGTGTATTCAGCTCCAATTAAATAGCGCGGTATTTATAAGAATGAGTACACAAGCATTCAGTCTATTCGAAGAATTCCCAACATTTTCAGGGGAATAAACAGTATAACTGACTGTCTTTAAAGTAAATATTACAATAGAGGTTAGTACTCTGCCAAGAAAAATGTTAAAACGTCGAAATATGTAACACATTATGTTGGAAAGAAATTCTTCCAGGCATGCTTCCCTTTTTTAGGACCACATTGGTATAGATATTAATAGTGTTGCGGCCACATTAGTAAGCATTGCTTCACACAGTGGAGAATGGCAAAACAGAGGCAGCCGGCGACCGAGACATTGCGAAGTAAGCGTGGCACAGATAGCCTTGCTGACAGCAGCAGTCTACAAACAGATTGATGCAAGGGCGCACACAGACCGAGCGCTGAGCGAAGCCTGGGGAGTGTTGAGTAAGGGGATGTGAGGCCAGCACGCTAGTTATGCTGCAATATACTGCGGGAGTAATAACAAAAAGTTACCACCGAGAGTAAAAAACGTCCTCCTGCCGGATATAAATAGTGGAGCGCAGGCAGCAACAGACAGAAGCCATTAGGAAGCAGCTCAGATCTGAGGACGGACGTGGTCCGTGTCCGAATATTCAATCTTCGTAGGTGACGATTCCCGAAGTGTGTTCCAGCTCACAGGAATCATCCGTTCGCCGCCAGATGTCAACTTCAGCTCTGGAGGTCGGGCCGAGTTCGGTCGGCACCATGGCTGACTAACTACAGCGAGAACTTCCAGCAGGACCGGCCGCAGCGCGGTCTCGGTCACAGGCGCCGCTGGGGACTGACGCCCGGACTTCACGGCAACCCGGCCCCAATGGTGCACGGTCCGTCCAAGACGGCACCTCGCGGACATCGCGACTGACGGCTTCCCAGCCACCGGCGCAGCAGGCGTCAGCAGCTGGCCCCACGGCGTCGCGGCTCCGTAGGCATGCCTGTACTGGGGGCGCCGAGAGGCGACGAGTTCATCTCAACCACAGGGCATCCTGGCTTCAGCGGAGCACTGGAGGCCTGAAGCTCCCGAGTGCGGTCAGCGGCGCGCGTTGCGCGCATTGTCGGAGAATCTACACAACAGCAGCCAGGCGGAGGGATCCGCAGGGCTGGGCAGCGACGACGAAGGAAAAATTGTAAAGAAAGTTCAATAAATAATTGTAATACTCCACGCCATCTCAGTCCTTGGCGCAGCCACTGTGTCTGCTGCTAACAAGTGGTCCAGAAACCATAACAATAGAGACATATTTGGATAGATACAAATAGCGATCTACCCGCTCATGATTACCATGTTCCTCAAAAGTTTTGCAAAATGTGTTCTTCAGATTGGTTGAACACTGCTGAAAATACACGGTCCACTCACATTAATGGATCAACGCCACTATTCTGCGTCAACGTGCAATAACCATTCGCAGACAGCAAGTGGCACCACTAGCAGTGGAGGGTATATGGAGCGTGTCACGAGGATACTGAAAATAGTGCAGTTGTTGCCGTGATGCGGAAACGGAGCGATTCATCTGACGTCCAAAAGAGCATTACCATTGGCTTTCGGGTCAAACTGAAGCAGCAGACACCTGATTCATGCATTTATGCTGACTGCTGTTAATGGGAGACGAAGGCTGGAATACGCACGCCATTACGGCAACTGGACATCCACTGAGGGGTGACAGGTGAACTTTCCAGATGAATCACGTTTTATGCTCCATCAGACAGATGGCCCTTGGCGTGTACGGCGTGAAACGTCTGAAAGCTAAGTCCCTGCAACAATCGTCCGAAGGGTTCAGGCCGGAGGAAGGAGCGTGGTCTGCGAAATGATGTCTTACCATTTACTGGATGATCTCGTCATTCCGTATAGTACAATGGGTCAGTGTATATCCATCTATGCTTATAGACCATGTCGATCCTACATGCAGTTTATTTTTCCTCGGTACGATAGCATCTACTAGAAGGACAATGTAACGTTTCACGCAACTTGCAGTCTACCAAGCTACCCGGATCTGTGGTACCTCCTCTATAGGCCGTTCGCGCCAGGATGTCCTCAGGCAAGAAACATAGCGCAGCTGATCACGGCAGTGGAGTCGGCATGCCTCCAAATCCCTGTCGGTAACTTTCAGAACCTCAGTGACTCCCCTCGTGCACGTCTCGCAGCCGTCCTCGCTGCTAAATACGGTTATTCGGGCTTTTGACAGTTTAGAGCAGTGTACCTCTCTCAGAGTTTCGGTTCTAGAAGAGATTTGCCACTGATCATACCTTCTACGATATCACAGATCAGTATTAAAATATTTTAATGATTAAATTCCACACACTACAACTATTTGTGATGTGGATATGACCTTTATCTGTGGTAATCGTACCACAGAGAAACTTAAAATTTATGTTTGTCAAGAGACAATGCGCACTTCTTTAACTTAAAATTTAACTAATGGGAAGCATTCATGTTAAAAACTCCAGGCAGTTTTCATAATATGTTATTTTGTCAATAAGAGGAGTTAACTATTGGTGCTAGGCAGGGTTCACTACATAGTCCACTGCTGTTCTTTTTGTACGTAAAATGACACCAATTTTAAACACATGAAACTAATGTAGTTGCTTTATAGTACAGAACAGATTTTCGCTTTCAGGAGTATTCCTTTATCACATTCTTAAGTTAAGAACGCAAGCTAGTCAAGGCTCATAAGAACAGAATAGTAAACATTCGTCACACATGCTCTGCATTATCAAACAGCTCAGATGTCGATATTTAAGTATAATTATATTCCAGAGATCTCGTCGTTAGCGTGCGAGGTGCCGGGGCTAGCAGTGTTTTTTTCAACACTCAATTCTTAGAGAAATTACATATGTACATGATGCTCTAAGCCCCCCCTATTCTAACTCCATCTTTTCCTGTTGCACAAGGATAAAAAAAATACGCGAACTGACTCTAATCAATCCTGCCAGTGGAGTAGAAGAGAGTTTGGCACCTGCAATAATTTAATTTGATAAATAAGTTAATTAAACGAAGGTTTCATTAACATAGTGAGGAATGATGGGGTTGCTCTACCTATTAACAGAATGAAAGTTCTGTCCAAAATAACAATATGATTTATTAAGACTAAACACAAAATAATAAACAACAACACATGAAACATTAACAATACATCAAATTGGCTCTAATTGGATACTTAAACAAACGCTGTGAATGTGAAGTTGTCCCTAAACTAGATTGTGAGGATTATGACGAAGTGGTATGTGCAGCCAATTCCTAGCAACTCAATTCTTAGAGAAAACACATAGCCAACCCAACATTAATTGCTGCTACCCAAGACAGAACAAAGTTAGAAAAAAAGACGAACAGGCGCGCTCTGCTGAGCTCTGATTGCCACCTAGGAAAATCCCTATCTGCCGGTGCTGCGGACATACATTACCAAACCGACTTCTTGACTCCTAGGACACGATCTGCCGTACCGGAGCCGTTGGCTGGTTGCTTCGACGTCCTCGACCGAAAGGCGAGAGCCAACTACTCACAAGAGCACCCGTACCAAAAACCGAACACAGAACATTCCCGCCCCCACGACAGTGGCCGTGGTTAAACGTTCCAATCAGCAACTCGAAAACCGGCGGAAAATTCCACTCCATTGCCGGAACGCTACCATTCCACCAATGGAGATCCTTGGCGCCAATTTCTGTGCCGATCTTGCTACGTCACGGAGCTATGCCCTGAGCAAGCCAATCACAGTTACTATTTTGCAGAAAGTGCGGGAATTTTCCCGCCACAGCTGCCTGGGTACACAAGTCATTCCCACGCCTCGCTGGTAGCCCGCCAGAAAGTGTTTTCGCTAAGTTTCTGCGAAGTAACGGAACCTCTAGCCCAGCCGCTACTTCAGGCTCTGCGGGCGAGCCACTTGACAATGTCGGTGTCTGCAAAGCATTCACTCGACTTCCTCACACCCGTCGGCTTAAAGCTTTCCAGATCAGCAGAGCCCGCCTGTCACCGGACCACCCGGGTGACGAGAGACGCTGCGTGGGAAGTCCGCGTGTGAAGGAATAGCAACTTTCCACCGCATGCAATTAGAGAGGAGAATCGTAAGATAGAAATATGAGAGGGGGCTCATGCCACCTCTCAAGCGTCCATCCAAACACTGGAAGAAAATTTCAAATATCTCATGATACGTTTTCAACTTTTTCATTGACACCGATCGTAGTTGTATTTTCCTCATGACCTACTTCAGTGTGCAGCAATTGGTAACAGACGTTGGTAATACCTGTCAATCAAACCTCAATAAAAGAGAACGTGTGTGTAATCATTGGCGACACGTTACTAAAGCTGTTACAAGTTTCGAACACGCCGAATGCAAAGTGTCTGTATCACTTACAAATCTTCCTGGTAGAATGGATGCCTTATCTGCTGGGCCACTTGCACCCTCTGCTCGATGGCCGAGTCATTCGTCAGGTAGTTGATACCAGCCACGACCTGAAACACACAACACAATACACCATCACAGAGAGCTCTTCCCATTTCTTACAAGAGTTTTAGCTGTCATTATTTTCGAAAATACTGACTACACCAAATTTCTGGGAACCTATCTGAAACATATCTGTCTTCTGAGCAACTATGTGAAATTCGTTTGCTCAACGAACAAGCAGGTGACACAAAGACAAATTGGCAGTGTCACTGCCATGAACATCGGCTCACACTCTACACCGAAAAGACAACAGTTACATTTTAGGGTTTAACGTGGGACTTGCTACAGCTAGATAACCAGAGAAGTTAATCGACGCCCTTTTATTACCACAGGTAAAACAAAAATGATCAGGACGCTTTTCACTGACGAGTAAAGAATTAACTGCGTGACGACTATCCAGTCAAGTCTGGACCCAGGGAGGGTAATGTTATTGAGATCAAAACATCCCTCCCAAACCCCCCTTCCCGCTCGCCCACCCCCAACCCAAATGAATCGATGTAATAGTTTTGTATACACTAGTTTGCAAATTTCTTAGCCAACTTACTTAGAGTAAAGTATCATGAGAACGAGGAATTTCGAAAATCGCAAGGAAGTGTATAAAATCAGAAACTATATTTGACAAAGCGGACCCTTGATTCCGTAGCCAGGCCAGGAAAAATGGCCTATTCATGACCTGACCATAGATTATTGCAACAGAAAATCCGACACAGTTTGTCAGTCCACAGGTAGAACCGGTAAACCAGAGGAAAACTGCGTAACGCAGGACAGAAAGGAAAAGACGATTTTTTGCGATCTTAAGCAGAACAAACTGAATAAACCCGTGTTCCTCTAATTTACTCTACAGCTTTTGTACTAGGCTAGCGTTCGCACACGGACTGCTAAGTGAAACACTGCTAATGATGATTGCACCCTTAGATTTTATATTGTGCTGATTATGACGTTGTCGGAGTAGTGAGAGTTTGTTGGAAGTAAACAATTCCATGGAAAATGTAAATCCCAAGTGTTCAGATGAATCCTATCCAAATTATGTGCCGGTCGCTGCGACCGAGCGCTTCTAGGCGCTTCAGTCCGGAAACGCGCTGTTGCTATGGTCGCAGGTTCGAATCCTGTCTCGGGCGTGACTGTGTGTAATGTCCTTAGGTTACTTAGGTTTCAGTAATTCTAAGTCTAGGGGACTGATGACCTCAGATGTTAAGTCCCATAGTGCTTAGAGTCATTTGGACTATTTGAACAAAATTTTTTTTTGTCTGCTTGCAATTTCTTGGGAGTTAGGTTAAGGTGATGTATTTTGGATTGGATTGTTTGGGGGAGGAGACCAGACAGCGAGGTGATCGCTCTCATCGGATTAGGGAAGGACGGGGAAGGAAGCCGGCAGTGCCCTTTCAAAGGAACCATCCCGGCATTTGCCTGGGGCGATTTATGGAAATCACGGAAAACCTAAATCAGGATGGCCGAACGCGGGATTGAACCGTCGTCCTCCCGAATGCGAGTCCAGTGTGCTAGCCACTGCGCCACCTCGCTCGGTATTAATAAGCAATGTAAACAAGTAAATATTTTACGATCCCTATTTTTTTTTCCAACTTTCGATCGGTTGCGAAATTAACACTAAAGTGAAAATCTAGCGACGCTTTATGCAGATGTGTTGCGCTCGTCTATTGGCTCACGTCGCACTTTTTACCTCTGAGCGCCCAGCATGTATGTGAAGATATCTAGAACAATGGTGTCTCCCGTCAAGAATAAAGTGCACGGTGAGGCGTTTCGCCTGATTTCATGCACCTCACGTAACGAAACCGTGATAAATATCGTTTTTCATTAGAATTTTCGGCCGCATACTACAGTCCTGACTTGGAGCCCTCTGATTTTCATCTCTTCGCTGTCATGAACCAGTGGCTGTGAGGGCAGGATTTTGGGCACAGACAGCGAGCTGCAGACCAGCGTAAGGAATTGGCAGAAAGCACAGGCGGCTACTTTTGTAAAACGAAGGTGTTGGAATGTCTGTGCCACGCTGCAAGAAACAGCTAAGTCGGAGCAGCGACTGTGTAAAGAAATAGCTGGAAAATTAGCTAAATGTTGCAAATAACATGTTTCCGATTATCACTGTGATCTTGATTTCTCTCCGTTTTGCGACTGATTGGAGGTTGAAAAAAAGCAGCCTTCGTACTTATTTAAAACATGCCATAGTTAATATTATTGTTTAAATCCTAGGCATCAGTTTCACGTTGAAAGTGAGGGTGGTATCAAGTGGAGACAGTGCCAGTGCACACTGTGAGCCCTCCTCCGGAGCCTAATCCTGGAGCCGCGTCGGTGCCCAATATAGAGACATTAAGCAGATGCTTAATGAAGTTAGCAGTAAGTCCACATCTATCAGTCGCTTCTTCTTTTTGGAAATCCATTCTCGAGTGAAGTGTTTTGCGCTTCTGTCAGCTAATAATGCAGGAAACGCTCATAATGAGCCATGAAAGGTTAACATTTGAATGGCTCGCTGTTCTCTCTCTTGCTTGAGATTACGTGACCGAATTGGCAGACTAGTTGTGACAGCTGAGCGCTGTGCGAGCCGCTCACCTCGTAGTATCCGAAGGCTTTCGGGTCGAGGCAGTGTCCGGCCGTGACGACAACACTGGCGGACACGATGGAGCCGCCGCACGTATGGGAGGCGATGCCGAACATCACCCACTGCAGCGACACCTGGTACGGAAACTGGCCTGCAAGGCGGAGAAAGCGGCTGTAGTCGACACATCCTTACAAAGCACGGCATCTGGCACTACCAGAGTGAAACATGGCGGATGCAACGGGTCACAACCTCATGAGGAGCTGATCAAAGTGCGTCAACTTAACCGAAATAGCCAAAATACACTACTGGCCATTAAAATTGCTGCACCAAGAAGAAATGCAGATGATAAACGGGTATTCATTGGACAAATATATTATACTAGAACTGATTTGTGATTACATATTCACGCAATTTAGGTGCATAGATCCTGAAAAATCAGTACCCAGAACAACCACCTCTGGCCGTAACAATGGCCTTGATACGCCTGGGTATTGAGTCAAACAGAGCTTGGATGGCGTGTACAGGTACAGCTGTTCATGCAGCTTCAACACGATACCACAGTTCATCAAGAGTAGTGACTGGCGTATTGTGACGAGCTAGTTGCTCGGCCACCATTGGCCAGACGTTTTCAATTGGTGAGAGATCTGGAGAATGTGCTGGTCAGGGCAGCAATCGAACATTTTCTGTATCCAGAAAGGCCCGTACAGGACCTGCAACATGAGGACGTGCATTATCCTGCTGAAATATAGGGTTTCGCTGGCGTCGAATGAAGGGTAGAGCCACGAGTCGTAACACATCTGAAATGTAACATCCACTGTTCAAAGTGCCGTCAATGCGAACAAGAGGTGACCGAGACGTGTAACCAATGGCACCCCATACCATTACGCCGGGTGATGCGCCAGTATGGCGATGACGAATACACGCTTCCAATGTGCGTTCACCGCGATGTCGCCAAAGACGGATGCTACCATCATGATACTGTAAACAGAACCTGGATTCATCCGAAACAAAGACGGTTTGCCATTCGTGAACCCAGGTTCGTCGTTGAGTACACCATCGCAGGCGCTCCTGTCTGTGATGCCGCGTCAACGGTTCTAGGTGCTACAGTCTGGAGCCGCGCGACCGCAACGGTCGCAGGTTCGAATCCTGCCTCGGGCATGTATGTGTGTGATGTCCTTAGATTAGTTAGGTTTAAGTAGTTCTAAGTTCTAGGGGACTGATGACCTCAAAAGTTGAGTCCCATAGTGCTCAGAGCCATTTGAACCATTTTTGCAACGTGCAGGGTAACTGCAGCCATAGTCTCCGAGCTGATAGTCCATGCTGTTGCAAACGTCGTTGAACTGTTCGTGCAGGTGCTTCTTGTCTTGCAAACGTCCCCATCTGTTGACTCAAGGATCGAGACGTGGTTGCACGATCCGTTACAGCCATGCGGATAAGATGTCTGTCATCTCGACTGCTAGTGATACGAGGCCGTTGGGATCCAGCACGGCGTTCCGTATTACCCTCCCGAACCCACCGATTCCATATTCTGCAAACAATTATTGGATCTCGACCAACGAGAGCAGCAATGTCGCGATACGATAAACCGCAATCACGATAGGCTACAATCCGACCTTTATAAAGTCGGAAAAGTGATGGTACATATTTATCCTACTTACACAAGGCAACACAACAACGTTTCACCAGGCAACGCCGGTCAACTGCTGTTTGTGTATGAGAAATCGGTTAGAAACTTTCCTCATGTCTGCACGTTGTAGGCGTCGCCAACGGCGCCAACCTTGTGTGAATGCTCCGAAAACTAACATTTGCATATCACAGAATCTTCTTCCTGTCGGTTAAATTTCGCGTCTGTAGCACGTCATCTTCGTGGTGCAGCAATTTTAATGGCCAGTAGTGTGCAGTTACTAGACAGTCATTTACATGACAATGTTTTTTTGCTGCTTGGCGAACATCTCGTAGGGGCGTGTTGGTGTACTCGAAGGTGAACAGTTGTCTTTGGGAGTATGTAGGGTGCAGTAACTCACCTAAGGTGGCATCTGAGCCGCCGACGATGCGTCCGTGTACCCGGCCGAACCTCCTTTGTGGACCGCTGTGTGGGATGCGACGGACGGGCAGCTCAGCCGCTGGAACACAGCAAACACCACAATGAACACTCTACGGCGAGATGAGGCGCTTCACCCGTCTCTAATGACACACAAGAAACTGACAAAACGTTAAGTGCTGCCGACGATGAAAGCGTCACATGGAGATAATTGTTTGTCTTTAGGTACATACGTATGTATTCTCAAACGAAGTGTCCGCGGAATTTGTTTCGTGTGATGGTACTGAATCACAAATGAATAGAATAAGAAATCGTCCTTTGTCTATACGCAGTTTCAGTGCTTTACTGTCCAATAGCAAATGCGGTGCCAAACCTACCGTGGTCAGAACTTCAGCCCAAGCTTTGTGCTTCTCAACTGCCGAATATGCCTGCCCGGTATGGTGTAGATCCGCCCACGCAAAAAAGGTAGATATTAGCTTGAATGAAACATGCAGGATAGTGACAGGTTGCATGAAACCAACCCCCATAGAAAATCTTCATAGGGCCGCAGGTTTCACAAACCCTGACTCACGTAGGAAAGCCCATGAACATACCGAGCAGCTAAAACAAACCTTTGATGCCCGTCTCTCAATATTTGGCCTAGAGTGTGGCCCCAGCAGACTCAAATCCAGACGCCGTTTCCTAAGCTGCGCCTTAGGTGAGCCCCCCATCTACTATCTACTAAGAGAGGACCCACCAAGCGGCGTTTCTGGTGATTGGAAAACCTGGAGAATGGTTAACCGCATCAGAACTGGGGTGGCTCCTGTGAAATCTAATCCGATCAAATGGAGTTTGCTCGACGAAAATGACGACAAATGCGACTGCGGCACTCGACAGGACATGGAACATCTTCTACAATGCCCTGCCTGCCCCCACAGATGCACCCTCGACGATCTATGGCTGGCTAAAAAAGAAGCATTGGACATTGCCCAATAGTGGGCAAAAAAATTGTAGTTTCCGGACACGAAAAAGTAAAGTTCAGTGCTTTAGTTCCAACAACACACGTAATTAAATCTCCGTGATATTTCTTAAAAGGAAATTACTCCGTGGCCTAAGTCATCTTTCTGTGACTAATGTTTCGTCTCCTAGTGTTGGTGACATAATTAGAAGGTATACTGACGCAATTAGTATTTTGAAACACACATTCAGTATGCCCAACTGTTTATGCGTAACTACGCGACGGTTAAGTCGTGGCGTCGCCAGACCGTTGCCCAAGACAGCGGAATCGAGCCGGCCTGTGTTGTGGTGCTTCTAGTGGGGAAGACTTGCCGCTGTTTGCTTTGCTTGGCACTAAGGCTCACAATATGCGTACTTTCAATCCTTCCGCTTTTCTGCTGAAGTTTTTTTTTTTGTGCTTTCCAATTTGTCATTTCTTCACACCCTAGCATGGTAACGATTAGATCTTGATAAAATTGTGTAATCGGAGGCAGCGGTCTGACGATGTCACGGTCCAACAGTTGCTTGCCTGCGTGCAAATGTTCCGCCTGCTGGCGCTACTTAACTTGAAATTACTATCTTCGACGTTGCGTCACCAGCATCAGTAGGCGAAACGTTAGGTACAGGCACATGCCTTGGACGGGGCCAGATGGCCGTGTAACAAGCATCATCAAGCATGTGAATATTGGCCATATGACCGTATACGAAATTTTTCGGTGCCTATAAAATCCACTCGTGCTTCAGGAACACTCACCGAACACGCAGGCCGCGAGCGCCAGCACCAGGACGGTCTGCCTCATCGTGTTGGGCTATTTGACTCTGAAGAAGGGATGCCGCGTACTGCCGTTCCAGGACCTTATATACCGGCCTGCTAAGCGCAGGATGCCCTCTTTTGTACTTTGGAACCAGGGATGGCGAAATTAATGAAATCGAAGACCTTAATAACGAGTCACAGTTCTGAGATTGCAGATGACATTTCGCCGACACCGACAATCCAGTCTTTTTCTATAAATATTTCTTCATTAGTTCATATCTTTCACCATCGAAATGTAAATGGAATGTGTTGTTCTTGAGACCTGTTAATGGGCAGTTGCAAAATTTCGGTCAAGCAACAGCATAATACCGAAGGTGTGCGTACCCCGATTCATGCCAATAGCTGAAAAAAGTGGATTCAGGAAATGAGAGGCAACCGATTAGGACAAATAATAATAAATTAGATATTTGCATACCACGTGACCTAAAATCAAAAAATGTTCAAATGTGTGTGAAATGTTATGGGACTTAACTGCTAGGGTCACAAATCCCTAAGCTTACACACTACTTAACCTAAATTATCCTAAGGACAAACATACACACCCCCATGCCCGAGGGAGGACTCGAACCTCCCCCGGGATCAGCCGCACACTCCATGACTGCAGCCCCTAAGACCGTTCGGCTAATCCCGCGCGGCACCTAAAATTAACATTGTTGGAAACATAGGTACAAAAATTTGTTAACGGCAGAGAAGGAACTATTGTTTATCATAAGCAGCAAGAAGAAAAAGACAGAGTGTAAGTATAAAATACGAACGTTTGGGATGGAGTTATTTAAGTCAGTTAGAAGTTGCTGCTGGATATATAGGATCAGATACTGAGATGTTCAAAGAAATAGCAGTTCAAAACTATTGTGCAATGAATGGTGGAATCTAGATTTCCGAAGCAAACCATCGATTCCAACCTTTCAAGAAGTGACCTGTGGGAAGCAGAACACAAGGTGGGGAACAAACAGATTCTTTCACGGTAAAACTGGGAACGCATCAATAGAACCAAAATAAAGACAGACTTGCATTTACTATTGAATGGAGAAACTACGAAAGTAATGATAGAAATAGTACTGTCGTTGATACCAAAGAGTTCCAGTAGATATCGATGAGATCTCACAGCAGCTAAGAAAATGCCATTATAATTCCCGTGGCGAGCACAATAGCTCAATGACCTGATTTTCTTTTTGTATTTTGATCTGCTGCTACTTTTTCCCGTGAATACACATATTCCATCTTTCGGTCACTCTTTGGTGGTATTACACATTGTTTTGCAAGTTCTTTCCACGTACCCTGTTATTCGTTGTCTTCCGTATATGCTATCGTCGATCCTTATTTATTATTTAGCATGCTCGATTACTTTGTAATTTTGATCCTTGGAAAGTCTCACAGGAACTACACAAGGTCTTGAACCCGAGAACAGTTCGTTGCAAAGCAGCTGACAAGGAAGCATGTTATCATTAACCTGGAAAAATTTACCAACCAACTCAGCTGATGTACAACAACGATGCCTTCTATACTGCCGATTTCTGCTCATTATAGGGCTTGTAAACTGGTGACTTACTCTTTCTCTATATTTTTCGAAATGTAAATTTAAAAATTGCAAAGAATTTGACCATAATATTAACAAATGTGCAAAGTACATCACGTAGGTTGAAGTCTCCAAACAGTCATTCTGATCGTTCTGAACACACCAACCCTGTAACCAATAAAAAGCTTAATCTGCGGGTACGTTTTCGCCAAGTTCACGGTGTTTGATGAAACACGTTTACTCAGGAACAAAAACGTTCCCAAACTGTTACCTACATTCCAGGACGAGGACTATCATACCAACACGACTTCACGTTATTTCGGGTGTTAACATCTACATCTATAGCGACACTCTGCAAGCTTCCTTACAAAGGTCTTCTCACTTGCATCTACTCCACTCCCAAACAGAGCAAGGCGTTCTGCTATTAAAATAATTCATACAAGCAGTCGTGGAAAAACTTCAGTATGCTGAAATAACTTCATTACTATGCCATCATAACCGGCTTAGTAAACATATTCTTCAATTTACTTCAGCTGTTACGTTATTAAGTGCTACTGAATCTTTGGTTAACCTACATAGTCTAATCCGACAATTGTGGCTGATTATTATTTATGAATGGCAGTTATTATACAGAACACCTACACAAAAAATAAAAGACTTTAAGATGAGTGCTAATGCTCGAACAGGATATATAACGGTAAGGCATTTTGATTACAAGTGTACGATACAACAAATATTACATCTTACTGAAGCTACTCTTCTAATAACGACAACAGTCGATAATAGTTGATAGATACGTCACAATGAAGATATATTGGTAATGAAACGCTATATTATGAAGTCTCAATGATATTTTACTAAATTAAGAAAATGTTTCGTTTAACCACATTCATATTTTTAATCACACTGAAATCTGATCATATTAAAACTGACGTGTTTCGGAAGAACGGTCTTCCTCGCTCAGACACAAATCATAGAAAAATATTGAGAGGGTGTGTGCCTCAAGATAGAAGCTTGCTCTTTCGTAGCTCGTCAGTTTTAATGTGGTCAGATTTCAATTATCCTCGTAAGCTTTAATGTGGTCAGATTTCAATTATTCTCTGAAACTGAGAAATTGCAACTGCGACCTCGTTTCCGTCGATCTATAGATGAAATTAATGTTTCTTCTTGGAATGAAATCGTAGACTTCCAATCACGACAGGTCCACATTTCAGACAGATATTTACAGCAGTTGTTTGCAAAACTGTAGGCAGTTATTACACAGGAAAGAATCTTGCAAACAGTGAAGGTGAAATGACACCAAATAGTAGCATCTCCTTCTACATCCTCACAGATACTCTACGGGCCACCGCACATGGTACGTGGCGCACGATACTTTGTACCTCTGCTGCTCATTTCCTTTCCTGGTCCACTCCCAAACAGAGCAAGGGAAAAACGACTTCCTATACTGCTTCGCAAGAGAACTAATTTCTCTTCTCTTATCTCCGTGACCTTTACGCAAAATGTATGTTGCCGGCAGCAGAATCGTTCTGCAGTCAGCTTCAAATGTCGGTTCTCTAAATTTTCTCAATAGTATTTCGCGGAAAGAACGCCGTCTTTCATCCAGGGATTCGTGTTTGAATTCACGAAGGATGCTGGGATTCGCGTGCTGGTCGACCCTACCGATAACAAATCTTTGATGCAAATTCCAAGATATTTATAAATTGTACATTTACGTATTGTGAGTAGAAGGTAATATGATGGCAACTCAAAGGAATTTCTGGGAAATGCCGCAGTTCGCATCAAAGCAACAGAAAAATCGTCTCCTAAACCATTTTGGCACACGACTATCTATGACTCAGAAAGTTATGAACCTTTGGGCTTATTACTTTAAAACGAAGTTTAAGCTCTTTATCATGTCTCTTGCCTAAATTAAGAGCAGACTGTCATTATTTTCTTGTACATTCAACGAATGCACGTTAGTTCAGCAGTACACTACTAGTAAGTTAATAATTAGGCTGTTTTTAGTCTCCTACTACCCTTTCATGTATGTATCATAAAACATTATTCATAACCTAAGATACCAAGAACGTGACACACAGCTGAGATGCCAGGTTCAACATTTATTACTAACTGACCACCGTCAAACAGTTATTTCTCTGTGGTGCACAGAGAAAACACAAGTGTTATTTACCGTTGTGTTATCTCTGTGGGCTGCAGGCGTACATCACTTGTAGTTGTAATAGGCAGTTGTCACCTCCTACGATGCAAAAAAAAACGATTTCAGATCAAGCTGCCAGTTAAACAACTTCGAGAAAAGTACGTTTTCCAGGTACGATTATTTTTTGCAGTTTTTAGGGCAGTGCATTAGTTGTATCTTACTGTTACCTGCTGTCAGGAGAAATGAAGAAAAGGAAATCCCATTTACGTTCTAAAATACAGGATGAATATAAGAAAGGTGATAGAACATTTCATCACTCAAAAGGTATATATGTACGTTCTACGAATTTCAATGAGATAATGTATTGGACAATAAAAGTCAACCTACAATCATGAAAATAATAGGGTTTTGTTAATGTATACCCTATAAGGTGAGGGATTCGCCATTCGTTCAGAAAACCCAGCGACGTATTGCAGCTGCAGTGTATACATTCCAAGAAAAAAAGAAAGAGTCTTCACCAAGCCTCTCCATACTCGACAGTCAATCCCGTAAGTTCAATCCTATTTAGGAAGAAATACCTATCTACGAAGAAATGAAGAATGATATCGAAGCAGGGTGAGCAAACACAGTGCCGGAAAAAAATGCAACACCCTCAAAGACTATTTTCAGTAGTATGAGGGTATATCACATGCTTACTGAGGGGCTGTAGTGTTAGTGATACATTTTGGCGATCATCAGCGATCAGATGGCGCTCAAAAGGCCTGGTTTGCCGTTGTTAACAACAGTGGTCTGAGGAATATTCTCATACCCACAGACCAGGTTCTAGGCGTCCGCGTAGTGCAGATGCACGTCAAGTTCGACACATTGTGCTACACCGCCAAGCATGGCTAATATAGTGTCGTGAAATAGTTGGCTCGAGAGTAGAATGGCGGTCTGCTGTTCTTAGTGATGAGACTAGGTTCTGTCTGTATCCGAGGAACGGGCATACACGTGTATGACGTACACCTGGTGAGCTGTCTACTCCAGAATGCATTCGCTCAGGACACACAGGTCCCATCACAGCACCACAGACTTCATGGTGTGAGGGGCCATCACTTCAGCTCACGGCCATAGTTGATGTTTCTGTATGGTTAAGTAACCAGTGCCCAGTACAAAGCAAAGATTGTTATCCCTGCCTACTTCCATGAATTCGACAGTTAGGTGATGTGCTTTTTCAGGAGGACTACAAGCTGACACACGTCTGCTGTGACGCAACACGCTCTTCGTTGTGTAAAACAACTGCCCTGGCTAGGAAGATCACCAGATCTCTGATCAATTTAACACGTATGGGACATGGTGAAGCAGGAACTTCCTCGTTCTCGATGCGCTGCAAGAACCATTGGCGAACTGCAACAAAATGGTAAAGATGCTTGAGCCAATCTATCGCAAGATGCCATTCGGCATCTTTATAACCGTTTCCGTGCGAGAATGTACACCTGCGTTGCTGCAAGAGGCGAATATACTATCTATTTATGCGACTGTTTGGGCACAATTTACTGTGACGTGTGAGCTTCATTTGGTCTGAATTTGTCATCATGTACTCCTACAAAGATGAAACACAAGTCACCTCACTTGTCAATAAAATGACCTCGTCCCTGAGGATGTAGCATCTCTTTCCGGATGTGTAGTTCCGTCTAAACTGGAGGATGGTAGATTGGACTGTTACACCTTCAAAGAAAGGTACGCGGCTGTCTAAGTTCGGATGGTTCCTTTGAAAATGGCACTGCCGATTTCCCTTCCCTTCCTTCCTTAGTCCGAGCTTGAGTTACATCTCTAATTACCTCGATATCGACGGGACTTTAAGCTGTAACCTTCCTTCCTTCATTTCGGCTATCCAGAGAAATCACACGATAGTGACGCCGATAAGATAAGAGTGACAAAAGAGTATTCCACAGGTACACAAATAATTGATCATCATGTATGTGAGTGTAATTGAAGTACTCGCCTTCATACCACATTTCAGTAACTTAGCAGGTAACAGTTACACCCTCAAAATTTCTGCATATGACGAAACTCTGTATGGTGAGACGTTACGTGAATAGAAATTTGTGCACTGAGCTATTAACAAGACGTGAACCTAATTATTTGATTGACAAGTCGTGGCAGATAGCTTGCAAATACGAATAATACCTTTCCTGGAACACTGTTTGAAGTTTGTATAAGGCTGACAAATAAATCGTGTTCATCGTTTACACACACGGCCGCGTAACTGGTGACAAGCGTGTTTATGTATCTTCTGTAAACTATTCATCCTTTATAACTTCATTGTCCTTAATAAAGTGTTACGGTACGCACAGAAACAGACCTGTAACTTCTCTCTCAATACTAACCAGTTAGCGCATGTATGGAGTTCTGCATTTTTGTCAGATTTTCTCTTCTGCCATTCATTTCCACGTACATTGCTGTCAGATTTCTGGTGATAAATATCATAAATAGTTGTAATATCGCATTTAACTATGTTATATTTGTTGAAAAAGATCGGGATAAGTAATACTAAGTAAAAGTGTCAAAACAAATTTTTATTGAGAAACTGCAAACAAAATACGTCAAGTGAAAACGTTCAAAGAAGCTTACTTGTCCTAAGTCAATATGCCAAAAAAATACCCTCACTTTTTTCGTTCTTCCCCCTAGTTCGAAAGTCCCACAGTTTCAAACTTCATATGTTGACAGCACATATATATAGTGTATCGCTGCTTTCGACAGTGGTCTAAGGAATATTCTCACACCTGTAGACCAGGTTCTACATCATAATGTATGCACAGTACTCTTGCCTACACATGTACAAACATGTTCGATTCTCTTTCTTAATCACATCATTGCCTTACAGCTACACTGTGCCTAGAAGCTCACAGTGTAGTCGTCACCCGGCCGGAGTGGCCGAGCGGCTCTAGGCGCTACAATCTGGAACCGCGCGACTGCCACGGTCGCAGGTTCGAATCCTGCCTCGGGCATGGATGTGTGTGATGTCCTTAGGTTGGTTAGGTTTAAGTAGTTCTAAGTTCTAGGGGACTGACGACCTCAGAAGTTAAGTCCCATAGTGCTCAGAACCATTTTTAGTCGTCACTTTCAAGACGTTCTGCGAAGTGTTTTCAACATATCTAGTAGGCCCACACACGACGCTGTTTGTGCACTACGATTCAGCATCGGTACTCAGACACGACTGCAGTTCTTACTATTCTTTGCGTTTTGCTGTCCCTGTTAATATTCGTAGCTAAATCCAACATCATGCTAATTTGGAACTACTAATCGAATGGGTACTTTATACTGACATTCTTTTATTTGTAACGAGAAGGACATGTATGTCATTGTGTTGATGCTGGGTGTCAGATGAAACACTTGACGGGCTGTCTTTTGTTACCTATATCTACGTATGACATAAATGAAATTGCAGATATCTATAGAAAAATGAGGGAAAAATACAGCAGGAGAGATACCTGGGATATATATATATATATATATATATATATATATATATATATATATATATATATATATATATATATATATGCTGGTTTAGGAGGAGATGCGGAAAATACGCACACACACACACACACACACAAGTATTCAAACACACACACATTTTAAAGTAAAGCACGATTTCCATTTATTTTGTTGTTATTGATCTGGCGAATCTAATAAAAAATGTCCCAGACATGCATCTGCAGTAGTTTCCCAGAACATCCACAGAAGCAAAGGTTATTATACAAGTAAATTTGTTTGCTTTCCATTAAGAATGTAGAAACGTTTATGTCATTATTGGCAACCGTTAGCTAGTTGTTTCAGACATTTTTGAACATTTATTGTGAATGTATTGTGAAATCGTATGTACACTGTACAACTTCCTTAACACTTCACTTCACGTGTGCAATGGTATTAATAAAAGCAGATTACTTAAGACATTCATACAGTTTCAGTTAACGTTATTACCTTCATTTTCCCAAAATTAAATTCTCTACAACTTCTGTTGAAAACATTGTGCAATTGTCTGGAATTTAAAAAACATGTCCGAAAGAACAGTTACCATCTTAGTATAGATATATACATATTGTGAACTGCTCGCGATTGTAGATTTCAAAACTTCGAATGCTGGAGTAGCATTTAGTACAGAATCCGACCTCACTGCTGCTGGGAAATTTATATCCATATTACTCTCAAATGCTTTGCCTTGTTCAAATGAAACAAAAATGTTACGTGAATAGTTTGCATTAGTTTCAAAGGTAAAAGCCCTAGATCGTATATCTATAGTTAACGATATTTCATTACCAGGAATATAGTGCAATTATAAGTGTCCAATCAAGTGCGTTATGTTTTTTGCGTTATTCCTAAGGTTTTTTGTGGAAATATTTAAAGATCTACAGTCTCCATCTTCCATGCAGTGAAACATGATCCATTACTTTTACATTCATTTACTCATAGTGTGATTAGAATCACTATTTTTAAATAATATCATACTACTTACATTTTTCTCTGTAACGGAAGGAAAAGCCGGATCGGAGAGAGAGTGTGAGTTACGCCAGCCGAGATGCAATCTATTTCTCTGTGCGTGCGAAGCACCCATCACGTCTTTCTGTCCCTTCAAGAACCTCATCTTTCTGCACAACGGTGTTTTGTGAAACAAACAGCAGATAAAATGGGCTGATGCATAAAGCAGCCCCTCGACGGGCAATAATATTGTACAGTAATACTTTGCAACATTATTGTTGTCCCTAGACTGTTCAATAATGTTGCACAATAATTTTGTACAGTATTAGTGGGGCTTGAAGTGTTCTGAATAACAGTTGATAAATACGCTGCTGCTGTGATAATTGCGCTAATTTGTGGCAGTCCGAAAAAAAAGGATGAAAAATTAGCGCAAGGAGCATGAAAGATTCTCTCCCGAAAACTTGTTGAGGGAATTGAGGTTGAACGGAAAACACGGTTATCCTAAGTGTTTACCTGTTGATGGTCCAACATTTGATGCAGCAATGGAAATAGTTGCTCCCACGATCCAAAACCAAGACACTACAATGAGAGACGCAGCTTCACCAAGTAAGCGCTTCTCTCTTATGAAACGATACCTTGTTACAGACAATTCATTCGAAGACCTGAAGTTTACAAGTGCTGTTTAACCTCAGAATACTGGATACATATTTATGCAAACGTGTCACGCAATAATACGTGCACTGAACGACTATATTCGGTAAGTAACGTATACACAGACAAAAATAACTATATGTACACTTTTATTTACATCTATCATTCAGTAGCACAGATGAAGTTTTTGTGTTATTTACAGCTCTTACAAAATAGATACGTGTTTCAACGTTTTACTGACCTTCAAAGTAGTCACCAGAACTGTGTATAACCCGTTACCAGCAATGTGGAAGTCGCAGGATAGTCTTAGCAGTGCCAGTTGTGTTGACAGTTCGAGCGGCGCGGTCTATTGCCCGACGAATTTGTAGCAGTTCTGAAACGAATGCTGTGAAGTGTTTCCTTCAGTTTAGAAATCGAGTTGAACTCACGAGGGCATAAGTCAGGGGAGTGCAGTAGGTGGTATAGCACTTAGCAGCCCCATCAGTAATACAAATCAGTAACAACTTGCACTGTGCGTGCTTGAGCATTGTCCTGCAAAATGATGGTCAGGTCCTGCAGAAAGTGCCATCACTTCTGTCTCTATGCTGTTCATTTTTGGAACACAACCTAAGACCAGCTTAGAGACAGAAGTGATGACCCTTTCTGCAGGACCTGACCATCATTTCGCAGGACAATGCTCAAGCACGTACAGTGCAAGCTGTCACTGATTCGTTTGACTGATGGGGCTGCTAAGTGCTAAACCACCTACTGCGCTCCCCTGACTTAAGCCCTCGTGAGCTCAACTCGATTTTTAAACTGAAGAAAACACTTCACAGCATTCGCTTCAGAACTGCTACAACTTCGTAGGGCGACAGATCGCGCAGCTCGAACTGTCAACACAACTGGCACTGCTAACAGTATCCTACGACTTCCACATTACTGGCAACGGGTTATACACAGTGCTGGTGACTACGTTGAAGGTCAGTAAAACTTTGAAACACGTACCTACTTTGTACGAGCTGTAAATAAATAGTTGCCACTATTAAAGTTCCATCTCTCGTATTTGAATGGCACTTGACAGCATCACATACGAATTTAATAACCTGACATCAGTATTATCATCGATTAATGTGCATTTTAAAGGAGTATATATAAACCAACTGAAAAAATACTTACGCAACTGACTGATTCATCCAGTTCATTTACGATTCCATTGCGTTGACCGAGCTCACTACGTCTTGGTCGAGAAGAAAACGTATTCCAACTAAACATCACAAAGAGGGTTCTAATACTTCACCCGTGCCAGCGCCACTTTTTCTAGAATTCTGTATTGTTTTCACCTCTTCCGAGAAATTTGTCCTTCAAGAATTAAGTTTTTTAACGCATATTCCTTTGTGGCTGGGCGATACCGTTCTCTGCATTTCGTTTAGTAAAATCCTATAACACTGATTCTTGATGTTCCTGTTTTTGTAACTTTTTTTTACTTCCCCCATGGCGGGCATCGATTTGTAGAACTCTGTGCACTCCAATAAAAATGCTTCCCCATTATATATATATATATATATATATATATATATATATATATATATATATATATATATATATGCCCAGAGATTGTAGCAAGCGAAACGCTGTCACGGATGCTCTAAATATGACCCAAACACGGTACAACAATGTTTCCAGGGAACGAAAAATATTTCAAAATTTTTGATGTTCTCAATACTATTGTGCAATTGTAAAAAATAATGATTATTTTGTTTTTCATTCAGCCTCTTTTCCCTCAACAAGTTTTCGTGAGTGAATCTTTCATGCTTTTTGTACCAATTTTTCATCCATGTTCCTTTCTCTTTCGGATTGCAATAAAGTTAAGCAATTATCACAGCAGCAGTGTCTTTATCATCCATCATTCTAAACACTCCAAGCCTCAATAATATTGTGCAGTTTTACTGCACTACTTCAATAATATTGTACAAAATTATCCCCGTCTAAAGGCCACTTTACGTTAAGACTATAATCTTTCGAAATATATAAGGAAAAATCATAATGGTTTTTCATATTCTATAATGAAAATGTAGGTCCAGAGGAATTTGTGACACTAGTCGTCGGCTTTGACCAATAACGTAATGGTAATGGCTGATGTGACGTTAGTTCTTATCAAAATTTCAATTTAATTTCTTTATACCACCATCAGATTTTCATTGGCTTCGGGATAAATTATTTTGTAATCACTGCTGTGTATGAGAGACAACATATTCTCTCCTGTGTTTCGGCGTGGATGCCAATGTTTCGTCGATTAATCGAACTTTTTTCTTTCCGATATATTTTTTAGTCTGTGTTGTTTATCGTGGTCTCCGCTGCAAAAAATAGTTTCGTTATCTTTGTGATAGGGCTTAAATACTTTCATTCATAACAGTTTTGACTTACAAGTGAATTTTTGGTTGAACTATGATACAAGAACATAGGATGATGTGAAATTGATGAAACAAAATATATGCATCGGCCGGGAATCGAAACCGGGCCGCCCGCGTGGCAGGCGAGCATTCTACCACTTTTTTTTTTTATTAGTCATAACATTCCACAGTAGTACATATTTTTCAACTGACATTTAAAAGTAATAAAACAAAGGTTCCTTGACATTTTAGAAAAAAAAAATCCAAGTCTAAACCAGATAGTGATGTTCGTCACTTGATCGTATTTGTTTATCAAAGATCAAATTGTCTCTCGTTTCTTCGTGTTCTGAATCGCATCATCGAAAATGGAGTTCACATGACTGTTCTTCTGAGGAAGTTGGCGTATGTATCATAATAATCATTCATGCGTAGTAGCTTGTGATGCTGGTCGGAAATGTACGTCCAAAAATCTCCTTCGCTCCTTTCTTTACTGGACAGCAGGTAAAATACCGCGTGTCCCTTCAACCAGTTGACGGCATTTTTCTTCCAGGTGGGGTATAGCTCCTCTTCCGGGTATAAAAGGCACGCTGGCGTTATCAAATACGGCGGTTTTCTCTGCATAGTTGCTAATTTTTTTCTGATTGACAACCATATATTATTCGCATTTCCACAGACAAATTGATGTTCATCTGCATCAATCAGGTTGCAAATGGTGCACAAAGGGGAATCAGCCAGGTGAATGGAATGTAGTCTGGAGTTCGTTGGAAATTTCCTATTCACAAAGTAGTACCACAATGACCGCACTTTTGTTGGTAAATACGGGTGGTGTATGTTCCTCCAGATATCATGCCAAGAGTGACCGACGTATTTTTGTTCTATGATGTTCTTGGTCTGAAAGTTCAGTAAGTTTTGGTATATTTTCTTGACTTTGATGACATCTTTCTCGGGTGTTCCCAGTCCAATGTAGCTATATTCCACGAAGAAATGTTTTAGGTGGTAAAGTTCATTTGGGATGTGGTGAACGTCTATTGGGGCGTCCTGGCTGACCGGCGCTATTTCATTTAACAAGAATGCGGTGACACTGTCGACTGACCGCTTCCACAGTTTATATGTTTTACAGACGTACAATGCTTGTGCTTTATTGTACACGCCTGTGAGATTCAATCCACCATTCCCAGTCGGTAGAGTCAATGTTTGGTACTTGACTTTGAAGATGTGGCCGCGGCTGACGAAATGGCCAAAAGCAGCCAAAATCCTGTTCGCCACTTCCCTCGGTATTGGCAGGGCTTGAGCCACGTAATTTAATTTAGAGGACAAATAGATGTTGACGAGAGCCACTCTTTGTATCTCATCAAGAGTACGGAGATTGTGCTGACGTATACAGGCACGGATGGTGTTGAGGATTCTTCTGTAATTAACTGCGATGGTCTGCCGAATATTTCTTGTGTACTCCACTCCAAGACATGTCATGGTGACAATTTCCTTTATTGGCCCATGAATGGGAACTCCTAATCCGCTTCCAATATTCATTATGCCAGACTTATTCCTATTCATTTTCGCACCAGATACTTGTTCATATTTGTTTATTATGTCGAGTGCTTTCTCTATCTCGTCGTTGTCTTTGACAATAAATGCAACGTCATCGGCATATGCTCTGCAGACAATCCTACGGCCGCGTGTAGTGAATCCTTGTAGGTTGTGGCTCAGGCGAAAAAGCAATGGCTCGATTGCTATTGCAAAGAGTGACATAGACATCGGGCACCCTTGTCGCACCGAACTTTTCATTACAATGGGCTTACTGGACTGACCGTTTACCATAACTATCGATGTTGACTTCTGCAGAAGATTTGTAATAATGTTGATAAAACCTTGCGGGAAGTTCATGCCACGCATGGTGTGAAAAAGATAAGCATGATCGACTCTATCGAATGCTTTCTCAAAGTCCAATGATACGATGGCGCATTTTATTTTACAGGCTGCGGCAATGGAAATAAAATCTCTGTAGTCGCACAGTGTTTGGTAAATTGATCTGTCTTTTCCTACGCTCGATTGATATGATCCAGTGACTGTGTTCAATACTGATTTTAATCTTTCGTTTATGATGCGGGCAAATATTTTATAGTCCGAATTTAGGAGAGTGATAGGCCTAAAATTTGTTACAGATTTTCCTGCAGGATGTTTCGGGATTAGAACAATGGTTCCTTCTAGGAAGTCGCATGGGACGCCATTGGCGGGATTCATTAATTCGTTACAGATACACGCTAATTTGGGAATCAACTGCCTTCTGAACATTTGATAGAACTCGACCGGGATTCCGTCAGGCCCAGGAGACTTATTTTTCGGGCTTCGTGTTATAGCGTCTGCGACTTCTTCTTCTGTAATTTCAGTTAACAAGTTGTTTGCTTCTACCGGGTCGAGCCCGCGTGTGAATCCCGTCATGATGTCATTGTCCACCGGGATATCCATTGTCGTTTTGCCTAATAACTCTGCGAAGTACTTGTGAATTTCGTTCTTGATGTCAGTTTGCTGCGTCAGTAACCTACCGTCAGAAGATCTTAGTTCGGTTATTATTTTCCTGCGTTGCCCCTTCCTCTCATTAATCACATGATATATAGATGTTTGCTCTCCTTTTACAGCATCGTGAAGTCCTGCTCTTACTTGATGACCTTCCAGCTGTTTCCGCTTCAGTCCGAGAAGTTTAGCCTGAATCCGTTTTATTTCCACGTAGTTGGCGATTACGGACTCATCAGATTGATATAGGTCACGAAGGACTTGGAAGTAATATTCTATCGTCCGTTTTTGCCAAACACTTTTCTCGCGGGAGTAATTCATCAGCGATTTTCTTATCGCGGGTTTCACACATTTCATCCACCATGCCAGTGCCGAGGTATATGAAGTGAATTTGTTCTCGCACGCGTTCCATACGTTATTGAATATTTCGTGGTATTCAGGGTCTTTTAGATGTTCCACGTTCAACTTCCACAAGCCTCGTCCCCTGTACGTTTCTTGCCGTTTTAAGTTCATGGTACATATGTAAGCAGCGTGATCCGAAAAGATAGTGGGCCATAACTCTGTCTGGAGAACGTGTGTTTCCAGGTCGACTGTTACATAGATCCTGTCGATGCGACTAGCGGAATGATTCGTAATATGAGCGAAACCCGGCAATGCACCGTTCTTGAGCTCCCAGGTGTCAATTAAGCGGAGTTCTGTAATTACGGCTCCGAGTTCTGCACAGTTATTAAAATGCGGCGTCTGGTCTTTTGGAGACAGCACACAATTATAATCACCTCCAAAAATGATATGCTCGTAGCGGCCACCGAAAAGGGGAACTATATCATCTTTATAAAATTCAGCTCTTCGCCTCCTGTTCCCGGTGCCAGATGGTGCATAAATATTTATAAAACGCGTATTGTGAATGGTGACAGCTAGACCTCTGGCGTTTACCAGTTTCTCCACATCTTTGATGATAATTCCTTCTTTGGCGAGTATCGCAGTGCCGAGGTCACTGTCGCTCCCTGGATTTACGACTGCATTGTAACCTGTGATGGCATCCAGTCTAATATCTGTTACTTCTTGTAACATAATAACATCAATATCAGCGGCGTAGAGCATGTCTTGCAAGTTCTTAAGGTTTAATTCGCTACGGATCTTGATTAGATTCAAAGTCCCGATTCTATAAGCTTGTAACGAATTCATGATTAATTAAGTAAGTATACAAGTCGTTATGACCCACTGTCGACAAAGCCTAAGGTTTTCCATGTTATGGCCGAGACGATGTCTCGTCCCTCATTTGCTTGTCTTTCTGCACTGGAATCTTTCCTCCTGGTAGATGTGACACTTCCTTCATTTCCTCATCTGCGGGAAATTCTTCAATGTCATCTGCCCAATTTTTCGTATCACTGCGTTGAGACAACTCTATCTCTGGCCCACGTTGAGATGGAGTTCTGTTCTTTGTTTCTTTACTTGTGGACCGTTTCGTTTCACCATCGTGTTGCGTCTGCGTTTTCACTTTTCGAAACTCGTCTTTTCCCGCTGTATGCGGGGTCTGTGGGTCTACGTCAAAACTGACGGATGTCATACCACTGATTTTGCAACCAATTTGTTGTGCCTTTTCACGCACTGATTGTACCTTTTGAGGAGCGTCAGGTGGAGCTATCCTCCGTTTTTTATGGTTTTTGGGAAGAGATCCGGATTTCTGTCGCTCTTCAGTCTCGGAAGCCGTGCTGGGATCTTGTGCAGCATCCTCGTTCTCGTCTCTCTGTACATCTTGCTCAGTAGTTCCGTCATTTTTGGAAAGACATCCTGCTTCTGTAATGGGCGCCGCTTCAGGCGACGGAACGACAGTCGTTACTTCAGTAGAGCTAGTGGTCACTGACAAGTTTTGGTCGTCGTCTTTTCTGTCGCCACTGCTCTCCAAAGTGAAACTCGATGTCGTAGCAGTGTGGCCACGGGTGGCCGTAGCATATGTCACTGGTAAGGTCGTCATCGTCATGGGAGGGACTACTTCCCCCGCCGGTAGCTGCGTCACTCGCCTCTGTATACATTCTGAACGTACGTGTCCAGTCTGTCCACAGCCGGAGCAAGTACGCGGCTGTCCATCATACATCACAATAGCTCTATAACCGCATACGTAAACATACGAGGGAATATGCTGCTGAAGATCTATTTTTATTTGCCTGACACCATTTAAAACTGGAAACGTTTGAAAGGTAGTCCACTTTTCCGCAACATTACTAATGACCTTCCCATATGCTTTGAGGACGCAATTAATTTGTCCCGTAGTTATTTCAAAGGGAAGTTCAAAAATACGGACTGTTCTTATCCCGAAACCTGCATGATCTACTTTGACATCACCGACGTTTCCATCACAGTGATTAAATTTAAAAGATCCTCCACATCCTTCAATAATCCTATCACAGCATTTAGCATTCACCATCTTTACATAAACTGTGCTACTCACAATCGATAAGTGGATCCCAATTATATCAGTGGAACTGAGCTTTACTACATCGCGCAAGAACTGTTCTACTTCGAATGCTTTAGGTCGTGCAAAGCGTTCATCGAACGTGAACTTCAAAGTATCTTTGCGAAGCGGTTGCGTCATATTCATGTTCGATTCATTTTCAAATATACGATTTGCGTGTAAGCCGCAAGAGCGCCCACTTACTTGTCAGCGAGCCGGCCGCGGTGGTCTAGCGGTTCTAGGCGCGCAGTCCGGAACCGCGCGACTGCTGCGGTCGCAGGTTCGAATCCTGCCTCGGGCATGGATGTGTGTGATGTCCTTAGGTTAGTTAGGTTTAAGTAGTTCTAAGTTCTAGGGGACTGATGACCACAGTAGTTAAGTCCCATAGTGCTCAGAGCCATTTGAATCATTTGAACTTGTCAGCGCGCGGCCGGCCGCAGCGAGCACGTAGACAAGGCCTGTCCGCACAGCTCGCCCACCGAAGCACGACTTGGCGCTGCTCAGGGACTCGCTGACACCGCAAAAACACACGGCAACACTAATTTGTAGGTGAACACACACTAAATTATCTGTATTTTTCAATATTTCTCAAGAACCACACGAAAACTGATGGCTGTTGACGTTGCTAACCAGAGATATACACCACTGAACCACCGATGCTGCACATTGAAACTTCATGTTTAACCTTGACAGTTGTGTATGTAATTTCATGTTTCTTACAAGGATTCTTTTTTTTTAATATGAATTACTGTTTAATGCTCGTCAACAATAAGATGATTAGGGACAGTGCATGGACTCGAATCGGGTAATTATCAACGAAGAAATTAACCGTCGCCTTTTCATCACAGCGTTTTACCACGATTAGTGGAAATAATGGAAAAGCTAAGAAATTAAATCTCGATTTACACAATTAAATATTGCACTGGTTATGTTTTCCACGTGCAGGAATTCGGTTTCAGGAATTTGCTCCCGTTTTCAAGTGTTGTTGAAATTTACGTAGGTACTGGGTATGACGTTTGCTCGTTCTATTTCCCTGCCGTCGTCTAACGATATCGCTGCAATCGTAAGACCTTAAAATTTAAATTAATTTTTCTCCGACACACACGAGTCGGCCGTATCTGGAAGCTGAGCACTCGATACATCACTACACTAATTATTCATTTGCACCCGAAGTTACTACATTGCAAATTTATGACAGTTAATATTGCAATACATAACGAGGGTTGGATTACCTACTGACTTGTACCTGGGGGCGCCAAAGTATTTCTTGCTGTCTGGCACCGGACAGGCTGGTGCCAGCTCTGTGCCAACAATACATTCAATACCTATTTAAACTCCTCTGCAAAGCGTTCTGCCTTATTATTATTAACGCAGTTGCACGCTTTAGGAACACGTCGTTTATAATGGATGAATTTGGCCTAAATCAGTATGGACTGCCTAGCAACAGTTAGAATTATTGATGTTATGGATGTATTGACTGAGCTGTAGAACTGCTAATGGTATATTACAAATCCGTAAATCCGCAAAAATGGTTAATGCCGTGCAAACTGCTGCAGAAAATGTTCTGAAAGTAAGACCCATATAAAACATCATATAGACTACATTACTGATACTTCGTAACTCCCCTCAACGGCACTAATATGTTTTGTCATTCGAAGTGAAACTACTTCGTATATCATTGCTCCGTAGTAAACGCCTCCTGAAGTCAATATCAGGCAATATATTACGTACTGTAGAATTACAGTAAAACAAAACATATTATAATTGTATTGACAGGCAAAATAAAGCAATGTCTCATTGACTATTTACGCACCCTTCGTGAGACAACAAGAGTTACAGGAGTTTGAAGCAGTGTCTCGTGTATGTAATGAGGAAGTTATTGTTTGGAGCCTAAATCTACGGGCATGCGTGCCAATACGATTACTTTCGTGGGGGAGAGGGGGAGGTGATTGCTACCGAAAATCCTTAACTTATTCAAGGCGCTTGATGTTGCTCGATATTTTTGAATGTGCTAGTTACAAATCCTCTACCTGACAATGCAAAAGTCATTGAAATTTGGCATTAAGTAGATGGTGCATAAACACAACATTTGGAATTCACATTTTTGCCTATTTTCTTTGAACAAGAAGAAGTTACAGATACACTTTAAACACGTAATCAAGTATTGGAGAACATTGTGATGAGAAACGACAATTAAACAACGTATCTATAGTACTTTTCACCAAAATCAAACTTAAAAGATTTTCCTTGTTACTAGAAAATAATCAGCGATATCGACACAGAACTGTAAGGTAGTGAGGGCTGAAGCGTCTATTAAAGCACGTTTACATGAGCGATAAAAATTGAATATCACGGGCTGTATCTCCCGACAATGTTGTCTAATAACACTGACGCACGCAAATGGCAGCCACATGTACTGCAACATCACCGGCCACCACAGCTCAGCAGCTTTTGCGGCAATACGACCCCGGGACAGAAGCTTTTACAGACGAACGCGAACTGGTGGAAGTGGTGCGGTTTTATTGTTTTTACATCACACATGGAATCAAGAGGAAGAACAAGAGAAATCGGCTTTGTGGATGCGCAAAATTGGCGTCTTTGCAGCCACATTGCAGCAGTGTTGAAGGCAACGCTACTGCCGCCAAACACTGCCGTAAAATTCTGTGTAGAATTGCTTTGAGATATCGTTGACTCACCTCGGAAAATGTTGCTCGCAGTTGGCAACGAAACGTCAGGAAGAAGAAGTTTTACAGATCGACCACGGCCTCTCAGCCCGCAAGTTTTAACTAATGCTTTGTGATACTTTCCGCTATACAGGGGTAGTTCGGGGAATTACCTTGGTGGCCTGCAAAATACTGTCATAACTAGTCAAGTTCGGCTGCCCGCTATTTTACTTGCTCTGCTGAATACTTCTCGATACAGCTGCTCTGAACTTTTCAGTATGAAACTCAAGGTGTGCTAACAACTACTAAATAATTCAAGTCAGATTCCAAGTAAAACTACGCTATATTCTGATATCTCAAACAACCCTCGAAGAACTTCCCCTGAGCAGTTCATAAATTTATTCAAAACTTTTTCATACAACGCTTCTCTGTGGCAACTTCGCTGTAAATTTAAGATTACTGTACTGAAAAATGAAAGTTCACGAGGCTAAAGTTCCTGATTACAATTAAAGGTGAAAACTTTGATTCAGACTTATCCATCGAACGTTGAACTGATGAAATTGTTTACTCGCAGTGCGAATTCTAACGTGCGGTAGACATTAACAGTGACGACGTTCGCTGTTCTGACAATGAGAGGTCCCTAGGGATAGGACCGAGTTTCTTAAACCATCTACACGGTGATTTAGGTCAACATTCCAGGTATAACACGCTGCAGTCATTCAGACTGGTGGCCCCTTGTTTGCGACTAATTGTCAGGGGAAAAAATTCTAAATTTTGCCTGATATTCCAAGACTGCAGTACACATAGTCACAGTTGACATAATGCTTGAGATAGGGAGGTTTGGAAGCTTTATGCGTGTGATTTTAATTACATATATATACAGTATATATCATAATATTTAAGCGATTGAAAATGCTGATCTATCAGTTAAAAAACAAAAGACGAAATGGTCCATTCATATTGGTTGTGCAGTGGTCTTAAAATGTGTTTTTCTTTACAAGATGTGCATTTTTTGGATGGTAATCGTCATACAAACATTTGAAACACAAATCCTTGCTGCACTATGGACAAAATAATGCAGATGAAGATTTAGACGAAAGATGGGACTATAGATAAAATGAAATTCAGAAAACGTATGGAGTAGTGATGTGACGGCATTAAGATGGACGTAAATATAAAATACTAAAACGGAAGAAATTAAATCCAAATTCATACATAAAAATAAGCAAAATCATATGCACGAAAATTCAAAGTGAAAAAAGAATTATTGGAAGACAAAATAACAGCAAATGAAATAAATAATATGATGATTAAAATAAGTTGACAAAGGATATTTAAAAAATATGTTTAATTAACTGAATGAAAATAATGATCGCAGTCATTTCGATAAAATTTGTAAACAAATTTTAAACCACCCGAAGAGACCTGAACGCACAATCTTCTGTATGTTAGAAACGTACCTTAACCACTACACCACAACCCCTTTAAATGTATTGCTATCAGTTTTAAGGCTCTAGGACATCACGTGAAATTCCGATTTTTTTTTCTTTTTTCGTCGATTACTCGCAAACGAGGGCCTATCAAGGTGAATGGCTGCAGGGTGTGATGCCTGGGGCCCTAACCTACATCACCGTACAGATAGTTTCAAAAAGTCGATCCCATCCCTGGGAACCTCTCCTTCTGAGATTCAATACGGACGCATAAAATGTTCCTACCATCACGTCGCCAGTAGAAATTCCAGTGCCTTGGAGCATTTATCCCAATGAAAGAAAGAGTTCTGCTTCGTGAATGCTCGCAAAAGAAAAACTAAGTCCAACAAAGACAAAATGCTGAAATAATCGTAACCCCAATGCTACTACAGCATTCACTGAGACATAGCGTTCAAAGCAACAGATTACACCCCCCCCCCTTTCCCTAGTACAGAGCGAGGCTACTGGCTTGTCCCGGCAACTAGAAACTTTATAGCCTCACTGAACGAGAACGATCGGAGTTGTGAAATTTACGAGACGACTCAGTCCTTGTCGGGAATGAACAAGCTAGTCACCCTGAAATTAAGGCGACTCAGAATTTCCTTTCCATGTTAGCAGAGTGCTACTGTAAATTTCATAAAATCGCACATGGACAGTCAATTACAGTATCTTCTAGTAAGTAGCAATTTTTTTTCTGAACAGATGACCTCTTCTCCAATGAAGTTTGCGACCGTACGGGTTGAATGGGAATGTGGTGTGGATGACTAAATAAAATACAGTCTCTCTCATCAACTAGCCGAAAATCAAAGTTCTAAAATATTCAGCAAGTTTTATATCAGCTCGGAGCCCCCACGTGCTACTTCACGAAAAGATTTACCCACACAGCACAAACACTTCAACAGGCCACGGTAGATGTGGTTGGACTTACAAGTTTGGCTATGTTTCGTCTCTTGTTCGCAAACTCACATTTGTCGCAATGTACCCATTGTTCCACAAAAGTATTTAATATAAATGCAGGCAGGATTTACTGTGCAAAAATATCGTACGCATTCACGTATTTTTAAAGTTCCACAAATTCCAGTTTATTTCCAATAAGAACACAGAAAAATCTAAAGTCACAGTTCGTAATAAATTAGTTTCAGAGCCTGACCTGACCGACTTTCTTACGACCTTGGGCGCGGTTGAATAAACAACGATTAATTGCGTGAGTTATCTTTAGAAAATCGTTAGAGTTCCACAGTATATAAAACTATAAATTCCACATTGAAACATTTAAAGTGCGGCTTGTATCACATAACAAGTTCACCAGATGCCGAAAAATATCTACATCCGAAAGAAGGAACTCTGAATAATTTACACGCGAACTAGTGGTTGTTTTACCGCTCTTCACATGAAACTTTCTCCTAACACAGTTTGACCACCTCCATCGGCGTCCGAACCTAGCCTCCCTTCCAAATTGCCGCTATTCACCTAGGAAAACTCGGTTAAGCACCACTGAAGTTAGCTAAACTATTGAAGACAAAAATTGCTGAAATACTTAATTTACTCCTTTCATACACATATGATACATCAAATCACACGGAAATGTCATGCTTTTATCAGTTTTCTTTATCATGGTATATTTATAAATAATAATTTCTATGTTTTTCCTCCGTTTTAGGATTTATAAGTGTAAAAATTAACAAACCATTTAAATTATACATTAAGTAATTTCCTGTACACCTAAAATTTACAGTAGTGCCGCGACTTTTAATGTTTCTCTATTTATTTAGTAGGAAAAGCTGTTTTTAATTGTTCGCAATCCACTTTTCAGCCTCTCATATAAATATGTGAATAATTTGAGTAAATTTACTATCACAGACCTATACAGTTCCACGAGATGTATCAATAGACATCTCGTTTGTTGCAATCGGATAATGCGTTACCGAGATATACACTTTTACAGTTCTGGAATTATGTATAATATTTTAACTCACAATAACATGTAAACTAATGCGGATATCGAAGGCACGTCTTCACAGGCGTAGTCGGCCATCTTTCCCGCTTCAAATGAGCCTATTGGATTTTCAGTGACACGTTGAAACGTTCCCTTAGAAAAATTTATGTATTACTGTGCTAGAAAACCTCTTCCGTTATTTGATTTTCAAACAGCTGAGCAAAACTGAACGTACTCAGACATTCCGCTCTTTACTTATTCTGATCAACACTAACTGACACACAATATTTTTAGCACAACGCAATCTGACTTTCAATAATCCCTACAAAAGAATGGCCCTGACTAACAATTAACCTATACCTTTCATGAATCGCTTACTTCACAAAAATCTTCGTTACTCGAACTACTGCAATACAGCGAGCGCCAATACTGCCAGCTACATAAAAGATTCTAACTACTGAAGTCACTAACCACTGATAGGCATAGTCAGCAAATGAAAGATTTTGATAAAGAACAAACAATGTATTTACCTTAATAGTGTTCAAAAGTCATAATATATATATATATATATATATATATATATATATATATATATATATCAGTTCATGACATCCAGTCTTACAAATTTACTGTATCTGATGGACACACGTCCAGATCATCCGCTCTCAAAACTCCGCCATCTCTCTCCCTCCCCACATCCACCACTGCTCGCGGCTCACCTCCCACTGCGCAACACTACGCGCTGTTCACATCCAACTGCCCAACACTACAATAGCAAATTGCAACAATCCATACCAGCCACAGACTGCACATAGCACAGTCAGTGATATTCATATAGAGCGCTACGTGGCGTTACCAACATAAAAACCTAAACAACCTACTTAG
Organism: Schistocerca piceifrons; assembly: GCF_021461385.2. Classification (NCBI taxonomy): domain Eukaryota; kingdom Metazoa; phylum Arthropoda; class Insecta; order Orthoptera; family Acrididae; genus Schistocerca; species Schistocerca piceifrons. Next base: position 693,711,253 of record NC_060138.1, read on the forward strand.
AACGTATGGTCCAATATTTCCTACTTTAGGGCTAAGTTTTAATTTTTCACTGGACACCAAAAGCGGTCATGAGAATCGAGCCGCCATTGTGTTGCCCAACGGACGTGTTTTCCCAGTCACCTTAGAGACCGGTGAAAGTCTAGAGACAACCCCATGTGTGGAGCAAAGTGCGAAACTGGGCCTCCGTGTGCTCCTGTCAAGCTGAATTCAGCTGTCAAAACGATTATGACCCAATCTTAGCCGCGGCCGCCTGTGAGTTCCTTTACAATAGGCTGCCGTATTACAAGATGGAGAGAATCATTCTTGCAACAAAAATACACTCCTGGAAATTGAAATAAGAACACCGTGAATTCATTGTCCCAGGAAGGGGAAACTTTATTGACACATTCCTGGGGTCAGATACATCACATGATCACACTGGCAGAACCACAGGCACATAAACACAGGCAACAGAGCATGCACAATGTCGGCACTAGTACAGTGTATATCCACCTTTCGCAGCAATGCAGGCTGCTATTCTCCCATGGAGACGATCGTAGAGATGCTGGATGTAGTCCTGTGGAACGGCTTGCCATGCCATTTCCACCTGGCGCCTCAGTTGGACCAGCGTTCGTGCTGGACGTGCAGACCGCGTGAGACGACGCTTCATCCAGTCCCAAACATGCTCAATGGGGGACAGATCCGGAGATCTTGCTGGCCAGGGTAGTTGACTTACACCTTCTAGAGCACGTTGGGTGGCACGGGATACATGCGGACGTGCATTGTCCTGTTGGAACAGCAAGTTCCCTTGCCGGTCTAGGAATGGTAGAACGATGGGTTCGATGACGGTTTGGATGTACCGTGCACTATTCAGTGTCCCCTCGACGATCACCAGTGGTGTACGGCCAGTGTAGGAGATCGCTCCCCACACCATGATGCCGGGTGTTGGCCCTGTGTGCCTCGGTCGTATGCAGTCCTGATTGTGGCGCTCACCTGCACGGCGCCAAACACACATACGACCATCATTGGCACCAAGGCAGAAGCGACTCTCATCGCTGAAGACGACACGTCTCCATTCGTCCCTCCATTCACGCCTGTCGCGACACCACTGGAGGCGGGCTGCACGATGTTGGGGCGTGAGCGGAAGACGGCCTAACGGTGTGCGGGACCGTAGCCCAGCTTCATGGAGACGGTTGCGAATGGTCGTCGCCGATACCCCAGGAGCAACAGTGTCCCTAATTTGCTGGGAAGTGGCGGTGCGGTCCCCCACGGCACTGCGTAGGATCCTACGGTCTTAGCGTGCATCCGTGCGTCGCTGCGGTCCGGTCCCAGGTCGACGGGCACGTGCACCTTCCGCCGACCACTGGCGACAACATCGATGTACTGTGGAGACCTCACGCCCCACGTGTTGAGCAATTCGGCGGTACGTCCACCCGGCCTCCCGCATGCCCACTATACGCCCTCGCTCAAAGTCCGTCAACTGCACATACGGTTCACGTCCACGATGTCGCGGCATGCTACCAGTGTTAAAGACTGCGATGGAGCTCCGTATGCCACGGCAAACTGGCTGACACTGACGGCGGCGGTGCACAAATGCAGCGCAGCTAGCGCCATTCGACGGCCAACACCGCGGTTCCTGGTGTGTCCGCTGTGCCGTGCGTGTGATCATTGCTTGTACAGCCCTCTCACAGTGTCCGGAGCAAGTATGGTGGGTCTGTCACACCGGTGTCAATGTGTTCTTTTTTCCATTTCCAGGAGTGTATATCTTCACAAATTTTGAAACATTCCTCTTCCGTAGCTCAGTAGCTAACGTTTCTGGCAGTTTTCTGGAGGGCCTAGATTCGATTCCCGGCACTGCCAGGAATTTTTCCTTTGTGGGAGGACTGGAACCTGGTGCACTCACCCTCTTGATAATTTGAGTAAATCTACTATCACAGACCGATACAGTTCCACGAGATGTATCAGTAGGCATCTCGTTTGCTGCAATCGGATAATGCGTTACCGAGATATAGGTAGCAGTTCCAAGATCAAGAAAGCCGAGAATGGTCGGGAGAGGGATGTGGTGACCCCAGCCCCTCCATACGGCATCCGAATGTCACCACTGGCAGAGGATGACACGGCGGTCGGTCGGTGCCAATTGGCCTATCTGAACCAGGAGATGGAGCTTTTTTTCTTTTCTCTTACAAAAGGAGACTGTTCTTAGAAACTTCTCAGATTATCTCAGCATTGACCACTCCTCCAACTAACAGACGATTAAACAACTTTCTGTAGTCTAAATCGAAAAATTTTTGGAATGTCGTAAATACATTCCTCGCTGTTAAAATTCCAACACGAGAAACGATGGGAACAACGAAAATTTAGTATTATGCGTTTAGAGCATAGCAGGAAAAACACAATATTAACTATGGGACACATAGTTGCCACCTGTGGCAACACCAACTTCCTTAAACCGACTGGGAATCAAGTCGAAATGAGCTTGGAGGAATTTGATGGTACATAAAATCTGTGCCTGGTGTCATTAGTCATGGCGGGATGCCAGTCTCTCGACGACTCCAGTCCAGATGTTTTCAGCGTGTTAGGTGGAGAATGTTCTGTGCAAGGTAACAATCGAACGCGCGCATTATCGAAGTAGGCCAGGACAGGAAGGACAACATGAGGTATTTAGTTACCCTGTTGGAAGGTGACGTCACACTTACATCACTGACAGGGCACAGCCACGGCGCGTAACAAGTCAAAAATGTAACAGTTGCTGTCCATATTATAGGCCACGCGAACCAGAGAGAATAGTACTGTGTACCTAATGACACCCCAATTCGTGATGCCAGATTCGGCTCCAGTATTACTGTGAGAAATGCTGATTGTCAGCGTTTCTTCTCCTCGGAGTCTCTATTTTACCGAACGAAAATACACTCCTCGGTACAACGGCAAGTTCTTTGTTTTGCTCCGCTAGGCGACTGACTGGATACTATAAGACTTAAAATATTAGTTCACTTTTCGGACCTGCTTTCGCTTGGCGTAGTGCAGCAAAGCGACGTGGCATAAGATCTCCCTGCAAAATCAATGAGTATGCTGCCTCTATAGCAGTCCATAATTGCAAAAGTGTTGCCGGTGCAGGATTTTGTGCACGAACTGACCTCTCGAGTACGTCCCATAAATGTTCGATGGGGTTCAAGTCAAGAGAGCTGGATGGCCAAATTATTCGCTCTAGTTGTCCAGAATGTTCTTCAATCCAATGGCGAACAATTGTGGTCCGATGACATGGCGTTTTGTCATCCATAAAAATTCCATCGTTTTTTGGCTACATCAAGTCCATGATTGGCTGCAAATGGTCTCCAAGTAGTCTAACGGAACCATTTCCAGTCAATGATCGGTTCAGTTGCACAAGAGGACTCTATTTCATGTAAACACAGTCCACACCATTATGAAGCCACCACCAGCTTGCACAGTGCCTTGTTGACAACTTGGATTCAAGGCTTCGCAGGGTCTGCGCCACACTTCAATCATACACCAGTACTTACCAACTGAAGTTGGGATTCATCTGACCAGGCCACGGTTTTCCAGTCGTCTAGGGTCCAACTAATATGGTCACAAGCCCAGGAAAGGCACTGCAGGCGATGTCGTGTTCTTAGCTAAAGCAAGGGAACTCGCGTCTGTCGTCTGCCGGTATAGTCCACTAACACCAAATTTCACCGCACTGTCCAAACGGATACGTTTTTCGCACGTCCCACATTGATTTCTGTGCTTATCTCACGCTGTGTTGCTTGTCTGTTAGCACTGACAGCTCAGTGGAAACGCCTCTGCTTTCCGTAGTTAAGTCAAGGCCATTGGCCACTGCATTGTCTGTGATGCGAGATAATGTCTGAAATTTGGTTTCCTTGACACATTCTTGACTGTGACTGTATGAAGATCTTGACATATTCAGTTTCCTAACGATTTCCGAAGTGGAATGTCCAATGCATCTAGCTCCAAATACCATTCCGCGTTCCAAGTTCGCTGAACGTCGTGCGGCCATAACCATGGCGGAATCCCTTTAACACGTGAATCGCCGAGTATACCTTGTATCCGCGATGCTAGCATCATCTGTATATATGTATATTGCTATCCCATGATTTCTGTCACCTCACTGTAAATAAGAACTACTTAATTTTGCACAGGAATATCATGAGTATTTATAACTGTCGTTGAACATTCACGTATCACTTGATAGAGACGAAATACAAGTCTCTCACTCAGAGTGCATTTAACAGTAACTTTCAAATAGAGACCTGTACATTGATCACACAGCCGGTCTACGAGAAGATGAAGCCGTCGTCTTACAAGGGAACCTCCCCATCGCACCCCCCTCAGATTTAGTTATAAGTTGGCACAGTGGATAGGCCTTGAAAAACTGAACACAGAGCAATCGAGAAAACAAGAAGAAGTTGTATGGAACTATGAAAAAAGTAAGCAAAATATACAAACTGAGTAGTCCATGTCCACGATAGGCAACATCAAAGACAACTTGAATTTAGGAGCGCCGTGGTCCCGTGGTTAGCGTGAGTCGCTGTGGAACTAGAGGTCCTTGGTTCAAGTCTTCGCTCGAGTGAAAATTTTAATTTCTTTATTTTCGCAAAGTTATGATTTGTCCGTTCGTTCACTGACGTCTCTGTTCACTGTAATAAGTTTAGTGCCTGTGTTTTGCGACCGCACCGCAAAACCGTGCGATTGTTATTGAAGTCGCGAGCTATATTTGCTGGATTCATATTGCCCACGGAATACATCTCACGTATTTAATGCACTCTCGTCCAAAGTAGTGAACAGTAAACTGCCAGCCAGGGAGCCTCGTTTGCAGGAATACTCTCTCTTCCGTGCGCTGTAGTCGACTGACGTGTGTTTCGATGTTTGTTTAGGTGTGGCGTCCCCATACTACGGCGCAGTTACCTCGCATCGGACGGACAGACGGACAGATAATAATTGTCTGAAAACAAAAAATTAAAACTTCAGTCGATCGATCTCTAGAGCTCACATCGTCCTTGATGTTGCCTATGTTCCGCATTGACTACTCAGTTTGTATATTTTGCTTATTTTTTCATAGTTCCATACAACTTCTTCCTGTTTTCTCGATTGATCTGGATTCAGTTTTTCAAGGCCTATCCACTGTGCCAACTTATAACTAAATCTGAGGGGGGTGCGATGGGGAGGTTCCCTTGTTAGTAGTTGATCACGGACTAGGCTGAGTCATACTGTACTTGGCCGTTAGTAGGAGGGCAACTGCGGCGGCGTAACGAAACTCTTACGGATGTGGCTACGCATGTGTCGCTCATTCGCCGATGCGGCTGGCAGCGACTGTCTTCTCTTGTGGTATGCGCTCGTTGGACGACACTACATCCACCAACCGATGCATCAATGGGAAATCTGTACGCAGAAGAATTACTCAACTTTGCACGACCCATTTCCACAGGAGTGTCTTGAGTATTTATAACCCGTCTGAAAAGAGGAAGTGGCGCCATTTCTGGGGTCCAGTGCTGTTAGACGGCCAGTATCTCTCTGCTGCAGAGTCAAGGGAAGCCGCAACAATGGTCGCCGTGCTGACAGTACGTCGATCTTCAGAGCATTGCACTTTCTGTGTGGATACTTGCCGAACCAATACATTTCCTGACTTAAGGTACATGACGTGGCTCTCCCATCCTGCACAGCCCAGCGAACAATATAGGGTTATTCTGTGATGATGTTACATACTTTCAGGGATGATGGAGAAGGGTAGATCTACCAGTTTGATGTAAGGGAACTTGTTGAGGAAACGAACGAGTCGAAAGTTATCAGCGAACAAGATTGTGGGTTACGCAACTTGCAGAGGGGGTGGTGCGGACCAAAACAAGAAAAAAATGTCTAGTGAATATGGGCTCTAAAATGCATACCTCAAGAGCTATGAACACTTATTCAGTAGAAAATAGTTCAAATGGCTCTGGGCACTATGGGACTTAACATCTGAGGTCATCAGTCCCCTAGAACTTAGAACTACTTAAACCTAAGGACATCACACACATCCATGCCCGAGGCAGGATCCGAACCTGCGACCGTAGCGGTCGCGAGGTTCCAGACTGAAGCGCCTAGAACCGTCGGCCACACCGGCCGGCTATTCAGTAGAAGATATGTGTTTCACAGTAGCGAAGATGAAAAAGTGCTCGTACCGCTTTAGGTATGCACTTTAGAGCCCCTGCTTACCGTATTTTTTTCTTCTTTTGGTCTATTCTACGTCCTCCAAAAACATGGAAACCAAAGAGCCTGCAGCAGATGTGTTTCACAGTACCGAAGGTATGATTCCGTGTGGCTAGGGCCTCCCATCGGATAGACCGTTCGCCTGGTGCAAGTCTTTCGAGCTGACGCCACTTCGGCGACTTGCGTACCGATGGGGATGATAAGGACAACACCAGTCCCTGAGCGGAGAAAATCTCCGACCCGGCTGGGAATCGAACATGGGCCGTTAGGTATGACACTATGTTGCGCTGACCACTCGGCTACCTGGGGACGGACAGTACCCAAAATGAACAACTGCCAATAACTTTTAAGGTATACATTTTAGGGCCCATGTTTACCAGACTGTTTCCTTGTTTTGGTCCGTACTACCACCTCTGATATTTGCCAACCTACAATGTCAGAGGTACCAAACCGGTTTTCGCTTACAGCTTTACGTGCGTTCGTTTCCGGACTAGGGTCACTAACCTGAAACTGATGCGTTTACTCTTCTCCGTCATACCTGAAATTTTGTAACATCTCACAGAATCACCCTATATATCTGTCCTCTTGGGTGCTTGTCGTTCGGTGCAGCTATGATCCTGGATGTCGTGGACGATGGCTCACCTTAACATATCGAATACATACATACTAGTATTACACTTCTGGAATCAGGATAACGCGGACAGCAATGCCGCGGAATCACAAAGAACCGCCGTCTCGATAGGCCACGACCTGACGCTGACACATTCCGATAAGCGCTGGCCATAACGCGAGCTTATCACAGGCGAACAACATTCAGATGCGAATTCTGTATGGAAACGCCGCTGTGTAATACTTCCACAAACGCAGAATGCAGATGGTGTCACATGTGTCTACTTTGTGAGGTTGTTGTCTTCACGCTGTTGCTATTTTAAAGGCCTACAAAGAAGTAAACACATCAATAAAAGTTTTGCATCACCATGGTTTCCAGAACTCCTGAAGATAGACGTTGACTGTGGGTATCGTATCACAGACACAGTCCCTTTGGCTGTTCAGAGATGTCACTAAACCCGCCCAAATATGTAAACAACCATGTATGAGCAGCGCCTATTAGACGGAGCGGGTCCGACAGCCGATCAGTTCTAGTCATTCCACCAGAAAGGAGGTACACGGCTCAAGTTGTCTGTAGTTCAGCCACCCCTACACGGTCAATACCGCGGTTCGATAGCGTCCGCATTGTTACTTTGTCCCAGGAAGGGATCTCAACAACGAAAGTGTCCAGGCGTCTCAGAGTGAACCAGAGCGATGTTGTTCGGACATGGACAGGAACTGTCGATGACATGCCTCGCTCAGGCCGCCCAAGGGCTACTACTGCACTGGATGATGGCTACCTACGTATTATGGCTCGGACGAACCCTGACAGCAACGCCATCATGTTGAATAATGCTTTTCGTGCAGCCACAGGACGCCGTGTTACGACTCAAACTGTGCGCAATAGGCTGCATGATGCGCAACTTCACTCCCGACGGCCATGACGAGCTCCATCTTTGCAACCACGACACCATGCAGCGCGGTACAGATGGGCCCAACAACATGCCGAATGGACCCCTCAGAAGTGGCACCACGTTCTCTTGACCGATGAGTGTCGCATATGCCTTCAACCAGACAATCGGCGGAGGCGTGTTTGGAGGCAACCCTGCCATGCTGAACGCCTTAGACACACTGTCCAGCGAGTGCAGCAAGGTGGATGTTCTCTGATGTTTTGGGGTGGCATTATGTGGGGCCGACGTACGCCGATGGTGGTCATGGAAGGCGCTGTAACGGCTGTACGATACGTGACTGCCATCCTCCGGCCGATAGTGAAACCATATCGGCAGCATAATGGCGAGGCATTCGTCTTCATGGACGACAATTCGGGCACCCATCGTGCACATCTTGTGAATGACTTCCTTCAGGATAACGACATCGCTCGACTAGAGTGACCAGCACGTTCTCCATACATGAACCCTATCGTACATGTCTGGGATAGATTGAAAAGGGCTGTTTATGGACGACATGACCCACCAACCACTCTGAGGGAACTACGCCGAATCACCGTTGAGGAGTGGGACAATCTGAACCAACAGTGCCTTGATGAACTTGTGGATAGTATGCTACGACGAATACAGGCTCATTGCAAGATGACGTGCTACTGGGTAATAGAGGTACCTGTGTGTACAGCAATCTGGACTACCACCTCTGAAGGTCTCGCTGTATGATGGTAGAGCATGCAATGTGTGGCTTTTATGACTAATAAAAAGGACGGAAATGGTGTTTATGTTGATCGCTATTCCAGTTTTCTGTACAGGTTCCGGAACTGAGGTGATACAAAATTTTTTTGATGTTTGTGTATTGAAGTGACGTTAGATCCGGTGGCGACACTGCAACTTTATTTAAACATTAGGAAATAAATCATAAATCTCTTGCTAAAAGTTCTACGGCACGTAAAAATTCGCCTCAGCCTGTAGTTCCTCTTTCCGAAAAACAAGTATTTCCATCTAGCAGTTCCACTACTTTGTTCAGTGTAGCGACTGAAACAGGAAACGCAGAAAATGAAATGTTCTTCCTCAGCTGTGTAAGAGGAATTAAAATGCTCTTTTAGGGAGGCTTTTCGCATGCAGACACGACTCTTCATTCCGGCAATTATTTTGTTTCTATTAATAGTAGTTGTGTGTAGTATGAAATTTGACCAGCTCGTATAGCGTAACGCGCAGCAACGTAGCTTGCGAGACGGAGAGGTGAGCCACACGCAGATCGAATACGCGCGGCGTATTGACCATCGTTGTACACCGGCCGGCCTGACAGTAAGAATAAGATTTACACGATTTCGCACACAGCTTTAGGCAAATGCTGGGCTCGTCCCCAAATTCCGCCTCAGTCAATAGATAGACAATCGGTTAAAATATGGTAACACAGTCACGTAAGTTTACTCTATTCACTGACAAATGGCGCAAAATACTTCGCGCCCTTACATTATTTTGACCACTGTGAGGTCAAGGAGGGCATATGGTCACAAAGATAAATGATAGAACAAGGTTTACCAGATATTGAGAAAAAGTTGATCCCGAACTAGACGGTAAAAATGTGTAAAAGAAAATAATGTGTAGCACGACATTTGTGTAAAGCCCTGTATTTTAGATTGTTTTCCGAATATTTATGCTTTACTACTCACGAGTTTTATTTTGTACTCAGGTTGCTATATGCGCACACAGCATAATTTCCTTATTTTACTTACAATTATAAGTTCTTTTGTGCTGAAGAAACGTTTAAAAACGCAAGAGACTAGTTAGTACGTTGTGATAAATCGCAAACGATATTTTTTTCCGATATTAACGAGACATTGGTACAATTTAGGAGTTATTATCTATACAAAATATATCCAATATGGAATTGGAACGATCCTAGGATAAGCCCGTAATCCGCAACTTGTTACCCTGAGACGCGCCACTTAGTCGTCATTCCAGCCTTCGCTGTTTAATCCTTTCAGAACCTCTGGCTACACTTGTGTACATTAACTTATACTGTGTCTTAGCTACTATAGATGTCTTTTTTTCCCAATGGAAACCTGAGGTAAACATTTGTGAATGTTCTACATTTTCATGATGCGCAAGTTCTGACAACTGTTGGGCACCACTGTGAAAATACCAGCAAGTCAGCCGGCCGCTGTGGCCGAGCGGTTCTAGGCGCTTCAGTCTGGAATCGCGCTGCTGATGCGGTCGCAGGTTCGAATCCTGCCTCGGGCATGGATGTGTGTGATGTCCTTAGGTTAGTTAGGTTTAAGTAGTTCTAAGTCTAGGGGACTGATGACCTCAGATGTTAAGTCCCATAGTGCTTAGAGCCATTTGATCCATTTGAACCAGCAAGTCAATATAGCAGTACGCAGCAGCTCGTGATCACCAGAATACACTGACGTGGTTGATTCGCCATATTCCACAGCATAATTGAATATTGCTGTCGTTATTTTGCATGTTGATTACTTTATTATTTATTACAATATAGAATATTTCGTAGTTAATTGTTTTAGTCCATAAAATGAAGCCGAGTGTATGAAGTATGTACTGAAAACGAGTACATAGTTTTGTATAAATCTTGCATCTAAAATCATTTAAAAAATCATATAAGAGCATTACCAGATAAACAAAAATTTTCCTTCCTCCAAAAAAAATTCAGGTCTGAAATAGTTAATGGTCAACATCCGAAAATAATTTCAATAAGTATGAAGGCACGTATAAGATGAAGTGTACATCGTGTGATGCAAACTTTATAGGACAGACAGTGAAGAATATTAGACTAATATACATTGAGCCTTCACACTGAAAAAGTTTGATAGACCAGCGGTTGTTACCCATATCTGTGTTACAGGACATCCACTAACCACATTGGATCAATACCTTCTGCAAAAAGGGAAAAAATTGAACTTTCTTGAAAAACTGGATATAGTTCAGCATAGTTGTAAGAGCGAAAGTATTTTAAATGATTAAGTCATGAGTGGTTAGAGTTTTTTCTTTATGAACTTTGCGAGGATACTACAGTAAACTTCGTCATGCGTTGGGACAATATAATAAACATAAGCGCATTTCTGGAACAGATGTGACGGTAACTGTTGTATAATTTGGTGCTGTAACAATTTTGTTACTAAATGTGACACTTCTGTCACTAAATGTAACTGGGTTTTCTCTTTTGATGCTGTCAATTGTCAGGATGAGCATTCTAAAGCATTCTGTCAGGGTGAAAAATATAAAATAAATTAACTTTTCTCTCTTAACAACATGTGGGCAGGGTGGGTTCTTCCTTGGCTCGGGTATGAGGTCGAATGAAACATCAATTTTACATAAGATAACTTTTATTGAAGATTTGTACAACTGTATCTTACGGGATGTTCTGGTTCGGAGAGCGGCAGCTGTGTCGTTTGTGAAGTCTTCTGCTGCGGCAGCGGCGGCGGCGGCGGCGGCGGCGGCGGCGTCTGATTACGCGTAGCGGTGTGTATCTCGTGTCGCCGTCTCGCCCAGTTGACTGGAGACGCGCAGCGCGAGGTGGCCCGTTTAATTATTGCGAGCGAAGTCGTGCATCGGATGGTGATACCTTGGATGTGGCGTCCCAGTGTTTCTCTTCTCTAAGCGGCCGCGTGTGTTGTACGTCGGCCAGCGGAGCGGCGCGGCGGGGGAAGACCAGTGTCCCGGACTCGTACAACGGACTCCCGCTTGCCAGTCTTCGGTTGTCAGATCTTCATCCCAGCTCACAGGTGACTGCTGAGGTGAGGCCGTGTCCTTCCCGTCCTCACGAGTCACCCGGGTACGTAAAAATCAGACTTCAAATACCTTTTAACTTCTGTCTTCTGGCGCCGCGGCTGCTGCTTGCTATTCCATTACAGCGGCGGACTTGGTGCGTCTGTGCATGATGCAGTCTCTTCTTGCATGACGGTCTTCAGCACCGAAACTGACTGAAAACTACTGCTACTCTTCTTTTCTTCCTTCGTCTCTCGTCTTCGTCTCCGTCCCCATCTCCGTCTTCGTCTTCGTCCCCGTCTTCATCTGTCGGGCCCACCGCGTCTCGCGTATTTATTCACTTCAGTTCACTGGAGGTGAACGACTTCACGGACATTGCCTCTTCTGTCACGTTGAAAAGCTTCTCGAAGAATCTTCTTAACGTCGGTCATTGGCTCTTGGAATGTAGGCGGCGGCCTCTGATCGCATGTGACGACTGAGAAACACGTGAGCCGGTCATTGCCTCTTCCATCACGTTGAAAAGCTTCTCGAAGAATCTTCTTAACGTCGGTCATTGGCTCTTGGAATGTAGGCGAGGGCCTTTGCTCACATGCGACAACTGAGAAACACGTGAGCCGGTCGGGCGATGCCCTGACGGCTGAATCGACAGCGCCCGCTTATGTGGAACTTGTTGACTTCACGGTCATTGTCTCTTCTGTTCTGCTGTTCTGCCCGCTGAATGCCGGTATGTAACTCTCTCAACTAAACCAAGTTTTTCATTTATATTCTAATTTCTAGTTAACTTTGATTTCACTAACTTATTTACCTAAGTACCACTCAACAGTACTTCAGTTACCACTTATGGAGAGAGTCGATGTACTAAAGTTTAACGATCGTAGAGAATGTACATGAACAACGGTGGCAAGCATTTACATAGCTGTCACAACAAGAGCAAACAGCCCAGTGCACCGCTGACCTTCTCACGGTCACACCAAGCTGCCGATCAACGTCACGTAGTGCGAGCTGTTTGTGCCGGCCCGTGGAAGAAGACAATTGTCAAGGGACAGAGCAGGCATATCAATGGAATGGGTGCAAATGCTGCACACATCGCCAAAATCAAACAAAAATTGTCATGTGACGTTTGTATAGTCACATGAGCTACTGCAAGACTAAAGCTTTTAACATTGAGAGGCACCCACATGCCTTGCTCATACTGTGGCATCAAGCAGTCAGGCCTGCAAGATGAGTGGTCTGCCACGCGAGTGGATTCATTATTATTTATCGAGTAACATGAACTCTAGTACTCACACTTAAGTTACAAGTTATCCTCCTATATGATTAATACGCAACGGAAACACGCATCTGACTATACAGAACTCTGACTGGACACTACGCACTGGCAATACCACATTTTCTTTTTGTCTTTTATTTAACGGCTTTTATCAAATGGTTCAAATGGCTCTGAGCACTATGGGACTCAACTGCTGAGGTCACTAGTCCCCTAGAACTTAGAACTAGTTAAACCTAACTAACCTAAGGACATAACAAACAGCCATGCCCGAGGCAGGATTCGAACCTGCGACCGTAGCGTAACGGCTTTTATCGATACGTGGCCACCGCACTGAATATGAATGGCGCACACATTATAAATTCGGGACATTATTACAACATACAATTCGAAGGAAAAGTCACCAATATTTTTCTTTTCACTATCTTATTTATTCCGATAAATTCTCTAACGTAAACACACAAATTCTATAACCTACAACAATAACACGTGAGAAATTCCTTTTAACGCTACAGTGCACTTTCTGGATAGGATGGTGGATCTTTTATTATACCTCACACTTCGACTCTCACAATCATCATCACTAAACTTTCCTCCAGACCGAGCGGTACCGAAGGAACAAGCATAACCCACTAATCTTTTGAAACTACCTCGCTACTCTCCCATGCAAACCACACATACCCAAATTACATGACATACACCACACTACAACATGAAATACTACACAGAGAATAGTCACAACATTATCACTTTCCGCTTTCCCACTTCAATTAATATTTATCCCAGTTTCACACGACACTGCCCCACTTTGTAATTCTACTTTCCTACTATGAACTCTGGAGATATTTGCACGTCTTCCTGTGCAATGCAAGCCAAGTGGCGTTGCTGGATAGACGGCCGACTCACCTTGCTTCTCTCTCAGAGTTTGAATCAAGCGTCGGGCGGTACTGTACCCTTTCAACATTACATTTATTTTCTCTGTTATTATGTCTTTATTTAGTTCTAATCGTATGTCCGTGCTTCACAATGGAAGTTATAGAAGGGCCTTTTTCCATACCATTGTTTGTTATGGTTCCGTACGTTACTCGGTAAAAACGGAACCTTCATAGGATCTCTTTGTAAATAAATTTTTTTTTTCCTAGCTGAGAAGTCAAATATAAATAAAACCTATTGAAGAAAGCAAAGCAACTTCCTTAAGTTTTTAATACACGCAGCGAAATCAATAAATCTGCTTATCCTACCAAAGTGATTTTCGGTTCTAGGTGCTACAGTCTGGAGCCGAGCGACCGCTACGGTCGCAGGTTCGAATCCTGCCTCGGGCATGGATGTGTGTGATGTCCTTAGGTTAGTTAGGTTTAATTAGTTCTAAGTTCTAGGCGACTGATGACCTCAGAAGTTAAGTCGCATAGTGCTCAGAGCCATTTGAACCATTTTTGAACCAAAGTGATTTCAATGTTAGTTCGTATTCGTAGAGATAAGATTACGGCGCTTGAAGACTGTCACTGGGATAGCAGCGCCATCTACTGGTCCTTTGATGTACAGCGAAACTAACAGCGCCATCTCTTGGTTCTTCAGTGTACTACCTCGTTATGACCGCGTCACTAGGGTAAATATCTGGACTACTAAACTGAATAGGTTCTTGAAACTTTAAATTATGGTATTTTTTAATCATTAATTTATTTATAACCGGTGAGTTGCCCCAGGAAATTATTGAGTGGAAATATGCAAAATATGTTGGAAGATTGATTCGTTTGTTTTGAAGACCAGCAATTATACGGAGAGCGAAAGTAGATGAACTTACTTGATTGACCAGCTTACTGATTTATTTCCTTCAGTTCAAGTTTCCGTTAATACGTACATCCAAAAATTTGGAACATTGTATAATGTTTACTGTCACTTGTTCATGAGGTACATCAGTGTTGTTATTATGATTCGATTTGTTATACAGAACAAAATATAGTGTGTTTTCTCAAAATTAAGGGTGATTCCATTTTTAGATAATCACTTATGCTTTGAAAAACGTTATTAGCAGTTCCTTCTTTTGTTGTCTCTGTAATGGAATTTATTAAAAGACTAATATCGTCTGCAAAAAGTGCCAATTCTGCTAGATGAATGTTGAGTTAAATACCATTCATTATACACTGACGGAGACCAAATCGCAACATAGAAAATGGTTAATGAAGAGTAATTAAATTTCGGGAATACATTTGTTTAGTTAACACATTTCAGTGATTAACAGAGCATAATCACAGGTTGATGTATGCGCGAGATAAGCCACTGCAAATGTGAAACGTGTTATATTAATAACCAGTATAACCGCCAGAATGTTGAGTACAAGAATGCAAATGTGCATGCATTTTGTTGTTCATATGGCGGATATCAGTTCGTAGGATGGAGTTTCATTCTTGTTACACTTGGTCGGTCAATATTGGCACCGTTAATGCTTGTTGTGAATGAGGCTGGAAGCTACACTGGAGAAACTACCTAGTGATTGAGCAGGCCAATGCAACATGTCGAGCCTCTGTGGAGCACGTTGGGTACAATAGCGATATGTGGGCGAGCGTTATTCTGTTGGAAAACGGCCCCTGGAATGCTGTTCATGAATAGCAGCACAGCAGATCGAGTCATTACACTGACGTACAGATATGCAGTCAGGTTGTATGGGATAACTATGAGAGTGCTCCTGCTGGCATACGAAATCGCTTCCCATACCATAACTCCAGGTGTAAATCCAGTGGGTCTAGCACGCAGACAGGTTCGATGCAGGCCCTCAACTGGGCACCTTCTAACCAGCATACGGATGTCACTGGCACCGAGGCAGAACAAGCTTTCATCAGAGAACACAACAGGCCACCACTCTGCCCTCCAATTAGCTCTCCCTTGACACCACTGAAATCGCAGATGGCACTGGTCTGGAGCTACAGAGCTTCTGGTTCGGAGCTGTCCATTAAGCAACCGATTTGTAACAGTTCGTTGTGTCACTGTGGTGCCAGCTGCTGTTCAAATTACGGCTGCAGATGCACTAGGATGCGGCAGAGCCATACGCCGAATACGATAGCCATCCCTCTAGGTAGTGCATTTCTTGCCTTCTTGTGACCCTACATTCTCGTGACCACTACTGCCAGAAGCCACGTGCAGTGGCTGCATTCCTGCCAGGTGTTTCTGTAGTGTCGCAGAAGGAACATCCAGCTTCTCGTAGCCCTGCCTCGGTCAAACTCAGTGAGGCGTTGATAAGGAAGTGTGGTAGGTCCGCTGTTGTTTTCTATCTACATAAATGATCTTTTGGATAGGGTGGATAGCAATGTGCGGCTGTTTGCTGATGCAGTGGTGTACGGGAAGGTGTCGTCGTTGAGTGACTGTACGAGGATACAAGATGACTTGGACAGGATTTGTGATTGGTGTAAAGAATGGCAGCTAACTCTAAATACAGACAAATGTAAATTAATGCAGATGAATAGGAAAAAGAATCCCATAATGTTTGAATACTCCATTAGTAGTGTAGGGCTTGACACAGTCACCTTGATTAAATATTTGGGCGTAACATCGCAGAGCGATATGAAGTGGGACAAGCATGTAATGGCAGTTGTGGGGAAGGCGGATAGTCGTCTTCGGTTCATTGGTAGAATTTTGGGAAGATGTGGATCATCTGTAAAGGAGACCGCTTACAAAACATTAATACGACCTATTCTTGAGTACTGCTCGAGCGTTTGGGATCCCTATCAGGTCGGATTGAGGGAGGACATAGAAGCAATTCAGAGGCGGGCTTCTAGATTTGTTACTGGTAGGTTTGGTCATCACGCGAGTGTTACGGAAATGCTTCAGGAACTCGGGTGGGAGTCTCCGGAGGAAAGGAGGCGTTCGTTTCGTGAATCGCTACTGAGGAAATTTAGAGAACCAGCATTTGAAGCTGACTGCAGTACAGTTTTACTGCCGCCAACTTATATTTCGCGGAATGACCACCAAGATAAGATAAGAGAGATTAGGGCTCGTGCAGAGGCATATAGGCAGTCATTTTTCCCTCGTTCTGTTTGGGAGTGGAACAGGGAGAGAAGATGCTAGTCGTGGTACGAGGTACCCTCCGCCACGCACCGTATGATGGACTGCGGAGTATGTATGTAGATGTAGATGTAGATAATGACGTCTTTGTCGCCTTAAAGACGTTCATGACTAACATCAACTCAACACGTCCAATCTGAAAGTTAACTAACACTCAAGACCATTGTAGCGTGTATTTAAAGAAAGCCTAATTTACATTCTCATGGTGGCGCTACTAGCGCCACTCTTATGCGGCTAGATATCATCTTTCAGATGTAGTGACACGCCTACCAACTTTCGTTTATGTCGCACAACTCCTTCTTGGTGTTGCGATTTTTTTTCCGTCAGTGTATAAAGAATAGGACTGTATCCGAAATTGAACCCTGTGGAGCTCCTTTCGTGATTTCTACCCAGTCACCAAAATTATCTTTCCTCTCAACATAGTTTGAATAATTCAGTGCAACTTCTTCTATTCTGTTTGTTAAGTATTATTCAAACCACCTGCTTCTAAAGCAGACAGTTTCATAAATATTTTAATTTTTTCTAAAATCTACACAATCATACTGAAACGTCCCCTTAGAAAAATTTATGAATTACTGTGCTGATAAACCTCTTACATTCAAACAGCTGAGCAGAACTGACGTACTCAGACATTTCGCTCTTTACCTATTCTGATCAACACTAAACTGACACACAATATTTTTAGCGCAACGCAATCTGACTTTCAGTAATCCCTGACTAACATTAACCTATACCTTTCACACATCGCTTACGTCACAAAAATCTTCGTTACTAGAACTACTGCAATACAGCGAGCGCCACTACTGCCAGCTTAATAGTGTTCAAAAGTCATAATATATATATAGCAGTTCATGACATCCAGTCTTACAAATTTACTGTCTCTGATGGACACATGTCCAGACCATCCGCTCTCAAAACTCCGCCATTTCTCTCCCCACATCCACCACTGCTGGCGGCTCACCTCCAACTGCGCAACGCTACGCGCTGTTAACAGCCAACTGCCCAACACTACAATAGAGAATATTTCAACAGTGCCAACCTGCCACAGACAGCGCACAGCACAGTCAGTGATTTTCATACAGAGCGCTACGTGGCGTTACCAACATAAAAACCTAAACAGCCTACTTACAATACGACATGGACAGATCACAAAAATACCACCCGATGATGTCTTATTATTTCGAAAAGCCTGGTTTTAATATTTCACAACCACGGCTTCACTTCGAGCTAAAACAGAAAATTGCAAACTATACACCTTGTGTGAGAAGCAAGGTTGTTGTTACCGCTGCTGGCGTGGCCAGGCCTGCAGAGGTCTGGTGTAAGACGAGCTGGCCTGCCTGCCGCCCTCTACCCCCTGCCGTCTACCTGGCCGGCCGCTCTTCATTTGGCAGCGGAAATTGTGAGGGGGTCGCCAGGTTCTCTTCCGCCCCTGTGGACCGCCACCGTGGCCCCGCCTCCCCTCCTCTACTCACTCGTCCGAAGCGTCGCTACATTGCTCACTGTCCCTCTCAAGATCGTATCGTGTCGAGCATTCTACACCTACATCTCCCATTTCCTACAGTTCAACGACCAGTTACGAAAATTGCGTTGCTCATTAGCAGAAAGCTATTATGGATACTCGTTTTTCAGCTGATGGTTACAGAACTGTGTTCACATTAACTCGCGAGTGTGCAGGAGGTGTTTGAGGGGCAACATACTGGAAACTGACCGAAAATGTTAATATTTTCATTACTTTTGAATACGTTATGGGAGTGACAGTGATCAATATGTTGCAAATATTTACTATTAAAAACAGTCTTGATCACAATTTATTCTGTACGGTGACCGGTTTCGACCACTTCTGTGGTCATCTTCAGACCAATGAGTAAGAACCTCCTTCTGCTAGAGAATCACTATTGATTCACTAGTGATTCTCTAGCAGAAGGAGGTTCTTACTCATTGGTCTGAAGATGACCACAGTAGTGGTCGAAACCAGTCGCCGTACTGAATAAATTGTGATCAAGACTGTTTTTAATAGTAAATATCAATATTTTCAGTTTACACTTGTAATGGTACTTGAATTACGTAACCACTACAGCACCTCACCTCAGCCTCTCGATACCAGCAATATTCTACTGTGTTTCTGTAAAATAGTTAACATATTTCTGTGACAACATTCAGATTTGATTTCATTTATGTAGAGGTATTATGTGTATTCTTTCTTTTGTCACTATGATCTTTGACGTGCTTGTAACTGATTTTTGGGTGCGTAAGCGGCTATTACAGAGTCAAGCTTTGGTCGTCATGTTAAAAAGACGCAAATTGTAGTCAGTTTATGAAATGTGAACTTTAACAGTGAGGAAGATATTTTCAAGTATGTTTTATATTGTGAAGTGATGTTTTGGAACGATTTACGTGATATTGCAACAATTAATTAATTAATTAATTTTTGATCTTTGTTGCGGTAGGGTTGTTACACACTGAAGTCACAAAACTCATGGGATAGTACTATGCACATACGAGGGTTGGAACTTAAATAGTGGCAACTATTTATTCACAACCTATACAAAAGAGTTACATGTTTGCACCTGTTACTGTCCTTCAAAGTAGTCACCAGCGTTCTGTGGAACTCGTTGCCAGCGATCTGGAAGGCGTAGTATACCTTTGGCAGAGCCTGTTCTGTTGATGGTGCGAATGGAGCGGTCTACTGCCTGTCGAATCTCTGGAACAGTTCTGAAGCGAATACCACGAAGTGGTTCCTTCATCTTCGGAATCAAATCAAAGTCACAAGGACTTAATTCCGGGGAGTATGACGGATGGTACAGTACTTCCCATCCCATCGACCGAACAGAGCAAAAACAGCGTGCACTGTATGCGCCCGCGCATTGTCGTCCAAAATGATGGGTGAGTTGCGCAGAAAGTGTCGCCGCTTCTATCGCAAAGCTGGTCGCAGGCGATGCTCCAAAAACGAACAGCAATACTGTGCACTGACGGTCTGCTGTAGAGAAATGTAATGCGTTAGGATAACACCATCACAGTCGTACACGAGAATCACCATAACTTTAGACCCCTCCATTCGCACCATCAACAGAACAGGCTCTGCTAACGGTATACTACGACCTCCACATCGCTGGCAACGAGTTCTACACAACGCTGGTGACTACTTTGAAGGACAGTAACATATGCAAACATGTAACTCTTTTGTATCGGTAGTGAATAAACAGTTGCCACTATTTAACTTCCAACCCTCGTATATAAGTGATGGTCGTCCCGTGTACGCAAGGGCAGTGCGTTGGCGGAGCTGTCGTTTGTACTCAGGTGATCGCTGTGAAAAGATCTCCGACGTCAATATCGCCGCACGACGGGTGTTAACAGACTTTGAACGCGGAATTATTGTTGGAAGTAGACCCATGAGATTTTCCATTTCGGAACTTGTTAGGGTATTCAATGTTCCGCGATCCACAGTGCCAAGGGTGTGCCGAGAATACCACTCTTCAGGCATTACCTCGCAGCACGAACGACGCAGTGGCCGATGGCCTTCACTTAACAACCGAGAACAGCAACATTTTCGTAGAGTTGCTACGACGAACACCACTGCGTGAAACAACCGTAGAAATCAACTGGGACATACGACGAATGTATCCATTGGGAAAGTGCGGCTAAATTTAATGTTAATAGGTTCTGGCAGCAGACGACCGACGCCAGTGCCCTTGCTAAAACCGCAACATCGCCTGCAGCTCCTCACCTGAGTTCCTGACTATTTGGGTTGGGCTCTAAACGCCTGCAAAAACGTGGCCTGGTCAGATAAGTCCACAATTTCAGTTGGTAAGAGCTGATGCTAGGCAGAGACCCCACGAAGCCCTGGAACCAAGTTGTCGACAAGGCACTATCCGAGTTGGTGGTGGCTCCCTAATAGTGCGGGCTGTGTTTACAGGGAACAGACTGTCCTCTGGATGCTCGGCTACTTGGAGACCATTTACAGCCAGTCATGGGCGTCATGTTCCCAAACAACGATGGTTTTTTTGTGGATGACGGTGTGCCGTGTCAGTGGGCCACAGCTGTTCGCGATTGGATTGGCAAACATTCTGGACAGTTCGAGCGAATGTTTTGGCCACCGAGATCGCCGGACATGAATCCTCTCGAACATTTATGGGACATAATCAGGAAGTCAGTTCGTGCACAAAATCCTGCACCAGCAACGTTTTGGCAATTATGGACGACTATTGAGGCAGCATGGGTCAATATATCTGCAGCGGACTTCCAATGATTTGCTGAGTGTAATCTACGTCGAAGTGCTGCGCTACGCCGGCCAGGAGAAGGTCCGTTACGATATTAGGACTTTTGCCACCTCAGTATATATTTTATTGATTAGTAGATCTCATGGACAATAAGTTCCCAAACTGTCAATGATGAAATCACATCCGAAGTGCATGAAAAATAATTCAATGCGTGATGCGAGCTTCCCGCCACACCCATTTTTTGAAGCAACACTTCAATACCAGCACAACGAACAATGATTCTGGGGATTACTTTCAACCAAATTTCTAGGGAACAGCCGATTTACAGGTTTCTGGCCGATCCTGTACTTCTAA
Organism: Schistocerca piceifrons; assembly: GCF_021461385.2. Classification (NCBI taxonomy): domain Eukaryota; kingdom Metazoa; phylum Arthropoda; class Insecta; order Orthoptera; family Acrididae; genus Schistocerca; species Schistocerca piceifrons. Next base: position 693,732,585 of record NC_060138.1, read on the forward strand.
AAAAATTGTGCTGTTGGCAAAACCAAGAATCCAAAAGAGTCTCTAAATTCACTTACATGGAAATGAAGCAATAAAACCAAATTTTCATCTGCTATAGTTGGCAGAATTCCAACCTATGATGCAATTATTGTATTTAATGATGGTAATGTAGTAAGGATGAAGGTATTACAGAGAATGGGCATTAAGATAGGAAACTTCACTCAAAACATATTGAGAAAAATTGATTTACGGCGCCTCTCTGCAGCTGAAGAGTCAGTCGAAGATCTGCTAAAGAAAAGTTAGGCAGAAAATAAAAAACAAGAAGAGAGCCTTGAAGGGAAAGAGGACGCTGAGTACAAATCTGGGCCTTCTGACGAGGCGACGTAAGAAAAAAACGTTAGGTTGAACTTTAAATTGTATTTCCCGACAATTATATTTTTAAAGTGTATGTAACTTTTTCTCCAGAATCTATGAAGGCTATAACTAAGAAATTTTGTACACTTATTTCTGTAAACCTAATAAATGTTGTCACAAGAGCAAATTTTGAAATTCTGAGTGTAAGCTGAGCTACATGCAAAGCGCTTGGAATTTTACGACAATTTCAGAATTACAATTAAAAATTATAAAAATTCTCCTATTCGATACATTCAAAAAATGTCATGAGAATGCCTTGCTACGTGCAAAGAGATCAAACAGAGAATTTTTTTTGGAAATTCCTTGAACTGTTTCTGAGACAAAAATACACTAATTTTTTTAAAATAAAACTACAGGGTTATTACAAATGATTGAAGCGATTTCACGGCTCTACAATAACTTTATTATTTGAGATATTTTCACAATGCTTTGCACACACATACAAAAACTCAAAAAGTTTTTTTAGGCATTCACAAATGTTCGATATGTGCCCCTTTAGTGATTCGGCAGACATCAAGCCGATAATCAAGTTCCTCCCACACTCGGCGCAGCATGTCCCCATCAATGAGTTCGAAAGCATCGTTGATGCGAGCTCGCAGTTCTGGCACGTTTCTTGGTAGAGGAGGTTTAAACACTGAATCTTTCACATAACCCCACAGAAAGAAATCGCATGGGGTTAAGTCGGGAGAGCGTGGAGGCCATGACATGAATTGCTGATCACGATCTCCACCACGACCGATCCATCGGTTTTTCAATCTCCTGTTTAAGAAATGCCGAACATCATGATGGAAGTGCGGTGGAGCACCACTCTGTTGAAAGGTGAAGTCGGCGCTGTCGGTCTCCAGTTGTGGCATGAGCCAATTTTCCAGCATGTCCAGATACGCGTGTCCTGTAACGTTTTTTTCGCAGAAGAAAAAGGGGCCGTAAACTTTAAACCGTGAGATTGCACAAAACACGTTAACTTTTGGTGAATTGCGAATTTGCTGCACGAATGCGTGAGGATTCTCTACCGCCAGGATTCGCACATTGTGTCTGTTCACTTCACCATTAAGAAAAAATGTTGCTTCATCACTGAAAACAAGTTTCGCACTGAACGCATCCTCTTCCACGAGCTGTTGCAACCGCGCCGAAAATTCAAAGCGTTTGACTTTGTCATCGGGTGTCAGGGCTTGTAGCAATTGTAAACTGTAAGGCTTCTGCTTTAGCCTTTTCCGTAAGATTTTCCAAACCGTCGGCTGTGGTACGTTTAGCTCCCTGCTTGCTTTATTCGTCGACTTCCGCGGGCTACGCGTGGAACTTGCCCGCACGCGTTCAACCGTTTCTTCGCTCACTGCAGGCCGACCCGTTGATTTCCCCTTACAGAGGCATCCAGAAGCTTTAAACTGCGCATACCATCGCCGAATGGAGTTAGCAGTTGGTGGATCTTTGTTGAACTTCATCTTGAAGTGTCGTTGCACTGTTACGACTGACTGATGTGAGTGCATTTCAAGCACGACATACGCTTTCTCGGCTCCTGTCGCCATTTTCTCTCACTGCGCTCTCGAGCGCTCTGGCGGCAGAAACCTGAAGTGCGGCTTCAGCCGAACAAAACTTTATGAGTTTTTCTACGTATCTGTAGTGTGTCGTGACCATATGTCAATGAATGGAGCTACAGTGAATTTATGAAATTATTAAAATATTTCGTCAGACTAACTGGGGAGGCCTTATGTTTGGCCCCCTGGGTAGTCTTTCGCCGCCTGCCACGTTCCGGGGCGACCTCCCACTCAAGCACAGGTGAGTGGTCAACCTGAGTGCGAGCAGTAACTGGGCTGGCTACCAATCAGGGGACTCGGACGTGCTGAACGTCCGTTGTCTCCCCATGGCCGGCCCACAACAATGGTCCCCATCCAATGCAGCAACAAGCTGTGTAATCGAAGCCATCACAGCCTGGAGCTGAGAGAAAAGTGTCACCAACTCGGCTAGTGTCCCCATACAACAATCGCAGTCCCTATCCATACTAAAGACCGTGGAAAACTAAACTACTGAGATAAACGGACTATCGGCACGTGCTACTGTAGACCCTGACGAAAATGCAGGAACTGTGTCTAATAAATTGGATTAATACGCAGAGATTCAAAAACCGAACTACTGAAGCACTCACTTGAGATGAAATAATTCGCCCCTGATTAGCAACTTGTAGCCGCACGGGGTAGCCGCGTGGTCATCAACACCTTGTCACGGTCCGCATGGCACCCCCCGTCGGAGGTTCGAGTCCTCCCTCGGGCGTGGGTGTGTGTGTTGTCCTTAGCGTAAGTTAGTTTAAGTTAGATTAAGTAGTGCGTAAGCTTAGGGCAGATGACCTCAGCAATTTGGTCCCATAAGACGTTACCACAAATTTCCAATTTTCCAGGAACTTGTAATATGTTACAAAATCGGTTTACTTTCCGACGCAAACGAAAACGCGAGTTCTGTGGCTATTGGATATTAAATTAACACTCAGAAACTCAAGAAACTAAACTATCAAAGCACACAGGTGAAATTATACAGTTCGCTCCTGGTTAGGAATTCGTAGAAGTCACAAAATCGATGTCTTCCCTGTTGTTGCGTCTGTTTCGGCCGGCTGCTGCTGCCTGACAGGTTGACTAACGCCAAAAAGCGGTCACTAGCTATCAAAACAAAAGTTAAAGTTTTGTTACTTCTCTCCGCGTTTTAATTTCCACATTCGCCTCTCACCGAAGCAAGGCTCATGTTCTGGTGAAGGCTTATGAAACAAAATTTCTACAGGAAGACTGTTAACGAGACAAAAAAGTGTGTATAGCGATTTGCACTGAGAAAGTCTTGGCGAACTAGTTGTCATTGTCATCTCACCGCAGTACTGTTGTTGTACTGCATTAGTCAGTCAGTGATAGAGACAACTTAGGAAACTCGCGCTGGTTGAGTACTGGTTGTGAGGCTAGTGTCCTTACCAAGTTAGATTAACAGATGACTCGTAGAATCAGCTCTGTGATTGGTTACTGTTTTTCTTTAGTCAGTCTAGGAGTAAAATATAAATGATCGCCAAATTACACTGTTATTCACTACAAGAAAGACATTTGGCATCACGGATACGTTTATTATTAAAGTTACAACAACGGAGGTTACAAGAATCTTATAATCCCATCCCATGTACATCTCCAAAACGATCTCAGTAATTTATTGACGCATTTATTTCATCTGGCATATAGATCTACACTCAGCAAGTATCCTTGCGGTGTGTGGCGCAGAGTACCTTGTATACCACTGTCACACTGTTTCCTTTTCCACTCGCAAATAATTCGCTGGAAGAGCGATTTCCGGAAGCCTACGTGTGAACTCGAATCTCTCTAATTTTGTTTTAATGGTGTTTCTGCAATACGTACGTAGGATGAAGCAGTGTATTGGTTGACTCTACCAGGAATGTACGCTCTCGGAACTTCAACAGTAAACCACACAATAACGCAGAACGCCTCTCTTCCAGCGCCTGCCACTGCAGTTGGCTGCGCATCTCCGTGGGCGCATTCGCGCTCACTTAATGAACTGTTGAAAGCCTCCTACTCGTTTTTTATTGCCTTTTTATTAATTCAAGTATGCTTGGTCTGCGTGACTTAATGTTCTTGCAGTTCATTTCCAGACTGTGGTATAATCTGTTCTCTTCTCTTGGTGCCATATTAGATTCAGTACTGGAATCGATAAAGGGGGCAACCCGAAATAATTATTTGACAAATAAGATTCATATTAGCCCAACAGATAAAGCAAAACATTTGTATTAGCACAACAGATAAAGCAAGGGAGGTCTCCGGTAATCCAAGAAGCTAGCCATCTAAACTATACACTCCATATTTGTTGTCTCATTAAGCCGGCCGCTGTGGCCGAGCGGTTCTAGGCGCTTCAGTCAGGAACTACGCTGCTGCTACGGTCGCAGGTTCGAATCCTGCCTCGGGCATGGATGTGTGTGACGTCCTTAGGTTAGTTAGGTTTAAATAGTTCTAAGTTTAGAGGACTGATGACCTCAGATGTTAAGTCCCATAGTGCTTAGAGCCATTTGAACAATTTTTTGTCTCATTAAATTCTTTTGCTACCTGGGTTACGACATTACAACGTTTACATTCAATGTAAAGACAGTTAAAATGGAGAGGATTGTGGCCCAGCTTATGACACACAGTGCGGGTTTTTTCTCTTTTGCAAAATTATTAAGTGCACCTTTCGTGCACATAAATTAAGGAAATGTATGCGTTAACAATATTCTTGCGCTGATGACACATACTTCCTAAACTACTTGTCTCTTGCATACGATATCCACGTGTATATTGACGGGATTTATGTTGTTATACTAGGAGACAATCAAATCCCTATCGAAAATGGATCGATGCGCAATTCAAGCACGAATGTCTCGTCCCCCGTTAACCTAGGAGACTGGCTATGCAACGCTATTGCGAACGAAATTTATTGGGGCGGGAAATCAAAATTCTATACGATGTAAACGCAAAGTAATATGGACGGGAAAAGGGGCAAGCAGGCATGGACATTAACAGCAACACCAAACAGTATACAGTAATTCATTCTACTGATTCCTTCACACGCACTCACGTTAATTCACCGTCTGAATTTCAACAAGAGCGTGTAACACTTTGCAGTTTCATGCGGCCATCGCCATTTCGATAGATGGTAGTCATTCTCATAAATATTACCGTTTCAATGACACACTGTTGGACTATAGGAAAATCATCAATCGCTAATGCCTCCCCTGAAATTCCTCAAAAACGATCCACATGTTTCACGCTTTATTCACCCTCAGTGATAGTTCTCGAGCTTTATTTAATACAACATTTCACACGATTTACCTACGCTTACTACAGTTATGATGCTGGCTGTCAATTCTCCCATTGGGGCTGCCCAAGATAATAGATTGCAGTCAATGATGGACAGTAGAAAAGTCCATTAAATAGCAAATTATTTCAAGCGCTGGTATTTCTTAAATGTTTCACACACATCATACGTTTCTCCTGAATAACTGCACATCAGTTCTCTGAATCATCTAAGCTCTTCAAGTTATGGCTACTTCAAACAATTGGTGAGGCCTAATTTACTAACAAAAATCTCAAATATTTATCAAAACTGCAAATGTCAAACGTTGTAAGAAAGTATAATGAATATAGAGCTCATCTAAGGTCAGTTGTGCCTAAGGCACCAAAAGACTTACTTCATTCTAAGGGATGGCGGGAAGCATCAATCTTGCACCTGAAACTGCAAATCCTAATTGCTGAGTTTAATACTGAAAATTACTACACATGGTGGTCGTAATGAAAATTTAATTATCAGTCGTCTGTAAGAGAGTAGATTAGACACGTAAACGATGTACTACCTCATTCATATTGTCTTCGAATCTTCGTATGGCAGGGACCACCACTGACTCCATGCTAAAGCTCTGCATTCTCGGAAACGACTACCCGAAAGTGGGGACCAGCCCCACCGGTCACTCTCCTTTCCCTGATTGGGAAACGGAACCGCTACCAACCCCTGAAGCCTAGAGGGAAACAGGTACATCATTGGCTGAAGTCATACAAGCATTTAGTTTGGCACCAGGAACTCAAACGCTAATCTATCTTTGATACCCTATCACCCAGCAAACGGTCCTTTCCATATGACAACTCAACATTTAATAATATATAGCATCATAGAGGGAGAAGGATACGAGGGTCACTCCAAAAGAAATGCACACTATTTTTGTAAAAATACAGTTTTCATTCTGCATGTGTGAAAGTCTTACAGTGTGTGGATACATCCTTCCCGCTTGTTTTCAAACTTAGTTCAGCCTGTTCCCGTGAGTGGCGCTGTCACAGCATGTCTTCAAGATGGCTGCCACACTTGACGTTCGTCAGAAGCAACGTGCTGTCATAGAATTCCTGTGCTGTGAAAACGAGACAGTGGGAAACATCCACAACAGGTTGAAAAAGGTGTATGGAGATGCTGCTGTCGATCGCAGTACCGTTAGTCGTTGGGCAAACAGGTTACGTGATGAAAGCGGGCGCGGCAATGTTGAGGATTGTCCTCGCAGCGGCAGGCCTCGTGCTGCAACACTCCAGACAATGTCCAGAGAGTTAACGAATTGGTGACTGCTGACAGACGCATCACAGTGAACGAATTGTCACGCTACGTTGGGATAGGGGAAGGAAGTGTTTGCAGAATACTGAAAGTGTTGGCATTAAAAAAGGTTTGTGCCAGATGGGTTCCCAGGATGTTGACAGTGGCTCACAAAGAAACAAGAAAAACGGTATGCAGCGAACTTTTGGAACAGTACAAGAATGGTGGAGATGAATTTCTTGGAAGAATTGTGACAAGTGATGAAACATGGCTCCATCATTTTTCACCAGACACGAAGAGGCAATCAATGGAGTGGCATCATGCAAATTCACCCTGTAAAAAAAAAAAAAATTCAAAACCACACCATTTGCTGGAAAAGTTATGGCTACGGTGTTTTTCGATTCCGAAGGACTCTTGCTTGTGGACATCATGCCAAGTGGAACCACCATAAATCTGATACATATGTGACGACACTGAAGAAACTTCAAGCTCGACTGAGTCGTGTTCGACAACATCGGCAAAAGCAGGAAGTTTTGCTGTTGCACGACAATACACGGCCACATGCCAGTCAAAAAGCCATAGAAGTGATCACAAAACTCTGATGGACAACACTGAAACACCCGCCTTATCGTCTCTTTGGCAAACTGAAAGACTGTCTTCGTGGAAAAAGGTTTGAAGATGATGACTCCCTTGTGCACGCTGCCAAACAGTGGCTCCAACAGGTTGGTCCAGAATTTTACCGTGCAGGTGTACAGGCGGTGGTTCCAAGATGGCGTAAGGCAGTTGGGAGGAATGGAAATTATGTGGAGAAATGAAAATAATGTCCCTAAAGGATGTATCTACACAACGTAAAACTTTCAAACATGTAGAATAAAAGCTGGATTTTCAAAAAAAATAGTAGGGTGCATTGCGTTTGGAGTGACCCTCGTAGATCGTGCATAATGTGATTTATGATAAAAATACACATTGCTGTCCCTTCCTTTACAAGAGGTTCACAAAATAATGTGAAATACAATAGAATGACAATTTACGCCATTGAGACAACAAAATTATTATGCCTTCGTGATAAGGTAATGAGGCGGAATAAATGGTTCCTTCTCACTGTAACAAAATGCGCTGCTCTTCTTTGGACCTTTTTCCTTTTCTCTATCAATCTTACCTACTTCGGATCCCACACTGAGGAGCAATGTTCAAATATTGGTCGAACGAGGGTTTTGTAACCTACGTCCTCTGTTGACGGACTACATCTCCTAAGGATTCTTCCAATCAATCCCTTTCTGGCATGCCACTTTGCATTCTTTGTGCACGTACTCCTAGATACTTTATGGTGTAACTGCTTTCAGTGATGGTTGTGCAATCGCGTAACCATACAGAAGTTGGTTGTTCTGCATGTGTACAGGCAATACGTTACATTTGTTTGGGTTGAGAGTTAATTCTCACTCACTCCACCAAACGTCGATGGTCTGCAGTTCTTCCTACATTTCGCAACAATTTTCCACCTTTGAGACATCTCTGCATACAACAGCATCATCCGCGAAAGGCCTCATGGAAATTCCGACGTTATCCACAAGGTCATATATATATATATATATATATATATATATATATATATATATATATATATATATATATACAGGGTGGTCCATTGATCGTGACCGGGCCAAATATCTCACGAAATAAGAGTCAAACGATAAAAACTACAAAGAACGAAACTTGTCTAGCTTGAAGGAGGAAACCAGATGGCGCTATGGTTGGCCCTCTGGATGGATGGCGCTGCCATAGGTCAAACGGATATCAACTGCGTTTTTTAAATAGGAACCCCCATTTTTATTACATATTCGTGTAGTACGTAAAGAAATATGAGTGTTTTAGTTGGACCACTTTTTTCGCTTTGTGATAGATGGCGCTGTAGTAGTCACAAACATATGGCTCACAATTTTAGACGAACAGTTGGTAACAAGTAGGTTTTTGAAATTAAAATACAGAACGTAGGTACGTTTGAACATTTTATTTCGGTTGTTCCAATGTGATACATGTACCCTTGGGAACTTATCATTTCTGATAGCGCGTGCTGTTACAGCGTGATTGCCTGTAAATACCACATTAATGCAATAAATGCTCAAAATGATGTCCGTCAACCTCAATGCATTTGGCAATACGTGTAAAGACATTCCTCTCAACAGCGAGTAGTTCGCCTTCCGTAATGTTCGCACATGCATTGACAATGCGCTGACGCATGTTGTCAGGCGTAGTCGGTGGATCACGATAGCAAATATCCTTCAAGTTTCCACAGAGGGACGTCAGATCCGGTGAACGTGCGGGCCATGGTATGGTGCTTCGACGACCAATCCACCTGTCATGACATATGCTATTCAATACCGCTTCAACCGCACGAGAGCTATGTGCCGGACATCCATCATGTTGGAAGTACATCGCCATTCTGTCATGCAGTGAAACATCTTGTAGTAACATCGGTAGAACATTACATAGGAAATCAGCATACATTGCACCATTTAGATTGCCATCGATAAAATGGGGGCCAAATATCCTTCCTCCCATAATGCCGCACCATACAGTAACCCGCCAAGGTCGATGATGTTCCACTTGTCGCAGCCATAGTGGATTTTCCATTGCCCAATAGTGCATATTATGCCGATTTACGTTACAGCAGTTGGTGAATGACGCTTCGTCATTAAACAGACCGCGTGCAAAAAAATCTGTCATCGTCCCGTAATTTCCCTTGTGCCCAGTGGCAGAACTGTACACGACGTTCAAAGTCGTCGCCATGCAATTCCTGATGCATAGAAATATGGTACTGGTGCAATCGATGTTGATGTAGCATTCTTAGCACCGACATTTTTGAGATTCCCCATTCTCGCGCAGTTTGTCTGCTACTGATGTGCGGATTAGCTGCGACAGCAGCTAAAACACCTACTTGGGCATCATCATTTGTTGCAGGTCGTGGTTGACGTTTCACATGTGGCTCAACACTCCCTGGTTCCTTAAATAACGTAACTATCCGGCGAACGGTCCGGACACTTGGATGATGTCGTCCAGGTTACCGAGGAGCGTACACAGCACACGCCCGTTGGACATTTTGATCACAATAGCCATACATCAACCCGATATCGACCTTCTCCGCAATTGGTAAACGGTCCATTTTAACACGGGTAATGTATCACGAAGCAAATACCGTCTGCAGTGGCGGAATGTTACGTGATACCACGTACTTATACATTCGTGACTATTACAGCGCCATCTATCACAAAGCGAAAAAAGTGGTCCAACTAAAACATTCATATTTCTTTACGTACTACACAAATATGTAATAAAAAATGGGGGCTCCTATTTAAAAAAACGCAGTTGATATCCGTTTGACCTATGGCAGCGCCATCTAGCGGGCCAACCATAGCGCCATCTGGTTTCCCCCTTCAATCTAGACGAGTTTCGTTCTTTGTAGTTTTTTCGCTTGATGCTTATTTCGTGAGATATTTGGCCCGGTCACTATCAATGGACCACCCTGTATATACGACCCAAGCAAAGGTGTTCAACCTATCTTTGAGATACACATTCCAATAGGAATTAAGAATTTCATTGCTATCAATCGGAATTTAGAATTTCATTGCTATTAACATCTGGTTTCAGCCAGCTTCTTGTCTCTAGTACTACGCGAGCACTACTGCCGTGAGACTATTTCTGGTTCAAATGGCTCTGAGCACTATGGTACTTAAATTCTGAGGTCATCAGTCCCCTAGACTTAGAACTACTTAAACCTAACTAACCTAAGGACATCACACGCGTCCATGCCCGAGGCAGGATTCGAACCTGCGACCGTAGCAGCAGCGCAGTTCCGGAAGGAAGACTATTTCTGGGACGTTCCTGAAGACGCTCCTATAGTTGACTAATATTATATTCAAATTTTCTTTCTCCAGACTGCCAAGACGAATGCTACTCTCTTTAATTAACGAGAACAGTATTCTTCCCCCTCCCGCCGGAGGTTCGAGTCCTGCATCGGGCATAGGTGTATGTGTTGTTCTTAGTCTAAGTTAGTCTAAGTAGTGTGTAGGTGTATGGACCGATGACCTTAGCAGTTTGGTCCGTTATGAATTCACAAACATTTGAACATTTGAAGTATTCTTCCCTGCCGGAATCTGAACCTTTCTTAATGGGGCTGTGGGGGAATTGCTCTACCCTAAAAAATCATATGCATGCCACAGGCACTCCGCTACCCATCCTAGCCGCTTCCTCTCCCGCAGTTCTCCACCGTTATCAGAGCTGTAGAAATCTGCATCCAAAATCGTCACAGCATCATCTGATCCTCCGGTTTAAGCTTTCCACTCCAAACCAAAGGACAGCGATCGGTGTTGCTCCACTTAGCGAGAAAAGCTAACTGTCCTCACCAAAGCAACCAGACGCCTGTAGAAACCGAGAATGGCCTCTGAACCCAGGCAGCAGACGTCATTCGTGCCTACATGAGCCACGGTTTGCAGCTGGGTGCTCCCAGTGCGCTTAGTCGCTGCCGGCAGCCTCCTCCACATCTCGGACGAGACCCCCTGGCAAGCCAACAAACTGGACACTGGCCTTCTTCAAAAATGTTCATATGTGTGTGAAATCTTATGGGACTTAACTGCTAAGGTCATCAGTCCCTAAGCTTACACACTACTTAACCTAAGTTATCCTAAGGACAAACACACACACCCATGCCCAAGAGAGGACTCGAACCTCAGCCGGGACCGGCCGCACAGTCCATGACTGCAGCGCCCTAGACCGCTCGGCTAATCCCGCGCGGCACTGGCCTTCTTTCCCGACCTTCCAGCTATTTCCCTAAGAGGCTCCAATCACTCACCTGACACAGGAACTCTCATTGACAAGCACATTCGACTGCCGCCCAGAGACTTTCAATCCTGCCCCTGCTCACCTTCACTGTCAAGTAAGTGTCGACAGATGAGACAAACGAATCGGAGGGCGTTGCGACATCACGAATCCCAGGCGACTTTATGGACTCCAAAGGTTGCAAAACATTCTTCTCTACTTCTAACAAGACATCCTCAGTAAGTCAACATTACAATATGTATAATACACAGCTAATAAGTAATAATAATAACAATAACATTCAAATATACGAGGTGCGACAATAAAGTAATGAGACTGATGTGAAAAAAAACGTTGCTAACCGCTTTAGTGAAGTTTATTGTTGTCTCCTTCAAAGTAGTTCCCTTCTGATTGCACACACTTTATCCTGCGCTTCTGCCATTGATGGTAACATTTCTCGAACTCACCTTCTGTAATATCCTCCAAGACCTTCGTCACAGGTTTTGGACATCTTGTGTTGTTTGAAAATGGTGTCCCTTGACCGCCGTTTTGACTCTCGGATATAGGAAAAAGTCGCACGGAGCGATATCTGGTGAATAAGGTGGCTGTGGTAGAACTGAAATTTGTTTTGAGGTTAAAAATTGCTTTACTGATAGAGCAGTATGCGATGGCGCTTTATCGTGATGCAGAATCCAATTATCAGCAATGTTTACACGGACACGAAGAACTCTTTTATGAAGTCTTTCTAAAATTTCTTTGTAGTAATATTGGTTTACTGTTTGTTCAGGAGGCACCCACTCTTTATGAACAAGTCCCTTGGAATCAAAGAAGCACACAAGCATGCATTTCACTTTTGACTTTCACAAGCGAGCATTTTTTTGGCCTGGATGATCCCTTTGAGCACCATTGCGAACTTTGGCTTTTTGTCTCTGGATCGTACTGAAAAAACCAACTTTCATCACCAGTGATAACACGGCTCAACAAGTCTGGATTGATTTCCGATTGCTCTAACAGATCGGCTGCCACGTTTTTCCGTGTTTCTCGCTGTTGTGGTGTGAGATTTTTGGGGACCATTTTTGCACAAATCTTTCTCATACCAAGATCTTCAGTTACTATTAGACGAACCGTTTCTCGATTGATGTTCAGTTCTTCTGCAATCATTTTCACGGATAATCTTCGATCAGATCGTACGAGTTCACGCACCCTGGCCAGGTTGACATCCGTCCGTGAAGTTGATGATCGTCCACTGCGGTCTTCATCTTCGACATTCGTTCTGCATTCACTAAACATTTTATGCCAACGAAAAACTTGAACTCTTGACATAAGCTCCTCTCCAAAAGCCTTCTGAAGCTTACTGTAAGTTGTCGTCGCGTATTCACCCAATTTAACGCAAAAAGAAATGGCATACCGTTGCGCAATATTATGGGGTTCCATTTCCGTGACGAGAGGCACAAACACGTATCAACTTATTACAGCACAACTCACGACTGAGCAGTTCCATCGATGTGCCGCTTGGATTAGAAGCGGCTTAAAGACCAATGTCAAAGATGTTGTACGTACGCAAGCCTGCAGGGTTGCCACATCTTGCAAAGAAAATCAGTCTCATTACTTTATTGTGACACCTCATATACACTGTCCAGTAACATTAATGTGACCATCTGTCAAAAGCCTGAATAACCATTTTTAGCGTGTGCCCCCGGTAGCTGAGTGGTCAGCACGACAGACTGTCAATCCTAAGGGCCCGGGTTCGATTCCCGGCTGGGTCGGAGATTCTCTCAGCTCAGGGACTGGGTGTTGTGTTGTCCTAATCATCATCATTTCATCCCCATCGACGCGCAAGTCGCCGAAGAGGCGTCCAATCGAAAGACTTGCACCAGGCGAGCGGTCTGCCCGACGGGAGGTCCTCGTCACACGACATTATTATTATTTTACCATCTTTAGCAGCACGGGCCGCTGCGATACGTGCAGGAAGAGAGCTAACGAGTTTCTGGAAGGTACGGACAGGGATGTGGAGCCATGCCGACTCCAGCACCAAGGACAGCTACGCTAGGCTTCTCGGTTGAGGATCCATGACGCCAACAACCCTATCTAGGTGTTCTCACAGATTCTCGCTTGTGTAAATCCGATGAGTTTGGCCTTGGGAGTGCGGTAGACTCATCCTGGTGCTCCTCGAGCCACGTACGTACACTGCGAGCCTTCTTACACGTTGCGTTGTCCTGTTGGTAGATGACACCGCGCTAAGGGGGGAAAAATGCATGTAGGGGTGGACATGATCCCGGAATATTGATACGTACTTGTGTTGACTCATTGTGCCATCCAGAATGACGAGATCATTCAGGGATTGCCACGAAAATATGCCTTAGACGACAACACACGGTCCTCCGGCCTGGACCGTTGCGACGACTGCTACTTTCAGGCGTTTCACGCCGTACACGCCAACAGCCGTCTGTCCGATGTAGCATAAGTCGTGATTCATCTGAAAAGTCCAACTGTCGCCACTCAGTGAACGTCTAGTTGCGGTACTGGCGTGCAGATTCCAGCCCTCGTCGCCTATGAACAGTCAGCATTGGTGCATGAAACAGGTGCCTGCTGCGGAGGCCTATACGCAGCAATGTCCAAACGGCTTTTGATGAGACACTGTTGGTAGCCCCTTGGTTCATCTGGGCGGTCAGCTATTTCAGCAGTTGCATGGCTATTCAAACGCACGCATCTCCGTAGCTGTAGTTCACCCTTGTCATCTACGACCCGTCGTGCGCCACAGTTGCCTCGGTGCCGGTTTTCAATAGCGCCATTTTGCCATGCACGCTGTACTTTAACCAGGGTAGCACGTGAACAATTTACAGACTTAGTCGTTTGAGAAATGGTTCCACCCCTCACCCGAAAGACAATGATCATACCATTTTGGATGTCAGATAAATCGCTCCCTTACCACATTATGGCAACGGCTGCACTGTTTTCCGCGTCTGCCCGACGCGGTTTATGTGCTCTTCACTGCTTATACTGCCATCTGTCGCTTGTGAGTGGTTATAGTGGTTATTGCACATTGATATCGAATATTGTCTGTGGTCACATCGATGTGAATGGTCTGTGCACTACTGAATATATGGAATTTAATATACTACTGGCCATTAAAATTGCTATACCAAGAAGAAATGCAGATGATAAACGGGTATTCATTGGACAAATATATTATACTAGAACTGACATGTGATTACATTTTCACGCAATTTGGGTGCACAGATCTTGAGAAATCAATACCCAGAACAACCACCTCCGGCCGAAATAACTGCCTTGATACGCCTGGGCATTGAGTCAAACAGAGCTTGGATAGCGTGTACAGGTACAGCTGACCATGCAGCTTCAACACGATACCACAGTTCATCAAGAGTAGTACCTGGTGTATTGTGACGAGCCAGTTGCTCGGCCGCCATTGACCAGGCGTTTTCAATTGGTGAGACATCTCGAGAATGTGCTGACCATTTTCTGTATCCAGAAAGGCCCATACAGGACCTGCAACATGCGGTCGTGCATTATCCTGCTGAAATGTAGGGTTCCGCAGGGATCGGATGAAGGGCAGAGCCACGGGTCGTAACACAGCTGAAATGTAACGTCCACTGTTCAAAGTGCCGTCAATGCGAACAAGAGGTGACCGAGACGTGTAACCAATGGCACCCCATATCATCACGCCGGGTGATACGCCAGTATGGCGATGACGAATGCAAGCTCCCAATGTACGTTCACCACGATGTCGCCAAACACGGATGCGACCATCATGATGCTGTAAACAGAACCTGGATTCATCTGAAAAAATGACGTTTTGCCATTCGTGCACTCAGGTTCGTCGTTGAGTACACCATCGCAGGCGCTCCTGTCTGTGATGCAGCGTCAAGGGTAACCGAAGCCATGGTCTCGTCGAACTGTTCGTGCAGATGGTTGTTGTCTTGCAAACGTCCCCATCTGTTGCCTCAGGGATCGAGACGTGGCTGCACGATCCGTTACAGCCATGCGGATAAGATGCCTGTCGTCTCGACTGCTAGTGATACGAGGCCGTTGGGATGCAGCACGGCGTTCCGTATTACCCTCCTGCACCCACTGATTCCATATTTTGCTAGCAGTCATTGGATTTCGACCAACGCGATACGATAAACCGCAATCGCGATAGGCTACAATCCGACCTTTATCAAAGCCGGAAACGTGATGGTACGCATTTCTCCTCCTTACACGAGGCATCACAACAACGTTTCACCAGGCAACGCCGGTCAACTGCTGTTTGTGTATGAGAAATCGGTTGGACATTTTCCTCATGTCAGCACGTAGTAGGTGTCGCCACTGGCGCCAACCTTGTGTGAATGCTCTGAAAAGCTAATCATTTGCATATACAGCATTTTCTTCCTGTCGGTTAAATTTCGCGTCTGTAGCACGTCATCTTCGTGGTGTAGGAATTGTATTGGCCAGTAATGTACATGGAATGTAATAAATGTTAGTCTGATTATTACAGTGTTCAAGTTTCCTCATTATGTTCTCGTCAAATGTGAGTAATGATATCTAACAGAAATATTAAGGCTGTAGTACGGAAGGAACCAATGTGGAGGGAAGTCGAGAAATGTTAGTACGCATTAGCAGGTGAGATGGAGGAAGAAAATAGTAAACAGGGGTGATAAAAACCTTGTTAGTTTACATTACGACAGAAGATGAGACCCAGATTACAGGGTAATTGATTCCAGAGTCGTGTTGCAAAAATGGAAACGGAAACGGAGAAAGATTTTGTGTTATGCACGGATACAGCCCAGGTGCTGTCTGCCATTAGAGAACTTAGGGGGAGTTGTAGAAACGGTGGTCGTTTCTGGGCAGTAACCGCGAGTGGAATACGAGGACGGTGGAATGATGCTTGCAGCCCTTGCATGCTGCACTCTATAACGTGTGGCAGCTTCTGATGTACGTAAATAAATCTCGATTATTTGTGCCGCGGGTAGAACAGCACTGACTCGCCTTACTGAGATGCATCTCTAATGCAATTTTCCTATATAAGAACCTTAAAAATATTTTTTTCCGAATTATGCAGGTACATTACTGTCCCGACCCGCGCAGCGGCCAGCGGCCAGCGGCAAACAGTCCGCCCTGTCCGTTTTTTTCCTGTTGATCCGGTACGGCGGCTGCGCGACCGGATAAGCATCGAATTAGCATACTGCAGGGTGGACGCCAGCGGCGGCAGCCTCAGTGACTTAGCGATAATCGATACTGGCGCACCTGCTGCCAACACTCCACCACTCCGCTGCTCCGCCCCCTTTCCCTCTGGACCACAGTAGAGCAGAGGACTAATAGTGGCGGGCTCTAGGGTCACGCGACGCTTTATGCTCTGACATTCAGCCTGCAAAACCGATTTGTCCTTGTAGGACATGGGTCAGCAGCATGTTTGATTTATCTAATTTATTCTGTATTCAATAGAAAATGCTTAAATTACTCTTAGTCTACGGAAGCTCAACTCTAAAAACAACTAGTGAAATGACATGCAGAACAAGGTGTTAAGGAGTGCCAAAGATATTCACATGAAAGCTATTGTGTAGCTTTCCTTGTACAATTAATCTGGTCTAGATCAGTAAAAATATTTCTAAAATTAAGAACGCTATTAATCAAAGGACAGCCACTACCTTTTTTATGAAATGTTCCACATATTTGCACATGTAATATGTGTCAAACACAAAATTATGTTACACGTACACCAACAATTGTTTAAATGCAGTGTTTACTCGTATTAATCTGAACTGAAGTAATAAGATTTATACTTAATACACTACCAGAACATCTACTCAGTAATTAAATAGCAACTAAAAACTACACAACAGTCCAGGTACGTGAATACGCTTAGGGACGATATTAGCTTTTCATCAGGGCAGAATATTTGTGAGAGAAAACCGTATAACATAGTAATATTTGACAGCCCTTACATTAGAGAAACATTCAATTGTTTCAAATCATTAGCACAATATCACATGAGGACTACGTGCTCCACTGTCAAACTAATAAATAATTCATAGGTGTCTTTGATGTTAATGTGCATATTGCACACTGAGGTGACAAAAGTCAGGGGATACTTCCTAATATCGTATCGGACATTCTTTTGCCTGGCGTAGTGTAGCAGCTCGACGTGCCGTGGACTCAACACTCGCAGAAATATTCACTCATGCTGCCTCTGTTGCCGTCCACATTTGTGAAAGTGTTGCTGGTGCAGGATCTTCTGCACGAACTGACCTCTCCATTAGGTCACATAAATGTTCGATAGGATTCATGTTGTGCCATATGAGTAGCCAAATCATTCGTTCACATTGTCCAGAACGTTCTTGAAACCAATCGCGAATGATTGTGGAGCAGTGACGTGGCGCATTGTCATCTCTAAAGTTCCATGTTTGTTTGGGAATATAACGTCCATGAATGGCTACAAATAATCTCCCAGTAGCCAAACATTCAGAGGACCCAGTCCATTCCATAAGAACACAGCCCACGCCATTAGGGAGCCAACCACCAGCTGTTACCATCTGAAATCATCTCACTACGCTACGATTTTCCAGCCGTCCATGGTCCAATCGATATGGTCACGAGCCCAGGAGAGGTGCTTCAGGCGGTGTCGTCCAATGAGCATAGGCATTCACGCCAAATCTCATCCTATTGCCCTAATGAATACGATGGTCGTACGTCTCGCGTTGATTTACGCGGTTATTCCACGCAGTGTTGCTTGTCTGTTAGTACTGACAACTGTAGGCAGAGGCCGCTGCTCTCGGTCGTTATGTGAAGATCGTCGGCCACTGCTTTGTCCATGGTGAGAGGTAATGCCCGAAATTTGGTATACTCTTGACACTATGGATCTCAGAATATTGAATCACCTAACGATTTCCTAAATGGACTGTCCCAGACGTATAGCCCCAAGTACCATTCAGTGCTCAAAGTCTGCTAATTCTTGCCGTGCGGCCATAATGACAACGGAATCGTTTTCACATGAATCACCCAAGTACAGATGACAGCTCCGGCGATGCACTCCCTTCTATACCTTGTGCACGCGATACTACCGCCATCGCTATATGTGCCTATCGCTGACTCACCTCATCTCACTGTATTTTCTCGGTACCTACAAATCAGCTTATTTTTGCCTTCATGATTCAAAATGGTTGAAATGGCTCTGAGCACTATGGGACTTAACTTCTGAGGTTATCAGTAGTCCCCTAGAACTTAGAACTACTTAAACCTAACTAACCTAAGGACATCATACACATCCATGCCCGAGGCAGGAAGCGAACCTGCGACCGTAGCAGTCGCGCGATTCCAGACTGTGGCACCTAGAACCGCTCGGCCACTCCGGCCGGCCCTTCATGATGTACAAAACATTACTCTTACGTAAGTTCACTGGCTTTCGTGGCCGTTATTGCTCAAGGTAAAATCCTCTGGGCCGTCAGGTCGCGTTATATTTCTCCTGTATGTTGAGTTAACCGTAGACAACACAAAATTGTGAGGAAGATCCAGGCAAAGGGGCCGAAACGCCGATCACACAGACGAAATACGTATCGGCCTAGCAACTTAAACGTTTTTACGTTCAAGACATTAGTAACTCACAGAGGGCGAAGGGGGAGAAGATTAGTGTATATCATCCTGTCGACGACAAGGGCGTTAAGTCTGAAGCAGAGGCTCGAAGAAGGCGAAGATCGGGTCGGAAAGCGGTATAGGCCTTTCAAAGAAACGCCTCCTGCATTAGCTTTACGTTGATTAGATAAGTGGCGAAAACCATGACTTTGGGTCTCTAACGGTGATTTGAACCCCGCTTCTTCCGAAAACGAGACGCCTTTGCCACCTCGCTATGTCACACAACTTACGCTAAGCTCACAGTACACAAAATTAAACTGCAGAAATACGATCACATATATCTTGCTACTCGTGACAGTAATGATAATGCTTAAAAATATTAGAGTGTTTGTTTCCAGTCTGGATAAGTAAATATCTCCAAAACAACGCATCGTACATTCTACGTGAAATGTTAGCGTCAGTAAAGCAGACATTTGTCTGTGCTACAACTGGCCGCCCCCTACCTGGGCGGAGTCAACAGTGTATTTTCTAACGGGAACCCTCTAATTTTATTGCATACACGGTTTCTACACCAAAGAATACATACGCTTTACTCAAACTGTTGTTTTCCATTTGTGGCAGATGGCGCTGTAATCGAGCAATACTAAGTGTGCCTGTTTTTACAATTGAGTACCAACCATTTGTTTCTGCATTTCATTTACCATATAAACGTAAACCTTTTTTGATCTGACATTTGATATTCGTGTTCGAAATCTACTTCAGTGTTGCAATACAGTATGGATAGCCATTTCAATGTCTGGTTAGAAACTAGGAGGAACGAAGTGGATTTAATAGTTTTCTGTTCCCATCGGGATGCTTAAAATCAGTGAGTCCCCTTGCATCTCACCACTGGGCTGCTTGACTTCGATGAGCCCCTTGCCTCTCACCTTAGGGATGCTTGAGTTTGGTGAGTCTCCTTGCCTCTCACCACTGCCGGTCGTTGTGGCCGAGCGGTTCTAGGCGCTTTAGTCTGGAAATGCGCTGCTGCTACGGTCGCAGGTTCGAATCCTGCCTCGCGCATGGATGTGCGTGATGTCCTTAGGTTAGTTAGGTTTAAGTAGTTCTAAGTCTAGGGGACTGACGACCTCAGATGTTAAGTCCCATAGTGCTCAGAGGCATTTGAACCATTTTAACCTCTCATCGCCGGCCAGGTGGCCGAGCGGTTCTAGCCGCTACAGTGTGGAACCGCGCGACCACTATTGCCTCTCTCTATTGGGGTTGGTGAGTCCTCTTGCCTCTCACCACTGGCATGTTTGATTCCGGTGAGTCCCCTTGCCTCTCACCATTGGGGTACTTGATTCCGGTGAGTCCCCTTATCTCTCACCGTGGGAGTGCTTGATTTCGTTGAGTATTCGTGGCAGTTCCGCCTTTCACTATCACGAGATGGAAATTTTACATTAATACAACAGTTTTGGTTTGTATTCCGCCAGTTGCCACGTAGCGGCAGGCGCGAGAGTTACAGCGGTTGACTGGAAACACAGACCAAAATAAGTCACCCTGATGACAGAGTTCAAGGACTACCACCAAAATCAAGCAATCCAATGGTTTGAGGACTCACTACAATCAACCCTTTAGGGAACGGAAAACTACGTTACCATGCAAGTAGCTTATTTGGTACAAATGGTAACGTCTAGCCATGTTATTTGTAACGTATAATCACATTTACAATAATCAAGTAACGTTTGAATATAAATATCAACCTTTAGAACACAAAGATTTATATTTAAATCACAAATGAAATGTGAAATAAAACGAGTCAATTCTAAATTGCCACACTTGATATTTGTCTATTACAACACCATTTACAACGAATGGAGAACAGTGGTTTGAGTAAATCATACGTATTTCTTTGAGCACAGTCCGAACATGCAATATAATTGTTGCTTCCAATTTGAAAATACAGTACTAAGTTAAACCCCGCTCATGCTGGAGGTGTCAGTAGCAGGCGCCAATTGTAGCACAGACACTAATGTCTAAGATGACAGACTAATATTTTCACCTAATACGCTTTTTTCGTACGATGCCTCGTTTTCGAGATATTCAACTGTCTCAGAATAAAACTAACATTCTGTATAACACACTGCTAGCATTTACACTACAATACAATGAAGACAGCATTCAACGAACGTCAGATTGGCGTGAACTGTACTACATATATTGGATACGAAAAATGATAAGCGTTTCTGTGCAACTGTATAATATGCAAATGAGAAACACAACATACATTCTGTACAGGAAAGATTACGCAACAGGTTTCTCGTTCAGAGATCGCATTTGAATGTTGTTTGTTTGTGAGAAGATCTTGTTATGCTTTTTGTGAGAAGGAGGAACGTCTACCATCATGTGTGGGATCTCGACAGCGGCAGAACCATGGCCTGTCCAAACTGTGCTCTGTCGTTCCGCGATCGTCCCTTTGGTGCTCGCGCTAGTCAGACTCCGGTGGCTACCTTGCAAATATGAAACCTGTGGGATCAAAAGGGCCATACCCGCTGCCGTGCATGTCTCGACTAGCGTCCAAGCGGACAGACATTCTGTTCGCTTACAGCCGTGTCACTTATGTAAGGCTTGTTCGCAGCAAACCAAGTATAAAAAAAAAAAAAAAATGTTCAAATGTGTGTGAAATCTTACGGGACGTAACTGCTAAGGTCATCAGTCCCTAAGCTTACGCACTACTTAACCTAAATTATCCTAAGGACAAACACACACACCCATGCGCGAGGAAGGACTCGAACCTCCGCCGGGACGAGCTGCACAGTCCATGCCTGCAGCGCCTGAGACCGCTCGGCTAATCCCGCGCGGCAAACCTTGTTCCTACGCAGACACTGCGACGAGGTCTGGAGGACCGCGGGCAGTAGCACGGCTACCATTGTGGCGGCTTCCCTTGACGCGGCAGTAGAGAGAGGCGCGCCGACGGCGTTGCAGCCAGCGACAACACTGGCCATAGGAGAGACACCAGGCCGTGTCCTGGTTCTCAAAACGCAACACCGTGGGCGTGTCCGTGTGTGGAGACTTCGACGAAAACGAACGTTGCCAGACTGCTTTCCTCATCGTCATATGTCCCCAACACCTGACGTGTTTGTATGAGGTGCCACTGGGTACACAACACGATCGACTCCGGTTTACATAGCAGGCGTTTATTTGCAGTGTGTTAGAGCGGGGGGCTGTGACCTCTTCGAGGTCTCTTCGAACAAGATAACACAAGACTACATGTTGCATGTACGATCCAACCTCGATACGGAGGCGTCAAACTGTTTCCCTCGCCAGCACGTTCCACAGATCTCTCACTCAGTGAGAATATCTGTTCCTCAATTGCCGAGATACTGGCACACCAGTAGTCGCCAGCCACTATGATTAATGGTCTCTGGCACGGTTCAAAAAATGCTTCAAATGGCTAAAAGCACTATGGGACTTAACATCTGAGGTCATCAGTACCCTATTTAGAGCTACTTAAACCTAACTAAGCTAAGGACATCACACACATCTATGCCCGAGGCAGGATTCGAACCTGCGACCGTAGCAGCAGCGCGCCTAGAACCTCTCGGCTACAGTGGCCGGCCTCTGGCACGGAGTAGAAACAGCGTGGAATGACTTTCCCGTATCAGCATGGAATAACATTCCCGTATCCGCCACCCACGCTCGGCCGACAAGATGTCAACTTCAGTTAGAGCCGTTGTTGGTGCCACACTTGGTAGCTCCATGTACTAAATTTTCCACTCTGCATAGTTTCAGATCAGCTACGCATTTTTTCATATATTCTTCTTACTATACTGTATTGGGTTTGTTTAAATACGCGGTCTAGTCACATTGCGTAACCACAGCCTATGTTCGACGTCAACGTGCAATAACCACTCACAGGCGAAAGATGGCAGCACTAGCAGTTGCAGGTATATACAGAGTGTCGGGGGGTGCAGAAAACAGTGCAGTCGTTGTCGTAACGCGGAAACCGATCGATTTATCTGACATTTAAAAGAGCATGGTCACTGGCGTTCGGGCCAAGGGTGGAACCAGTTCTGAAACGCCTAAGTTTGTTAACTCTTCGCGTGCCTCTGTGGTTAAAGTATAACGTGCTTGGCAAAATGGCACTACACAAACGGTGGCGAGGCAGCTATGATGCACCACCTGCCATAGATGGCCTGGGTGAACGACGGCTGTGGAGATGTGTACGCACGAACAGACTTGCAAATAGAGCAATTGATTGCCCAAATGAACCAAGGGGCTACTAACAGTGACTCCTCAGCGCCCATTCACCGAACGTTCCTGCGTATGGACCTCCGCAAAAGGCGCCTGGTTCATGTACCCATGCTGACTTGTTCATCGATGACAAATGCTAAAATTTTCACGTCACTACGACAACTGGACGACGAGCACATGGCGACAGGTGAACTTTTCAAATCAGTGATGTCTTATGCTCCTTCGGACAGATGGCCGCTGGCGCATAAGGCGTGAAATGTCTAAAAGCAAACAGCCTCCAACAATCCTCGGAAGGACTGGAGGAGGGAGCGTTATAGTCGGGAATGTTTTCGCGGCTATTCTGGAATGCACAATGCATCAACACAAGTATGCATCTATCCTTCACGACAATGTCCAACCCTACATGCAGTCTGCTTCTCCTTGGCACGTTGGCGTCTACCTCCAGGACAATGCAACGTGCCACACAGCTCGCGGAGTACGTACGTGGTTCCAAGAGCACCAGGATGTGTCCACCGCACTCACCTGTCCACCAAAATCCCCAAATTTAAACCCATCAAGAGTATGTGGGACCACCTCGATCAGGCCTTAAGACGCATGGATCCTCAACCGAGAAACATAGCACAGCTGGCCACAGCACTGTAGTCTGCAAGACTCTACACCCATGTCGGTACTAGTAATGGGCGAAGTCCTTCACCCTTGGGAACTAGTTCACTGGTGATCGCTCTGTTTTGGGAACCATTCATTTTTACTCGTTCACCGTTCACTGTGCTTGGTACATGGTTCTCATGAAAAACTGAAAATTAGTTGCATAGGTGACTGAAGATGGAAGGCGCCAAAAGGGGGCACTAGCCTCAACCCTGGAGTACAGACTTTTTATTCATTACAGAATTCTCACACACCTGTAATTTTCGTAATTCTGCAAAAAACCTCGTTTAGCCAGCTGTAGCGTTATGTGGCTGATCGCAGTGAAATAATATAAGGTGGCGCACGAAAAACCGGCCTCGAGTACAGACTACTCGCCAATTACGCACGATTTGTTGACCGCTACGAGCAGAATAGAGAAACATGTATTAATTAGACAGTGAAGAAATAACAAGTAAGCTAATGTAAATAACTTTGGAACAATAGACGACGATTGGTAAGCGACAATGAGTAGCTAGTATTCGGGGCCGATTTTTCGTGCGCCACTCTGTACCACTGAAATAATATTGTAGGAGTTATAATATTCTCTCTACAAAATGTGATACCACACACTCGAGTACGAAGCGTGGGCTTTATTCGGTTGTAAGTCGGTCTGCCTTCCATAACAGTGAACATGCTCTTTTACCTTGGATCAAAGAAAGACTAGTGTGTGCCGTTCCGACGTCCTTTGCATGTGTTATAACAAAAAATCTTGCCTTTTAACAAGTATTTCTTCTGCTGTTTATCGAAATAGTGAAGTAAGATGATACGCCGTTTTGTTACCTGAAAATATGTATGTATTACATACCACGTAATTTTTATCTAATTTACGTAATTATAAAATAGATTTTAATTACCGGTCGTGGACGCTGAATAGAATACGAAAAGAACCAGAAATTCAGAGTTCAAAAAAGGTTTTAAGCAGATCTAGAATGGGCGTGAGAAGCCAACGGAACGAACAACAAAAATTCGATACTGAACAATGAGCAGTCGGCAGTGGAACTGCGACGAGTGGCCACGCGAAGGACGAATCCGGCCGAGCGAGACCGAGGCAGAGACAGACGGGAACGGGACCGAGGCTGGAACGAGACCGGCCGACGTGCCGTTCGGGAACGAGACCGACCGTTTCGCGTTCCCGGGAACTGTAAGCAGAAAGCCGTGACCGAAGTGAAAAATGAAAGATCGTTCCTTAGAATTCGTTCCTCGCTCGTTTCGTTCATCTTGGTGAACCGTTCCTTTGGACACGTTAGTTCGCCAACGGCCCATCTCTAGACAGTACCTTCCAGGACGCCATTGACTCTCATCCTGCACGCCTCGCAGCGGACTGCGTTGCAGAACGTGGTCATTCAGGCTTTTGACAGGTGGCCACATTAACGTGACTGGGCACTGTATATCATCCTTACTATACTGTTAGCACACAATGACTAAAATTTCATTGTTTGCCATCTTTGTTGTTGCAGCTTTAATGGTCAGCAGTACAGTTAAGTATATTTTTAGGTTTCCATGTGAAAAGTAATTTTATTTATGAAATATTTTTTGCATTTGAACGGTTCGTAATGTGAGTTAGAATTGTTCTTGTTGTTCGATATTCTTAAGGAAGAAAGATTGCTGTTCAAGTCCCGTCGACGATGATATCATTAGAGACAGAGCACTGACTGAGAGTAGAGGAGGTTGAAGAAGGACATGTACTTTTCAAACCAATAATTGCGGTGTTTGCCTTAAGGTGATCTAGAGGATTGACGGAAAATTCAAATTTGGGTAATTGCAAAGGAATTTTAGCTGTCGTCATTGTTGTTGGCTTTAGGGCAATCAGCGGTGTGCAGTTAGGAACCTTACTTTTTTTTTTATCAAAGAGACGTCAACGGATTACCAACTTAGTATTGGGGGGAAGTGATGAATACAGTAAGCAGATTCAGAAGGTTACAGTAGTTATTCCGAGATGACGATGCTCGCACAGGAGAGTAGCATGGATAGCTGCATCAAACCAGTCTCCGGACAACAACAAAATGCCTGTCACAGTTTTTTCTAATTTGATATGAATTGTGAAGGTATATCTCAGGAATGTAGTGAGAAAAAACTATTTGTTGTCTTCTGAGTGTACGATTTTTTTATTTTGTTTACCACTTTACTGTTTTTTCTCAGGATTCGTAAAGAGTTAAAACTGTAACAAAAATCTTACAAAACCATATTGCACCTCTACACCATCTTTCAGTTGTGCTCAGTCCGCAAATACGCTTATTGAAATTGTTTTTAAATTTGAAAAATATTTTTACTTAGCAAATTAGAAAATTACAATGAAATAAACACCCTTAGCTGCTTACAGGCGTTGACATACGTCAACGGGGACAGATGAAAATGTGTGCCCCGACCGGGACTTGAACCCGAGATTTCCTGCTTACATGGCAGACGCTCTATCCATCTTTTTTTTCTCTGCCATCCTTTTTTTAATGTATTAAATAAGAAAAGATGGGGTAAAGGTGGTTTGAAGCTCAGACTGAGACTGCAACGCCACTCTTTTTTTTGTTTTTTTTTATTTTTTATTTTTTATTATTATTTTATTATTATCCATCAGAGCCACCGAGGACACAGATGATAGCGCGACTGCACGCCTCCCGCGAAACCCAAATTCTAAACGTATTGTCCCACACTACATTCGTAGTGCCCCCGCCCATTATACTCTTTACTCGCGGCGCGTTGCCGATTCCCGTAAGAGTTCGGGCACTGTGCATTCGCACAGAAGAAGAAGATGGTCAAGTGGCCCGTGAGCCTTAACTATGTATATACTATGATGGTATCTGTTTTTCGGACATGTCCGAAAGAACAGATACCATCGGTGACCATGCAGCTCGTTAGAATGAAATTACAATGAAATGAACACGTTGAGAATGTGGGTTTCGCGGGAGGCGTGCCAGAGATAAATCCCTGCAGTCGCGCTATCCTCTGTGTCCTCGGTGGCTCGGATGGATAGAGCGTCTGCCATGTAAGCAGGAGATCCCGGGTTCGAGTCTCGGTCGGGACACACATTTTCATCTGTCCCCGTTGAGGTATGTCAACCCCTGTAAGCAGCTAAGGATGTTCATTTCATTGTAATTTCATTCTAACGAGCTGCATGGTCACCGAAAGAACAGATACCATCTTAGTATATAAATTAGAAACTGATATTTGTCGAATTTTTGTTGAGTGCTGAAAACGAAATCCTGAGATAACAGTCATGCGCATTGGTGCCAACGCTAATTCCTTACAGCTACAAAGTTGAAGAGTATCGGCCAGGTTGTCACCAGACAGGACATATCGCAATCTCGTTTCACAGCCGGCCGGCCGGTTCTAGGCGCTTCAGTCTGGAACCTCGCGACCGCTACGGTCGCAGGTTTGAATCCTGCCTCGGGCACGGATGTGTGTGATGTCCTTAGATTAGTTAGGTTCAAGTACTAAGTTCTAAGGGACTTATAACCACAGCAGTTGAGTCCCATAGTGCTCAGAGCCATTTGAACCATAACCAGTTAGCTAATTCATTTAACCTACTCGTACAGAATAGCGTATAAAGCCACGCATTTCTAAGATCTCGTCTTTGTTCACGCTGCACATTGTATGAAAAACTCTTTAAGTGATGTAAATCTACTACACAAGGCTCCTTACATTCCGGCGCAACCAGCCACAGGTCGCAACCAAGTTCTGACTTCAATAGAATTTGTCATTTTCTAAATTTTCTACCACACTTATACACTAAACTACAGCCAAGTTTCGTGATGGCAATATAGTTTCAGAAATGAGAGAAGCTAAACGTAAGTGTTTTAAGTTCCCTTGGGATTACCAAGTCATAGTACATTAAACAGTATAAAAAGGAAGAACTGCGAGGAAAGAAAATTGTTATAAATTGTTCTCAAGCTCCGTTAGGTCTACTTAACACAGACAAACTATATGCGTATGGATAATCTACCGCTTGTCCCGGAGTTAAATAAGGTATTTATAGTAACATACTTAGAGGTACAAAATAATGAAAAACTAAAAGCTACATCATTTTCATTATATAGGGTCTTCCAGGAGGAATGGTCAATATTCAGAGATATGACAGAGGAACGATCATTCGAAGAAAAATGTCCAGCAAACATCTGCTCTAAAACACATACATTAAGCGCTATGAACATGTCTTCATCTTCGAAACTGTTAAACAAACCTCTTCTGCGCCAAGCTCTTTGTTTTCCACATGAACTGTAACGACAAAAAAATGCCTAGTAAATATGGGCTATGAAGTGCATACACCAAGACATGTGAGCACTTGTTCATCTTTGCTACTGTGAAACATATATCTTCTACTGAACAAGTCTTCATAGCTCTTGAACTTACAGCCCATAATTACTAGACTATTTTTCCTTGATTTAGTCCATTCTACCTCCTCAAAATATGGAAAGCAAAGAGATTACAGTAGAAGAAATCTCTTTTTTATTGTGTCGGTGTCTAAAAGGTCCTCATAGCTCTTGAGGTATGCATTTTAGAGCCCATGCTTTCTAGATTTCTTTGCTTCGAATAATCGTTCCTGTGATACTCCAGAATACTGACCACTCCTCCTGGGAGACCCTGTATACTTTTCGCGCTATTTTATGTCTTTTATTTAATATGGCAGATCGCAAGACCATGTCACGTCAACCACCAATTGAGTCCTACCATTACGTTGTCGTCTAGTACTTATTTCTGACCATCCGCTCCCTCCCTGTTCTCTATCGTCATACATACCTCCCAGGTACAAGCCGTCACACGGTTCCGTGTTGGGAAGTGGCTTAAACCGGCATTTGAAAGAAGAGGCTTTCGATAACATCGCT
Source organism: Schistocerca piceifrons (assembly GCF_021461385.2). Classification (NCBI taxonomy): domain Eukaryota; kingdom Metazoa; phylum Arthropoda; class Insecta; order Orthoptera; family Acrididae; genus Schistocerca; species Schistocerca piceifrons. The sequence continues at coordinate 693,761,165 of NC_060138.1, forward strand.
TGCTCCAATTTGTGCGGATTGCGTTACCTCTCTGAACGTCTGCAAACCATCAGGCTAATGAGCCAGTCTCATTAACTAGGCGACAAGCTTGTCCGGTGGCAATGGCTCCAGTTGTCTGCGCGAAGCAGCCGTAGCAGATAGCCCCTGCAGTTAGGATCAGTGGGCTGAATTCCGAGGCAATCTCCCAGATTACTGCCGCAAACACTACCCCAGCCGTCGACAAGGTTAAACGTTGTCGCTCTAAATTGGACAGCCAGCTTCTTTTTTGAAAAAAAAAAAAAAAGTCGAGGAAAGTATCGCTGTCATCGCTTATCGTTGTTAGTAACTACTGAAGCCCTTCTAACTTTTCATGTCGTATTAAAAGAAAAAATGTTTGAAATACACATGTTTTCCATAGTAAATGCAGAATTCGCCAATGTCTTATTTTTCAACAAATGAACATACTTCGCAGCACATTTCGCCCGCTTATCAAAATTTTGCAGAGGATCCACAGAAAAATCATTTCAGTGTGGTGTTTAACATCTAACTGCGTGAATTAAGTGCACATAAGGCTGCAAATCTTATTCACAGGTTCCTCCAAATATCCACAGAAGTACAACAAACTTCCGACACAAGACTGCACAGACACCTGAAAAACACACATGTTTTTACTGAAAACTACTGTTCTACTGTATTTACAAAATATGCTACATGTCACATTTGAAAATCCGTAACATTAATTACGCCTAATTAGCCAGTACTGAAAAACTATTAAAAAACCCACACTTAAAAAACACACTCCATTTCGTATCATTTTCTTACAGCTTTCTTTCGGAAGGTAATCGACCAACGTTTTTGTGTTTCTGTTTTCCATTCAGTTTTTTCCTGGCGATCTTTCACATTTTCCAGAGAGTCAAAACGCCGAGATTTTCAAATGAATTTTGTCCCTCTTCCTCTAATAAAAGATCAGCGCATTTCAGCGCCGTTGCGTCCCCTATAGTTGAGGCCAGGGTTAAGCGACGACGAACTGTCGGCTCGCTCCTTTGTAGCGTCGTAAGAAGTGAGAGGGACTAAAAGCCTTCATCAGTTACTTAGGACAGGTGAGTGTAACGGAGATGGTTGTTATTAGCCTAGGAAGTATTCCGAGAGGTATTGTTTAACAGCTTCATATTTCGGTTGGGCAGGGGGTGTTGCAGACTGTGCTGAGAAATAATTGTTAAGAAAAAAATTCGATACTTTGCGCCGTTTCCGAGTCATGTAGCATTGAACATAGCCAGTAAGGTCGTCGCGAGCAAATTCAGGCGGCACCCACATAATCAGAAATTTCCTATACTAAAGTCGAGCCACGAGACATGTGTTGTGGGAAGGGCCACGGCACAGTGCGTCGAAAGTGCCCTAACGCTAAACATTAGTCGTCTCAGTGTGGTAAGCAGACTACTGTTGGCCGGTGAGGCTGTCTGCTGTAGCTTCGGTGCCAGCCGATATGCCTACAAGCTGCTGCGATATATTCTGATGTGCGTATATCTGTCAGTTACATTGACATACACGCGCTTCCGACAACTTGCGGAGTATGTGATGAAACTACAACGAGACAAATCTGTTCTGTAAATTGCGATTAATTATTAAAACAAATTCACAGCAGTCTTCGAGAAGTTAAAGAAATCACTGATTAACTACACAACCCAGTATTAGTCCACAAACACAGTTTGTCATGTCAAAAAGAATACACAAGCAGTGGGCCTTTTCTTTACAGGGGAGTAACAGTGATGTTGCTCTGTACCTAGTTTTCGTCTAACAGAGCACATAATGTTTCTCATGCTGAATAAATAAGAATACAACTGTTTTGTCTGCGTTGGACGAACTTGGTGTGATTTGCGTCTGAAGTGTGGACTATAGCATCGAACTTTTTCCAAACATCTCTCTTTCTATAATGGAGCACATTTGCAGTTGTATACACCGCATCACTTAATTTTCGCCTTGCACACTCCACAGCCTCACGAAACAGAGCCATATGATCCCAACAATCGGCCACTTCATGCTGTCATTGCTACTTTTCAACAGCGAGATCGTGCACTCAACTTCCGTACCAAGTCACGACTTACCTAACACCCCTGCGAGCTTCAGTAAGAGAAAACGATTCGACAAGTAAGAAGCGACCGCAGCGCCACCATTTTAACACTCATCATATCTACGGAAATACAGCGGGAAATAAGGACGGTAAGAAGCAGGTACAGCACTGGCGTAACTGTGGCGCCTTCATTTCCATTGTATGCAACCCTCAACACTCGACTCGCACTCACTCCGTTTCTAGCCTCTATCACAATGGAGTCTCTACAATTACCATTGTTCTCTGCCGTGCTACACCGTTATGGATAGCAATTTATGCATTCCTTGAAGCAATTATAAACAAAGTATTCGTGTTGGTACATGTAATGACAGTCACACATATTTGTGTAGATTCGAATGATGAAGGACAACAGGTCAGCAAAATAACTATCATTTGAAATTATAAAGTCATGGAGCTTTTTATGTCTTCTTAGTTGTAGTACCACATGTTAGCTGAAGCCCATGGTAGGATGAGCACTCTTGTATGACAGGTAATCAGGTACATTTACATATTTACCTCTTTGTTACAATAGTCAGTCCTGTCTCACTAATGTGACCACCGGCTATGTTCGACATCAACGTGAAATAACCAGTCACCCTTGGAAGGTGGCAGCAAGAGCAGTGCAGGGTATATAAAGCACGTGAGCGCGATACAGGAAACAATGCATTCATAATAGGAATGCCGAAATGGAGCAATTTATCTGACGTCCAAAAGGATGTGATCATTGCTTTTGGAGCCTGGAATGGAAGGAGTTCTGCAACGGCAAAGTTTATAAACCGTTCGTCTGCTGCCATAGTGAAAGTAAACCATGCATGACAAAAACTGGCGCTGAGGCAAATGTGGCAAACCATGGGCCATAAGTGACAGGGGTGACTGACAGCTGTGGAGATTTGTATGGGTGAACAGATGTGCAACTGTAGAGCAACTCACCACCTACGTAAACCAATGGGATATCACCAGTGTCTCCTCAACGACCGCTCAGTGAAAGTCGCCGTATGGGCCTCTACATCCATGCTGACTGCTGTTCATCAGCGATGAAGGCTGGAATTTGCACTCCAGTAGCGCAACTGGACGTCCACTTGGTGGCGACAGGTGGCCTTTCCAGATGAATCACTTTTTACCCACCATCGGACAGATGAAAATAAGTGCGTACGGCGTGAAACGCCTGAAAGCAAACGTTGCTGGATGCTTTATGGTCTGGGTAACGTTTTTTGTGGCATTCCCTGGGAGATCTCGTCATCTGGATGCCACAATGGATCAACACATTCATGCATCTATCCTTGGACAATGTCCACCCCTACATGCAAGTTGTTCTTGTTCATCCTGATGGTGTCAACAAGGAGATAATACGATGTGTGACACAACTCGCAGCGCACGTGCGCTGTTCTAAGAGCACCAGGATGAGTTAACTGTGCTCCTTTGGCCACCAAACTCCCCGGATTTTAACCCAAGCAAGAAACCTAGCACAACTGGGCATGGCTCTGGTGTCGGCATGGTTCGACGTCCCATGACGTTGCATCCAGTGTGGCCTGGATGCTTGCACTGATTTAGTTGTGAAGAGAGTCATAGAGGCGTTGTACCCTCTAGTGAGTCAAGTTGTTCCACAACTGTTGTAAGTGACCCTTGATACCCTGCATACCGACACTGTGATGGAGTTGACCTTGAGCTGCTTGAAAATATCTTCTCTTGAAAAAAAATCTCACTACTCTCTTTCTGCATGTCTTACAGTGATCCCTACATCAAAAGATGGTTATTCAGTCGTTTGACAGGTGGTCACAGTAATGGAAGTGGACAGTGTAACGTAAATAGCTTAGATGCTACAGAATTAATGTTTTTATTTGTCTTTATTTTAATTTTAAAGCTGGTGATGGTCAAATTGTGGCAGAAACCTGTTACGACAGTAAAATTAAGCTTGGTGTGGGCTGTTTTGCTCATAAAACTATTACACGTGTTTACGCGAGGATTTTATTTCATTTTGTAACCAAACGTGTTTGGGGTAACAATTTCAGATGTCTTCTATGTCCTTTATGTCTCCCCTCTTCTGGAAGTGTTAACTGGCTTTTTTGTTTGTACACTGCCTGATAAAAGAAGTGAAGCAGCGAGAAGACACTGTCGGATGTCAGTGTAACTTCGAACATCTACACACCATTGGCGGGTATTTAAATAATTACGACTGCAACTTTCTGTGACATTTAGAATAGCCACCAGAGCACGTTTGTGTTGTGCGTGTTCAGTATTGTTACCAGGCCTTGTATGCTATTAAGGGGCTTGAAGAGCATCAGATATTTGTTGATCACTTTGAACGAAATGAAACAGCGTTATCAGCACCTGAGAGAGTTCTAAAGAGGTTTCATTGTGGCTTTCCATAATGCCGACTGGCCGAATCGTCGATATCCAGATTTGTGAGGTATTCGGATGTGACGGTGGCGCAGTGATGGAGTGAGGGCATGCGTATTCGTCGTCGAGGTCCTGGTTGGTCACGTCTGATCTTCACAAGGGAAGATCGCGGTAATGTGCACTAAACGTATCGTAACTCCTTCACACTGGCGTCTTCCATCCGAGAACAAGTAAGGGACATTCTGCAATAATCTTTGTCACCTCTCACCATTGGCCAGAGACTTGCTGCAGCCAGAGCAGGGAATTACCGTCCCATGCGTACGCGACTATCCTGCTTCCTCATGTGTTACCTGTTATGCGAGGGTATTAGGATGCCACCTTTCAACAGCACATTGCTAATTCACACATGGCTCCTGTCCGTATGAACTGTCAGTGTCATTTTGAGATACTCCCAAGGCCAGCTAGCGCCCCAAACTTTTTCTCGAGAGAACATGTTTTCGAGCAGCTCGAGGTCAACTCCGTCACAGTCTCGGTATGCAGGTATTTATCCCTTCCTTTCTGTGGTTATTAATTATTATTACTATTATTATTACTATTAAGTGAAACACAAGAAAGGGATATATATATAATTATGTTTCAAATGAGCGCCAGGCTCCCTCCAAATTATTTCAAATGCTTTCGGCGAAATGTAATGCAGGCTAAGTTCACTGACCTAGAATAAATCGTATCTTTGAACGTATGCATTTTTAAAGAAATAAAATTAGTGAAGCTTTGCACTTTAGTTAACTGAATACCTTGAAATGATTATTTCTGCTGCGGCTGCGGTGATATGTTACACAAAAAAATTAATTGAAATACGCCGCGTAATAGCGGCCAATTGTTGCCAGTCAAAGATCACCGCTGCTCGCTTCGCAAAGACTGAAAAAATGCTAAATAACTTCTTTCAATTATTAATTCAGAAAGAATTGTTTGCATGGTTTCTTTAAATAACACAATGCACTCACTTTTTGTAAATATATTTCCACTAAGCACAGAATACACACTTGAATTATTCGCTACGTACGAGAACAAATAGAAGAAAAGCTACCGCTTTACAATAGCAAGCGTACCTTACGTACATCAGAAGAAATGATCTGACTCGAAGTGATTTTAAATATCTTTTTTCTCTTATATAAAATGACAAAGATAATAATGTTAGTTTCGAGAACGTTATGCACTACGATCTCATCTAATATAAATAATGTCTTTTTATTGGCCGGCCAGTGTGTCCGTGTGGTTCTAGGCGCTACAGTCTGGAACCGCGTGACCGCTACAGTCGCAGGTTCGAATCCTGCCACGGGCATGGATGTGTGTGATGTCCTTAGGTTAGTTAGGTTTAAGTAGTTCTAAGTTCTAGGGGACTGATGACCACAGATGTTAAGATGTTAAACCCCACTTGGCGAATGCGTAAAAAGATTCTTCTACCTTGCCTGATTTAGGTTTCCTTGTGGATGTGATAATCACTCCCAAAAAAGTGATTAAAACATAAGAGTGCTCAGAGCCATTTGAAACATTTGTCTTTTTATTACATTGCAATCGATATAGTCTTACTTTGAAGCTAATTTAATACATTTTCATAATTAAGTTGTCGTTTATGTACATATAATATTATTCAGAGTCCTTTTATTATTTACTCCAAATATATCAGCTTGAATATTTCAAAAGGGACACTATACAGGGTATCAAGGGTCACTTACAACAGTTGCGGAGCAACTTGACTCACTAGAGGATACAATAACTCTATGACTCTCTTCACAACCAAATCAGTGCATGCACGCAGGCCAGAGTGGGTGCAACGTCGTACCGATAGGTGGGCTCACATAGTCAAGTGCTTTGTAAATTTGACTCAATTCTGTGAATCACATACTCTTTCTACCCCTGAAGTTCCATTTTGTTTCCTCCTCCCCTGTGCGTGCCTCACGTTGTCAGTGTATTTCTGTTCTCAATACCGTCAATCGATCCACGTCCCTTGCGAATGTCATGTTCGCGTTTCTTTGAAGCGATGTTTACGTCTCAAAGAACACAAACATCGTTACAAGTTTCCCCTCTATCTGTACTAACAAGGGAACCTCCCCATCGCACCCCCCACAGATTTAGTTATAAGTTGGCACAGTGGATAGGCCTTGAAAAACTGAACACAGGTCAATAGAGAAAACAGGAAGAAGTTGTGTGGAACTATGAAAAAAAGAAGCAAAATATACAAACTGAGTAGTCCATGAGCAAGATAGGCAACTTCAAGGATAATGTGAGCTCAGGAGCGCCGTGGTCCCGTGGTTAGCGTGAGCAGCTGCGGAACGAGATGTCCTTGGTTCAAGTCTTCTCTAAAGTGAAAAGTTTACTGTCTTTTTCTCAAAGTTATGATATGTCCGTTCGTTGATTGACGTCTCTGTTCACTGTAATAATTTTAGTGTCTGTGTTTTGTGACCGCACCGTAAAACCGTGCGATTAGTAGACGAGAGGACGTTCCTCTCCAATACGAACCGAAAACATTTGATCGCAAGGTCATAGGTCAACCGATTCCTCCACAGGAAAACACATCTGATATATTCTATACGAGACTGCTGACGGCATCTGCGTCACATGACAGGAATATCTTGTCGACCCGCCTAACTTGTACACTTGGCGATTGCGTAAAAAGATTCTTCTACCTTGCCCGATTTAGGTTTCCTTGTGGATGTGATAATCACTCCCAAAAAAGTGATGAAAACATAAGAGTTTGTCACATAAACTGCAACAAATGAATGCAACAGTTTCACAGTCGCACAGTTTTCCCTGTGCTCTGTCAAAACATATGTTTTTAACGTTTTCAAATTTTTCCATGTGTAGACCGTCAAATCCTGCATATGTCCAGGATGGAAACTTTTCACTCTCGAGGGAAGACGTGAACCGAAGACCTCTCGTTCCGCTTCTGCTCGCGCTAACCACGGCGCTCCTGAGCTTACACGAACTTTGATGTTGCCTATCTTGCGCATGGACAACTCAGTTTGTATATTTTGAGTATTGTTTTCATAGTTCCACACAACTTCTTCCTGTTTTCTCGATTGATCTGTGTTCAGTTTTTCAAGGCCTATCCACTGTGGCAACTTACAACTAAATGTGAGGAGGGTGCGATGGGGAGGTTCCCTTGTAAGTAAAAGTGCATTCGTCAAAGTATTGTCAAGAAGGTGCCCTCAGAGAGGTAGTGGGTGCCAGTGCTGGTAGAAATGCTCCTGGTGGCGCTTTCGCCTTCCTCGGCAGCGGTAACAAAAGTGCGGGCGGCAGATTCGCGGCAGACGGCGAGAACAATGCTGCGACAGCGACATCCGAAAGCGGCCGCCGGCCGCGGCATTGTGATAAATAGACATGTTCCGCCGGCGGCGAGCGGGTCCGCACGGCGGCTGGAAAAAGCCCGGCCGGCCGTATTTCACGGCCGCCTAATGGCGAAATACCGACTGGCGCACCCGGGAGGCGCCCACTGCTGCGGCTTCGTTCGTCCGACGCTGGCCGCGCGCTGCTGTCCCACAGCCGACTCCATTGCCGGCCAGACAGGTCCCAAACCCTCCGCCTCTTCATTGCACTGCAGCGGCACCGCTGAGCCTGTAACTGCAGGCACGGATCCAGGGTTGGATTTCGAGGTGGAGGGGAGAGAAGGGGTCGCAGTATCTTCCTTTCTCTTGCCTTCCCCTGCTCCTGACATAATCTGCTGCCACTTCCACTTTTAACGTGCGGTAGTTGCATAGCATTTAATAATATTAACCATAAAACATTTTGATACAGTAATAATTCACTGAGGTGACCATGGGATAGCGATATACACATATAAAGACGGCTGTAGTATCGCGTACACAAGGTATAAAAGGGCTGTGGATTGTCGGAGCTTCCATTTATTCTCACGTGACTGGTTTGAAAACGCGGCCGCACGATGAGAATTAACAGACTTTGAATGCCGAATGGTAGTTGGAGCTACACGCTTAGGACATTTTCTTTCGCAAATCGTTAGGCAATTCAGTATTCCCAGATACACAGTTTCAAGGCGTTAGCTCTCACCACGGACAACGCAGAGTCCTACGGCATTCTCCAAGAACACCGGCGTTTGCTTAGAGTTGTCAGTGCCGACAGACAAGCAACACTGCGTGAAATAACGGCAGAAATCAACATCAGACGTACGGAGAACGTATCCGTGTTAATGAGCCGTGGCAGCAGACTACCGACACGACTGACTTTCTTAATGGCGCGACATTGCCTCTAGCGCCTCTCTTCGCTTCGTGACCATATCGGTTGGACCCTAGATTATTGCAAAACCGTAGCCTGGTGAGATGAGTCGTGATTTCAGTTGGTAAGAGGTGATGGTAGGATTCGAGTGTGGCGCCGACCCAACGAAGACATGGACACAAGTTGCCAAGAAGGCACTGTGCAAGCTGGTGGTCACTCCATAATGGTGACAGCTGTGTTTACATGGAATGGACTCGGTCCTCTGGTCCCGCTGAACCGACCATTGACGGGAAATGGTTATGTTGGCTACCTGGTGAACATTTGCAGCCATTTGTGTTTCCAAACACTGATGGGGCTTTTATGAATGAAAATGCATGTCGTCGGGCCACAATTGTTTAGGACTGGTCTGAACAACATTCGGAACAATTCGAGCGAGTGATTTGGCCACCCAGATCGCCCGACAGGGAACATTATCAAGAGGTCAGTTCGCGCGCAAATACCTGCACCGGCAAAACTTCCTGCACTACGTCGGGCAAAAAGGGCTCGACTCGATATTTGGAGGTACCCTGTGACGTTTGTGACATCAGTCCGCCGCTCATGGTCTAGTGCTTGGCGTTGCTGCCTTTGGATGATAATGTGCTCGGTTTGATTCCCGGACGGGTTGAGGATTTTCTTCTCCCAGGGACTGGGTGTTTGTGATGTCCTCATCATTCCATCATCATTCGGGAAATTGCCGAGACTGGACTCTGAAAAGATTGGGAATTTATATGACGCTGTTAACGGCGTCATTGAGCACCCCACAAACCAAACATCATAATCGTCATTTTTTATCACCTCAGTGTAAACTGTTCCAACTACACCACTTATAGTACTAATAATTTACACGATTTTACGAATAAAATCGACTAGATTGCATATTAAAATTAGTCACAAAATATTCACAATTATCTCGTACTCATAGAGGAAATTATATTTCTTACATTAACAAATTTACACGATACTAAATTGCAGAGTGTCTCACAGTCATCGGTATTATTTTATCCATGCTAGATTTTGTTGAACGCCGCAGCCATTAACGATTGTTGTTAACGAACGCAACCAGCCACAAATACTACAAAAAACTTTATCGCATGTATTACCTTTACATGCACTAAATGTGACACAAAATAACGCTCCAAGTTTATGGTGATGTCCATGTCGCTGAGATCATGTCACGCATTAGTCTTGGAGCAGCTTCAGCGATGAGCATTTCCTTTGTCGGCGTACGCTTTGAGACTGAACTGACTTCACTAAGTCACCAGCATTTGTACAAATTTGTAAATTTCTGGTAAGACCTTATGGGACCAAACTGCTTAGGTCATCGATTCCTAAGCTTACACACTACTTAATTTAACTTAAACTAACCTACGCTATGAACAACACACACCCATGCCCGAGGATGGACTCGAACCTCCGACGGGGGGGAGCCGCGCGGACCGTGACAAGACGCCCTAGACTGCGCGGCCAGCAGGGTTTCAAGAAAAGGTCCACTACCTGTAAAGTACTCAGAATGGAGATTCTGGACTGTTCTCAGTGTCAGAGGGTTTTCCCCATTTTATTAGCGGAAACTTAGGACGTTACAAGGAAGCAGTTTGCGAGAGGACGGTGGGATGATCTGAAGACTGTTCGTAGTGTATGTTTCCATTACATTAATTCGTCCGAGTATAGTCAGCTACAGAGCTAAAGTCTGTGATGACTTGTCGCTAGTTAACCATACCTCAAGGGTGAAATCGACCCTTACCTTTCCACAATTATTGGACTATAGGTGACTGAACCCGATCCAATAACATAACGCTTTCTACCGTGACGGTACCTTAATTACATCACGAATAACTTGGTCAGCGGTTGAGAGAGTTTCTGTCACGACTTCGCGAGCAGAAAGAAGAAGGAAAATCGGCCTTTACCGTCTGTTGTCGAGTTCATAAGAGATGGGGCACACCCTCGGATTAGAGAAGAGGGAGGAAGAACATCGGCCTGTCTTTTCTAAAGCCACTACCACGGCTATACTTTTCACACATGTGAAATCGGATAGCGCATAACTAAATGCAGTCAAACTCTCCAGTCCTGTTAAAATAATCTTCCGATGCGTTTGCTCCACTTAGGATGCCGCAAACCCTTATGTAAAGTGCGCCGCACGGCTAATAGCCAGTGACCTCGTGATTCGTGCAAACTATTAGTCAGCGTTGACCCACGACGTCGTCAAAATGTTTAAGTTGACGTCAGAGATAAAAGCTGACGTGTGGTATCTACAGGGTCCATGTACGCAGTTTTTTTTCGAGTTATATGTTGTGAGTTACTTAACTGCCGGCCGCGGTGGCCGAGCGGTTCTAGGCGCTTCAGTCCGCAACCGCGCGACTGCTACGGTCGCAGGTTCGAAACCTGCCTTGGGCATGGGTGTGTGTGATGTCCTTAGGTTAGTTAGGTTTAAGTAGTTCTAAGTCCCATAGTGCTCAGGGCCATTTGAACCATTTGAGTTACTTAACTGCGAAGCATCGGAGTAACTGTGGTCAACGCCGCCCGGCTAGCCGTGAGGTCTAACGCACTGCTTCCCTGCGGATTAGTGTCGAGGTCCGGTGTGCCGGCCAGCCTGTGGATGGTTTTTAAGGCGGTTTTCCATCTGCCTCGGCGAATGCGGGCTGGTTCCCCTTATTCCGCCTCAGTTACACCACGTCGACGATTGCTGCGAAAACACTGTCTCCACGTACGCGTACACCACGCAGATATTGCGGTTACATTCATCTGGAATGAGACGTTCCCGGGGGAGTCCACTGGGGGCCGAACCGCACAATAGCCCTGGATTCGGTGTGGGGCGGCGGTGGGGTGAGTGCACTGCTGTAGCCTGTTGTGGGGTTGTGTACCACTGAGGGCTAGGGGGGGGGGGGGGGGGGAAGAAGCCTTTCCGTCGTTTCTAGGTCCCCAGTTCGAGACACACATACATACATACAACTGTGTTCAATAACATAAAGATAGTCACACTCACCGTATGGTTTTGAATTTCTAGTAGGAGCCGTGTTTGCAGACTAAAGTGTGGGTACGATATTGCAGTGCCTGTGTACGAAGAACGATGCAATGTTCCTTCGGACATGCATGCACGTTCCTGTTCTTCTTAACAACGCAGGCACTGCAATGCCGTATTTATCCGCCGATACCAGGCAGTGACTTTCAGTTAAAATGACTGTCTCTGTACGGGAATTACATAAAGTGTGTACGAGTACAAGTTCTGACGCTGAAACGACGACACATGGAAGTTTGGGCTAAGTTGTGGATCCTGCACGGATAGCCAAAGAAGTTAAAGCGACTACTCGCGTAAATAAGGAAATCTGAATTCGACTCCCGGTTCGGCACAAATTTTCACTATCGTAATTTCATTATACAGCTGATGGTGCGCGTATTCGCAACTGCGAATACCTTTCATGTAAAGCATGGATATTCAGATCGGTCTATTGCGTAAACAACTCTTGTTTATAAATAAGCAAACATGTTTGAGCACCATTGTGCCATCATCAGTGGGTATTTCTAGTCAGTAGAAAAATGTAGAAAAATAAGAACTAAACAAAAGTATCCACTGTTGATGGTACAACGTGCTGAAACATGTTTGGACATTTACAAACACCAGTTGTTTACCTAGCAGGCGGACCTGAATTTCCATAAAAGAGTCAGTTCTTTATCAAGCTACTGTATCAAAATATAAGATGAGGAAACATATTGTTATTCTTTTTACAGAATTTACATTAAAATCACTTGAGAATGACGGCACATCACAAATACGGAGTTGTCAGAAACAGTCCGAATAGCTTGTAAGGGCGTTGCGGGGAGAGGTTGTGCTAAGAAATAACTGTTAAGAAAAAAAAATTCGATACGTTGCCCCCTTCCCGAGTTATTTAGCATTGAAGTTAGCCAATAAAGTTGTTGCGCGCACAAGTTCTAACACTTGCATGCAGTAAAATGCAGTAATGCACAGAGACCTGTGGATCAGTGAGTTACCATTTGTTGAAATGCTCACTACCAGTTAAAATGTGCCTTTTTCGGAAGTAATAAATGTGAGCTCTTTAAGCAAAAGCTTCGTTTGTTCGGTTTGAGGAAACCAACCGAAGAACACATGTGGCGACACCACATCTGGCAGGCCGCTTGAATTTGCTCTCGCGGCAATATGACCGGCTAACGTCAATGCTAAATAATTCGGAAACAGCGCAGCGTATCGAATTTGTTTCTTAAAATTTATTTCTCAGTACAACCTACCCAGCAGCACCCTTAGAAGATTGTCAGACTATTTCTGACCATTGACCAGATCCAAAAAGGCTGATTTTTCATTTTTATGCTAAAATTATAACTTTTTCCATAAGTATTCTCAGGTGTGGTTATTGCTTCATTTCCATAAAACAACATTTTGCGACAGCGCGACAGAACACGAAATCGGCATATCCGCCTTCCTTCCACACCCCATCCAGCCAAGACAAACTGTTGAGATACTACCAACATTACGTTATGCTGGTATGGGCGAGCCCTGTAAGTGAAAATAAATAAATAAATAAAACAATAAACCACAACAGATAGTCTTCTTGCGAAAAATTCTATTCTGATAAAATCATACGTCAAATCTCGCCTGTCGTCAAATAAATATGATCAAATCTAGGGCCTCGCCGTAGATTTGATCATAAAGTCGTTCGTCTTCTGTTCACTGCAATGTGAAATGTAAGCGCTGGCGTCGCTACAGCTATTTCGCGTGTCCGTAATATGTCTGTAAACAAGAGTTCAAACGTGGGTTGTTCCTTCGACTCATTTGATAAATTTGCTTCGACTAGTGTGTGTGTGGTGGGGTGGGGGGGGGGGGGGGGGAGCAAGGGGCACAGTGCATGCTATTAATTGTGTGTTTTGATGGTCAGGTGAAATACGCTGCAGGCGACTTCATGTCCATATCACAGCTACAGCTACAGCCATCCACCTATACATCTGGAAACATCCAGGAAGCTTTCAGCATGCCGGAGTAGAGGATGTGGTCACACTCTAAAATCAAAAATTCTTTCTTAGCTTTTCATCCTACTTTGTCTACTTTTGAACTCTGGATGCCAGAGGTTGAAAGCGCTTCATCTGTTTCGTACTTTTTATTAATTTTGTAGTTGTGGGAACACTAATTCCAGTAATTGAACTATTCAAAATTAAAAATAGTTGTTATTGTGTAAATACTGTGCTAAACATTTATTTAGCTTCACATATTCTCCCTTCACACACTCTCTTCGCACGTTTCTGGAATTATTTTGGTTAATGTGCAACGTGATATTCGAGTGCTGTGTTGTAAACTACAGTAGGTCTCTTACATATCAAGAGATCGTAGTGTAACAGTTTGCTTGTCTTCTACGCATATAGCATTTCTCAAGAGAGAGCAAATACTGAAATACACTTTTATCCATTCGTAAGTAATTTATATATTAAGACTTGATTTCTTCCGGGCCGGCCGGAGTGGCCGAGCGGTTCTAGGCGCTTCAGTCTGGCACCGCGCGACCGCTACGATCGCAGGTTCGAATCCTGCCTCAGGCATGGGTGTGTGTGCTGTCCTTACGTTAGTTAGATTTAAGTAGTTCTAAGTTCTATGAGACTGATGAGCTCAGCTGTTAAGTCCCATAGTGCTCAGAGCCATTTGAACCATTTTGACTTCTTCCACTATCAGGTTCAAATGGTTCAAATGGCTCTGAGCACTATGGGACTGAACTTCTGAGGTCATCAGTCCCCTAGAACTTAGAACTACTTAAACCTAACTAGCCTAAGGACATCACACACTTCCATGCCCGAGGCAGGATTCGAACCTGCGACCGTAGTGGGCCGCCCGGGGCGGCCGATCGGTTCTAGGCGCTACAGTCTGGAACCGCGCGACCGTTACGGTCGCAGGTTCGAATCCTGCCTCGGGCATGTATGTGTGTGATGTCCTTAGGTTAGTTAGGTTTAAGTAGTTCTAAGTTCTAGTGGACTGATGACCTCAGAAGTTAAGTCCCATAGTGCTCAAAGCCATTTTTGACCGTAGCGGTCGCGCGGTTCCAGACTGTAGCGCCTAGAACCGCTCGGCCACATCGGCCGGCCACTTGCAGGATCTTATTACAAATTTTGCTGAATGCTTTTACTACATTCATGCTCATAAATTAAGGATAACGGCAGAATGTGGTGCCACGCAACGTGGCACTACACAAAACTGGCGCTAATAGCATAGCCACGAAGGGAACACACACGACACAGATCTGTAAATCCCCGGTGTTGGTGATAAGTTGAGAAAACCGTCCCGAAACACATCTGCTACAAAACGCCACTGTTTCCTGCGCATGTACCCCGACTTCAATATGGGATGTGATCACCAGCACACGTACACAGGCCGCACAACGGGTTGGCATACTCTGGATCAGTGGTCGAGCAGCTGGTGGGGTATAACCCCCCATTCTTGCACCAGTGCCTGTCGGATCTCCTGAAGTGTCCTAGGGGTTTGAAGACGTGCAGCGATACATCGACCGAGAGCATCCCAGACGTGCTCAATGGGGTTTGGGTCTGGAGAACAATCAGGCCACTCCATTCGCCTGATACCTTCTGTTTCAAGGTACTCCTCCATGATGACAGCTCGGTGGGGCCGTGCGTTATCATCCATCAAGAGGAAGGTGGGACCCACTGCACCCCTGAAAAGACGGGCATGCTGGTGCTAAATGACGTCCCGATACACCTGACCTGTTACAGTTCCTCTGTCAAAGACATGCAGGGGTGTACGTGCACCAATCATAATCCCACCCCACACCATCAAACCACGACCTCCATACAGGTCCGTTTCAAGGACATTAAGGGGTTGGTATCTGGTTCCTGGTTCACGCTAGATGAAAACCCGGCGAGAATCACTGTTCAGACTATACCTGGACTCGTCCGTGAACATAACCTGGGACCACTGTTCCAATGATCATATACTGTGTTCTTGACACCAGGCTTTACGGGCTCTCCTGAGACCAGGGGTCAGTGGAATGCACCATGCAGGTCTCCGGGCCAATAAACCATGTCTGTTCAGTCGTCTGTAGACTGTGTGTCTGGAGACAACTGTTCCAGTGGCTGCGGTAAGGTCCCGAGCAAGGCTACCTGCAGTACTCCGTGGCCGTCTGCGGACGCTGATGGTGAGATATCGGTCTTCTTGTGATGTTGTACACTGTGGACGTCCCGTACTGTAGCGCCTGGACAGGTTTCCTAGACAGGAATCTTGAGATCACACTTTGTGGCACACGGAGGGCCCGTGCTACGACCTGCTGTGTTTGACCAGCCTCCAGTCGCCCTAGTATTCTACCCCTCATAACGTCATCAATATGTGTTCCTTGAGCCATTTGCAACACACAGTCACCGTTAGCACGTCTGAAAACATCTGCACACGTACTCGCTGCACCGCACTTTGACATGCACCAACACACCTCTGCATATGTGGACTGTGCCAGCGCCAAGGTGCGACGAATGCAGGTCAAATGCACCGCATGGTCACACCCTGAGGTGATTTAAGGGAGGTAGGACGCCAAACGAGCCGACTTGGAGCAGGAGAGGCATCACAGGACATTTTAATTTCCAGTGTCTATACTTTTAGAAATAAATTCATAAAACTTTGTCAGCATCACCAGGAGGGATTCAGAATTCACACTCATTGCAGTGGAAGTTCGAAAACATAACAAAATAATTTTTTTTCGTGTGAAATTTCATCATTTTTTCACTTACTAATGGCGGCATTTTTTCTTATAGGTACACTTTTCTTCATAAGTTAGAGAGATTCTTCCATGAATTTTGCACAGCATGCATGCCATACTTATAGGTGTATGAAACTCTAGAATTTATTTAATTTATGAAAAAACGAATGATCTGTTGTATTTTAAACTTCATCTTTGGAAAAACACAACACCTTAATTTTTACCACAGTTTTTAATAGATTTGGAAAATTGTAGAGTTTCATACACCTTTAAGTATGGTTTGTATGCTGTGCAAAATTCATCGAACAATCTCTCTCACTTATGAAGAAAAGTGTACCTATAGCAACAAATGCTGCCATTAGTAAGAGAAAAAAAAGATGAAATTTCACATGTAAAAAAAATTACTTCGTTATGTTTTCGAATTTCCACTGCTATGAGTGTGAATTCTGAATCCTTCTTGGTCATGCTGACAGTTTTATGAATTTATTTGAAAGAAGTATAGACAGTGGAAATTAAAATGTCCTGTGATGCCTCTCCTGTTCCAAGTCGGCCCGTTTGACGTCCTAACCACCTTAAACCCGAAAACCGCCCATCGGAGCGTTGTTTCACCATGTATCAGCATTATCCTTAATTTATGAGGATGACTGTATCTCGGCTTAATCCCTAGGGCTTCACCCAAGAATGTTTCCTTTTTTCCGCTTCTTTTCTTCCAAATACACACACGATGCAGTTGTGGTACTAACAATTGCAGCGCATAATAACAAGTTGTCGTCCGCCATCTTGAGATTTGACGAAAAATGTGACGACAGTGTAATAACCCCTTTTTAGCGCCACGTCAACGATCTTTGTCAAAGAAATTTGACGAATATTTGATCATATTCGTTTGTCACAGAAATATGATGAGGCATGACTCCAGAAGGTAATACTGCTGGAAGAATTTAATAAATATCACTGATAGGACTATGAATCTCCCTCGGTTTCGGATACGCGATAATTATGTGACATTGTAAGGGTAGAACAGTAGTTAATGTGTTTCTGGTCAAATAGCTTCAGGGGTGGGACGAATTCCAAACAGCATGACATTAAAGAAACAAAAGCTGCTGTATCCGCCGAACAGCGTTACTGTTGATCCCGTGCAGTCGCCCCCACTCCCACCCCCGCCCCCTCCAACCAGCAACCAACCGCAGTGTCACAGCGCAGCCTCACTGCCGGCCACGCTATCGCCACGCCCTGCAGCGGCAACCCACGGCTGGGCTATTATGTTATCGAGAACCGTTGTTCACAAAGTGACGTTGGAATTGAGTTTGCGCTACCTGAAATAGCTCGCCCCCGGTATTATGTTGGGATTTTAACTGACCCCTGGACCGTGGCTTTCGTGGGGCTGTGGGTGCCCTCTCCCCCGTGTGCACAATGACGTCCTATCTGCCACATTACGCTGCACGCTGAAAATCACACGGCCACCGGTTCAAAGAGCTTCTCCTCCTAAATACTCCCCGGCCGGACTGATACAATAACACCTTTCTGGTTGGTTCTATAAGCCGATCACGCAGTATGACGCACTGCCTGCTTAAATATTTGTTCGCTCAAGTAATTAACGAACTCTCATAGCCAACATTATGTTGTCAAGTGCTCCAAAGAGGAAAAGTTTGTGCATTTCGAAGTAAAGCGTCTACTGGATGTCTCAACCATTGAGTTTCAAAAGCATACAAACAGCAGAGGATCACAAACCGAGTGTCCGCCCCCGGTAGCTGAGTGATCAGCGCGACGGGCTGTCAATCCTAAGGGCCCGGGTTCGATGCCTGGCTGGGTTCGAGATTTTCTCCGCTCAGGGACTGGGTGTTGTGTTGTCCTAATCATCATCATTTCATCCCCATCGAGGCGCAAGTCGCCGAAGTGGCGTCAAATCGAAAGACTTGCACCAGGCGAACGGTCTACCCGACGGAAGGCCGTCATCACACACCATTATTATTACAATTTTGGAATAAGGAAACAGTCGAAAATTAAGAACACTGTGTAACAATTTTTATTGAAAGTTTACAAATTACTTATTGCTGAGGTCTTCAGTCCGAAGACCGGTCTGATGCTACCTCTCTTGATATGTTGCACTTCAGATCAGCACATTTAAGTAATAGAATCCAGTACGTTGTCCTCGATGGTGAGTGTTCATCGGAAGTGAGGGTATCATCTGGAGTGCCCCAGGGAAGTGTGGTAGGTCCGCTGTTATTTTCTATCTACATAAATGATCTTTTGGATAGGGTGGATAGCAATGTGCGGCTGTTTGCTGATGATGCTGTGGTGTACGGGAAGGTGTCGTCGTTGAGTGGCTGTACGAGGATACAAGATGACTTGGACAGGATTTGTGATTGGTGTAAAGAATGGCAGCTAACTCTAAATATAGATAAATGTAAATTAATGCAGATGAATAGGAAAAAGAATCCCGTAATGTTTGAATACTCCATTAGTAGTGTAGCGCTTGACACAGTCATGTCGATTAAATATTTGGGCGTAACACTGCAGAGCGATATGAAGTGGGACAAGCATGTACTGGCAGTTGTGGGGAAGGCGGATAATCGTCTTCGGTTCATTGGTCGAATTTTGGGAAGATATGGTTCATCTGTAAAGGAGACCGCTTATAAAACATTAATACGACCTATTCTTGAGTACTGCTCGAGCGTTTGGGATCCCTATCAGGTCTGATTGAGGGAGGACATAGAAGCAATTTAGAGGCGGGCTGCTAGATTTGTTACTGGTACGTTTGATCATCATGCGAGTGTTACGGAAATGCTTCAGGAACTCGGGTAGGAGTCTCTACAGGAAAGGAGGCGTTCTTTTCGTGAATCGCTACTGAGGAAATTCAGAGAACCAGCATTTGAGGCTGACTGCAGTACAATTTTACTGCCACCAACTTACATTTCTCGGAAAGACCACAAAGATAAGATAAGGGAGATTAGGGCTCGTACAGAGGCATATAGGCAGTCATTTTTCCCTCGTTCTGTTTGGGAGTGGAACAGGGAGAGAAGATGCTAGTCGTGGTACGAGGTACCCTCCGCCACGCACCGTATGGTGGATTGCGGAGTATGTATGTAGATGTAGATATACGAATGTTCCCTGGTAAAGCCTGTCCCTCAGATAGCCTCACAACCAGAGATCACAGGGAGCGAGATCAGGTGATCATGCCGGCCAAGCATTTGGAAACGATCGGCTGATGATTCGATTGCTTCCAAATGTGTTTCGGATAAGTAGGTGAACTTCACGAGCGATGTGCAGTGGGGTCCCTTCTTGCATGAAAACTGTTGAATTCACTGCGACTCTCTCCTGTAGGGCGGTGTAGGGCAGGTATGACATACTGACGAAGCATATCGCATTAACGCTGGCCAGTCACACTGCACGTCTTTGGTCCTTGAGCGCCAACCTGTTCAAAAAAGAATGTACCGGTGATGAACGTAGCCGTGGAGCCACAGCGTACGGTGATACGTTCACCTTACAGAAGAACTTCATGCACAGTGACTGGAGGTGAAGATCCCCACACTAGCGAATTCTGCGTGTTCACCTCACCTGTCAGAGAAAAATGAGCTTCGTCTGTCTATAGGATGGTCCAGGGCCAGCCCTCGTCAACTTCAGCCCTTGCGAAAAAGTGGAGAGCGAAGTCAATACGTCGTTGTGCGTCCTGTGGTGCAAGCTGCTGTAGCACCTTGCGTACTATGGACGACAGGATGTTCAACTGTCGTGACACAGCACGCGCACTGCCTGACGATCGGGAATTGCGCGCAGCGTTGTCTGCCATAGCAACAGCGATTCCATCGACCACTTGTGGTGCAACCGGTCGCCGGTCTCTTCCCGGAGCGACGCCCCGTTCTCCAGTTGATTCGAACTTACGCATCATGCTCTGCACAGCAGCTGCAGAAAGAAGACCCTTCCGTAATCCTTCCACTCCGATACTCTCAAAGTGCAGCTCAGCATTACTGTTGCTTTGATAATAGAGCTTCACCAATAATGTCTTGCTCCTTTTGTCCAGGCTCATGCTGACACATCAATAAATGCACTGGGACTGGTCAGGTG
Organism: Schistocerca piceifrons; assembly: GCF_021461385.2. Lineage (NCBI taxonomy): Eukaryota > Metazoa > Arthropoda > Insecta > Orthoptera > Acrididae > Schistocerca > Schistocerca piceifrons. Next base: position 693,781,601 of record NC_060138.1, read on the forward strand.
TGTGAGACTATGTACCACTATCACTGATCACGGCACCTGGTGGCCATAGTTGACACTGGAAGATGGTGCTGTGATGCGTGGAAATCATGTACCTCACACTCTGGACATTAACGCTGAAAAGTTTGGTACACTTACGGTAATTAGTTTCCGTGTTATAACGTGTTAAATAGGGAAAGTTTAATTATTGAAAATGTTGAAATGTGTGTGAAATGCCGGGTGGAGTGGCCGTACGGTTCTAGGCGCTACAATCTGGAACCGAACGACCGCTACGGTCGCAGGTTCGAATCCTGCCTCGGGCATGGATGTGTGTGATGTCCTTAGGTTAGTTAGGTTTAAGTATTTCTAAGTTCTAGGCGACTGATGACCTCAGAAGTTAAGTCGCATAGTGCTCAGAGCCATTTGAACCTTTTTTGTGTGTGAAATCTTATGGGACTTAACTGCTAAGGTCATCAGTCCGTAAGCTTACACACTACTTAACCTAAATTATCCTTAGGACAAACACACACACCCATGCCCGAGGCAGGACTCGAACCTCCGCCGGGACCAGCCGCACAGTCCATGACTGTAGCGCCTCAGACCGCTCTGCTAATCCCGCGCGACCGTTTAGTTATTACCACCGTGTACGATATGTATAGTCTTTTTTGTCCCCGAAGGCCTCGTTACTACGATATTTGGTTTTCGACTGCTGACATCAACGACCTAGCAGTTATGGCTGACCGGTATGTGCGTGTTATTGCAAATGAAACATACGCAACATTTAAACATAAACATCCCTAAAATGCGATTTCACGAAACGTTGTTACTTTCGTGTCAGTACGCTGGGTAGAAGTTGGTAGCAGTATGTGAGGCAAATGAAAATTTTTCTCTTATGTGTATGTCTACTTCCTTTTATTTGTCTTGACGGTTACGTACTCCTATGGCTTTTTATCGCTTCTTTGTGCACATCTATAATGAAGTACTTTTCGATTTATATAAATTTCGTTGGCCTCCTTCTATAATTAACATAAAAAATCAGTACTTAAATTTTCGATCCTCGTGTATTAATATTGCGATTAGCAGCGCTTGGTAGTGAGCAAGCGAGAATTCGCTGGTCATCGCAATAACAGACGCTCATATTTTGTAGAAAGTTAGGAAGCCTGTACTTGTGAAACTCGTCTCGTCCCTCTCTTCTCGTATCTCACATCTCGTGGTAATTTCCACTCTAATCTGGTTCCATTCGGTGCATAGAAGTAATTCATGATGAACATAGTAGTTGGCACTGTCACTACTGATAATACTCGAGCGCGGCTGGTCACATTAGCAAACGGGTTCACTTGCAGTTGACCATGTTTACTGCACAGCAAATAATTTTTAAGATCGATGATAAACACTGTTGACGAGATTTTAAGCGCATAAAAGAGTGAATGCTTTGTGCTAACCTTAGCACACAAGAAGACTGCAATTATGTATAGTCGGTAGGAGCTAATTTTACTGATTAGATCGATCGATTGGCAGTGTTACTATGTTGTCCACACCACAGGTGAGAGTACAAAATGGAGAACTAGTGTCCAGTATTGAATACCGAGTTTTGAGCATTTGTCACTGTGAGATCTTTTTTTAATTACATGCGCTCCTTAGCATCCTCGAGATTACTTAAATATCTTCTATTTATCTCATGACTGCCTTTCTTGTAACTTCGTTAGTTAGAAAAATACGAGCAGCAGTATGTCTTTTTGAAATAGCAACCTACACAAAGTGAGTCAATAAGGACTTTACAACTTTGGAATGATACAGAAATTTGTTGAGGTAACTTCCGGAATCGGTGGAACTGTCATTTTGGTAGCAAACCACCTCAAATTTGATTCAAGTAGTTCATCGGTACCCCATTCCACCAGCAGGAGCGCCAGCATAGTGCCCAGTTTAAAATCGCTACTTTCATTGGTGCGGAACGGCTCACTGTGTTTTTGTCTGATAAATGTACCTTCATACCGAAAACCAACTCCAACAAACAAAAACATACAACTGTTGTAAGTTTGGCAAACTTGCATGTGTTGTGACTGTTGAAAAATGTTGAAAACAGTTTCAAACTCTTGTAAATACACATTCGGCCTTTGTTGCAGAAAAGCAACAGAAATGGATTCTTACTGTGAAGGTGCACTAGCAATTTGTGCTATAATTCTTAGTGTAATTGTTTGTCATGAAAATCAGCCCAAAAAGAGACACATGTGGTCCAGAAAGTTTTTGTTACAAAGAGAAAATCATGGAGCTTATAATTCTACATTGGAGGAGCTCTATGTTGAAGACAGGCAAGGTTTCAAGAACTTTGTCAGAATGGCATGTGGGCACTTTGAAGAGCTCTTGAGGCTAGAAGCACCGTATATTCAACGGAAAGACCCAAATTTTAGAGCTGCAGTATCACCGGCGGAACAACTTCATGTAACCCTTCGATTTTTGGCAGCAAGTGACAGTTATATAAGTTTAATGTACTCCCATCGAATATCACTGGCCAAGATTAGTGAAACTGTGCCGGGTTATGGCGAATGTGCTCAAGGTATTTGTAAAACTAAGTACTGTTATTTTACTTACTATACATTCCTAAGACATTTATACATGCACTTACTACATATTCATTTCTTTCCCAATAACTCACTGTCTGAAGGCAAGGAACTGAAAGTTATTGTTAAGGTCTCTGATCGCCAGAGTCGTTGCCAGATACCTCAACCTTTAAGTAAAAGCGTATAATTTGCCGGAAACATTTGAAATTTATGCACTTACACTCAGATATAGTACATTCTTCTGAAAGGAAGCAATGAAAACATGTTTTAAAATCCTAAATGGAACATAGTAAATGTTGCTGCCTTAAATCAAACATAAAAAGATTAATAAATTGAAATAATTTATTGTCAAAAGTATTGACTGATTGTGGCTCAATACTTTTTTTTAAAAAAAGATATCAGTCTGTTTCCTCACTATGGATTGTCAGTATCTGTGTTTCACCTGCAGCTGCAGCCTCATTTTCAGCTGCATAGAATAATGTCACTGTTTCTTCTGTAGAAGCAGCAGCAGCAGCTTGGGCTTCAGCTTGCTCAGCAAACATTTCTTTGGCATCCTATATTACATCAGAAATTTTCGTTTTACTTTAACAAGAACTTTCTCATCCCTTATTCCTCTCAATTCAGCGGCAACCCAATCTGCAAATGCAGAACATTTGTGTGCTGTGTATGACTTGTTTATTTTGTAATGAGGAAGCAACTGATTTCATGCACATTAAATGATGAAGCAACTGATTTCATGTACATTACAGCTCCCTCTGTAGCAGTGGGGTTTTTTTTTTTGTGAAACTGGGATCTCTGACAAATACTGAAGGCGAGCGGGAGTGTGCAGTTGATTGTGATGATGATGATGGTGATGACACTGCAGGTGGAAAGGTGTTTGTTGTAACAGCCGGGATTTCCTCGCTAAAGCTTGTAAATTGTTCAGTGGTGTTGATTAAAAATTCATCTGATCCATCACCATCATCATCATTACCCTCTCCAGTGGTGGCTAAGTGGTGAACATTACATGTTTCTGATGAATTCTGAGATGCACAAAATGTAAACTTTAAAACACTGTCCCCTCTAAAGCTACTTATTAAGACAGTGATTAAATTTTAAAAGTATTTTTTCTTATTTTATAGGAACCATCTACAAATGAAGAATGGGTAGAAGTATCAAATGGATATGAAACAATATGGAACTTCCCACATTGTACTGGTGCAATAGATGGCTGACATGTTGAAATAATGCAGCCTGCAGGAACTGGATCATTGTATTATTATTACACTGTGACGTTTAGTGTTGTGCTGCTAGCATTGGTAAACGCACATTACAAAGTAATCAGTTACGAAGCAGGTATGCAAGGAAGTATTTCAGATGGTGGTGTCTTCAACCGCTCCAAGATCTGTGAACGATTTTCTAAGGGAAAGATTGCTCTACCCACACCAAGACCACTTCATGGAAGAAACGAGGATGCTTTTGCTCTTTCAGATGAAAGTACACGCAGGGTGGCAAGAGAAAGGCAGCCAGGAAAGAATGTTTAAATATCGAATATCTCGCGATAGAGGAGTAGTGGATAAGTTTTTTGGAATATTGTCAGCAGTTTTTCGGTGTCTTAGAACAACTATACACGTAAGTCCTGAAAAAGCAACATTAGTGATTTCTGCAGCTGCGTCTCTGCACAATTGTCTTAGAAGAAATAAAAATACTGCCACAGTTTACTCACCACCTAGCATTTCTGATGTGAAAGATCCAGAAACAGGCAGAGATTCAGATGGCAGTTGGAGGATGTCTCCGCAAAACAAATGTCTTCAGAGAAAGGGAGGCAACGCAGGAAGTACCGCAAAGAATATAAGGGACGAACTTGCAATCTACTTTGTATCGGATGTTGGTAAAGTGAAATGGCAAGAGAAATATGCATAAATAAATATCGACTGAAAGGACAAATGTAATTACTAACTTCCAAACAAAACCCTTGTAGCTTTAGCTATTAACAATATAACCCATTAATCTGCAAACTACTTTGTATCAGATGTTGACAAATGGATATTATAAAAGAAATAAATAACTTTCCAGTGAAAATACAGATGCAATTACAAAATTTTAAGATTACAAATCTTACAGCTTCACCTACGCTAGTGAATGGCATTTTCTTACGATTGTAAATCTTTTCTCTCTGGCTTATTCATGCCTTCCAAAAACTTCATATGCTCGTAAAATATTCATTTCGCAACGTAGATCTCACTGTCCCAGACCCACTTTTAGTTCTGAGAATTTTATAATGCTCACGATTGTACCGTGTTTTCCCGTCTTGTTGTGACACTCCAGTAAACAGGTAGCCGCGCGGAGTGGCCGCGTGGGTTGAGGCGCCATGTCACAGACTGCGCGGCCCCTCCCGCCGGAGGTTCGAGTTCTCCCTCGGGCATGGGTGCGTGTGTTGTTCTTAGCATAAGTTAGTTTAAGGAGTGTGTAAGTCTATGGACCGATGACCTCATCATTTCGGTCCCATAGTAATTCACACACATTTGAACAAGTAAACAGGTAGTTTCAGCCAAAGGCAGTCCAATAGAACACTGAACTCGCACAGACGAGACCGCAGAACTTACTGTTCTCGTCTCTGTTGCAACGAATTCACAGGTGAGCACAGGACAGCTTGAACAAGACATTCGCATTCCTAAAATCAGTGTACATCGCATTCTAAAACGTCACCTGCACCAGTCTTAACATGCATAGTTACACCAAGAACTGCATGGGTATGATTTCCGCCATTGTGTACAGTTTTATCGATGGGCACAGCAGCAAATCCTCGGCAACCAGAACTTCCTCTCCGATATTCTTTTTACATAAGACAGGTAAAAACAAAGAACATATCTTATTGGTCTACCAAAAACCACGATAGCTTAGGTAAGTGAAGCTTCAAAAAAATGGCTCAAATGGTTCTGAGCACTATGGGACTTAACATCTGAGGCCAGTCTCCTAGAACTTAGAACTACTTAAACCTAACTAATCTAAGGACATCACACACATTCATGCCCGAGGCAGGATTCGAACCTGCGATCGTAGAACCGCTCGGCCACACCGGCCGGCCAGTAGAGCTTCAGGGTTAATGGAGAGTTAAAGCCTGGTCTAGGATGCATGGTACTAAAATTACTGGCCCTTATTTCGTGAATGATAACCTAAACGGCAGGACACATGCCAACTTTCTCACGCGAATTGCGCCTCGTCTTATGAGTAAAGGGCCTCTAAGGGTCAGAATGCTTTGTGGTACCAACACGATCGACGTTCAGCATATAATGCTTTGTATTTTCATTTATATATTGTCAGCTTCAGCAGATGGATACGTTACGGTACCCCGGTTACCTACATTCTGTGTGTTAAGAGTCAAAACCAATTTTGTGTTACGGCTTTAATAACGCCATGTTAACGTGAATTGTACACTATTGTACATGTTATTTAACAAGTCTTAAGGAGAGGAAGTAGATTACCGACTAAAAAATATAGAGTGTTATTTGAAAAAGACGAATTGCTGTTCATATTTTCATAACGGGCAAGGCAGTCATGCTGGTTGATGTCTTCCTAGTAGCTTAACAACATTTGCTTGATACTTCTTGTATTTCGTTTCTGGGCAAGTATTATTGTGACGATCAAGATAAATGCGACACACTGTATAGCATATAACCAGAAATGTGCTCCAAAGTGTTGCAAAATGAAACTTACGCTCTGTCGCAATCCGAATTGACAAGGTATTTCGCGACGCCATCATTTTGTCACAATTCCGTTTGAAAGTGGCCGAATTATGAAGGCAAAGCTACCTGGTAAACACGAAGAAAGTAACAATCGAGCAATTCCATGTCTGTGGAGCGTACCATTCCGATCCGGCGGTGCGTGATTGCCGTGGAAGCGAGGCACAAAAATTCTAAAGGAGTGTAGTCTCCGGAAAACGCCAAACGGAAGAGCGGTGAACGACAACAAATTAGCGATTTGCTGCTATAGCGTGGGAATGGGATTCTTTCGTAATGTTTCATAATTTGGCGTTGCTTTAGCATCCTTTTCTTCTTCCTGCAGTGTAGAAACGTTTTACAGAGCTTCTTCAGTTGGCTCAAACTAACAATTACGTTTGCAAGCAGAGTCTGCTAATTTCTAAAATTGTAGCTTTTAGGCATTTTTTCTGATGAACCTGAGAGTTCATAGCCTCCTCGCGTTTAAAAATTTCTGAAATTTGATGAAAGACATAAATAAACAAACACAGATGTCCTATTAAATGCACGAATCGACACATATTATTATATGTCAATGCATCCACGTTCGCTACCATCGAATGAGACAGCTTCTCGACACGCTATGTTTCGTAGGGAGCTACAGCTGTTGTTTACCAGCTCGCCCTGCACTTTCCTTCTTCTGGAGCTCCCTCCATTTTGTTTTCGTGCTGACAGGGTTCGCGAGGACGACATTCAATTCTGCAGTGATTTTTGAAGCTGTCATTCTCTTACTTTTCGCCACAATTTTTCGTCACAGCCACTCAACACACACTTTCGTCCGCGTTGTGACAGCGGATGACGTTTATCCGCTTTCGTTGTATGCGATATACCACTTTGATACGGTGCTACTTGAAACACGAAACACTTCGACTCCCTTGGTTACGAAAACACGAATCCTAGGAGCGCCGACAATTTGTTCACGTTCGAATTCATGAACTCCAACATATTCGACTCACAACCACACAGAACACTGTTCCAATCGCGATTGATACTTGCAACACACTGACATTGCACAGGTGCCTTTCATGATGAAGTATAGCGGGGCAACCTGGAGACTAGTGTCTGCATTTATGTTCATGCATGCATTTCTCCCTGTGTTTCTGTATTTTTGTGCAACCTTTCTGTCTACCTTTGCCTTGCATCTTCTCGCGAGATGTCTGTGTATTTCAGAACGGATTTTTTTTCTTTAAACTGTTTATTTATGGCCGGCCGGTGTTGCCGAGCGGTTCTAGGCGCTTCAGTCCGGAACCGCGCGACCACTACGGTAGCAGGTTCGAATCCTGGCTTGGGCAAGGATGTGTGTGATGTCCTTAGGTTAGTTAGGTTTAAATAGTTCTAAGTCCTAGGGGACTGATGACCTCAGATGTTGAGTCCCTTAGTGCTCAGAGCCATTTGAACCATTTGTTTATTTATGGGGTTGTGCAAAGTAAGTGACTGTATATTTCTTTATGGATTTAGATTATTTCTATACAATTGATAGAAACTATTCCCCCCCCCCTTAGCTCTCGGAAAAACTTTACGTTGATAGTCTCAATTAGTCTGACGTCATGGTGCGCCCTCCTCCTCGCGTTACGCCGGCGTCCTGATATTCTTGGTGGTATTAATGACAAAAATAATAAATAACAATAAAAAAGAACGAAAAGAAAAATAAATATCTAAATAAAGGGAGTTCATTGTACCTCTACTCCATGTTCCCTACGCTTTGCATGGTTCCTGGTGGGCGGGAACGGTACATGGTGGCCAGGCTTCGGGTTGCGACCCCTGCCTACTTTGCCCCCAACTCTCCCTTTAGGCGCCTGAAAGGTTCCTTTCAAAAAAACAGCTGGGCCAGGTTCGATTCCCGGTTGGGTTGGAGACTTTCTCCGTTCGGGAAGTGGCTGTTGTGTTGTCCTCATCATCGTTCCTCATTGTCGATACGGAATTCGCCCAGTCTGGCATCAGCTGAAAAGACTTGCAAAAAGACGGCGTTCGAACTTCTCCAGGTTGGGATGGGGGACTCCCGACCATCAATGCCGTACGATCATTTCATTTCAGTGGAAAGGTTTCTTCCTCAGTACATTAATTTAGTTGTATTGATACGAGGCTTTGTATTGTTATATTGTTAAATATTTTTATTCAACAGAACGAGCGCGAAAGGCGTCCAAAAAGCTTAATTTTGAAATTACGCCTTCTACAAAAATTCGTAAATAGGACGATTACGTAATAAGTGTAAATTCAGACTACCGTTACAGTATATAAGAAGGGAAAAAACACTGGTATTAGTACACTAGTTGTGAAATAGCTTTGGGTGAACGTAAATATACCCTATTTTGCAAAACAGGACGCTAACATTCAGTTTATTAAGAGATGCAAATTCGAAGGATGGTGTACGTTGGCCAAGATAGTTATATCATCAGTCTACTTCATTACAGTCATAACCTACCGACATATTCACCTAAACAGATCATCTGGTTCAAATGGCTCTGAGCACTATGCGACTTAACTTCTGAGGTCATTAGTCGCCTAGAACTTAGAACTAAGTAAACCTAACTAACCTAAGGACATCACACACATCCATGTCCGAGGCAGGATTCGAACCTGCGACCCTAGCGGTCGCTCGGTTCCAGACTGTAGCGCCTAGAACCGCACGGCCACTCCGGCCGGCACAGATCATCTGGATAAAGCATTCAACTGACGTAGATATTTTCATTCGACCACAACATTTCGCTGACAAATGAATATGAGTAATAGTTCTGTGCGTGTGTGATGGCGTGAGGATATGTAGCCATTTTGATTGATTCGGGCTGGAATAACAGCAAAGCTCATCCGGAATCATTCCAGTTACTGTTAGAGCAAGATCTCCTTTTATGTCAAAGTGATGTTACTTGCACAAAAGAATTTTTATTTGAAATGGCATTTTTCTTCATTACTGCAACTAAATCGTTCAAGACTAGTCATCAGAGCTAGGAATCTTTATTAATTATATTACCCTGCAGAGAGACTTTTCTTCCATTAGTGGTGTCACGAGCTCTTATAATGGTTACATAATATCTTCAGTATTTAGGAAGGAAAGAGAAAAAAAAAATGTGCCGTTCCAACTAATACGACAGTCATTAACGTCGAGGTGCTCAAATCGTCTGTAGTAGATGAAACTATTCTCTCGAGCTAGCTGTTAGCATAATATATTAATTTCTTCTATGGGCTTTTCTCAGACAGGTGATCACTAAGCAGATTTCGGACGAAGGGCGTGATCGTATTCGCGAACTGCCGAAATATTTCACGAGTTACCTTATATTACGCAGGATGGTTATGAGTTTCGTCCCAAACCCCTAGGACGCGCAGAGGGCGGTGGTCAATTAAAGGCATGAATTTGAACTTAATGCGTGTCGTGACCTCACTGCTGTAGCGGTCCAGAATGATACCGCCGCTATGAAGTGGTGGGCAGCCGTACTCCCAGTTGTCAGGATTGCACAGCTGCTCTCCCTCCTGGACATTCTGTACTCAGTGTGTTGGCCAGGACTACAGGAATCCTTTGTAGGTGAAGTTGGCCGCAGCAACATAGACGGAGTTCAGGAAAATTCTTTATAATTCATCAAGCTTGAGCAAATACAGGTGTGCAGCAGCGTCCGGTGGGCGCAGCCTAGCTTCGATCCACAGTATCTTTGTATGGGCGCGGGGAGACGGACGTGCCTCAAGGCCAAACTTTTGTCTGGTCTGCTCGTGATTACAGTATCAGTGAGTTCCAATAAGAATCGGTCGTTTCACATAAATACTTGCTCGTCACAATGTGTCGGACGTATTAAATCGAATGATCACATGTAACCAATGGACCAATCGCAAGTGAAGTAGGTGGCAGACATCGGCTCAACGGTGGGCTACTGGGAAAACGCACTAGAAAGGAGATCGCTAACAAAATACGATTGCGGCCCACACTAGAATATCGCTCAAGTGTGTAGTACTCTTACCAAGTAAGACTAACGGGAAACACAGTGTAAGGGTTTTGTTTTATACAGAAAATTATAATTTCGGTTATATTTTGGATGTCAGAAAAGTAAAGCTTTAATAGCATCTGAGTAGTAGCTGGCAACATCTCTGTCAAAGAGGTTGTTCTGCGAGAGACCGTTAGTAGAACGTTTACTTGTGAGTGGAGTGCAGTCTTGGGGGGGGGGGGGGGGGAGAGAGGAGAGAGAGAGAGAGAGAGAGAGAGAGAGAGAGGAGTCGAGTTATATCTTGTTATGGAGTAAGATGTGTGTATACCGTCCTATGTGTCGGCAATAGATACCTCAAAAGGTACTGTTACAGCGCATTTGCCGAGACATCCAAGCGTAGTAATTAATTTGGTCAGGGATTTAGAATTGAGATTTTTATGATAACGAAACAGTGTGTGATTTACTGATTTTTCTTCAAAGATGAACAGCATAAGAGTTTGTTAGAAAATAAAGAGATTTGTTCAGGTTTTTCCACTATTAAGGTAAAGTGAAATTTACTATTTCAAATATTAAGATATGTTGTCATAATGATGTAAAGTTTTGTTAATACAGGTATCTTGTTTTTTTTCCATCAATCAGCATTCGTCTCTGTATTTCATGTTTCAAATACATAATTTTGCTTTCCCGAATTTCTCAGCAACAGAATTGTAATTGACAATGATCATTGCAGTAACGAGATTTATTAGCATAGAAACTTTGTGGATAACTCTATTGTTTCAAACACACATTGAACATCACATTGCTAGTAGTTTGAATTTTTATTTTTTAACTAACGTAGAGGCGGCAGCAGTAGTTTGCAGATAGCAGCAGCCTAGCATTTATTCATTCCGCAAACAGTTAGGCCATTTATAATTTACTTGGAATACAATTAAGATTTAAGCTCGGCATACTTCTCAGACAGGGAATTTTTGGTAGTTATTTATATATCATATTTTTCTCGCAATCGGATTGCTTGTATTATTGCTAACAGGACAGTTTTCTTAAATTTAACAAACAATGTTCAAATGTGTGTGAATTCCTAAGGGACCAAACTGCTGAGGTCATTGGTTCCTAGACTTATACACTACTTAAACTAACTTAAACTTACGTATGTTAAAAACAACACACACACCCGTGCCCGAGGGAGCTCTCGGAACTTCGGCGGGAGGGGCCGCGCAGCCCGTGACAGGGCGCCTCAAACCGAGCGGCCACTCCGCGCGACTAAATTTAACGGAACAGACTGTACTCTCAACATTAGCGTTGCGGTACACAGTGTAATATTGCATTTCCGGTTAACTTTTGCATTGCTGATCACTTTTCAAGAATTACCGGATTACTTACGAAATGAAAGAGGAACTTAACTGTTTCTCTAATCACGAGTTCAACTTTGTATTACCACACAAACAGAACATCAGTAAATATAACTATACGCTACCACACAACCAAAACTAACTAGCCACTTACAGAATGTGTACAAAAAAACGCGAATGATCAGAAGCTTGTTTGACTCACAGGAGAGCGACACAAAAACGCTGAAATAGATGAACTGTCAAATGCCTTGAGAATGGAGGGTAACTAGCTCGCGAAAGGATACTTAGAAAGATTCAAGAAATAGTGTGCAGCGAAGAATCTAGGAATATTCTACAGCCGTCTACGTATCGCTCCCGTAGGGACTACAAGGACAAAATTATGTTAATTAGGGCGTCCAAATAGGCATTTAAATCATGAAAAAAATGTTTATTTTCTATACATATACGGTTGCTGACGCGCTGCAGTATGTTAAAGATTTAAATCAGGCTCTTTACGTTAGTGGAACCAGAAGAAATCCCAATATGTGATACAAAAGGAATTACACTCTGTTAGTCACTTCACAGTGATTTGCAGCGTATGAGTGTATACGTCTAACGGGCTCGACACCAGTTTTAAAATCTGTGTGAGGTAATCGGAAGGAAACAATGGGGAAACTGCAGAAACTGGGGTGTGTTATAACAGAGAAAATTAGATGTGTGCAGGGAGGAAACAGGGCGGCTACAGACAGTAGGAAAGGAGCGTGTCGAGAGTCTCTGAAACTAACTGGGAAGCAAGCGACCTCGGAAGGAAACTAAGAAGTGGTTCGCACGTTCTCGAGAGGGGACTGAGCAAATATCGCTAAAGAAGAGGCCGGTACACAGTTGAGATGAGAAGTAGGATCTCTAAGAAACAGAATTCTTGAAGGGATAACCTACGCACATGAGCAATGCGAGGTAGCTATCACATCAAGGATAGAATTATCGCTGCCAATATATGGCCGCAATCGAAACAAAAATCCGAAAGAAACTTGCGAGAACTTGAAATTATTACCGAATGAAAGGCATAGCCGGACAATATCTAAAGCGGCTAACCTCGTCAAAGGTTCATAAGCTAGTTGTAGGTTGCCTGTCTAGCGGCATCCAGAGGCAACCAAATTTTTTTTTTTAGTATTTTGTGTGATTACTTGCCGAAATAAACAATGTAAAATTCAGTCATAATTTGCTTTTTAAGATGTATAATGTAACGTTACAAACACAGTAAGACAAGTATTACAGCTAGAAACTGTGTCTTGGGACGGCGCAATTCACCACGCGGAAATATCCACGTTATACTCAGCTATTAGTTGAGAATGAGAGCACGTTGTGACTTGCAACAAACTGTACACATAATTCCAAATTTTCTCGAAACTTTTTTGCTCTGATATCCCCTCACCCCAACGTTACATGGAAGATAAGTTTATCGCTTACTACATTTCCGCAGTACACGCAGTAAAACTGCCGCTTTAGACATATTGAAAGGGTCCTGTAGCCACCTTTCATTGCCAACTCTCGTAGTGGTCAAGTCGGCAAAGAGGTTTCCGCTACTTGTGAGAAATCCACCTGCGTTAGGTTGGTGGCGGAAATGGCATCCTGGGGTTTTCCGGTCCACGCGGAGCGTGGAAGAGGCTGGAGAAGCGGGAGGCAGTCTGCCGCCGGTACGGGAAGCGTACACAGCTGTGCTCCAGTCGAAGAAGGGTGAGTTGGACTGACCCCGTGGCGCGTTGTCACATAGAGAGGGGAGCTTTTAGCTTTTGGTCTCGAATTTCGTCTTATAAAGATTTATTTGCTGGGTTGCAGCAGGGAATGCAAGGCTTTTGTAGACTTTCAGTTTGATTCCCAATGCAGTCTTGACTTTGATCCGTGAGAGGAACGCGGCACAAAGGAGTTGCATATGTTGAAGTGCCCTCGGTTCAGTGTGAATGTTTATGTGCCTACAACTGTGTGTGTATGCTTCTAATCTTTTCCGGATCTTGGTTATTTTTGTGTATTTGTGAATTTTCTTTGTCTCATGTGATTAAAATTTGGCCACGGTCCATAGAAATTGTCTCCGCGGACCGAGTGGGCACGCGAGTCTGTTATGAAACGTACAGTATTTCACAAGCAATTGTACATAGTTAGCATGCAACAGCAGTCTATAGATGTACTACATCAATGTTTTAAGGAATAAATAATTTTGCCTTCAATCTTATCTTGTGTACCGATGTTACGTCGCCGTTACCTTCGCCATTTACCTTGTAGTTTTCCTTGTTGGCCCATCTATAGCGTTTCCATGTGCACAGGTGTAGTGATTAGTGTCCCTTTTTTTATCTGAAACAAATGCTCTGGAATAGATCGTGTTTTCACGAATCTTGCTGCAGGCTGCACTTACGCATGGTGTTCACACCCTCTTTACTTTACTCAATATTTGATTCACGGGAAGAATGCCTGGATCATATTAATAATTACATCCCATTCTTTATCAATGACTTTACAATGAATGTTCTTTTGTGAGTTTTTCTTATTAATAAATTAAGTAATTTTCCGACTCAGTGCTACCTCTTCTTTGTCGTGTGGCAAGAGTTGGTGGCGACCCTATCTTTTATATTGATTTCAGTGTCAAATAGCATTTTCTTATTCAAAGTGCGCGTGGCTCTTTTAGCTATCAGGATACATTCAAAGAGCGCTTCATGCTTCTTGCACATAGCGTCCTTTTATTCACGCTACTTACAATATTTATTACTCCTGTACTACTGGCTCTGTAGTCCGACTGCTTAGCTGAATTATAGCTGGTTTGCCTACAATGCAGTGGGCCCAGGTTCGTTTCCCGGCCAGCTTGGAGGTTTAATCCGCTCATGGACTGGGTGTTGCGCTGTCCACATCACCACCGACGCGCAGCTCGCCCAGCGTGGCGTCGCTTGAAATAAGACTCGAAATCAGGAGGCCTAATTCCCCCGGATGGGGCCTCCCGGCCACCAATGACACTCGCTCATTTGATTTCATTTTTTACTGGCTCTGTTCGCAAGGCATGGTGTAGACAGTATCGACATATACCACTGAATGTATACGCAAAATTATAGTCTTGTATAACACACAATTCGTGAGATATGACACAGTAAACTTTGAGAATCAAGAAAAGTTAGTTTCTGCTTAAAATTGAGCCTAAATTACCGAGACCGTACTCATCCGATGTTTGATAACGAGAACTCTTAGTGACCTTCAACGAACTTAAAACATAGTTGGAAACCTCTTCTAAAATCTTCCTCACTTACATGCTTAGCGTCGACTATTTAACACATTCACATTTTTACAGCAATCAGAAGTCAGAAGTAGTTTTATACATAGGAATTCGAATCTTTAACGAGTCAGGAATTACTAGTAAACCTGTAACTATCCGACTAACGCTCGACAGGTGCATATTCGCAGTAGCAGGTTTTCAGACACAACAAGGTCATCGTCGATGAGGCATTAAAGGCTACTTCCTTTCGGATATCTACCTCACCGTTCACAGCTCACAAGCCTATCCAAAGAAAGGGTATGCGGGATGTGGATGTCAGAATTCATATCCCGGCCCGACATTATTTGAACCGGTTTCATATAAATGATACATATCAAATTTAGTCTGATGGAATGTGCAGACATTATGAGTATAGAAAAAGTGAATCTACTGGGACGGCAATTCGTCAGTGGAGGTGAGGATTCCAGAATGTATCTTAACTCTGCAGTGGAGTTAGCGCACATCGCAAGTTCTTGACAGACTAAAACTGTGTACCGGACAGGGACTCAAAGCAGCGCCCTTGTCTTTCTTGGACAAAGGCGTTACGGATGTGGTGATAAACTGATTTGCTGCCAAATCTTTGGCCCGTCTCAGTACTACGTCTACTTCATGTGCTACGTACTAAGGCCATCGTAAGTCAAATAATTGAGACAGCAGAACTCAAGACGCAGTGAGTGATATGACAGGCTTTATTTATATCCGCCTCCCCTGTTATTCAATCACAATCCAATTTTATCAGGCATCCGAAACGAATTCGGCATGTAGTGACAGCTATCGGTGTAACCCTGTCAAATTTTAAATTAATGTTGAGCAGAGAAGAAGTTTTATGTTAGTACATCACTAGGTAGACCTAAAGTCATCTACCTGGAATGTACACGATACTAAAAGCAAAGAACTGCCACTTTGTAGCTACCTTCCACCACCGACTCGATTCTGTCTAAACGTCATCCCAGTTAGGAAAAAATAACAACACTGTACAGTATTAAGAAAAGTTATTAGAGATAATGTGGTAGAGGTGAAGGTGTTTAGAATGAACATAACAGCAGTTACATGACTGTTCTTGTAGTTAAAGGAGGTGTAAAAGTATACATGTACATCTCATCATTTTTTATAACTAATACTGCGTACGTGTTCTTAACTTTCAAGGTATGATCACAAACGTTACTACTTCATCTGCTAGTGTTAAATGATCTTGATACTCAGATATCGCCGTCGGCGTCACACGGCAGATGATTGGTTCAAATGGCTCTGAGCACTATGGGACTTAACATCTGAGGTCATCAGTCCCCTAGAACTGAGAACTACTTAAGCCTAACCAACCTAAGGACATCACACACATCCATGCCCGAGGCAGGATTCGAACCTGCGACCGTAGCGATCGCGCTTTTCCAGAATGAAGCGCCTAGAACCGCTCGGCAAACACGGAAAGCGGCGGATGATTACCCACTACTTGTACAGAGAGTACGCATAGCAATGCTGATCACGAGAAGTATTTTCTGGAGGCGGTAGCTTTTCGGCCATTTCACTCGGGGTCTCCGAAAAGTTGCTACTGTGCAGGAAGTGCAGAAGGTTCAGAAAATTGGATTAAGCTTCTGTTTTCGTTAGATCGTTTAGATACATTCTGGTACACAGATTTTCAGAAATTTTTATATTGCTTACTTCAGACCAATTAGAACAACATAGAAGAAGAAGAAGAAGAAGAAGAAGAAGAAGAAAATCGTCTAAACCTGGCTGCAACTTTTGAATGCACGAAAATGAACGTCGTTTTCAAAATAATGAAATCAATTAAACCAGCTTTGTGTTCAGTAGGAAATAAGCAGATACGGTTTTCTAAATCGATGAAGCTAGTAGAAGGATTCTGAAAGGTTTAAAGATATGCGACTGCGTTTAACGTTACAGAAATATTACAGAATTGTTAAGGCAGTCGTGGACACTTGTTGTTATATTAACCGTTTGCTTTTGTCTCGGATCTTCGGCCGACGTTGGTTTAACAATTTTTCTGACCTTTCGCTAGCGTGAGTGGCAGTCAAGATCAACCACACCAACTGTGCAGGGTGAGCCTTTTACACTGACAGCCACTCGTGTCCGCGAAACGTCAGAAAAATTGTTAAACAAACGTCGGTCGAAGATCCGAGACCAATGTCAAGAGACAATACTTCAGCAAAAATACGACTCTTGTTAGTATTGACCTGGAGGTCAAACGTGCCCCAAAGATACGAGAGCCTTTCAATAAGTAATCAACACTTTTTTTTCTCGGCCAGTTTCGGTTGAAAAAACGCGGGTTTTGTTGTGGGAGATACTGGAATATTCCTGCTTCAGCTTCTATAGTTTCAGGAAGCTCCGATAGGTGGCGGCGCTATATGTAGAACTCAAAATGGCGTCTGTAACGGAGGTGCTTTCCAAGCAGATAGCTATCGGCTACCATGGAGTTTATGTTGGCGGGAAACCAGAGATCACAGGTATTCATAGGCGCCTGCAGAATGCCTACGGAGACACAGCGGTTAACAAAAGCTCGGTGAGTCGTTGGGCGAGGCGTCTGTCATCATCGCAACAAGGTCGAGCAAATCTCTCCAATCTACCGTGTGCCGGCCAACTGCACACAGCTGTGGCTCCTGCAGTGCTGGAACGTGTGAACACTCT
This sequence comes from Schistocerca piceifrons, assembly GCF_021461385.2. Classification (NCBI taxonomy): domain Eukaryota; kingdom Metazoa; phylum Arthropoda; class Insecta; order Orthoptera; family Acrididae; genus Schistocerca; species Schistocerca piceifrons. The sequence goes on from NC_060138.1 coordinate 693,799,040, forward strand.
GATGCGGGGTGATCGACGGATCACAGTCAGACATCTTACTCCACAACTGGGCGTCTCTGTCGATGTTGTTAACACCTCGTCCACAAAACTTCATTGGACAGTTCTTCCTCAACCAACCTACAGCCCAGATCTCGTGCCTTCAGACTGCCACCTCTTTGGCCCAAAGAAGCACGCACTCCTCTGTGGGAAACAGTAAGTGAACGATATGGAGGTTATAAATGCAGCAAGATGGCTCCGACGTCAACCGGTAGAATGGTACCACGCGGGCGTGCACGCACTCCCAGCAAGGTAGCGTAAGGCGGAGATTTTGTTGAAAAATAGGGTTCTGTAACCAGAGGAGTGGAAAATAATATGGTGTATTGGAATCCTGAATAAAACCAACCTGATTTCAGAAGAACATGTGTTGCTTTACTTATTAAACGCCCTTCGTACCTGGGCTGAAAACTATGTTCCAGTTGCACTCCTGTGCAAGTTACTCTAAGTTTCTCAGATGGAATATTTGTGTTTTGCTGGGATCTTGTTTTAAGTGGTTCTTACAGTAGTATTTGTCCAACTCCTCCAAAGTGGCGTTAATATCTAGTTCCACCTGTTGGAAGGTCCCGCTTTGGGAGATGAACTTATGTATGTTATTAGGCTGGGGTTGATCGTTGGCGTAAATATTAAACAACAGAGGTGTCAACACACTGACCCGTGTAACCTGTTCTTTTGGATCCCCTATCGACTAAGCTTTGCGAAAAACCTTGTATTTTGAAGGATTTCTTGAATTATTTGTATGAGATGGTGATCCGTACTTATTCCACATACTTTGAGCAGGAGCATATGACGGTTGATTTTATCATAAGCTTCTGTTAGATCAATAAATACTGCCCTAGTGACTTTTCTTCAAACTAACCCGTCTTCAGTATGCTGACTTAGATTTAATACCTGTGCTGTACAGTCCTTACCAGATCAAAATCCAGCTAGCTGTACTATTCAGAGTGATTCGACCGCTTCTAAGAGTCTATTATATGTCATTCCTTCAAAGACAGAGATAGAGTGAACATCGGTCAGGCTGTTAGCATTCCGTCTTCATTAATGGTGAATCGCAGCATCGCTTCTTGTGTACATTACAAGGTGTTCTCTCATTACGAGCGGTTTTTTCAACGAACGAAGGATTACACAGTACCGTAAGTTATTACCAAATGCATTTCCAGTTGAAATTTGTATTTTGAAATGAGTGTGAACAAACTTTCAGTTCTGGTGCAGCAGCTTCATTATAAATCATGTTTAATTTTAATAACAGCCGTAGTTTGATGCGGCGACTGATCGACCAATTGATATTTTGTTACGGACGATCGTACACCATTCCAACTGCACTGCACACGAATTTCCTTTAGAACTTTTTAATCGATTGCTATCCGCTTACGATGACAAATATTTGGCTGACATAACTGCGTTAGAGTCGCCCCACCGATTAATTATCGAAAATTCGTTGCTGTCTGGTTCCTCTTCTCTTTTTCTGCTGTTTCCCGCATTGTAATCAGCAGTGGCGAACTGATTCTAGAATAAATAAAAAATTTAAATGCAAAAATTTGGACTACCACCAGCTATCCTCGATCTGCACGCAGTGACTAATAATGAACTATTGCTTACAAGTTTATGAGAACAGACACAGTCGCCACCAATGAATCTGTTTTTTGTATTCGGTGGCTCCCAGCGCAACATAAATGACCGACTTCGTGATTGTCCTAGAAACGTTCTCTGCTTTGAATGAAATCCTACATGTTTCCCGAACTACTAGAATCACTGACTAAAAGCTGAGGAGAGGCGAAGACGCCGTGAGGGGGTGTCCGCAAGTTCATGAATGAAACTTACCTGGAATTGGTCTGGTGTGCATATTATATATTCTGACATCTGTAGAATAATTCAGTCGAAATTTTTTAAAGTTTCATGCCTGAATATGACAGATAACAACATTTTCATTTTTTCGTTTTACATTGCAGTTACATTTGTAAATACGTTTTCTATGATTCCATAAATGATCCATCGCTGAAAATGATTGTAACTCAAAGAGGGAAGACCGAAGTCTCTAAACCGACCTTAAACGTGCTTTATGTGAGGTCGATGTGCAGAAATACGCATATCAACGCAGGGCTATATTATGCCAAGCCCTCCCAAGCACGTTTGATTTGACATTCTAGATGGCTGCGATCATGAACATTATCAGTTTTGACCTCGTCGCTGGAAATGTAGGGAAATTTTGTCCTTGGTAAAGGGCTACAGGAAGAAACTACAACCTGCGAGGTTCGACAAACAGCGAAAACCGGTACAAAGTGTTGCCCGTGGCCAGCCTACCGTTTGTCAGAGACAACGTGGGCTTTCTCGGACGTTCGTATGCCTCTAGAGCAAAACCCTGTCTTAGAAACCTGGTTTCTAGGCTCCCACTGTGACTTCCGTCGTAGCCAAAGGTCCAGAATCCCAGGTATCTCGCGGTGATGAAAAATAGACTAAACACGAACATTTTAAGACCAATTCAAACACAGATTCAGGCAGTCATGTTTGATCTCAGGTGTAGCGTTAGTTTTCTCGTATTTCCATATCTGGGCAATATACGTGTTCATTACTCATAGTGAATAGTCCAGGAAACAAAATCCCGGTTCTCATCGCCTATAATATTCTTGCAATACTCTCGCCTCTTTGCAGAGTCATGCGCACTACAACTTTCATTGACTGCGAATCTTCAGTTATTACAGGCGTCATATCGCAGACTGGACGATGTAAAATGAAATAGTTATTTAGTTACACACCATTTTTTATTTAGCCAACAATAAACCTTTCGGGTTATGTACTGAACTGCGCGTCAAAATTTGTTTATATTGTCTTAATCGAGCAACAAATAAAATGGTTCAAATGGCTCTGAGCACTATGGGACTTAACATCTGAGGTCATCAGTCCCCTAGAACTTAGAACTACTTAAACCTAACTAACCTAAGGACATCACACACAGACATGCCCGAGGCAGGATTCGAACCTGCGAACGTAGCGGTCGCGCAGTTCCACACTGAGGCGCCTAGAACCGCTCGGCCACACCGGCCGGCAATCGAGCAACACATGTGAAAACAGAGGCCTTGCGAAACTTACTTAGTGAACAAAATCAGAGTTTCCAGTAAACGCCTGGTTACGTTATTGGCTTTAAGGCTGACTAAAATGTGCATAGAGTTCTTGCTCCTCTCGGAACTTATTTCAGTGTATTGTAGTTATTGGTCCATACGCGTTCAAAAAGTTAGCGAAGTTTTCGTTACTTTCGACGTTATATATATATATCACTAGAAGAATGTACTGCACTTAAATGCGCGTTCACGTCAGCATTAACTTATTTATTTATCACTTTCAATAGTTATCATTGTTAGATATTTAAAGTGAGGTAGCAAGGGAAAAAATGGTTCAAATGGCTCTGAGCACTATGGGACTCAACTGCTGAGGTCATTAGTCCCCTAGAACTTAGAACTAGTTAAACCTAACTAACCTAAGGACATCACAAACATACATGCCCGAGGCAGGATTCGAACCTGCGACCGTAGCGGTCTCGCGGTTCCAGACTGCAGTGCCAGAACTGCGCGGCCACTTGGCCGGCTAGCAAGGGAAGAACTGAAAAAGGGAGACATGAAATAAGAATTGTAAACATGTGGAGATTGCAAAACTGAACAATTAATAAAGCATAGTAGTTCGCTGAAGTGAATTATTTGCGTACAAAAGTATCAAAATCTTGACCTATTTCTAAACAACGTCAGTTATAAAATACAACGTAGTATGCGTGCTTGTTGTATGACTCCTTAATCCTCACTGAAAGTGCGTCTTTTCTCAGAATACTTTGGGACGTATCAAGGCAGAATAAGTCTACTTCAGTTCCTTAAATATTTTTTTGTTTCCTGCTATAACGTAATACAAATATTAAGTATACCTAAAATCTTCACATTCTTACAGAAACTGTATTTCACTTAAGTTTGTTTTTTCACGATATTATTTACAGTCTACTGATGACAATATCCGTAAACAAAGTGCTCTACAAAATTCGACCCCGCTAATAATTCTCTGTTTTAGCATTGACGTACCGTAAATGAAAGCCCACTTTCTCCACTTCGTAACGAACATTTTACTTGATGTTTGAAAACAATTGGTGTTAAAAATTTTCATATTCTAGAATATTCGAATCTTAAAATATAACCCTTGCTAAATTTCAGAGTTATAATTCTGGAAGGAAGATTTGCGGTTTAACATCCCTTCGATAGAGACGTTATTAGACATGGTATAGTTCTGTAGGTCTAGTTTTGCTGAAGGCCCAGTTTTGCTGTTCCCAAAAATTTACAACTTTCCTAAGATAATACGTTAGTTTATGAAATATCCAAGTTATAAAAATATCCAAATTATAAAATGTAACCCTCCAGAAAATTATTGTCAGACTTTTGAATTCCCAATGCACATTAAAGTTCCACATCATAAAATTGTGGGCCAACCAATGATTTTATCATTTTATGATTACACAGCTTTTACATCAGCATGATTATATCACTACCTAGGTGATTCTTTTGGATTTTTTTTTACTTTTACTGTGTTACTTATTAATATCTAAAAGGTAGTACTCAAGTATTCTCCCATTTTCACATTTCTATAATGCACGCGTCTTTATACAGCCGTTGTGCACAGAGCCATAGTCAGTCAGTGGTTCGCATTCAACTAGCAAAGGTACTGTGTTATTAGTCAGTCGGTATTAACAATCGTAATGTAATGTAACGGGTCAGTTAGCCTGCATCCGGGAGTAATTATGTAAAGTTCTGTTCAAATCAACTTGTTCATTTGTACTGCCCTTTGCTAATGTTCTGTAAGCTATACACAGCCTATGTAGTTTATTGACCTGTGATTTCAAACTGAAAAACTTAATGAAAAGAAAGATGATCATTTAATGTGTTCATGAACAGTAAATACGAATGAAGTGGAAGTTAATGTTAACTGAATTGTGAACAATCATGTTAGAATTGGTTCGAGTTCTTAATAATCAACAAGAAGAAGTCATGCAGAAAAAGAAATTCTACAAGATTATAAAGGCACAAAAAAAAACATGACGATAACGTTACTGCTTCACATGGTCAATTTTTTGGAATACAAGAACTTCATTTTCAACCATAAAATTTATTTTTCTTGAGCGTACATTTATACAAGGATGACCGGTTTCTATTCATCAGACAATCGTTTTCAGAGCATTAAAATCTTATTATAATAAGTAAATCAAATATAGGCAAGGCAGGAGTCGTGGTAATATTGAATGGACTGGGGGAAAGGAATGATAAAGGAAGCCAAATGTAGAATTTTACACAGAGCATAATTTAATGATTCCCTACCATTTGATTTAAGAATCATGAGTGAACTGATGAATCATGAAGAGATCTGGAACACTGAAAGGTTTGAGATAGATTGTGTAATGTTATGATAGAGATCACGAAGCTAGATTTTAAATTGTAAGACATTTCCAGGGGCATATGTGGACTCTGATCATAATTAACTGTTCATGAACTGCGGACAAAAACAAACTGTCGAAAGGTAGGAAATTAAGGAATGGGGCCTGGATAACTTGAAGGAACCAGGGATTGTTGAGAGTTTCAGAGGGAGTGTAAACAACGCTGGAATGAAACAGGGAAATGGAATACAATAGAGTAATAATGCTTTGCTTTGAGAGATGAAATAAGGAAAGCAACAGAGGATCACTTAGGTAAAAAGACAAGGGTTAGTAAAAATCTTTGAATAGCATAAGCGGTATAGAATTTAACTGACGAAAGAAGAAAATGTAAAAATGCAACAAATGAAACAGGAGAAAGGGAATATTGACGTCTAAAGATTGAGACTTATGAAAAATAAAAAATACCTAAAAAAGAGCGGTTAGAGGACAAATACAAGACTCTAGAAACATGCGTAACTATGGGAAATATAGATGCCGCTTATTGGAAAATTAAAGAGCCCTTGGACAAAAGAGAAGCAGCTGTAAGAATATGAAGAGCTCAGATTGCAGGCCAGTACTAAGCAAAGGTTGAAGGATTATATGGAACGGTTGTATAAGGGAAACAAGCCTGAAGACAATATTATAGAAAGAGAAGAAGAAGCAGGTGAAGATCAGATGGAAGACGTGACTGCGAGATGAATTTAACAGAGCACCGAAACATTCAAGTGGAAACAGGAGCACCTGGAGTAAACGACATTCCCTCAGAATTATTGAGATTCTAGAGGGACTCAGCCACGGCAAGATTATTCCACCTCCTGTTGTGCAACATGTAGTTATGAGACAGGTGAAATGCACTCAGACCTCAGGAAGAATGTAGTAAATCCAGTTCCCGAGACGTCAGGTGCTGACCGTTGTGAATATTATGGAACCATCAGTTTAATAACTCATGGTTGCAAAATATAGACACGAATTATTTACAGAAGAATCGAAAAACGTGTAGAAGCCAACCTCAGTGATGATTAATTCCGGTTCTGGAAAAATGTAGGAACTCACGGGCCAGTACAGACTCTGCAACGTATCCTAGACGATAAGTTGAAGAAAAGTACATTTTCTTTTATGGAATTTGTCGATTTATAGAAATAATTGACACTGCTGATTAGACTGTACTCTTTGAAATTTTTAAGGTATCAGAGGTAAAATACATGGAGCGGAAGGTTACTTGCAACGTGTACAGAAACCAGACTGCAGTTATAAGATTCGAAGGATCTGAGAGGGTAGTAGTGGTTGAGAAGGGAATGAGATGGTTATAGCCTATCCCTTGTGTTACTCAAACTCTACATTGAACAAGAGCCTGTCGGGGTGGCCGAGCGGTTCTATGCGCTACAGTCTGGAACCGCGCGACCGCTACGGTCGCAGGTTCGAATCCTGCGTCGGGCATGGATGTGTGTGATGTCCTTAGGTTAGTTAGGTTTAATTAGTTCTAAGTTCTAGGGGACTGGTGACCTTAGAAGCTAAGTCCCATAGTGCTCAGAGCCATTTGAGCCATTGAACAAGAAGTAAAGGAAATTTAGGCGAATCTTAAAAGGGAACTAAATATCAGGGAGAAGAAATAAAAACCTCAATGTTTGGCGATGACATTGTAATTGTATCAAAGATGTCGAAGGACTTGGAAAAGCACGTCGACGAAATGGATAGTGTCTTGGAAAAGACTGTAATATGAATATCAACAAAAGTGAAACATGGTTAATTGAATATAATCGAATTAAATCAGGCAATACTTACGGAATCCGTTTAAGAACTGAGACATTAAAAGTAGAAGATGAGTTTAGCTATTTGGGCAACAGAATAACTGTTGATGGCAGAAAGAGAAAGGATATAAAATGCAGAAAGACAAAAGCAAACACAACATTTATGAAAAAGAAGAATTTGTTAACATCTAACATCAGCGTAAGAGTTACGATTTCTTTTCTGAAGCTATCTGCCTAGAGGTGACCTTAAATGGAAGAGAAACGAGGGGCGACAAGCAGTCGAGGCAAAAAGAGAGGTTTTTGAAATACGGTGCTATAGAAGAATGCTTAAGGTTAGATTAGTGGATCGAAAAACAAATTAGAAGATAGTAGTGAACCGAATTGGGTAAAAAATAAATTTATGGCGTAACTTGGCTGAAACAATGGATCGGTTATGACAAAAGAGGTCGGTTATATCTTAAGACATCAGGAAATAACCTATTTGGTAAGGGAAGGAAATGTGGGAGGTAAGAATTGTAGAGGGAGATCAAGAGATGAATACAGTAAGCAAATTCAGATAGATGTAGGTTGTGGCAGTTACGCAGAGATGAAGAGGCTTGCACAGGACAGGGTATCATGGAGACCGAAGACCACCATAACAACACATGTGTAACGAGCCATATTTAGTATAAGAACATTCTGTCTTATTAAAGCACTTTAACATAAATCTGTACTCCGCAAGTCATGTTACTGTCAATAGCAGAAGACAGTGTGCTCCTTTCACTTTTCCTTTTCCTATTCCATTCATGAACAGCGCCTTGGAAGAACGACTGTGAGTATGCCACAGAATGACTCCGAAGCTCCCTAATTTTGCAGTAATGGCGCATGTGAGAGACTAGTTGGATAATACGTTTCTCCTTTGGCATAGGGCGTCCTCAGCTGGAATTTTAAACCTAACAATTTTCTTATAGTATCTGTCATAGATTTTAGTGGACAGTTTGTTTCTAACGCAAGATCAAAACAAAAGAAAAATGGAGTGACGAATCGCACATCCGTTCTCTGAATTTTCTCTCTCTTCATTTAATTCATCATGGTAAAGCTCTCAAACTAACGTACACTTTTCACGTATCAACCTAACGAAAGATCTGCAAGTGACCTCCTTCTGAACTCTGTCATTTGTCCTCCCCGAATTAAATTAATGTTAATCGTTCCGTCTGTCCTATTGCTGGATATAGCTCCACAGATATTTTATGAATAAGGCTGGTTCCACTGATTAACTGACGATAATGCTGTCAAGTTAACAGCGTCTTTGTGCCACTTCACTCACATCATTTATATTTTCTTATCTCGGGTATCAGCTGCCAAATTGACCACAAGGTGTTGACCATCTGAGAGTCTCCTTGCATTTCATGATAATTTTTTAATTACACAGCTTAGTTCTATATATCGAGGAAAGCGAGACATTGGTTGAGACAGAGGAAACTCATCTCCAAGCAAGAGAAGTGTTTAAATCGCCATCTGGTCATGGTGTTTCTGCAAATCGTTTCAGATGCATGCCAGGATGATTCCTCTAAATATGTCACGACAGGTTCTTTTTCCACTCTTGTCCAACTCAACCAGTGCATCGTTTCTAACGACCTCAACGTCGACAGTTTCAAAAATTTACGTTCTCTCTCCGTCTTTGTAACATCAGAAGTCGCCCTGTGATTTCAGTGCACATATCTATACCTAATTCAGCTGCTGACATCTTGCAATTCATGTCCCTATTTTCTTCTCTTCTGTGTCAAATTCTGTTTCGCGTACACTTTTGCATTAGAATGTTGTAATAAATTTATGGAATATTTCTATTTTTCTTGCTAAACTAATAATGCGTCGCTTCTTAATTATTTATGGAGTTGTTTCGACTTTTAATTAATTATTTTTACAATCTAATTAGTCTACAAAGAAACATTTGTCATCTCTGATATTTTACTAAAAACGCTAATTGCCTTTCGCTTCCAGCTGCACCGTTTGCTCACGGAAGTGGTTCCGCGAGTAGCAGCACTTAATAATTTATATCCCGCCGCTCCGAGAAATGTACACTCTGGCTATATCTCGGCACATAATGGGATTACAAAGACCTGAGTGTCAGCTATGACTGCTCCATTAGCGGAACACCGCCCAGTGGCGTCTCGTGTTATCCTGTGAGCGAGCACTAAATTAATCCAGAGCTCCCAGCTGCGCCTCTATTAACTGTTTTGAGTAGTTTCTCAGCTATTACTAGGCATGCAGTTGGGTCAGAAAAGACCAAAGATTTATATGAGCGAATTGCAAGCACTTAATCCTCACTAGCCCAATACACAAAAGGAGTATTGTGTGAGGAATTCTGTTTTCTATTAATGAAAAGTAGTGGTTAATTGTAAAATTAATAAAGTCAGAGCAGAATTGTTAACCTAAGTAAACATTACTTAGTTACATTACTCAGTAAAACAGTCATTAATGACTGAATATTTTTCTACGCACGTTCTTTACAAACAGAATTAATGTCATACATTCAGCCTGGAAGTGCTCATAGGAAAATTCTGAGTTGCAACCGATCTTCGTCAGTAGCGTGCAAGAAAATAGTCGCACCTCTTCACCAAGTCCTTGTGAGAGCGCAAGTTCTCTTGTTACCTGTCATAAACAGAAAATGACGATGCGGTAGTAAGGGAAGTAGAATCTAGAAACCATTTCCACATATTTCGTTAATAGTAGGGCCGCCAATGACCGACTTACGTCGGACGATTAGTGTCTCTAGGAGAGATTGGTTTAAATGAGGCATTGTTCATAAATACACCATTTATTCGCATACGAGTTGCGTGAGAAAAGTAATGAGCAACACCACAACACTGCGGTCGATCTGGCAACGCTATGTTCCTCTACTGATTTAGACCGGTATGTTCATTCCTTTCAGATGCTCAGTCCGAGTTTCAGCTCCGTACAGCGATCACGTGATTTTTTTATAGCGCAGTGAATGAAGTTCTTTTTTCGTTAAGAAAATGGAACAGGGGAATTTAGAGCTACTTTATGCCGTGTACTTTTGAGTTAAACTTCGGAATCCGCGAGTGCGACCTGTGAAAAGCTGAAACACGCCTATGGGAAACATTCCTCACCAAGACCACAAATTTTACACTGGTGTGAATCACCTTTGAAAAGCCCAGAACTCGTTAAAGATGAACCTCGCTCAGGAAGACCTTCAACTTCAAAAACCGACGAAATCTTCGGCCGCGTGTGTGCTCTTGTGAGACCAGATCGACATTTAACTTCCATCATGCATCAATATTTTATCGAACTTTTGCCCATGCGAAAGATTTGTGCCAAGATGATGCCGAGAAACCTCACAACGGAGCAAGAGGACAATCGAAGAAACATGGCCGTTGATGTTCTTAAGAAGATTTTTGGATACGATTCTGAAACAAAGTGGTAATGTGAGGAGTGGCACATCGGGCCATCTCCTCGACCGAAAAAAGATCGAATGGCCAAAACGAAGATCAAAACAATGTTGATTTGCTTTTCCCACAGTAAAAGTATCGTACGTAAAAATTTTATTCGTCCAGGACAAACTGACAACCAAGTGCTTTTACAAAGATGCCCTTCAAGGCACACTAAAAAGGTGACGAGTAAAACCGGACATTGCAGACAAGTGGATGCTGCATCATGACAACGACCCATGTCACACCGCCGCTTCCATAACGGAATTTTTTACCTCAGAAGGCATTCCTGTTGTTCCACTGCCCTCCTATTCACCTGATCCGAAGCCTTGCGACATTTTTCTTTGTCCGAAATTGAAATATGTCTTAAAAGGACGTCATTTTGGGACTCTGAAGAACATTATTCAAAAGAATGTGTCCGACATGTTAAAGATCTACGGTTGAAGCCTTTCAACACTGCTACCGAGGCTGGGAACAATGACTCAGCCGGTGTACAGCCGCCGAAGGGGACTACTTTGAAGGGGACAATATTGTTCTTTGAAAGAAGATAAAAGATAGTTTGGCAGATGAAAAAATCAATCTCATTATTTTTCTCAGACACCTCGTATAAATAAATGAGATACGTGACATAAGGATCATACATTCTAACTCTGTATGCCATTAAGGAATAGCACAGTGGTTTTTTCTCAGACCAACCTCCCGGTTGGGAACGACCGGAATAGCATAATACGAACAACAGTCGCCACGCTTGTGTCTCTCACTATGTGTACAGACATTTGCTAGTACCCCTGCCCTCTCCCCCCCCCCCCTCCCTCTGACTGCTGGCTCCTCCCCGTCCTTAATAATCACCAACTTTAGCACCTAACTAAACTGTAGAATAAAAGACTTTTCTTGGAACACTTTTATTTTTAAAATGATGCCAGATGAATGACATTTAGTTTGTGTGTGTGTGTGTGTGTGTGTGTGTGCGTGTGTGTGCGTGTGTGTGTGTGTGTTTTAGAATGAATGACGAATGGATTCGTCGTGCATCGCAAGTGCTACCCACAACTTCTTCTCAGCTAAGAAAGCTAACTATCCACAGAGTGGACAGATACTTGTTACAAAACATACTTGACCTGCATCACTCGTCTCCATTGCGGCATTTGCTTGACTCGCACACTGCTAACCCATTTAAAACCAACCAACTTCAAATGTGTGCATTATGCTTACTGTTCGTAAATCACTTAATTGCTGCACTCCATATTTATAAACTGGCAGAAACTGGAAGACTTTAGGCTCTTAATACTTCGTGACTGACCAAAGCCATTAATGCCGGCCAGGGTGGCCGAGCGGTTCTAGGCGCTACAGTCTGGAACCGCGCGACCGCTACGGTCGCAGTTTCGAATCCTGCCTCGGGCATGGATGTGTGTGATGTCCTTAGGTTAGTTAGGTTTAAGTAGGTCTAAGTCTAGGGGACTGATGACCTCAGAAGTTAAGTCCCATAGTGCTCAGAGCCATTCGAACCATTTTAAACAGCCATTAATAGAAATAATAACAACAATACTGTGTACAGGACTATGGTACATTTATGTAGTTACTGCTGAGTCGTGCTGTCAGTTAATTCATTTATCTATTGCGAAGCCAGTAATGAAACAATTTACGGACTACTGCAGGTACTATCAGCAACTTGGAGAAGGCATTTTCTTGAGATATTTGGTTTTTGTTATGTATACGAACATGTCTCATTTTTATTATCAGCGATGTACTGGGCAAAGCACATCATATGTGTGTAGTGCGTGGACTATGTGAGAAACCTGTAACTCCACCGCTGATAACTGAGTAAAAGTAATTATTGATAACTTATGGTCTCAGTATTTGAGTCTTAGGTAGTTGTGATAATAGTAATGATATAATTTAGTTTACTGACTGAAACAGAATCGAATCTTTTAGTTCTTACCGCCCGCTGTGGCCGAGCGGTTCTAGGCGCTTCAGTCTGGAACCGCGCAGCCGCTACGTCGCAGGTTCGAATCCTGCCTCGTGCATGGGTGTGTGTGATGTCCTTAGGTTAGTTAGGTTTAAGTAGTTCTAGGTTATAGGGGACTGATGACCTCAGATGTTGAGTCCCATAGTGCTCAGAGCCATTTGAAAAATTTTGTTTAGTTCTTACACCTCAGGAAATTTGATTTTACCCCTCAGAGGGTAATTACCCGAGGTTGGAAACCTCTGGAACAGCAGAATACGAACAACAGTCGCCATGCTTGTGGTCCACATTATCTGACCACAACACGTCACATAGTATAACGTTCAGAAGCTCTCAGAAACCAAACTTAAAATGCTAAACTTATAGTCCAAATCGAAAAATGAATCACTGAAGTTACAGGTACGTGAGAGAATCACCCAAAAATGCCTAAATTATTACATCTCCGCTTGTAAATGAGTAAAAAATAAGATAAACTTTTTACAAAAGCCTACAGTAGAACCATGTTGACTTGGGTCAATATCCCCTGAGAGATACAGGGAAATTAGTGTTAGCAAAACAGGAGCTATAAGTGATTCCTAGGGACAATGAAATCAATGTCGTCCTGAGTCCGACTGATTACCTGCAAGAAGGATGGCTTGGTTCTCGCCTAAGTTATTTACTGTTTTTCTTGTTTACTTACATAAAAAGTTAACTTAGCCTACATATATATTAATTAATCCACAACCTGGTCGACCATGCTCCATGTTCGTGAATTTCGGCTCTATTAAAATCAATAACTAAACATTAAGTGACAATGAAGCCTTCCCCGACGGCGTTATTTTATAAAACATTTTCGGACTCTTTGCCGACAAAGGGCGTAGAAGCCCTTGAGCACCTCCTTGAACATACGAACAGCAGGCACCCAAACATTCAGTTCACTGTCGAGACAGAGAAACGAGGAATGCTGCCATTTTTATGTGTTTTGGTACAACGGAAATCGGATGGACGTCTAAGTCCCTCAATATGTAATGCTACAGAAACGAAGGAATATAATTGATGCATCATCATGTGAATGTTCAACGTTTTCACGTTTTCTTTTCTTGGAGAACGCCAACTTCATATCACGTGCACCATAGCCGTTCTTTCGAAAAACTTACTTCAGATGATTAATCCTGAATTCAAACGGTCCTCGTCAGAAACAGCTTTTGTTTTGTGTACCAACGTATTTAAAACTGCTCTCTTCTGTACTGGATGTTGAAAACTCTGGGCGTGAAGTTAGAAATGAGTGTGCGTCGGCTTGGCAGTAACGCATTTGAAAATGCACTAATGCATGGAATAATGCAGGGAGCGAGGTAAGATTGATACATATTCCTGAAATGACATGGGGTTTTATTGAAATCGAAAACGAGCAAAAAACTGGCCAACAGATGGCTCTGGACAGCAACACGTCTGTGATGCCGCATGAATCGTGTATTAAAATGAGCTACCGAAATTGCTACGAAAATCCTGGAACTGTCGTGGTAAATCCGCGCTACATGACAAGAAAGTGAAGGTGTGATGTGAATTTACCCCATCGATCGTGGACAGGCCCTTTTTCTTCAAGGATAGGGAAAGCCGCCACTTCCGTCACACTTGGCCTCCCAGGTTTCCAGACCGCAGTCTGTGTGATTATTGGTTGTGGGGTAACCTGAAGGCGCAAGTCGACCCCGATCACCCGACCTTCTAAGAGATGCTAAAAGACAACATCCGACGGCAGTTTCTCACCATACGTACTGACATGTTGTACAGTACTGTTCACAACATTGTCCCTCGCATACAAGTACTTCGCTATAAAGAACATCATCTCTTGTAAAAGTCAATTGTTATGCTAATTATTCCTTTTGTATCATAGAAAGCGGTATCTGTTGGGCATTTTGTGCTCTTTTATTGGGTTTCAGTAAAACTCCACGTCATTTCAAGAATGTGTGACAACTGTTACATCTCTGCCTACATTATTTCGTAAGACTTGAACTTTCAGATGTTAACGGACTCATAAAAGCTCCCATTATTTACGGGTCGTAGAGGTCGTGATTTCTGAGGACGGATTCGTAGATAGAACTGTTAAGGGTGGCTCCAACATGATTTGATGATGATTGGTTTATGGGGCGCTCAACTGCGCGGTCGTCAGCGCCCGTACACACACACACACACACACACACACACACACACACAGGTATGGCTCTGAGCACTATGGGATTTAACATCTGAGGTCATCAGTCCCCTAGAACTTAGACTACTTAAACCTAACTAACCTAAGGACATAACACACATCCATGCCCTAGGCAGGATTCGAATCTGCGACCGTAGCGGTCGCGCGGTTCCAGACTGAAGCGCCTAGAACCGCTCGGCTACTTCGGCCGGCTGCGCCCGTACAAAATCCCAATTTTTACACAGTCCATTTTCTTTTCACAATCCAATCTAGGCACTCTCACAGATTATGATGACGATGAAATGATGAGGACAACACAAACACCCAATCCCCGGGCAGAGAAAATCCCCAACCCCTCCGGGAATCGAGCCCGGGACCCCGTGATCCAGAGGCAGCATCCAACATGGTTTGCTGATCCTAGAGAACGTCAAAAAAAAAAACAGCTGAGAACACTTGCCCCTTCCAGAAATAGTTGCAGTTTGTTTCATCAAGTGTTTCAAGGCAGGTATAAACTGACGTACGTCAACGCTATAGAGGACAGGCTCATTACAGAAAGTTATCCATCGCCAACTAGGGGCAATCCAGTGTCGTTGTGGTTGGTAAAGATAATTTTTCTGGTAATCTCGATAACATGGTGGCAAATAACTCTATCTTACGACAGGGAATGTCTATTAGATTAAATTTTTTGGCACAATTAACGTGTGACGTGATCAGATGCCGAGGTGGCTCGGCGAGGATAAGTCGCAAAATGCGCCAGTGGTGTATTAGAGCTAAATGATTATGAATGTCCAAAATGTTATAAATTACTATGAAGGATTAATATTCCGCACTGTCATGGGAAAGGGTGCACTTTTTTGAAACGCCGCAGTCTGGCCAGAAGCGGCCATGCTGTATTTGGCAAACAAAGCCACCACTACCGTAAACCGCCAGCCGACCGTTGTGACTGAGCGGTTCTAGGCGCTCCAGCCCGGAAATGCGCTGTTGCTACGGTCGCAGGTTCGAATCCTGCCTCGGGCATGGATGTGTGTGATATCATAAGGTTAGTTAGGTTTAAGAACACTACTGGCCATTAAAATTGCTACACCGCGAAGATGACGTGCTGCAGACGCAAAATTTAACCGACAGGAAGAAGATGCTGTGATATGCAAATGATTAGTTTTTCAGAGCATTCACACAAGGTTGGCGCCAGTGGCGACACCTACAACGTGCTGACATGAGGAAAGTTTCCAACCGATTTCTCATACACAAACAGCAGTTGACCGGCGTTGCCTGGTGAAACGTTATTGTGATGCCTCGTGTAAGGAGAAGAAATGCGTACCATCACGTTTCACACTTTGACAAAGGTCGGATTGTAGCCTATCGCGATTGCGGTTTATCGTATCGCGACACTGCTGCTCGCGTTGGTCGAGATCCAATGACTGTTAGCAGAATATGGAATCGGTGGGTTCAGGAGGATTCCAACGGTCTCGTGTCACTAGCAGTCGAGATGATAGGTATCTTGTCCGCATGGCTGTAACGGATCGTGCAGCCACGTCTCGATCTCTGAATCAACAGATTGGGACGTTTGCAAGACAACAACCATCTGCACGAACAGTTCGACGACGTTTGCAGCAGCATGGACTATCAGCTCGGTGACCATGGTTGCGGTTACCCTTGACGCTGCATCACAGACAGGAGCACCTGCGATGGTGTACTCAACGACGAACCTAGGTGCACGAATGGCAAAACGTCATTTTTTTGGATGAATCCAGGTTCTGTTTACAGCATCATGATGGTCGCATCCGTATTTGGCGACATCGCAGTGAACGCACATTGAAAGCATGTATTTGTCATCGCCATACTGGCGTATCACCCGGCGTGTTGGTATGGGGTGCACATTGGTTACACGTCTCGGTCACCTCTTGTTCGCATTGACGGCACTTTGAGATATGTTACGACACGTGGCTCTACCCTTCATTCGATCCCTGCGAAACCCTACATTTCAGCAGGCTAATGCACGATCGCATGTTGCAGGTCATGTACGGGCCTTTCTGGATACAGAAAATGTTCGACTGCTGCCCTGGCCAGAACATTCTCCAGATCTCTCACCAACTGAAAACGTCTGGTCAATGGTGGCCGAGCAACTGGCTCGTCACAATACGCCAGTCACTACTCTGTGGTATCGTGTTGAAGCTGCATGGGCAGCTGTACCTGTACACGCCATCCAAGCTCTGTTTGAGTCAATGCCCAGGCGTATCAAGGCCGTTATTACGGCCAGAGGTGGTTGTTCTGGGTACTGATTTCTCGGGATCTATGCACCCAAATTGCATGAAAATGTAATTACGTGTCAGTTCTAGTATAATATATTTATCCAATGAATACCCGTTTATCATCTGCATTTGTTCTTGGTGTAGCAATTTTAATGGCCAGTAGTGTAGTTCTGCCGGCCGGGGCGGCCGAGTGGTTCTAGGCGCTACAGTCTGGAACCGCGCGACCGCTACGGTCGCAGGTTCGAAACCTGCCTCGTGCATGGATGTGTGTGATGTCCTTAGGTTAGTTAGGTTTAAGTAGTTCTAAGTTCTATGGGACTGATGACCTTAGAAGTTAAGTCCCATAGTGCTCAGAGCCATTTGAACCATTTAGTAGTCTAGTTCTAAGTCTAGGGGACTGATGACCTCAGATGTTAAGTCCCATAGTGCATTTGAACCATAAACCGCCGGAACAAGGAAGTCTGTGGTGCTCTGGCTCGATCCAAATAAGTGAATTCCGTGAGAATCAGCGTCTACTGTTGCCGAAGTCTGAATGGTCGCCACATCGATGAGAGCAACTTTACCTTGAGAAAGTTCATATCGTCCAAAGCTGGCTCACGCCGTGAAGAACCGTTCAGTGAACCAGGCGGGCAGACTGCGAATGATGCAGATGGATGCCCCTGAAACTGCTCTGTCAAATCCAACTACTTCACAAACAGCAAGAAGTCTAAGGGCAAGAGAGTCCCCGCCGAGAAGTGTGTCTTCTTCGTCTCTCTGCTGTTAAGTGAAGTTATCGCTTCTCTAGTGAATTTAGAACTGCGTCACTTGTGCCTGCTGTACTCGCAGTCTGCGTCTGTAAATTACCCATCAGTGAGAAAAATTTCGCCCAGTTCTAACCAATGGCGTAATTGTAATATCATTCTTCAATCGGCCGGATTTTCACCTGCGCTGACCGAGAATTTCAAGATTACGATCCTACGTCGTCGTCTCACTTCTTCACTCCCTCAGTTCCTGGTATTTCCGCGTTCAAAAATTCAGAGAATGGCTCCTGGCCTCTCACTCTAGCTGCTTTTACGAACACCCAATACGTTTCTTTCTTGTCCATGGATCGAAAAAAAAATATCGCCTTTCCCACCGGGTCTCGCCTTCGTTTTGTCAGAAAGCACGAACACTAAGCGGTGAAAAACGCACGAAATGAATTTAAATAGTTTGGCTCCTTTAGGGAGATAAAGGGAGGTAGCGACCTGTTCCAGAGGGTCTCACTTCTATCTGCCTACTGAGAGCTAACTGGGAAAGTTATAATGCCCTCAGCAGAAAGCACTTTGACGCAAGGGCCTAGTTGTAAAAGGCCGTTTATTTGCTGGGGTGAGTTTCCACGGGTCACTGTTTTTAGCGTTCAGCTAGACTCTCTTATTGTGCACTGTTTTCTAAAGCATGGGGAAAAGTTTGCTTCGGGCGCCAGGGCGACGCCGAGCCAAAATGATATGGTCTGGCAGCCTAACTGTCATGCCTGGCTTGGCTAACAGCTCTCTCCCCAGGTCGGTCAGTTCTTCAGAAATCGCGCTGGTCCCCATGGAGTAAAGCAGGCATCTCGGGTTACGTCCTGTCTAACCACTGGCTTTCCAAAAACTTAGCTCACACAGACGGAAATTCCACCATTGCACGTATAGAAGCCCAATTAGAATACAGTGAAGAAGATTAAAAGATGACTTGACGTTAACAGTCACTATTGTTAATCTTGTAGTTCGAATTAAAAATAAGTTGATCGGTTTTAAAACACCTTTAATCGAAGATTAATTGCAGTTGCTTATTAAAACTGAGAATTGTGAAGTTGGAAATTGCTAGATGTTTTTCCTCCATCATCTATGCACCTTTTCTCGCATGTTGTCCGTACAGTAGCAATTGTTGGCGATAACGTAAGCGATACAGAGTTGTGTGCTGGCTGGAATGAGACAGATGTCGGACCACTGATAGCAAATTATAAATCCAACAGAGAAAGAACTGGATTTGGCCACGTCTTCGTCCCTCTCAAAAGAGCTGTACTTCGCACTCTAACTGAGGTTCAACACCTGAACGAAGTGTTCCGTAACAACAGATAGAGTGAAGCCTTGACTGGAAGGGCATTCAAGGAAAGAAAAGATACTACAAATCAGAAAGAAAATGGGACCCCCATCAGGCCTATAGTGAACTGTAGTAACAGCCCAACATTCAAACTCAACAAAATGCTCTTCAGAATTCTCAAAGAAGCATACACTTTCAACAATGAGAGAACACTTAAAACACACAACAGAATTTACGCAACATGTCAAAAACATAGAAGTACCTGATGGAGCCACAATTGCCTCATTTGACATACAAAACCTTTATTCCTCTGTGACAATAGATCCCACACTACAGATAATCTATGCCAACCTACAAGAGCACAAAAAAATCCCTTCAAATCACATTACTGAACTAATGGACCTGCTTGAATTCACATTTTCACACGGCTATTTTAAATTTAACAATAAAATCTACAAACAAGCAGATTATCTGGCAATGGACTCGAATCTTTCCGGATTGCTAGCTGAAACATTTATAAGTAACTTAGAAGACAAAATCCTGGATTCCAATCACCACCTCCCCAAAAATATCATCTACTACTACAGATATGGAGATGATACCATCATCTTAATCAAAGGCACTAAAGATGACATCAGTGAGTTGAACCTGTTATTCAACAACTCCCATGAAAACATGAAATTCACAGTTGAACAAGGAATAACAGACATCAGTTTGAAATTTATCGGAAACCTACCACAACACATACTACAAACCACAACTCCTCTTGTCACCCCACAGCCCACAAAATGGCAGCATTCCGTTACATAATCAATAGAGATATCCAACTACCACCCTCTGAAGACAAATGTGTTGTTAAAACAACACGCGACAATTTGTTTCTAGACGCGGCCAAGAAAGGGTAGCACGCAACGGCACCGATGCGTACACCTCGCTGGCTCACGCCGAACTCCGCTTTATGTACATGATCAACGGTATGGGAGTGGATATGACACAGAAATTCTCTGATATACGTAGAAAGTTGATTGATTTCAAGGTAAAATTCAGTGTTGTCGGTAAAACATTGATTTAGGTTCTATTCCACTCGTAAATGGAATGCGACGTGAATGACTATGTACCCCTGCAGCAGCAGTGACCCATCTTGTCTTCTCTGTCCTTACATGAAATATACGTTTACTGTGGTACATAGTTCCACAGTACTGCGTGGGTACCTGTGGTAGCGGTAGTCGGCAGGACCACGTTACACTATCCGTACTCAATTTTGAATAAGGCACTACTGTGGAAGGCCATCGAGTTGGCACTGCAATCTGTCTGAGAACGCAGCCTCCTGTGAGACATTGCCAGCAGCCGGCTTGAGCATGAGTTAGCGGCGTTCCTGTAAGCTATGGAGTGGTTGTCGACTGGTGCGCAGTGTCTCATCGGCAGTGGAGGCGAGGCATTGTCAACATGTGGCTCTCTCCAGCGTAGTGCAGAGTATGCTTAAATAAAAACGTGGTTGTCCCCATCCCACCCTATGCTACTACACACACATGGCAGCTTCGAGTGTTTGACTACTGTGCAGGTTGCATCAGTTGTAAGTAGGCTGTTTAGGTTTTTATATTGGTAACGCCACGTAGCGCTCTGTATGAAAATCACTGGCTGTGCTGTGTGCAGTCTGTGGCTGGTTTGCATTGTTGTTGGCTATTGTAGTGTTGGGCAGTTGGCTGTTAACAGCGCGTAGCGTTGCGCAATTGGAGGTGAGCCGCCAGCAGTGGTGGATGTGGGGAAGTGAGATGGCGGATTTTTGAGAGCGGATGATCTGGACGTGTGTCCATCAGAAACAGTACATTTGTAAGAATGGATGTCATGAACTGCTATATATAGTATGACTTTTGAACACTATTAAGGTAAATACATTGTTTGTTCTCTATCAAAATCTTTCATTTGCTAACTATGCCTATCAGTAGTTAGTGCCTTCAGTAGTTTGAATTTTTTATTTAGCTGGCAGTAGTGGCGCTCGCTGTATTGCAGTAGTTCGAGTAACGAAGATTTTTGTGAGGTAAGTGATTTGTGAAAAGTATAGGTTACTGTTAGTCGGGGCCATTCTTTTGTAGGGATTATTGAAAGTCAGATTGCATTGCGCTAAAAAATATTGTGTGTCAGTTTAGTGTTGATCAGAATAGGTAATGAGCGAAATGTCTGAGTACGTTCAGTTCTGCTCAGCTGTTTGAAAATCAAATAACGTAAGAGATTTATCAGCACAGTAATTCAATAAGTTTTCTAAGGGGACGTTTCACAGTGACCTATACAGTGTTAAAAGTTAGGATAAGCGCTCTATTTCTGATAACTGGGGTAGGGGATAACTAAGGTAGGGTAAAATGTTTATGGTAACTTCCCTGTGAATCCGCTTCGAAAAATCGATTTTTTCGTTTTTCATCTTAAATTGATGTTCAGAATATTTTGAACAAAATGTTGGTTAAAAGAACTGAATTGGACATCAGGAAGTAGTTTAGAAATCAACTAAAAGATCTCTTGGTGTGCTCCCACACACATCTTTCCACAGTGTTGTCATTAGACTCATGTTCGGGAAACATATACTATATAACTGTTTTTAAAGTTGACAGGTCTGTTAGAAGATGTGCTTTAACATACTCTTTCGTTTCACTTGTATAATTTTGTCATTATTGAAAGTTATTATGCCTTTGATTTGTTTTAATGTGGTGTAGTTAGCAGGTGTGGAGTTCTAGAGTTGGTATGAATATATGTACTATACTTAATATGAGACAATCACTGTTGGTAGAAGATGCCACTAGAGTGACCGACGCTGAAAAGTGGGTCCTTGAGGCAACTAAAAAGGTAAAAATAACAAGGATAAAGAACAAGAAGAAGAGAAAAGACGAGAAACTTGTAAACCAAGAAGATTATGCAACTGGAGTTATTAAGAAGTAACATTAATTTTGATTATCAGTGTAAATATTTGTAAAATAAAAAAAGCTTGTGACTAAAACGACATGATTGTAATCTACTTTTCAGGCAGACATGTCGCTAATGTGTACTTAAAGTTTCGAACATCTAAGTAATATAGTTAGTCATTGCATAAACTCCAAGTATGGATCGGCACATAAAAAATATAATTTACTGTGTATCAA
Organism: Schistocerca piceifrons; assembly: GCF_021461385.2. Taxonomy (NCBI): domain Eukaryota; kingdom Metazoa; phylum Arthropoda; class Insecta; order Orthoptera; family Acrididae; genus Schistocerca; species Schistocerca piceifrons. The sequence goes on from NC_060138.1 coordinate 693,821,230, forward strand.
AATATTCTGTAAGAAAACTCCTAGTGCCCTACAATTTTCATCCTAGTAAGAGTTAACGTTTTTTAGTTACAGCTGTGTAAACTTCCTGAAAATTGTTAATATTTTTCCAATAGTTTGCAGGCAAGCAAGTTTAAACTGTAATGTCAGAGAGGTGCAGGGAAACTGTTTACAATTTCATGTCAGAGTGGACGGTATGTGCGATATAAGGGGAAAACCCAGTATCGATACTGACAACCATGACTGCTATAAATAAATAGCCTTTCTACCTGCTGGGGAAAACATGTTATGTGGTGTTTCGTATCAACAAAGTACTTTGGCTGTAAATAGTAGTCAGTTTCACACTGGTTACTACCTGTAGGGTGGAAAATAAGTTCATGTATCCTAGAAATACCGAATAGGTTCAGAATTGCAGGGGAAAAACACTCCTTTGGCTAACACACAGGTTTGGACATGCAAGGGGAAAAACATGTTTCGTCTTATGTGGGACTATGTCCTTTGTCTCAGAACTGGTACAGGGGAATGGGGCAGATAATTTTGTACTTCCGACTTATCTTTTAATGATGTCATAGGAAATCTGGCAACAATTCACTTTGCCCCAGAACTCTCACTGTCATACTACTATCGTTAATTCACAGAATGTACTATCTGTAATCATGTAAGTAATATATTATCATACAAACAATACATCGAAGGAATACGCTTTTCTTTTAGGTACTAATTTGTTTTCAAAAATTTATTAAATGAATAACTGTCATTCATATACGATACAATAACTTCATTGTACTTCTTGTCGAATTCAGTTATTGGTACGTGAAACGCCTTTTTTATCCACACTGCAGGCCGCTTTACGGTGTCTGGGGCAGGGACTTTGTCAACCACTGTCATTGCTGGAAAGAAGACCTGTTGGTAAACCACTGTGTGAACTCTATTCTCTCTAACATTATCATGATGGTCTTTCAGCGAGATGTACGTGGGAGGAAGCAATATATTGATTCACTCTTCTATGAAAGTACGCTCTCGGAATGTCAACAATAAATCTTCCCGTGGTGCAGTACACTGGATGAGTAATTACGTGCTAATTGAACGAACCTTTGACGAAACGCGCAGCTTTCCTTTATTAATTCCACCAGGTAAGGGGGCCAGCTAAACAGCAATATTCCAGTTTCGGTTTGAATGTGTTTTCTGTAAGCTACCTTCTTCTTGGATGGACTGCACTTCCCGAGAATTCTTCCAACGAATCGCTGTCTGGCATCTGCCTATCCTGTGATTAGTGTTTAAATCGCTTTCCACTTTAAATCGCCATGTACAAGTTTTAATAGATATGAATGTTTCCAGTGATTGTTCGGCAGTCGTGTAGTCAAATGATAACGGCTCTTGTCGTCTACTTAAGCACAATACATTATGTTCGTTTAGTTGATGGTCAACTGTCAAACAGTGCATCAAGTGTCAATCCCGTCCCCGCGTGACCGTTGCCCACGTGCGGAACTGGTTCCCACGCGCAGGACAGAGAGAGGGCCAGCGTCATGTTTGAAACTGTCGAACTCACCTCCCTAAGAGCATCAAGCATCCGTCTTTGTTTCCGCATGATACCCAAATATCCAAAGCCCTACTAAGTTAAATCTATCGCTCTTTTTTCTTACTCGTATGTAGGCCGCTTACTTTATAATGGAATCTGAGTAGGATGTTATATGAGCTAAGACTCTCCTCTTTTCAAATTGTATTTTTTGTCTGTTCTCCAGGCACTGTTCAGCCATAGCCAGCTTCTCCAACTCCCTTTGTTTAATGTGTCGCTTACGATCAGCACAATAACCAGCAGCAGTGCATCCTATGCAGATGCTGATGCATTTGCAGGGGACTTCATAAAATACCAGGCACTGGAATATCTTCTGTAATGGGGTGTAACATACATATTGTATCTTGGGGATGGGCCAGTATTACGGGTCTCAGTCCATGTCCCTGCAACACGCGTCTTATCTCGCTGGTCGATGCCCAACAGTATGGAAGAAATGCAGCCGGCTTGTTCTCTTCCGCCAATTCACGAGGCTTTCTTCATCGGTGGCACTTGAATGCGTTTGCTGTGTCACCACGGCTGTAATCAGTTTCCCTGATCATAGTCTCAAATGATGCAGATCAGACTGTAGATGGTAATCGTCATATATAACCTTTGCTCTGTGAACTAACGTTGTCAGGACCGCTTGCTTGTGTACAGGAAGGTGAAAACTATGTGCGTTCAAGTACCTGACGTTGCTCGGTCCCGCGGTGGGCCGGAGCGACTATGAGCTGCCCAGCTCGCATTCCCGCGTATGCATGCGTCATTTTGGCCATCTCTGGAATGTTCCAGACGCTTCTGTCGCCCTTATACATAGTGGTCAGAAACAATCTGAAAACCTTGTAAGGGTGTTGCAGGGTAGGTTGTGCTGAGGAATAGTTGTTAAGAAAGAATTCGAGTTGATTACCATTGAAATTAGCCCATCAGGCCGTTGCGCTCGCAAATTTAAGCGACCTGCCAGAGACAGTGTTACCAAACGCATTCTTCATTTGCTTTCCTAAAACTGAATAAGAGAACGATACAATAAGTGGATGTGGGATGGTAGTAAGGAACAAACCCGATCTAAATCTTGAGCAGTCTCGTGCGCTGCCATCTACGTTATGAGAACAACTGACACTGTATCTGGCGGGCCACTTCAATGTTAATTAACTCAGAATGGCGCAACATATCGAATTTTTTTTAACAATTATTTCTCAACACAACCTTCCCTGCAACACCCTTAGATGCTTATCACACTGTTTATGAACGCCCTGTATAAGCGGAACACTTTTCCAGACCCAGCAGTCAGTAGTTTTAACTCCTGATAACGAGAGACAGCTGTCAAAGTCTCGACCGTTTTATTCCAACAGTGGGACAGCGCCTACTCGTCATCACAGTTTTGTCCAAATTTGTGACATGAGTGGGTGCTCCAGATAGCCAAGCGTTTAGAAAAAGCGGAGTCTGACAAGGCGTGAGCCATTTATATTCAAGTGCTTTGCAGTCAGCGGTTGGCGCAGTGCAAAGACTACAGAAAGGTAATCCATGGGTGGTTAGGTCGAGTCTCTACGTGGTAACATTTTTTTAATTTCAGTTTTCACGTTACTTGCAGTGCAAACAAACTGAAATAATACTTAATATATTGATTTTAGTAGTGACCCGCCAGGGTAGCCGAGCGCGCTAACACGCTGCTTCCTGGACTGAGGTGGGCGCGCCGGCCCCGGATCGAATCCGCCCGGCGGACTAACGAAGAGGGCTTATGTGCCGGCCAGCCTGGATGTGGTTTTTAGGCGGTTTTCCACATCTCGCTAGGTGAATACCGGGCTGGTCCCCACGTTCCGCCTCAGTTACACGCGTCGCAGACATTTGAAGCACGTCCGCACTATTTCACGATATACACTAGACACTGATTCCGTCCTGGAGGGTACGGGGTGGTGGCAGGAAGGGCATCTGGCCAACACTAACACAACCACGCCGACCCTGCGATCGCTGCGGGAATATGGCGTAAGCGAAAGAAATAAAGAAAGAAAGAATATTGGTTTTAGTAATATTTTCATAAAAGACATGAAAAGGAAACACAAAGGCAAAAATGGTTCAAATGGCTCTGAGCACTATGGGACTTAACATCTGTAGTCATCAGTCCCCTAGAACTTAGAACTACTTAAACCTAACTAACCTAAGGACATCACACACATCCATGCCCATGTCAGGATTCGAACCTGCGACTGAAGCGCCTAGAACCACTCGGACACACAGGCTGGCGCAAAAGAAAATTTGGGACTGCAAATAACTTTACAAAAAGGACGTTGTTACGTGTGGTTTGGTCCCAAACTGTCCAATGAGATAGAACCTCTTATGTATGTAAATCAGCTTCATTTCTTTGTATAGAAACTTTAAAACAACTACATAATTGTAAAAATGTAGGACGCAGAGGAAATTACTACTTCTCCTGCGTTTCCACTGAATATCACCCCAACATTAGTAAATCAACAACTATAAAATAATAAAAGTATCTAATTCTATACACGAAGTTCTCCTGTACGCTCTAAAACCCTTCCTGGATACTTATTTGCAATCCCAAATTTTCCTTTGCCTTTCCTCTTCATGCCTTTCACGAAAATATTAATAAAGTCAGTACATTGAACATTATTTCAGTTTATTTGTAGTTTAAGTAACGTAATTATTAAAAATAAAAGCCGTTTACACACGGAAACTGGAAGCCACGAACCTCGGATTACTGTTTCATACTCTTTACGCTGCGGCAAACGCTGCCTGGAATGCAGGCTAACGTAAATGGCTCGTGCTTCCCCCGAACTGCGTCATAAATGCAAGTTTTTCTGAACGCTCGGCCATGTGGAGCTCCCATTTCTCTGACTTTCATTTCCGGCCAAGCCATTCATGTATTATAAATTTTAGGCGAAATCGGTGGCGACAAATACGCGCGGTCTACATGTGACACTACTTGAAAACTGACATGGTTTTATCCAGGCATGTCAAAGCCAAAGATTCATAAGACATAAGCTGATTCTTTGTTCGCCCGGCTGGTGCAGCTTTCTTACCAAGTCAGGGAATCATGCGCGTTTCATGATTAAGGTTCCGCTACAGTGCTATAAACCCACTGTACACACCGACTCTTTGATCTTCCAGTATTTAAAATTTCGTAGGTCCCACCGAGATTTGAACTCGGATCGCTGGATTCAAAGTCCAGAGTGCTAACCATTACACCATGGGACCTGCTTATGCTGTGGCTACTTGCATAGCTGTTGTTACCGTGCATTTGAAGTGAAGGCCCAAGCCTATGTGGCCTAAGTACTGGTCTGTCACAATATCTCCTCATAGCGTCTGATAAAAGACTAGTAAATCGCGCTTATGCGCGAAAAGCGAAGATCGTGAAAAAACGTACAAAGTTCATCCGTGCTGCGTTTGTTAAATATGCTTTACAAAGTCTTGGAATGCAACTCGATTTTCATTCTGAATAGCTTCCGACTTTAACAGTGAACTCGCGACACGCCACGTGATACGTACCCTTCAATTTCGTGCTGATCCCGTTGGAGGCCTCATTTAAAGTTTCTTCTCTCCGTCTTCCGATGCGTTCTTAACATTTCTTAAAGTACGTTCCAACATCTTTAACTTCTTTAAATGATGTACGCTTCAAGAGTACTTCTGTGGCTGCGTTCTTTGCCTTGTTAGCAGTCGAGGGCTCATTACGTTACGTTCATCTGTCTTCCTAGTACGTCAAGACGAGAAGTTAACAGGACCAATTTATTTCTTCGCATTGTTGAGACACTTCTATAGACTAATATTCCTTTTTCGCTCTTTCCAGGATTTCTGCCGCAATCTCGCACCCCAGTCAATTTGAAAACTCTGCAGAAGCTGTCTACGTATCACAGCACGGTATGTCGCTTGTATTTTAGCAGCGTTTGCAGTAATTCAGATACTGATTGCGAGTTGCTTAATTACATAGGTTATTAAATCAAATTTTACGATCCATTTTGAAGAATAAAACTGGGATTCTTATGTCCTATCTGGTCTCTCAAACAGGTGTAGGCTAAACAAACACAAGTGACATCTTAGAAATGTATTAAGGGATCATTTGCTTCAAAAGGATAAAAACATATTTGACGGCAATTAGTAAAGAAGTTTGTTTCAGCGTACTTCATATAGAAACAGCTATTTAGTACAGTTTCTAATCCTAAGCGAAAAGACACTACACAAAATGAGTAAGTTGACAACCTGTGATGGAACCACGTCATTCGAATGTTCCATTACAAGTCGTTCGTTAGTTATGTAAGGAACACCTTTCCTAACAGAGCTGTAATTTTTCAGTGCCATTGCAATGATTCGAACTGTGCCTTGCTTTGCATATCACTGTGCGTAGTGATCGTTCTACTTCTGACGATGTGTTGCAAAAGTACATACAATTTTTCAACACAGTTGAGAGATGAAAGGAATGAAACAGGAAAACGCTAAACTCCGTAATACCAGCAGTCAAGCTCGCAGTTTTGAATCCTAAGCGAAAAGAAGTTGCGTCAAGTGAAAGTATAAGATTTATTATAAAATTATATGATCGATGTAATGATGGAACTTGAAATGGAAGCAGCTGTAATGCAAGGCGGCTCCTAAAGACCTGAACAAGGCTCTCCCGTGGGTCACCCGTTTCAGCAAATGAAATAGTCTACCAGTCTCTTAAAAATGATAAAGTCAGTAACTAGCAATTAATCTGAAATACAACGTGTAAGAGAAAACAAGAAGAAAGATATTACTTTATTATTAAATGAACCAAACGCTGCTGAAGAGGTGAACAAAGCGATCCACATGCGCAAAATATGAAACTCTCGGGGAGTATATGGTATCCTTCTAACACAAAAAATGGGGTTTATACGAAAACAGAATGGTTTTCTTCGTGGCATTTCTGAATCGCCCAGCTGCATATGACTTGATTCTCGCAAACTACTGTTAACAAAAACTACCAGAAATCTTCTCCAAACAAATTCCACGTTGAGTTTCGGGGGAAATGATATAAGTGGCTGAATAAAAACGGTTTACCACAAGACAGTGCCCTCGCTCCAGATTTATTTAACGTACAGAACATCGCAACGACAAGCATATAAGCAACTACTTATGCGCAATGTCTGCCCAAGGGGGGTAAATTTGAAGAGTAAATAAATTTTTTTCAACCACTTCAAAGTTTAGCTTAGTGCCACATAGCAAACTCACTTCAGCTACATATTGTAAAAACAAACGTCCATGCTTTTGACCATTGTAACAGGCAAGTCTCTAGGAAGCTGACGGCCTCATCGAGATATATCATCACAGAGGCAACGCACTTTCAGATCCAGCAATTTGGAATTTTCAGAAACATTGTTCAGACTTCAAGTGATAGGTCAATCGTACGAGTAAAATACGACAAAAATGAATCTGCATAATTTGAAAGGATGAGCACATAGCATCTATTCGAGAAATATGGTCTGCCACTGGCGAATACGCTGACCCAGTGTAATACGAATCATCAGCAAATACCCAGAAATACCACCGTGTCCTCAGTGAAAACTGAAAAACGATAACTGTTTGCTTAAGGCCTGCCTCCGCGGAGAAGCTTTTATTAACCTGGCTGGCATCGCACTGCCATCATTTACAAGGCAAGCAGCAACCTACAAAGTCAAAGCCAAGCTACACGCCTTTCCAAGACGCTGTGCTTCATGGGTTACAGCACAGATGTTTTCGATTCCATTAGAAACGTCAAGAAACAAGAAACTTGACGAATGGATTCCATCAATTAAACATCTCATGGTCAGATACAAAGAGCGTTGCGGCACGTTGTAATCATAGATTACTATGTCTATGTCTTCGATCTGTCATACTTACAGGTCCATTGATAACTTGTAAAACTAAGGTTCCAACGACGTCCTTGTCTCATTAAGCCAAACATTACCAATTTGTACTACCCCAGGTTGAGAAGTAGTTATGTTGAACGCTAGCGTCTGGAGCGAAGCCTAAGTTGTAATTCATCGCAAAAATGTTCCATGGGGTTCAGGTCGCGACTCTGGGCTGATTAGACCATTTCAAGAACGTTATTATCCACAAACCATTATCTCAAAGATGCTGCATTTTGGCGGGGTACATTGTATGCTCATACAAACAGTCATCATCTCCGAACTGTTTATCTACTTTATGCAGAACACAATGCGGTAAAATCATATCCTTCCGCATTTAGCGCTTTCTTAAGTACACTTAGAGGACCACACCCTAACCACGAGATACGTCCCCGTACCGAAACAACACCTCCTCTATGCTTCACTGATGGCACTACACATGATCGCAGCTAATGTGCCCCGAGCATTCGCCAGACCCAAAGGTTTTCATCAGATTGCCACAGTGTACAGCGTGATTCATCACTCAAAAACACTCGTTTCTAGTTTCCCACTCTCGAGGCTCTTTAGACCACATGAAGCGTAGCTTAGCACTGACTACCAGTAATGTGTGGCTTATGAGGAGCTCATGGACCATTGTTCCCCATTCTTTTTAAATCCCTACACCCAGTGATTGTGCTACTTGGAGTGCAGGAAGTACGTTTGAACTCCCGGGTGACTCATCCCGCTGATTTTATGCGTTTCCACTTCACAATCAGATTTAGAAGGGTTGAAATGTCCGTCATGGATTTGTTACTCAGATGGCATTCAATGAGTGCACAGGGTGGTCCATTGAGTGACCGGGCCAAATATCTCACGAAATAAGCATCAAACGAAAAAACTACAAAGAACGAAAGTCGTCTAGCTTGAAGGGGGAAACCAGATGGCGCTATGGTCGGCCCGCTAGACGGCGCTGCCATAGGTTAAACGGATATCAACTGCGTTTTTTAAAATAGGAACCCCAATTTTTATTACGTATTCGTGTAATTCGTAAAGAAATATGAATGTTTTAGTTGGACCACTTTTTTCGCTTTGTGATAGATGGCGCTGTAATAGTCACAAATGTATAAGTACGTGGTATCACGTAACATTGCGTCAGGTATTAGCTTCGTGATACATTACCCGTGTTAAAACGGACTGTTTACCAATTGTGGTAAAGGTCGATATCGTGTTGATGTATGGCTATTGTGATCCAAATGCCCAACGGTCGTGTGCTATGTATGCTGCTCGGTATCCTGGACGACATCATCCAAGAGTCCGGACCGTTCGCCGGACAGTTACGTTATTCAAGGAACTACAAGACGTTTCACTGCATGACAGAATGGCGATGTACTTCCAAAATGATGGATGTCCGGCACATGGTTCGCGTGTGGTTGAAGCGGTTTTGAATGGCATATTTCATGACAGGTGGATTGGTCGTCGAAGCACCATACCATGGCGCGCACGTTCACCGGATCTGACGTCCCCGGATTTCTTTCTGTGAGGAAAGTTGAAGGATATTTGCTATCGTGATCCACCGACAACGCCTGACAACATACGTCAGCGCATTGTCAATGCATGTGTGAACATTACGGAAGGCGAACTACTCGCTGTTGAGAGGAATGTCGTTACGGACATCATTTTGAGCATTAATTTATTAATGTGGTATTTACAGGTAATCACGCTGTAACAGTATGCTTTCTCAGAACCGATAAGTTCACAAAGGTACATGTATCACATTGGAACAACCGAAATAAAACGTTCAAACGTACCTACGTTCTGCATATTAATTTAAAAAACCTACCTGTTACCAACTGTTCGTCTAAAATGTGAGCCATATGTTTGTGACTGTTACAGCGCCATCTATCACAAAGCGAAAAAAGTGGTCCAGCTAAAACATTCATATTTCTTTACGTACTACACGAATGTAATAAAAAATGGGGGTTTCTGTTTTTAAAAAAACGCAGTTGATATCCGTTTGAACGATGGCAGCGCCATCTATAGGGCCAACCATAGCGCCATCTGTTCCCCCTTCAAGCTAGACAAGTTTCTGTCTTTGTAGTTTTTTCATTTGACGCTTATTTCGTGAGCTATTTGGCCACGATCAATGGACCACCCTATATGGTAACGTTCGAAGTCACTGAGCTCTCCCGGGCGACCCTGATCCCGATTCGTTTTATACTGGTGGTGAAACTATCCCAGTGAATGAAAAGAAAGACTGTGCTGGTAAAACTTCCACGTTACTTTCTTTTCAAACTCTAGAGTGAAAATGTACGTACTGAAACTATTTTCTCTTTACTTATTCTGATCAACACTAAACTGACACACAATATTTTTTAGCGCAACGCAATCTCACTTTCACTAATCCCTACAAAAGAATGGCCTTGGCTAACAATAACCTATAACTTTCATGAATCACTTACCTCACAAAAATCCTCGTTACTCAAACTACTGCAATACAGCGAGCGCCAATACTGCCAGCTAAATAAAAGATTCTAACTACTGAAGACACTAGCTACTGATAAGCATATAGTTAGCAAATGAAAGATTTTGACAGAGAACAAACAATATATTTGCCTTAATAATGTTCAAAAGTCATAATACATATGTAAATTCTTAACATCCAGTTTAACAGATTTCCGTTTTCTGACGGACACACGTCCAGATCATCCGGTCATATTAAAATCTCAAAACTGTGGCATCTCTCTCCACACGTCCACCACTCCTGGCGGCTCACCTCCAACCGCCCAACGCTACGGGCTGTTCACATCAATCTGCCCAACACTACACTGGGGAAAAACTTCCAACAACGAGTCCAACCAACCACAGAATGCACACAGCGCAGGCAGCGATTTTAATACAGAGCGCTACGTGCCATTACCAACATAAAAACCTAAACAGTCTACTTACAGTGAATCCGCCTGTCGTGACAACTAGCGGTGAATTCCCCATTACATGGAATATCCGGATAATGTTGATGAGATAATGTACGTTTGAGAATTTCTTGCTTGCAGAGTTCGACGGACCAGCTAACTGTGCATAGGAGTTGACATTACTGAGAACGAATCAATAAAAGTAACACCTCAGACAAGATAGTTGTGTAGGTGGGGTAAGGTCATTATACATCTACGTGAGAAACGGTATTGAAGCAGACAAAATGCCAGAAATATTGCTATGCTTTTATGACAAGAAGAAAAACTAGAGTGATCGCAAGTTTGACGCGTAAAAAAGTGTATTATCACACAAAAGTGTATCATCAAAAAAGTGTATTGCCATCTATACTTCGGATTTAGACACAGGTGTTTGGTTGAACAAAATGGCATAAGTGATATTTGTGTACCTCATTTATCTTTCAGAGAGGATGAAAGTCTAATTTTAGAATATGAAAATAGCTTTGGCCAAATCCTTGCCAATCGTCGTAGCTTCGTCATTCTGAACAGATTAAAGTACCAGCAGTGTTGTACCTAGAGGACATAGAGGATAGTGTACCTGGGAACACGTGATATTTTTTGGTCAGTACTTCAGTCTAGTGACTGATTTTAGAGTCACATGAAGGAATGCGCACTAGAGACCTCCATAAGCAGTTTCCACCATTTTCTACAGTTTATTTTTTTTTTTTTACTAGCGGCATATGTACATTTTTTTGTTCTATACTTTCAAGAGTTGTATATTAAAACTACTTTGAATATATTGTTAATTCTGCAGTTACAGAATTTTATGGCAAGTATAATTTTACATATTTTTAAAACTAGCCATATAATATGTTGACGGTGAAGTCGTGTTTCGTCGGTCGTGCACCATCTTGTGCCTTGGAACAGAATATTGGATATTCGCAAATTAACTGAGTTTCGTTAATGTCTTAAGTATTTTATCTGTCTAAAAAATGGAAACTTTTGTTAGTTTCCAATAGCTTAAATTTCAAAATGTATTTAACTTGTAACCTGTTCTTGAAAATACTTCTGCTCAATTTGATTTCCCTTAGTTATTATTGGTGTGCAGTAGAGCCACATGTAAGGGATAGACGACTACTTACAGTATTGACAAGATTTCCTCGACTGCAGCGCTTTTAAATTTCAATCGAATATTTGTTGGTAGATAGATGACTAGGATGTTTCTTGCAACACGTTTTTGCTTTTGGAAAAAACTTAATTCTACGAAGTAATTTTTGTAATTTCGAAAAATGACTGCATTACATGAAAAGTGAACGCTATCATTTAAAAATAGAATAAGAAGACATCTTAAAATTCTATTACATAGCTGGTTACAGTCTGAAAAGTGTCCCAGGGTACAATACTCTTCCCCTACTTGCAGATGCGGAAAATGATCGCTTAGCCGCACAGATTTCTACACTTTACTGAATACTAGGTGGAGAGAAGCAACCTAGAGGATAAGGAACAAAGAATCAAACGAAATTTTCCAATTAACCGTATGTCAGGAAAACACCGTTGTGGATATACGGCCATAAAACGACAGCTAATAAGCCATGAACACCCGGAAGTGAGTACACTTACGCTAACCTGTCCCAGATAATAACAAATGGATCAAATGGCTCTAATCACTATCGGACTTAACACCTGAGGTCATCAGTCCCCTAGACTTGGAACTACTTAAACCTAATTAACCTAAGGACATCACACACATACATGCCCGAGGCAGGATTCGAATCTGCGACCGTAGCAGCAGCGTGATTCCGGACTGAAGCGCCTAGAACCGCTCTGCCACAGTGGCCGGCAGCTAATAACACCTATGCTAAGTTACACAGTTAGTGTTTAAATAAACCGAAGCCAATGTTTTCAGGTGAAGAGTCAAAAGCAAACAAGTTTACATTTCTGTTCGTGGCTGGTTACCTTAGTCGCCAATTTTCTGAGAAATTTACTGTAGTTTGCTTGACTGCTACAGCGACTATGCTAAGAGTACAATATTGCCACTATATCCATATTGGCTGTCACCAAGAAGAACATTATGTTCCATGTCCACTGGGAATGGACTCAAAAGACGTACAATTCAGTTAATGTGTGTTGTGGGTGATGTAAGGCCCTAAAATGTGTGGATCGGTTCTAATTCCATTTCTGTAGTCCGTTGTGGCCAACACTTTATTCCACTGGGAAATCACATCAAAATTGCGCGTAGCGATAGGCCTATGGGTGTTCTACACGAACAACAATCCAATCCATTTGTCTGTTAAGTTCATTTGGTAGGATTTTCCGGTAGTAGTTCTCCTACTCTTCAAATGGTTCAAATGGCTCTGACCACTATGGGACTTAACATCTGAGGTCATCAGTCCCCTAAAACTTAGAACTACTTAAACCTAACTAACGTAAGGACATCACACACATCCATGGCCGAGGCAGGATTCGAACCTGCGACTGTAGCGGGTCGCGCGGTTCCAGACTGAAGCGTCTAGAACCTCTCGGCCACAACGGCCGTCTCCTGCTCTTCGAAAACATCTAGCAGCCTTCTTGGTGTTCCGACTTAAATTCCCCTGGGCCAAGCATCAGGCGAGTAACTTATCGCATCTTCTGAACAGAGCAAAAATTCGGAAAATTTATCTGAGGAAATCACTGTTTCATCTAGTTTCTATCGCGTGCAAAATCAGTTTCTTGTAACCCGATCTCATACTTTTTTTTCTAGCTGAATATTAAACGGAATCTATCCAAAAAGGCAAGAGAACTGCAACAGTGAAAACGTATTGCCCTGCGTAACAGGAAAACGTCGACACTGATTACCATCTTTAATACGACACTGCCGCTCCATCGAACGTGTCTGTGAGGTCCAATACATTGCATACGTTACCAAATCACGTACAGTAAATTGCTGCCCAATATAAACGCTTACCGAACTTTATAAAATTGGCTTTCGACGTATAAAGCTCACAAAGTGTGTAGGAAATTTACATTATACCCACAGTTTTAAAAACAGCTATTACGCCGTCGTCTTTTTAGGCACATAATTGCTTAGACGGTTCCGCGTATAAATCCTGCCGGACGCAGAGCTGAAGAGACAATAATCGAGATTTAACAGCCTGTCAGTTTAGTAGAAGTATTAATTAACTGAAACAAATTATGTGTAAAATAAGTTCATGTATTTTTTGATGGATAAGATTTTGATCGTCTGTTGCAATTATTGAATAATAAATCCATCTCAAGGGTGTCGTGCATGTCGTAGAAAGAAGCGACAATTACCAGTTACCACTTCCTATGGGGTTAATAGACGATGAAAAAGAGTTTAGCTTTGTCAGAATTAAATCCGTGCAGGCAGGACTTGAGGACGAAGCAAAGAATGTGCCTACACAGATTTGTTGAAGTGGGAGTTTCTATTCGATTGAATCAGAAGTTAAAAATCAAATTTGAGAACAGAGATAGGTGAGACCAGTTTGTAGGAGGATATCTCCTTCGGGAGCAGGTAGAGAAATAGCGGAGACACCGCCAGCACCCACCCATAGACGTGAACCTCGGACTGAGCAACTTCGTGGTGGGAGGCAAGGGGAAGGGTTGGAGGAGAGATGCTGGACCCACGCCCGCACCTGGAAGTGGATTGCGTGCAGATTGCCACGTTGGAGGGAGGGGTTAGTGGGAGCAGGAGATACATAAGCCCTGCGTCACCTGCTAGGCTGTCAGTTCGTCAGTGCACCTGATAATGGCCACGTGGTCGTTTGCCGAAATATTGTGCCTGAGTGACACCGACACCCGGTCATTCACCCTTAAACAATTTCCTCACTAAGAAAGCTATTAACATTTATATGTACAATTGCTTATAATAACAGTAGCAGAAGTTACAAACATGTCATCCCATGCGTACGTCACAGCATAGGGTATATCTTGAAGTCAGCTGTGAAATGACCATATTTATCTTAATATCATCATCATCATCATTTAAGACTAATTATGCCTTTCAGCGTTCAGTCTGGAGCATAGCCCCCCTTATAAAATTCCTTCATGATCCCCTATTCAGTGCTAACATTGGTGCCTCTTCTGATGTTAAGCCTATTACTTCAAAATCATCATTCTTAACCGAATCCAGGTACCTTCTCCTTGGTCTACCCCGACTCCTACTACTCTCTACTGCTGAACTCATGAGTCTCTTGGGTAACCTTGCTTCTCCCATGCGTGTAACATGACCCCACCATCTAAGCCTGTTGGCCCTGACTGCTACATCTATAGAGTTCATTCCCAGTTTTTCTTTGATTTCCTCATTGCGGACACCCTCCTGTCATTGTTCCCATCTATTTATTTATCTTAATACTGAACATAAATACTAATTGTTATAAATATGAATATAGTAACTGTTCTCGAAAGAACAGATACCATTGATGACCGTGTAGCTTCTCTAGAATAAATGATAATTAATTGAAACCCTCAGCTGCCGACAGGTGTTGTTGATATACCTCAATAGGACAGCTGAAAATGTGTTCCCCGACAGCGATTCGAACCGGGAATCTCCTGCTTACATGGCAGACGCTCTATCCATCTGAGCCACCGAGGACACAGAAGATTAGCACGACGCAGGGAATTATCCTTTGCACGCTTCCCGTGTGACTCACATTCCCAACTGTCCACAATCTACATACGTAATGTTCCTAATACACTCCTGGAAATTGAAATAAGAACACCGTGAATTCATTGTCCCAGGAAGGGGAAACTTTATTGACACATTCCTGGGGTCAGGTACATCACATGATCACACTGACAGAACCACAGGCACATAGACACAGGCAACAGAGCATGCACAATGTCGGCAGTACTACAGTGTATATCCACCTTTCGCAGCGATGCAGGCTGCTATTCTCTCATGGAGACGATCGTAGAGATGCTGGATGTAGTCCTGTTGAACGGCTTGCCATGCCATTTCCACCTGGCGCCTCAGTTGGACCAGCGTTCGTGCTGGACGTGCAGACCGCGTGAGACGACGCTTCATCCAATCCCAAACATGCTCAATGGGGGACAGATCCGGAGATCTTGCTGGCCAGGGTAGTTGACTTACACCTTCTAGAGCACGTTGGGTGGCACGGGATACATGCGGACGTGCATTGTCCTGTTGGAACAGCAAGTTCCCTTGCCGGTCTAGGAATGGTAGAACGATGGGTTCGATGACGGTTTGGATGTACCGTGCACTATTCAGTGTCCCCTCGACGATCACCAGTGGTGTACGGCCAGTGTAGGAGATCGCTCCCCACACCATGATGCCGGGTGTTGGCCCTGTGTGCCTCGGTCGTATGCAGTCCTGATTGTGGCGCTCACCTGCACGGCGCCAAACACGCATACGACCATCATTGGCACCAAGGCAGAAGCGACTCTCATCGCTGAAGACGACACGTCTCCATTCGTCCCTCCATTCACGCCTGTCGCGACACCACCGGAGGCGGGCTGCACGATGTTGGGGCGTGAGCGGAAGACGGCCTAACGGTGTGCGGGACCGTAGCCCAGCTTCATGGAGACGGTTGCGAATGGTCCTCGCCGATACCCCAGGAGGAACAGTGTCCCTAATTTGCTGGGAAGTGGCGGTGCGATCCCCTACGGCACTGTGTAGGATCCTACGGTCTTGGCGTGCATCCGTGCGTCGCTGCGGTCCGGTCCCAGGTCGACGGGCACGTGCACCTTCCGCCGACCACTGGCGACAACATCGATGTACTGTGGAGACCTCACGCCCCACGTGTTGAGCAATTCGGCGGTACGTCCAGCCGGCCTCCCGCATGCTGCATGGGGGCTTAATTAAATATTATGATTGAAAATATTTTTCTTTTTAGTAGCTGTATGTCCGATTACGCAGTGTCTCGTAATCGGTTGGCCCTTACTAGTATTATTACGCTATCTGACTGCAACAAACAATGTAAGAAAATTTCCGTAAACACAGTTAATTAATTAAGTCCCCAGCAACTATAAAACCTACAAAATCCAAGCACAAATGTAACTGTTCTGTATGTGGGAGTGTGACTCAACGTACGCATCTGGCACGGTTCTTCTTCAATAACACAAGAATTTTTAATTAACATTTATACTGAATTAATTAAAGAAAGTAAAAATACCATAATTACTCAAGAGAATCACAATTACACTCTAATCCAAGAACACAAGCCAGATGCTTTGTTGACTGAACCTGTAGTGACGCATTATTTCAGACACACAAATAATAAAAGAACATTGTGGATTTTACCTTCATATATATTGACGAAATGCACTCATTACAATAACATCTGCTATCTCTCCATCACATAACTGCATAAAACATGGAACAACACTCTTTACTACAACATATCGCTCCGACTTCACGACAAGCAGTGCCCACTAGCACATCTCGGTACGAACTCTTAACACACACTGTCCTCTACTATCTCTCGACAAGCACTGACTGCTACGATCTCTTAACACGCACTGTGGAGGCGGCTTAATAGTACTCTTTGGCGCACTCTCTGGCGCAGTGGCACAGTGTAGCCACCTTTCATATGCCCCTCCTCCACAGGCCAGAATTTGATGGTATTTTTGCCAGCATTGGTGGTGAAAATACCACCAAATTCGTCCAGAAAAATACAGACAAAAATAAAAGATAATATTAATACCTAAATATCACAAAATTAGTTAAAAATTTTGGCTTTGCACTGACCTTTTACTAACCTAATATATGAAATACAGTAAGCAATACAACTTCTTTTCATGCATGTGGCTTTACATAATAGTTTACACAATATACAAAAAATCAGTTTATACAAATTTTCACATAAAATGCCTTCAATGATTAGTTTATACAAAAAAAAGATACTAACAGGTGACATCTTTTCAGTAGAAGCAGTCCATCAGTTGCACCCAGTAAAGTTTAGCAGGTACACCCAGCAACAAGTCACATTAATTCAGTAGAAGCAGTTCATCAGTGGCACCCAGCAATGTTGAGTAGGTGCAGACAGCAACAAGTGACTTCATTTCAGTAGAAACAGTTCATCAGTTGCACCCAGCAATGTTGAGCAGGTGCAGACACCAACAAGTGACATCATTTCAGTAGAAGCAGTTCCATCTGTGGCACCCAGTAAAGTTTAGCAGGTACACCCAGCAACAAGTCACATTAATTCAGTAGAAGCAGTTCATCAGTGGCACCCAGCAATGTTGAGTAGGTGCAGACAGCAACAAGTGACTTCATTTCAGTAGAAACAGTTCATCAGTTGCACCCAGCAATGTTGAGCAGGTGCAGACACCAACAAGTGACATCATTTCAGTAGAAGCAGTTCCATCTGTGGCACCCAGTAAAGTTGCAGAGGTACACACAGCAACAAGTCACATTAGTTCAGTAGAAGCAGTTCATCATAGGTACCCAGCAATGTTGAGTAGGTGCAGACAGCAACAAGTGACTTCATTTCAGTAGAAACAGTTCATCAGTTGCACCCAGCAATGTTGAGCAGGTGCAAACAGCAACAAGTGACTTCATTTCAGTAGAAACAGTTCATCAGTTGCACCCAGCAATGTTGAGTGCAGGTGCAGACACCAACAAGTGACATCATTTCAGTAGAAGCAGTTCCATCAGTTGCACCCAGCAATGTTGAGCAGGTGCAGACACCAACAAGTGACATCATTTCAGTAGAAGCAGTTCCATCTGTGGCACCCAGTAAAGTTGAGTTGGTGCAGACAGCAACCAGTGACTTCATTTCAGTAAAAACAGTTCATCAGTTGCACCCAGCAATGTTGAGTAGGTGCAAACAGCAACAAGTGACTTCATTTCAGTAGAAACAGTTCATCAGTTGCACCCAGCAATGTTGAGTAGGTGCAGACACCAACAAGTGACATCATTTCAGTAGAAGCAGTCCATTAGTGGCATCAGCAATGTTGATCAGGTGCACACAGCAACAGGGGACATCTTTTCAGTAGAAGCAGTCCATCAGTGGCACCCAGCAATATTGAGTAGGTGCAGACAGCAAAAAGTCACATCTCTCAGCAGAAGCAGTTCCAAAAAATTCACTAGCACTGATCACACTGTTTATCAGAGTTTATGAGCAGAAATTAAACATGTCCTAGTGGCACCAATCATGTAGAAAAGGTACAGGTAACAGTCCATAATTTTTTTTTTTACAGTCACTGATCACACAGTTCATCAGCAGAAATTAAACACGACCAAATGTCACACATCATGTTGAAAAAGTGCAGGTAACAGTTCAAAATATTTATCTTCACTAATCAGACAGTTCAGGCATGAACAATAGTTTGAATGCACATACAAATGCTTTTACAGTAACATACAAATCATAACAAACACACAAATGATATCAGATAATTGTCCTATTAACTATTACAATACACAAATACCAGTAAACCTATAATATTTATGGGTGTCAGTGCAAGCCACTACCAACAAATAAAATAATATTTAGGAGATAGGTGGTTAGGATTAGTAAAGGAAAACACACAGAACACACTCACTCATCTCTCATCCACATTAAGTACTACTGTGTAACTGAACAGTGTTAACTGTGTAAATGCAATTCTGTCAAAATCTGATGTTCATCATGTGTATCAAGTAGTACTGGCAGCAATGTATAACAGTCAATAATAGTTAAGTCAACGTCATAGTCATCATGTCAAGACCAATGTTTGCCAAGCCAGATCAAAATGTACTGTTGTTGAACAACTGTCAGTGAGCCAAGATATGCAATTACTTCCTCTCTCCAAAAAAAAGTATATACTGCTTATTGATTTAACAAAGTGTGTATAGACAATCTTCCTTCTATTTTAGTGTTCTAGTCTGCTATCTTCATCCTCCTTGTTCCATAAGACCAACAAAAAAAAAAAAAAAATATGCTCCTCACTTACTTTACCTCTTATACACCAAAACTCCAATAATCATCAGCTTCACACAATCTCAATAATACCTCAATAATACCTCTTCAATACGTCTTATCATCAATATCATTTACCTTACCTCTTGTCCACAAAAACTCCAATAATCATCAACTTCATATAATCTCTATACCTCAATAATACGTCGCTACATATAAACCTCAGCACCAATATCATTACACTTCCATAACAACTCTTTCCTCTAGTCAGTCTCCTCGAACAAGTACAGATAAAATCCTAATGCAACTTCAATTCAGCATCCCATACAATCCGAAGACACAGTGTCCACACACAACCTCTGTGTAATCCATCTAACCCAAATTTTCTACTCATTATAAATTATAAGATATATTTTGGTTCCTTGTCCATCATTAAATAAAAGAAATGCATACCTGACCTCTAACAGACTTAGTTCGAATAACTCTCAGTAATTAAGTACGATTACGGAGTGTGAATGATCGTAATATTTCAAAGTGTGTACACCACTTCAAAAATTATGGCAGACAGAAGCAAACATGTGGAGTATTTCTTGTGTCAAGTGTCACTTACTATTTCAATTGCTCACGAAAAATGCAGTGTAATAATTGTTAATGGTCTAAACCTAGTTTTGGTCTGTCATGTCGTTAGCTTCCTTCCTATTAGCATAAATTTATACAGCTTCCATAAAACTTTAGCTCATGTGACTTCAATGACTTTCTTGTACTAATGTCGTTCGTCGAATTATAGCAATTAATTTTCTTATCTTAAAAATATAAGGCACTGAGCGTAAGCAAAACAAACAATAGCGAGTAAATATACCAGTAGAGAACAGAATGTCAGCAAGTGGATGCAGCACAATTCCTACAACGAGGCTCTGCCAAGCGAACAATCTATAATTAATACAGTAGTGTGACCTAAACTCTATGTTTATACACTGTACATCAGCATTTCTATATACCAAATTAAAGAGCAGTTATGGCAACAAAACAGAAATGTGTAAATATGTAATCCATACAAAAAGCAGCAAACATATATCTTACGTAATAAACAAGTCATTAGCATCATATCAGCCTAAGCAAATAAATGTTCATATGTCATCTTAATAAGTAAACATGAAGGCGCAAGCAGATAAATCACAAAGTATAACTTACATACATATCAGCACAATAAATCAGGTGACAATTATAATTTAAATAACTAAGCACAGCAGGCACATAATAAAAAAATATGACATCAGTGAAAAAGCATAGCAGCCAAGCGATGCATAATATACACAAATAACAATCCTGTTCATTAATAAACATTGACAAAAATCAGCAATTGTGCGCAAGCGCGTCGCTTCACAAGTAATTTCATTGAACATGTAATTAGCACAAAGTATGAATCACGTAATCGCGAGCAGCAAATTACGTCTAAAGTACGTACCTAAGTGAATTTATGTTACCTGAAAAATAAACTCAATTAATAGTTACCCTTTTTAGTTTATTAGTTTCTTCTTCGAAATTACATTCTTTCTGAAATTTTCTTGATAGCAAGTCCTCTTAACGTCGGAGACACACAGAATTTACCTGAAGTTCTTAAATATTTTATACAACCGTATCCTGGAAAATACTGAATGTTAATAACATAATTCATCAAGTCACTATAGCTTTATACTGAATTTAGTCGGAGAAATTAAACTGTGTATTTGTTTACGGCTGTCAGTGCATTCGCACTGAGCGCTCGATCAGCTGTGGGCGCGTGACGTAGGAAGTCATTGTTTGCGGTCGACGACTGCCTTGTGCGGCGCGCAGACTTGACTGTTGCTTTGAGTATATGCCGCCGCCAAAACACAGCGCGGTATCCTTGTACTCTCCGCATGTTTACATCTAGCTGTTGGTTCCTCAAAAGTATGTCATTCCACAAAAATTTTTACGTTAGATATATGATGTATTCCTTTAGAGCGTCGTGATTTAAGAGTTTCTACTTCAACAGTGTTATCATGTATAATTTTACGAATTCTATATGGACCGTTATAAAGCAGAAAAAATTTGCGACACAAGCCTTTTCCTTTATGAGACAAACGATGAGACTTAATTAATACCTTTTGACCAACTGACAAGATTTTTAAACGACCAGGACGTTTAGCTGATTTCTCTCTTCTAGCAGCCGCAGATGCAATATTTTGTAGAGCCAGGTTGACAACTTCAGAATGTCGCAGTTTCCGTGAAGGCGGAAAAGGAACGATTTCAGAAATGCGATTTGTTGGTACCTTATTTTTTAATATCAATAGAGGCGGTAAAGAAGTTGAGTCATTAGGAAGTTCATTCAGAATGTTTTGAAAAATATGAAGGTACTGATCCCAAGTTCTGTGATTCTGATGACAATAAAGACGGCACAATTTATTGATTTCCTTCATCCATCTCTCTGAAGCGTTAGATTGAGGGTGAAAAAGTGAAATGAAGATTGGTTTAATTTTACGACGCCGTAGAGTACGAAGCCAAGTTTTAGAACGAAACTGTGATCCATTATCTGATATAACCTTATCAACGTGACCGACTTCTTTAAGAAAATGTTTGATAAAAGCGTTAGATACTGAACAAGCTGTTGCTTTGCGTAAAGGTGTAAAACACACATATTTTGACGTCAGTTCCACTGCTACGAAAATGTACGCAAAACCATTAGTAGAACGAACCACTGGACCAAACAAATCGACTGCAGCCATCTCCTTTAATTTCGCTGGAATGATGGGAAACAACGGTGCTCTGTGAGAAATCGTTGGAGGCTTAGCCATTTGACATAATTTGCATTTGGCAAGAACAGATCGAATACGTTTTTCCATATTACTGAAGTAACAATTTTCTCGTAATTTATGAAAGCATTTTCGGGGACCAAAGTGTGCATAACTGAAATGCGTATACCAAATCAATTTATTGACCCACTCATCAGGAATACAAACTAACCAAACGGAGTTGTCGACCGATTTTCGTTTAAAAAGAACTTTCCAGATAGATCGCAAAAACGAGGTGTGGCCAAATCGTCCAAACTAACAAAGCGTCTAGGAAAATTACAGACACCAAGGAAACTACGAACGTCACGTTTTGTGCTAGGAACAGCATAATTACGAATAGCGTCTAATTTCTCTGGATCAGGAAGAATACCTTCTGTAGAAATAATGTGACCGAGAAATTTCACCTGAGAACGACCAAATTCAGATTTTTTCAAGTTCACTGTCATGCCAACTCGTGCAAAAATACGTAATAATGAATCCAAAATTTTGTTGTGCTCACTCCAAGAACGTTTAACAATAAGAATGTCGTCAACATAAGAAGTAATGTTGTCACGAAGATAAACAGGTAAAATTTCGTTTAAACTACAATGAATGCTGCAATAGGTACAGTAAGTCCAATCGGTAATTTCCAAAGTCACTTTTGGGTAAAACAGTCATATCCGGTTATTGTTCACTTACTCACTAGATAGATTGATAGTCGAAGAGCTGGTTTGACAGATGCAAAGAATAGTAAAAGAGTAGGCAGCGGTACAGAAAACTAAAAGAGAAATAGCACCACTACAGCTCGGGGCCCTATGCTCGCTACGGCACATATTCACTTAGAGTAGTGAATCCCCTGAGGACATTAATAGCCGCACATAATTTCTAGTTTGTGACTTTGTGGCACATCTGGCGGAAGTGTGTACGCAAATTGACCTGACCATGCACATGGATGTATCTCATTCTTAGAATTGCGGAATATCTTAATCTTCCGAACAGTTAAGAAGTGTTTATAATCAAAGTTTTCGCCTCGTGGCGACAAAGACCTACCGCGTCTGTCCCAGTCCGAATGTCGATTATTGTAAAGTTCGCGCGCCTGGCGCTCTCTTGTTGCCTCCCGTAAATGAAACAAATTATTTTCTTCAAACCCCTCTGCTACCTGTGATTCTAAGTTCCTTCTGCTATCTTTTCCTACAATTTCGCCTTCGATCTGCTTGACTTGCTTTCGTAATGCCTCAGATTCCCTTTTCACGCGTTCATTAAATTTTCCCTGATTTTCAACATGCTTATTCATGTTCTGATACTCTTCGGTTTCTGCAAATGGTAATGGAGCTGTATCATCCGAATCTCTGTCCCCATGTAAACTAAGATTTGTCAATTTATCTGAAATTTCCTCAACTCTTTCCGATAAGTCACCTAATTGTTCTTTCTGTTTATTTACGTCTTCCGTAAGTGTCGCGACTCGGGTTTCAGTATTGTCACATTTAGTAGGTAACTGTTCACACATTTTCGTTAAGTTATTTATTCTGTCATTTGGTACGGATTCCTCGATTCTTTCAATTATTTCTTCCTTATCTTTTGCACGTTGTAAATTTAACTCTGAAAATTTCTGTACTATCACGCGATCTCTTTCTTCCTGTTCTCTATCCTGTTCCCTTTGTCTGATTTCTGTTGAAATTAAGCTATTATTGTGAGCCTTCAAAATCGGTTGTACTTCTTCTCTAACTTCCCTCTTTAATTCGTCTTTCATGTTTTTGAAATATGTCCCCGTTCGTGAGCCTAACTGAGTTTCCATTGTTCCCCTATCAGTTTCTAATTCAGATCGTAACTGTGATCCCACTGCTTTCATCTCGGTTTTAATTGATCCCATCTCAGTTTTAATTGTTCCTATCTCTG
Organism: Schistocerca piceifrons; assembly: GCF_021461385.2. Taxonomy (NCBI): domain Eukaryota; kingdom Metazoa; phylum Arthropoda; class Insecta; order Orthoptera; family Acrididae; genus Schistocerca; species Schistocerca piceifrons. Next base: position 693,845,080 of record NC_060138.1, read on the forward strand.
TTTTAAATTCAGATCGAAACTGCTCCATTGTTCCCCTATATGCTTTTAACTCAGATCCCAAATCCAGTATAGCACCCATCAACTGCTCTCTCTCTTCTGTCGTTAACCACGCAATCTGAGAATTTTTCGATTGTGAAAATTTTTGAACTGTTTCCGGACTATTTTCCCTACTTATTAAATTGTTTTCCACTACATTATTCATGACACTGTTTTCCTCTGTTGGCGAGTTCGCCATGTTAACAATTTCGTTATTCTCACTATTCATCATTTTTGCCTTTTTCATTGATCGCGTAATCATTTACAAAATATACAAAAAAATTCGTCACTGTACGAAAATTACACACCGTGACTCTTTATCTCCAACAATACTATTCAAATGCAATGACTCCCTCAAACACGATCAATCGAACAATTGAAATAATTGCACTAATTTGTCAAACGCGTATACAAGGCAATAAAAATTAAATTTTGAAAAATACCATTAGAAGAATGCCAATTACCAAATCTACACATGCAAAATAGACTACAATCACTAAACTCAAAATTACTACAACAGTACTACAGTCTACTACTTTTCACAATCAGAAAAATCCAAGGGACGATCCGAAGCAGCGGTCGCCACGTGCATGGGGGCTTAATTAAATATTATGATTGAAAATATTTTTCTTTTTAGTAGCTGTATGTCCGATTACGCAGTGTCTCGTAATCGGTTGGCCCTTACTAGTATTATTACGCTATCTGACTGCAACAAACAATGTAAGAAAATTTCCGTAAACACAGTTAATTAATTAAGTCCCCAGCAACTATAAAACCTACAAAATCCAAGCACAAATGTAACTGTTCTGTATGTGGGAGTGTGACTCAACGTACGCATCTGGCACGGTTCTTCTTCAATAACACAAGAATTTTTAATTAACATTTATACTGAATTAATTAAAGAAAGTAAAAATACCATAATTACTCAAGAGAATCACAATTACACTCTAATCCAAGAACACAAGCCAGATGCTTTGTTGACTGAACCTGTAGTGACGCATTATTTCAGACACACAAATAATAAAAGAACATTGTGGATTTTACCTTCATATATATTGACGAAATGCACTCATTACAATAACATCTGCTATCTCTCCATCACATAACTGCATAAAACATGGAACAACACTCTTTACTACAACATATCGCTCCGACTTCACGACAAGCAGTGCCCACTAGCACATCTCGGTACGAACTCTTAACACACACTGTCCTCTACTATCTCTCGACAAGCACTGACTGCTACGATCTCTTAACACGCACTGTGGAGGCGGCTTAATAGTACTCTTTGGCGCACTCTCTGGCGCAGTGGCACAGTGTAGCCACCTTTCAATGCCCACTATACGCCCTCGCTCAAAGTCCGTCAACTGCACATACGGTTCACGTCCACGCTGTCGTGGCATGCTACCAGTGTTAAAGACTGCGATGGAGCTCCGTATGCCACGGCAAACTGGCTGACACTGACGGCGGCGGTGCACAAATGCTGCGCAGCTAGCGCCATTCGACGGCCAACACCGCGGTTCCTGGTGTGTCCGCTGTGCCGTGCGTGTGATCATTGCTTGTACAGCCCTCTTGCAGTGTCCGGAGCAAGTATGGTGGGTCTGACACACCGGTGTCAATGTGTTCTTTTTTCCATTTCCAGGAGTGTAGATATTTGCCCATCCACTCATTACTTGCGCAGCCTAAGGTGACGATTCCCGTAAGAGTTCGGGCAACCTGTGCGCATTCACACAGACGAAGGTCAATGGCCAGGTAGCCATTTAACTATATATGAAGATAGTAACTCTTACGGGAATGGTCACCTTAGTTGGGGCGATTAATGAGTGGTGGGCAAATATCTATCAGGAACATTACGTATGTAGATTGCGGACAACTGGGAACGTGGGTCTCACGGGAAGCGTGCAAGGGATAAGTCCCTGCAGTCGCACTATTCATCTGTGTCGTCTGTGGCTCAGATGGATGCCGGCACGGTAGCTCAGCGTGTTCGGTCAGAGGGTTAGCTGCCCTCTGTAATAAAATAAACTGAGTTAATGGCTCAACGACGAACTTAGACGGATGTCTTACGACGCCCGCCCCGAACAGACACAACGAACGAAAAACGAACAAAATGAGATTAAAAAAAAAAAGATGGATAGAGCGTCTGCCATGTAAGCGGGAGATCCCAGGTTCGAGTCCCGGTCGGGGAACACATTTTTAGCTGTCCCTATGGAGGTATAGCAACAACATCTGTCGGCAGCTGAGGTTTCAATTAATTATCATTTATTGTTATAAATAATTTGTTCAAGAGTTGTTAATAGAGTGCCAAAACAAAGAGATTTGCATAGGTAAACGATGGATCGGCGTCAGCATTCAGTTATTACCATTTGTTTATTCTCGATTAATAAGGAGTTCTATAATTCAGTGTCTGTAAGGTGCATGTTTGAGTAGGGCAGTACAGCAGCAGCAAGCTGAATAAAGTTACGAGTTTAACTATTGCTTACGTTTCGTTTTGCAGTGTATACTATATAAATCACAGTTCATTATTCTACACTGTGCAACAAGTAGAAAAGTAATATCTGTCTGAAAACTGCCTGAATATGTACACTGTTAAGGACGAAGGTAACTTTAGCACTGCCAAATAACATAGCGCAGTTTAACTTGGACCATACAGAGAAAGAAATGCTACAGTATAGTATGCAAGGTAACTTAAGAAGTACATAATGAGATGAACAGAAATTACACTTTTCTTCAAAGATAACACTTAAGTAACTGCGATTTATGGCAGTGCCCTGGGCATTACAAAAGGCGGGACATGGTTCGTGGCCGGCCAGTGTGGCTGAGCGGTTCTACGCGATTCAGTCTGGACCCGCGCGACCGCTACGGTCGCAGGTTCGAATCCTGCCTCTGGCATGGATGTGTGTGATGTCCTTTGGTTAGTTAGGTTTAAGGAGTTCTAAGTTCTAGGAGACTGATGACCTCAGATACTAAGTCCCATAGTGCTCAGAGCCATTATTTGAACATGGTTCTAAGTGATCACGGTGGACAACAATGCACGCTCTGAAACGTGTTCCTTTACTGGCCACAGCGATGGTAAGGAGTTTATGTAGTATGGTGTTCCAGTCCTCCACCAGTGCCATTGACAACTGCTGCATGTTGGTTGGTCCACGTGGACGTGCTGCAGAACGTCTCTCCAACGGATCCCACGCGTGTTCAATGGGATTTAAGTCGACGAAAGGGCACGCCAGACCATTTCGCCGAATATTCACTGGTTCAAAGAGCTCCTCCACCCGCGGTGTTTGATGCGGTCGCGCGATGTCATGTGTAAGTCAAGCCCGACTGTACCTCTGAAAAGACGCACGTGGGGAAGGAGTGCAGTGTCGCAATAACGTTGACCAGTGAGTGTAACGTGTTTGAAGGCCATTACGCCGATGCAACATTTAGTTTTCTCACGCCATAGCCGCGCGGTCTTTGGCGCCTTGTCACGGTCCGCGCTGCTCCCCCTGTCGGAGGTTCGAGTCCTCCCTCGGCCATGGCTGTGTGTGTTGTCCTTAGCGAAAGTTAGTTTAAGTTAGATCAAGTGGTGCGTAAGCTTAGGGACCGATGACCTCAGCAGTTTGGTCCCAAAAGACCTTGTAACCTCCCCCTCACTTATCGACCTTAATGATAGTGAAAAATGAAACCGCGTGTACCTAATGGGAATTTTGGAAAAGCAATCGTCACCGAAGTTAACCTGTCGGTAAAGAGGAAGGAAAGGGTTACATCTAAATGAAAGGAAAAATGCAAGTGAAACTGGTGGAAATTAATTTTGAAATAGGGATAAAGTTAATAAAGAAAGTAAATGTGCGGCCGTTACGTTAACAATCAACTAGCGGTAATTAGATATTTGAGATTTGGGGGAAATTACGGTCGCCAGTCCTATGGACAATTACTATAATAACTGAAAAAGAAAGGTTATTACACATATAATTAGCACTAGAAGCGTGGCAACTGAAGGTTGACACGTGTAGTGTGAAAACTGAAAGTTTGTCAAAATGGCAAATGGCTCTGAGCACTATGGGACTCAACTGCTGAGGTTATTAGTCCCCTAGAACTTAGAACTAGTTAAACCTAACTAACCTAAGGACATCACAAACATCCATGCCCGAGGCAGGATTCGAACCTGCGACCGTAGCGGTCCTGCGGTTCCAAACTGCAGCGCCTTTAACCGCACGGCCACTTCGGCCGGCTGAAAGTTTGTCAGAAGTAATAAATTTCGCTACACTTAATTTAGCAAAAGAATTAATGAAACCGGAAAATCGAAAGTTAATTTAGTGACTGAAGTTAATAGTGAGCTTTCTTTCTGAAGCACATCGACATACAGTTAGTCTTGGACTACCTCAACAATCATTTCTAAAGCTACTTGAATCTACGCAATTTAGAAAGAAGAGATTTAACTTTGAACTTGAATTAAACGATTCTGAACAATTAACAATAGTAAAATTTAGTACGTACCAAGCTGAGCTGCAGTCACAGGTAAGCTAAAATACGGTAACAAAACTCGCACTCTTAATTTGTGCTTGTGTAATCTAACTATTGTAGCCAGCTATGAATACTTAAATTGAACTTTGAAATTAAAGCAGTGAAATGGAATTATGCTGGCGTTTGAATTTCAACGACACTCGGGTTCATTTCGGAAAAGGAAGGGACCCTGCTTGGCAATGCAATTGGGACAATGAGCAACAAAGGTTCATGCTAAGTTGCTGTAATTTTGCGAGGCAAATGGAACAATTTGAAAAGCTGAGGTCTGCCATACAGTTCTGAAACTTTACGTGCTTTTAGTCTTCCTTGTTGGTTGATTGAAGGTTTGCAGCCGTCGATCGAGGAGGTGGCGACAGTCACTCATTGTCGGCCGTCGCTGTTGCAGAAGCTGGATGTTGGCGCGCCTTCTTCTCGACACGGTCACCAGGCGAACCGGGCTCTTGATGTGCGCCAGCTAATGCTTCCCGTCCGCGACACCATGTCAGAAACTATCATCGCGAGTCGAGCGCAATTACATGCTGCCAAACCCCGAAAGCGCGGCAACTCGCGGGAGCGTCACACAACACACCTGCTCCACTCGCTACTCCAGCCAGACTCCGACAGCTCTGCCCGCGCTCCACGCGGCAGAGTTAACACTACCAAAGATCCTACACACTTTGAGTCTTCACACGACCTATCGATGTAATCGTTCGATAGCAGTTTTCCCTAGGCAAGACCCAGCGTAAAAATACAAATAATATTTACGAAACAAACCAATTATACATCGACATAAATGCATAAATATATATATACAAATAGTAAAACAATTACAATATGTAAAGACACAGAAATGTCATATATTCAGGTAACAAAAATAAGGAAAAAAAATAATAGTACAATAGATGGAAATAGCAGGATATGCATTTCCGGCGTTACAACCTTACCACAAATTTCCAAAATTTTCTCATGCCATAAGACCTCGAGCACCATCACGATGAAGTACGACTAGAACACAGTCGAATATGATCGTTTTGGTGTTCAAGTTGCTCTGTTTTGGGGACCCATACTTTTCCATGTGCGTACTGACCTCCAAATCTTCGAGCGTAGTATCTTCACCGGTCAACGTCTAAACATTCTGCGTGGTGTCTGTTTGTTCTATATCGTGTCTCCCTACCACTTTCGCGCAACGACGCTCTGAGCGTGTTTTTTAGGGAATTGACTAGTTTGAACCTGGGACCTGTTGCTGGTAAGGAGACGCCAGACCACACATGACATGAAGAATTCAGAAGAGTTCAGTGAGACTAGCGATGATATAACCAAATACTTAATGATTTCAGCGTCAGCTCCACTGCACTCCCTGTAAAAGAATCTTAATACTAACTAAGTTTAGTGGAAGGGGTTCAAGGCTTTCCTATTTTTAGTTAGCTGGTGGTTCATGGTGTGGGTTCCTGTAGTCATGTCCTAGTTCATGAACCACGGGCAACGTATGAGTGACCAAGTAAGTGGTCCCGACAGTCGGGATACCAGATACTTTGGAATAAGGCTGGGCATCTCGGACATATTCTGAGTCGTGGTCACCTTTGTGCTCATACGGCAAAGACTACCAAATCCACCGGTTAGTCCCTCAGCCGTTAGGGCTAAAACCCAATGGGACTCGGGGCAAGTAAGGCTAGCAACCTGCTTCCCTGGTACTTTAAATATGATGCTGGCAACAATCAGAGCAAAATGCCTCGGACCTTTGGAGGTGACGGAGTCCCACCTCTAACTGACAAACCAGGGACTCCTAAGATACGACTTGGCAAACTAATGGTAATGAGATGGGGAGCTATTAATATCAATGGGGGCTACTCTTGGAAGAAGGTAGAGCTGGCAGAGGCTGCAAGTAAGATGGGGCTGGACGTTTTAGCTGTTAGTGACATTCGGGTAAGGGGTGAGAAAGAAGAAGAAGTGGGAGAATACAAGGTCTACTTGTCAGGAGTCAAAGCAGGAATAGCACAATGGGGTGTAGGGCTTTACATCAGGAAAGAAATGGAACCCAGCGTAGTTGCAATAAGGTATGTAAACGAACGACTGATGTGGATAGATTTGACAGTGTCTAGCAAGAAAATTAGGATTGTGTCAGTATATTCGCATTGTGAAGGGACTGATCAAGATAAGATGGATAGTTTTTATGAGGCACTCAGTGATGTAGTTGTTAGAGTAAAGGACAAGGACAGTGTTCTGCTCATGGGTGATTTTAACGCCAGGATTGGAAATCGAACAGAAGGGTATGAAAAGGTTATGGGTAAATTTGGAGAGGATATGGAGGCCAACAGGAACGGGCAGCAACTCTTGGATTTCTGTGCCAGTATGGGCTTAGTAATCACAAACTCCTTTTTTAAACATAAGAACATTCACCGGTATACTTGGGAAAGCAGGGGAACCAGATCTGTCATTGACTATATAATAACAGATCAGGAATTCAGGAAGGCTGTGAGGGACACACGTGTATTCAGGGGATTCTTTGATGACACTGATCATTATTAAATCTGCAGTGAAATTGGGATTGCGAGGCCGAAAGTGCAGGAGGTCAGGTCCATATGTAGGAGGATAAGAGTGGAGAAACTTCAGGATAAGGAAATCAGGCACAAGTACATAACAGCGATCTCAGAAAGGTACCAGTTAGTTGAATGTAGTCAATTACAGTCATTGGAAAAGGAATGGACAAGGTACAGGGACACAGTACTAGAAGTGGCTAAAGAATGTCTTGGAACAGTAGTGTGTAAAAGTAGGAGGAAGCAAACAGCTTGGTGGAATGACACAGTCAAGGCAGCCTGTAAAAGGAAAAAGAAGGCGTATAAAAATGGCTACATACTAGAACTCAGGTAGACAGAGAAAGTTATGTTGAAGAAACAAACAAAGCCAAACAGATAATTGCAGCATCCAAGAAGAAATCTTGGGAAGACTTTGGAAACGGGTTGGAGACATTGGGTCAAGCTGCTGGAAAACCATTCTGGAGTGTAATTAGCAGTCTTCGAAAGGGAGGCAAGAAGGAAATGACAAGTATTTTGGACAGGTCAGGAAAACTGCTGGTGAATCCTGTGGATGCCTTGGGCAGATGGAGGGAATATTTTGAAGAGTTGCTCAATGTAGGTGAAAATACGATCAGTAATGTTTCAGATTTCGAGGTAGAATGGGATAGGAATGATGATGGAAATAGGATCACGTTTGAGGAAGTGGAGAAAATGGTCAATAGATTGCAGTGCAATAAAGCAGCTGGGGTGGATGAAATTAAGTCGGAACTCATCAAGTACAGTGGAATGTCAGGTCTTAAATGGCTACACAGGATAATTGAAATGGCCTGGGAGTCGGGACAGGTTCCATCAGACTGGACAAAAGCAATAATCACAACAATCTTTAAACATGGAAACAGAAAAGATTGTAACAACTACAGAGGTATCTCTTTAATCAGCGTTGTGGGTAAAATCTTCTCAGGTATTGTTGAAAGGAAAGTGCGAGTATCAGTTGAGGAGCAATTGGATGAAAATCAGTGTGGGTTTAGGCCTCTTAGAGGTTGTCAGGACCAGACCTTTAGCTTACGACAAATAATGGAGAAGTGTTATGAGTGGAACAGGGAATTGTATCTATGATTTATAGATCTAGAAAAGGCATATGACCGGGTTCCTAGGAGGAAGTTATTGTCAGTTCTACGAGATTATGGAATAGGAGGCAAACTTTTGCAAGCAATTAAAGGTCTTTACATGGATAGTCAGGCAGCAGTTAGAGTTGACGGTAAACTGAGTTCATGGTTCAGAGTAGTTTCAGGGGTAAGACAAGGCTGCAACCTGTCTCCACTGTTGTTCATATTATTTATGGATCATATGTTGAAAACAATAGACTGGCTGGGTGAGATTAAGATATGTGAACACAAAATAAGCAGTCTTGCATATGCGGATGACTTAGTTGTGATGGCAGATTCGATTGAAAGTTTGCAAAGTAATATTTCAGAGCTAGATCAGAAATGTAAGGACTATGGTATGAACATTAGCATCTCCAAAACGAAAGTAATGTCAGTGGGAAAGAAATATAAACGGATTGAGTGCCAAATAGGAGGAACAAAGTTAGAACAGGTGGACGGTTTCAAGTACTTAGGATGCATATTCTCACAGGATGGCAACATAGTGAAAGAACTGGAAGCTAGGTGTAGCAAGGCTAATGCAGTGAGCGCTCAGCTACGGTCTACTCTCTTCTGCAAGAAGGAAGTCAGTACCAAGACTAAGTTATATGTGCATCGTTCAATCTTTCGACCAACTTTGTTGTATGGGAGCGAAAGCTGGGTGGATTCAGGTTACCTTATCAATAAGGTTGAGGTTACGGATATGAAAGTAGCTAGGATGATTGCAGGTACTAGTAGATGGGAACAATGGCAGGAGGGTGTCCACAATGAGGAAATCAAAGAAAAACTGGGAATGAACTCTATAGATGTAGCAGTCAGGGCCAACAGGCTTAGATGGTGGGGTCATGTTACACGCATGGGAGAAGCAAGGTTACCCAAGAGACTCATGGGTTCAGCAGTAGAGGGTAGGAGGAGTCGGGGCGGACCAAGGAGAAGGTACCTGGATTCGGTTAAGAATGATTTTGAAGTAATAGGTTTAACATCAGAAGAGGCACCAATGTTAGCACTGAATAGGGGATCATGGAGGAATTTTATAAGGGGGCCTATGCTCCAGACTGAACGCTGAAAAGCATAATCAGTCTTAAATGATGATGATGATGATGATGTAAAATAACGTCGAAAAAGCAGTTAAGTTTACCATTGGAAATTTTACTCTACTCACAAAACATTGATTATAAGTTGCACTATTGATAAAAGGAAATGTTTTAATACAGGATGGTAAAAATCGACTGCGTTCAACAAAAATGTGAACGAATATTCCCTGAATGGGTTTCCAAGTTCTACAAGGGATCGAAGGATGACCTATGCCATATCACATCTATAATCTATGTTTAAATTAAGTTTCACAAAAGAGAAAACCATCAAAATGGTCTACAGTGACCCTCAATTATCTTTAATTACTTATCTAACTTGTCGTAAATTACAGTGACTGATGTGGCTTCTCAATAACTATATAACAGAAAAATCTCAATAACTGTATAACAGAAAAATCATCGCGTTTCAGATTTTTACTTCAAGTGGGAAATGTGAACACCATGAGCTTTAATTGACGATCGACACTAGTATTACGCAAAAAGGGGATGTAACAGATGAGCCTTATGCGCTCAAATATGCGGCATCGCGTGCGTTCATTACCTCGTCGGTGTTCGTCAGGGGGCGGCAGGCAGCACAGCTCCGCTCACCTCGCTGTCTCGGAAGCAACTCTGTCCTAACTTCTTCTTACTACAATTTACCGAAGTTGGTTTAAAAAAAACTATCTGGCTGTGTTTTCATCTGACCAATCAGGGTCTCAATGTTAACGTTAGCTCCGCCTACAGAAATTCTGTCTATCCAATGAGAAACGTTATACTTTTCGTGGTGGGGCAATGTTTTTAAAGTTTACAACGTAACAGAGACGCGAAAAAGTCTCACGCTAAAACTTGTTGCTGGTGTGGTCCTTTTAGCGTTATCGTAAGATCTATACCGTTCTTCTTGAGGGCTCTATCTTTTAACATGGGCTGGGGGTGGTCCTGATGTAACAGAGACGCGAAAAAGTCTCACGCTAAAACTTGCGGGTGGTGTGGCCCTTTTTGTGTTACCGTAAGATCTACACTGTTCTTCTGGAGGGCTCTAGCTTTTAACATGGGCTGGGGGGTGGTCCTAAAGTAACAGAGACGCGAAAAAGTCTCACGCTAAAAACTTGCGGGTGGTGTGGTCGTAGCGGTTAGGTGGCGACGTGGGTGTCCGTCCCTTATCGTAGAGCCTTCTCGCTTAACACAGTTCTGCTCTCGGCTTCTGTTCTTGTTTCTCCCCTTGGAACTACGTCTGTCTCACGGTGGGAAGGTATGACATGCATTTAGGCATTCTTGTGTTGGTCTGTGGTATTCCATTTGCTCTCTCGTTACTCGTATTACTTTGGTTAATTTAATGTCACGATTTATTCGGAGGTATGTGACATACTACTGGATTTGCTTATCATGTCAGGGTTTTCATGGAAGGTGTTGGATTTGCCTGACACCTTACAAACGTTATTGTAACACAGTACTCCTGCCCCAGTGCGTCTGTCCATGGGTGCATTCGGCCTTGACTTCGTGTTTATGGTTTGTAATGCACGACAGCATCGACCAGCGCATGTCGAGAAGCTGTGGTGTGGGAATGAGAGGACAATCGGCGAGTGGAGTGGCCTGCCCGTTCCACCGACTTAAATCCTATCGACCATGTGCGGGAGGCATTGGGGGGACGTTTTGCTGCACGTCCACATGCACCAACGACCATGTAATAGTTGGCAACCGAGCTAGTTTGGGTGAGCCACGCGCGGCTCGTGTTCATCCCATTAATTGTTTGTCATCGTTACGGTAGTGCCGCCTCGTTTTCTTATTCTTTTTACTGGGTCACTAACTTCCTGCCTCACTTTCACATGAGTGGCAGCAGCAGCGCGTATCGATAAGCGCACTGTCGTACCATCTCTGGAGTGACCGATAGTATTTCCGGGTCGTCGTGTGTCGGGTAGTCAGTAAGTGGGAGACGCACCAGCAGTGCAGTCGCGACGGAGCAGCAGTCGCGGACGGACCAGCAGTCCAGTCGGTCGGTTGGCGTGGAGCAGCAAGCATGCCCCGGGTGCGCGGAGTCGGGCTGGAGCCGCTGGCGGCGTGCGCACGCGGTGGGAGTGTAAGGTGCTGCTTGCGAGTGCTACGAAGTTCGTCGCCCACCGATCTTGGACATGAAAGTGGAGTCCTCATTTAACTTGCTATCGAGCCTCAACTGTTTACATTTCTTCGTTTGATCCTGGTTGTCGCTCTTTGGACATTTCCGTGAGCAACAACGTGTGTGTATTTAAGTCGGCTAGGATTCCAGCCGTCTTCCTGTGAAATTTCACTTAATTTATTCCCTGTTTTGCAAGTTCACCAGAGGTATCTTCTGTCTTGTGGCCGTTGACGTTCCGGTTACCTGCCCTGGCCGTTGGCGTAATTTTAGGCAGTGTATTTTCCTCGTCGTGTTGTTGCTGTCCAGCACGGCGTGTAGTTCGACAGCTGAGGTGTTGCTGGTCGTTGTGGGCGCCAGTATTCTGTGTGTCGTGTATTGAGATCCTGTGGTCGTTTTGCTGGTTGCGTGGAGTGAAACTGATTTGGTTGATTGGTCAGTCGGCTGTCTGTCGGTTGGGTTGCCTCTAGATTAAGAAGTCTTTGGACAGGCTGCCTGTCTCACCTAAACGGGCGTTAGTGTTACAATGCCAGGCCGACCCTTGGAAACTTCTGAGCGCCGTTCCTTGTGTGTTATGTAGTAGTTTCCATGTTTGGATTTTAGTTATTTGGTTGATGTGCGGGTTTCAGTCGAGTATCAATATCTCTTAAATTAATGTCCTTGTCTGGCTGTTAACGCATTAGATTGTTATTCTTTATTTTATAGAAAATGTTTTAAGATACGGCCTTCTGCCCTTTAAAATTGAAACTCTTCTTCTAGGGCTTAAGCCGTTAAATTATTTGTTAGTGAGCAGCCTTCAGCCCAGTTTTAATATCTCTTAAATTAATCTTCTTCTCTTGCCCTTAAGGCATAAGATTGATATGCTTTTGAATGGGGCCTTCAGCCCAATTTGCATGAAACGTTTTAGGATAAGGCCTTCTGCTTTTTGATTGAAACTCCTCTTATTGCTTAATATGCGACCTCCAGCCTAGTTCCATTAAAATTAAATTGCTAAGGCCTTCAGCCAATTAGATTGAAGATTTAGAAAATATTCTTGGGTGAAACCTCCAGAAGAACCTTGTATTTCAATTTTGCTTAAGCCTTGTGTCTTGGATTTTTAACGTGGCCTTCAGCCGATCTAGTTAATCAAAGGAGGTAGATTAAAGTTTTGAGTGTTTTGCATCCTTGTTGTAATATTGTGCGTTGATAAATAAAGTTTGTATGTTGAGTGCAACTGACAGGAACTCATTTTGGCCTCTTTCCACAACCTAATCCGCTCTGTCCTGCTAGCCCATGCACTTCAGTGGGAATGGAACGCCCTACCGTAAGAAATTCTTACCAACATTGTGGCTAGCATGGGAGTATGGTGCAGAACAGGCACTGCCGTCGATGATAATCACACTTCCTATCAAGAACCCGTCCAGGGCGCCATCGTGAACTACGGTGGCTTCACTTTGAAAAAAAGGGCTATTTCTGTACGTCTCTTTGCGTATTTCTTTGTTATCTTCTGTAGTAGACTGTAACAGCTCTTCCCAGGTGTGGGCCAAGTTTTATCGAGCAACATTACTTGGCTGTGACGCATCGTGAGAAAGTTTTTTTCGTCCTTGAGTTTTCTACATCAGTGTAGTATAAATTTATGTGTTAGGAAGTCTTTCCTGAAAGTATTTGTCTGGAATGTGGCCTTCTGCAGAAATGTAACGTAGGCGATAGACAGTAAAGGTAAGAAGACAATAGAAGTTTGTGGAATGTGCCTCTATAGAGGAATGTTGAATATTAGTTAGGTAGGTCGAACAGATAATGAGCTGATACTGAGTCTAACTGGGGGAAATAGAAATTGGTGGTATAACTTCATTAAAAGGGCAGACGGCTCATAGAATACATCATGAGGCAAAAGGGAATGGTCAACTTGGCAACTGACGGAAGCGTGGAGGGATATGAACTTAGAGGGCGGCCAAAGTTTGACTACAGTAAGTACTGGGCGGCAATTATTGAGCTGTATGAAATAAAATCGTCATACCGTCCGAACGGTTTGGGTTAGGACGTTCAAACTGCACGGCTGGCCGCGGGGCATGATGGGAATCAGTGTGCGCATGCATGCATGGTTTAGTGACGAAGCCCACTTTCATTTGGATGTCTTCGTCAATATGCAAAACTGGCGCATTCGGGGGACTGAGAATCCGCATTTCGCGGTCGATAAGTCTCTTCACCCTCAACGGGTGACTGTGTGGTGTGCAATTTTCAGTAACGAAATAATCGGTGCAATATTCCTTATGGCACGGTGACTACCGAACAGTATGTGAAGGTTTTGAAAGACGAATTCATCCCCATTATCCAAAGCGACTCTGATTTCGACAAGATGTGGTTCATACAAGACGTAGCTCGACCCCATCGAAGCAGGAGAATGTCTGATGTCCTCGAGGCGCACTTTGGGGCCACATTCTGGCTCTTGGGTACCCAGAGGCCACTGGCATGGGCATCGATTAGCCGCCATATTCTCCGGATGTGAACACATGTGACTCCTTTTGTGGGGCTGTATTAAAAACTAGGTCTACAGCAATAACCCCAAAACCGCTGCTGAAAACAGCCGTTCAGGAAGTTATCGACAGTATCGATGTTCCGACACTTACGGAGAATTTCGCTATACGTCTGCGCCACATCGTCGCCAATGATGGCAGGTATATCTAACATGTCATATCCTAAATCTGAATATCTGTACTGAAGTTTACTTGTTGAATAAAGTGTGTGCAGGCCGTAGTATGTAACTAATTTAGGTTTTCATATAGTTCGATAATTATCACCCTGTAGGTTCAACTCGATGGAGGCCGCGATGATTATGGAGATATGTGTCAGTTAAAGAAAGTTTTTAACGTTGTGCCTGCTGACACATGCCCTGTTCGCAATTCTCAAAATTTTAATCAAAACTCCCACCAAAATACTATCATTAACAGCCAGCCGGGGTGGCCGAGCGGATCTAGGTGCTACAGTCTGGAACCGCGCGACCGCTACGGTTGCAGGTTCGAATCCTGCCTCGGGCATGGATGTGTGTGATGTCCCTAGGTTAGTTAGATTTAAGTAGTTCTAAGTTCTAGGGGACTAATGGCCTTAGCAGTTAAGTCCCATTGTGCTCAGAGCCATTTGAACCATTAACATGATCAGATTAAATGAGATCCGCCCTTATTATACAGCACTCGGTTTATTGCATTTTAATCACTAGCAACATTATCCCTACGAGCCTACTCACACTCGCTTTGGAGCCGCATTCACACTTTTTGAGTATAGTTTGTCACTGCTTCTGAGTTCCTTACGGTCGGACATAATTTAAAATCCATTGACTGTATTCGCAGTTCCGAATGTGACAACCATCAGATGTGTATTGGAATGACAATGAAACTTCTTTGTTCAGGACCGAGACTCGAACTCGGTCTTTCCACTTATCGCGAGCAGTCGCCTTAGCTTCACGACCAGGCCCAAACTACCATGTCTCGCCAGCTACAATGAAAAGCCAAAGAAATTGGTATACCTATGTAATGACGTATAGGACTTCCGCGAGCACGCAGAAGTGCTGAAATACGACGTGGCATGGACTCGACTAATGTCTGAGGTAGTGCTGAAGGGAAGTGACACCATAAATCCTGCAGGGCGTCCACAAATCCTTAAGAGTACGAGGGGGTGAAGATCTCTTCTGAACAGCACGTTGCAACGCATCGCAGATATGCTAAATAATGTTCATGTCTGGAGAGTCTGGTGGCCCGCAGAACTGTTTAAATCCAGAAGAGTGTTTCTAGAGCCATTCTATCGCAATTCTGGACGTGTAGGGTGTCGAATCGTCCTGCTGGAACTACCAAAGTCCGTCTGAATGCAAAGGTGATCAGACAGGTTGCTTACTACGCGCCACCTGTCCGAGTCATGTCTAGACGTATCAGAGGTCCCATACCACTGCAACTGCACACGCCCCACACCATTACAGAGCCTCCACCAGCTTGAACAGTCCTCTACTGACATGCAGGGAATCATCACGTTGTCTCCATACCTGTACACGTCTATCGGCTCGATACAATTTAACACGGGACTGATCCGACCACGCAACATGTTTCCAGTCATCAACAGTCCAGTGTTGGTGTTGACGAGCCCAGGCGAGGCGTAAAGCTTTGTGTCGTGCAGTCATCAAGGATACAGGAGTGAGCCTTCGGCTCCGAAAATCCGTATGGATGATTTTTCGTTGAATGGTTCGCACGCTGACACTTGTTAATTGCCCAACACTGAAATCTGCAGCAATTTGCGAAACGTTGCACTTCTGTCACGTTGAACGATTCTCTTCAGCCGTCGTTGGTCCCGTTCTTGCAAGATCTTTTTCCGGTCGCAGCGATGTCGGAGATTTGGTGTTTTGCCGGATTCCTGATATTCAAGGTATTCTCGTGAAATGGTCGTACGGGAAAATCCCCATTTTATCACTGCCTCGGAGATGCTGTGCCCCATCGCTCGTGCGCCGACCATAACATCACGTTGAAACTCATTTAAATCTTGATAACCTGCGACTGTAGCAACAGTAACGGATCTAAGAGCTGCGCCAGACACGTTTTGTCTTATACAGGCGTTGCTAACCGCAGTGTCGTATACTGGCTATTTACATATCTCTGTATTTGAATACGCATGCCTATACCAGTTTTTTTGGCATTTCAGTGTATTGTCTATGGCCTGCACTCGTACATCCAATACGTTTATACTCGTAGGAAGGGGTGGGGGCATTTAATTAAAAGTCGTTTCCGCGGTCCGGCGCATAAATACAGTATTGCAGTGTCTGTGTTATTTCAAATTAGCATGCAATGCATGCATGCATGTTCGAAGGAACACTGTGTCGCACTTCTGAACAACATGGGCACTGTAATACCCTACAATTTAAAATCATCCACACTTCCACTAATCAACGGCTTTTATTCCCGATCAGATACCGCAAGCGCAATCGCGATCCTATCTTTAAGAAGACTCAAGTGGGACTGACTCACTTACGCGCCAAAGCAAACGACGGGGGCCAAGCATCGACCTTCCAGTGCAGTGGGGCTTCCCCGTTAGCGACGCTAAATTGATGGATCAAAGATACGTAACGGAGATTCGATCTGTCGCAGTAGTTGCACAGGGGCGAAGAGAGTTGCGCAAAGTAGACAAGCGTTTAGAGCTGCATCAGCTCAATCTTCAGACTGAAAACCACAAAAATAAGAGTCGTTTTTCACCTTAGTCTGACGTATATAGCTGATATATTTTAGTAAGAACCTGTATCTGAAACGTACAGTTTTACATCCTTCTTTTTGTGTTCATTTGTAAAATATGTATTTAGGATTTCTGTTGGTAGTGCAGTTTAATCTGACATGAATGAAGTAACCTCAAAGAGTACTGAAATGAACTAGAGTCGGCCGTGAGTTTCTGTCAGATTCTGGATGTCTGCACCATCACAGCTGTTTTATATTCATGCATACCACCCTTACTGTCTCCACAAATACTACACTACTGGCCATTAAAATTGCTACACCACGAAGATGACGTGCTACAGATGCGAAATTTAACCGACAGGAAGAAGATGCTGTGATATGCAAATGATTAGCTTTTCAGAGCATTCACACAAGGTTGACGCCGGTGGCGACACCTACTACGTGCTGACATGAGGAAACTTTCCAACCGATTTCTCATACACAAACAGCAGTTGGCCGGAGCTGCCTGGTGAAACGTTGTTGTGATGCCTCGTGTAAGGAGGAGAAATGCGTATGATCACGTTTCCGACTTTGATAAAGATCAGATTGTAGCCTATCGCGATTGCGGTTTATCGTATCGCGACATTGCTGCTCGCGTTGGTCGAGATTCAATAGTTGTTAGCAGAACATGGAATCTGTGGGTTCAGGAGGGTAATACGGAACGCCGTACTGGATCCCAACGGCCTTGTATCACTAGCAGTCGAGGTGACAGGCATCTTATCCGCATGGCTGTAACGGATCGTGCAGCCACGTCTCGATCCCTGAGTCAAGAGATGCGGACATTTGCAAGACAACAACCATCTGCACGATCAGTTCGACGACGTTTGCAGCAGCATGGACTATCAGCTCGGAAACCACCGCTGTAGTTGCCCTTGACGCTGCATCACAGACAGGAGCGCCTGCGATGGTGTACTCAACGACGAACCTGGGTGCACGAATGGCAAAACGTCATTTTTTCCGATGAATCTAGGTTCTGTTTACAGCATCATGATGGTCGCATCCGTGTTTGATTACATCGCGGTAAACGCCCATTGGAAGCGTGTATTCGTCATCGCCATACTGGCGTATCACCTGGCGATATGGTACGGGATGTCATTGGTTACAGGTCTCGGTCACCTCTTGTTCGCATTGACGGCACTTTTAATAGTGGACGTTACATTTCAGATGTGTTACGATCCATGGCTCTAGCCTTCATTCGATCCCTGCGAAACCCTACATTTCAGCAGGATAATGCACGACCGCATGTTGCAGGTCCTGTACGGGCCTTTCTGGATACAGAAAATGTTCGACTGCTGCCCTGGCCAGCACATTCTCCAGACCTCTCACCAATTGAAAACGTCTGGTCAATGGCGGCGAAGCCACTGGCTCGTCTCGATACGCCAGTCACTACTCTCGATGAACTGTGGTATCGCGTTGAAGCTGTATGGGCAGCTGTACCTGCACACGCCATCCAAGCTCTGTTTGACGCAATGCCCAAGCGTATGAAGGCCATTATTACGGCCAAAGGAGGTTGTTCTGGGTACTAATTTCTCAGGATCTATGCACCCAAATTGCGTGAAAATGTGATCACGTGTCAGTTGTAGTATAGTATATTTGTCCAAAGAATACCCGTTTATTATCTGCATTTCTTCTTGGTGTAGAAATTTTAATGACCAGTAGTGTACATGACCTTCATGATGCGCCCGAGTAGGTCCTCGTTTTCTCGTGTATGTTGCGGTCGCCTTGTAACTGGCACGGTGACGTCTCTAGAGCTGGAGGCTGGCTCCTGGAACGCCAGCGCGCTGCAGTCATTACTGGTGTCCGCTGGAGTGGGCCTAACGGCCGGCCATCAATGTTTCACGGCCAGCCCGTAAACAGCAGCGCCGCGGCGCCAACTTCATTCCAGATATTTATCAATCATTCAGCGCCCGGCCGCGACCGACGGCACCGCCGTTAAATATGGACGCCTTCCCGCCACGTTGATGCCGCGCCCGGCGCCGGGAGAGCGTGCCTCAAAGTGGCTGCTTCGCGGCCGTAGGAGGTGAGCTTCGGAAACTCGTGAAAGAACAGTACGCAAGTAGGCGGCGGCTAAATTTCGCCGCGGGCCTGAATTATTTGCCACATTGTCTGCCAGTTTCATTGTGATAACTAAAGCGTCTAACCGGCAATCAGAGTTCCGTAAGGTAGATTCCTGCAATAACACGGAAGTATATTTTATGCGTATGTCCTCTGTTTGCGTAATATTCTTACATTTTCATAGAGTCCTCGGCTCATCCTGGAATGTACCTGCGAATTAAATACATATTACTGATGCTGTTTCGACTACACTGCACAAGTTTCGCTGGAAAGCCTTACATTGCCTCCATACAACGCCGATCTCTCACCATGCTATTTCCATATTTCTCAAGCCCTGAAGGAAGACACTCTTGGCCGTCGATTTGTTTCGTCCGGTGCACGCCTGGATACAATCACGATTCCGCAAGCAACCGCAAACATTTTTGTATGAATGCATTGATCCTCATTCAGACTGGAATTAATGCAGTAACCGTTATGGCGATTACTACAGTTTACTCACTTTTTTCCACCTACCTGACAGCGAGATAGATTTATTAACAGTTATGGCGACTACTTTTGAAATAATGAACAGTTTACTTCTTTTTTTCTATCTGTCACGTTTTCACTTGAATGCCCCTTGTAATGTAATTGTCTCTGAATAAAAAAAAATATTCTAGTACATGGGCGCACAAAGTATTAATACTCCTTGATTTAATTGCTTGTACATTGAAGTTCATACAGAATTAAATCTTTTTTTTAACAATTTTGTTCTCTCAAAACGCCAGGTTCTTAAATTCTATTCTCGTTTCTCACGAAACTGACATACTTCAAACTCACACAATATTTATTTTCAAAATACTTTTCGCACTTTTCACATTTAAATTTTCTTTTCATTTGAGACCTCTTGCCTTTCCTTTGTCCTTTTTAGCACAGTATTAGCACATTAGTTTAAGTTAAGCACCTTGGAAAAATTCTAAACACACAAATCAAAAAAGTTTTGCATCAGCTCGGTTCCTAGAGTTCTGGAACCTGTACAGAAAATTGGAATAGAGTTCAACATAAACATCATTTCCGCCCTTTCTATTGCCCATGAAAACCACACATTGCATGTTGTACTAGCATACAGCGAGACCTTCAGAGATGGTGGTCCAGATTCCTGTACGCAACGGTACTTCTAATACCCAGTAGCACGTCCTCATGCATAGATGTATGCTTGTATTCGTCGTGGCATACTATCCACAAGTTCAGCAAGGCACTGTTGGTCCAGGTTGTCCCACTCCTCAACGGCAATTCGGCGTAGATCCTTCAGAGTGGTTGGTGGGTCACGTCGTCCATAAGCAGCCCTTTTCAATCTATCGCAGGCATGTCCGATAGGGTTCATGTCTGGAGAACATGCTGGCCACTCTAGTCGAGCGATGTCGTTGCCCTGAAGGAAGTCATTCACGAGATGTGCACAACGAGGGCGCCAATTGTCGTCCATGAAGACGAATGTCTCGCCAATATGCTGCGGGTATGGTTGCACTATCGGTCAGAGGATGGCATTCACGTATCTTACAGCCATTATGGCGCGTTCCATGACCACCAGCGCTGGACCTGGGCCCCACATAATGCCACCCAAAAACTGCAGGGAACCTCCACCTTGCCACACTCGCTGGACAGTGTGTCTAAGGTGTTCAGCCTGACCGGATTGCCTCCAAACACGTCTCCGACGATTGTCTGATTGAAGGCATATGCGACACAATCGTATTAGAATTATTAACAAAGACCATCAGATAATAAAAAATTCACAAGACAAAAATGTGCACATCAAACTTATTATTCTTTCAAATGAATGAGAGTCAGTATGGATACAAAGAAATAATATTGTTAGATTTAAATAAGTTAGATTTAAAGAGAATGTAGCACAGAAAATGGGACGGGAACAGTGCTACAACAGCTCGAGACTTTGTGCTCACTATGTACATAATATACTAATTAGTGTATTCCTCTGGGTGATTCATTTACATCATCATACAAAGTTGACACATCGCAGTAAAAATAATGAAAATATTAATAAACACATGTATGTATATAAACATGACAATTTATAACTTTAACTTTCAACATCTCGTTAATAGGAAACATATTCAGTTCTTTTTCCACTGACAGCACTACACTATAAATCAGAATACAGTTCTCTAAGTTCATCATCTTTCCACAGTATACATTTCTTGTCAACTTCCTATACATTACTATCTCAGCATCACCTCAAATAACCTCATCACATAGGCACCTTACAATACCAGTCTACTTCCTATTACAAAATAAATAAAAATATTTTGACAGTAGCAAATATATTATCCAAATCAGTATCTGTTCCTAGCTTTCCTGACTTCCATCTTAGAAAACGGTTTTCAGGCTCCACCTATGTGGTGTGAAAAGAACTTCTCTCTCTCAAAAACAGCATTCTCCCCAAAAATGTTGCTGGGATTCGATAAAAAAATATTTAACATGACCTCAGGTTGATGTACTATGTACTTGGCCCAAAACACTCTTTGTTGATTCAGTTTTTCATAACAGTTCTGTTCAGGTGCTAGCAGCAAATAGTAAAAGATTGTGTCTGATATCAAACATTTTCCCTAAATGTTTTATAATGATTCCCAAAGGTATCCAAAAATATGCATCCAAAAATATGCATATACTCTTCTATGAAGACAAGCAGCAAAGAAGTTCAGAAGACATTTAATTACATTGCTCCCCAAAAAGTATTGTTAATACAGATTGTGTAATAAGGTTCCAAATAATCGTAGATTCCATCTACCAAAATTTTTCTGTTACACCAATAACAACAAAGTTTAAAGCACACCTATTGAAAAAAAATTCAGTAATATTTCCTTTCAAAATCAGTCAGTTACACATTCCACTTTAAAATCAGCTTATTATTGGTTAAGTAATTGCAAAAGATAGCACTTCAAAACTTTTTCATAACCTAGACAAAATACAAAATTATATGGCAAAACACAGCTAATTAATTTATATAAAACATATAACTACTACAAGATCTTCACTCAGGTTACTTTATGCGCCCCATATTTTTTTGTTCCAAAACTGTCCGTACAATGCATGGAATGTTCCTACAGAGAGCACCTGCCTTCACTTGTTTTTGGCATTTCTTATCCCTTCTCAGTATTAAATATCACTTTCAACTACGTTCATATTTTGCTGGTATTTGATTTGTGGTCTCAATTTGGCTTTTTACTGTAAGAAAATAATCGACAGCACTATTTAAACAAAACAGACACTTGATTTCTTGGCTGCAGGAGTCAATTTGCCTGTTAGATCCACATTTCATGAGTTTGTGTTTCTAAGGAGAAGCCCCATAGATTGACTGGGTAATTACCATCGGCTTTATGGATTGTTAGTAAGACGAAATAATTCCGATATAATGTCCAGAAATGGAAGATTGTTTACATAATGAAAAGGAACGGCAGCTTATAAGAAACATAGATGGAATCTGAAGCAGCTCAAACCAAGATGTATGGCCATACTGTAAGCGAACTTCCACTGAACGAAATAGCAACCAAACGACTAGGAAATATTACCACAAAATCAGAAGTCAACAAGTCTAAAAGACGTGTACAGGGTGAGTCAGGAGGAAAGGTGCATGTTTTGAGGGGTGATAGTATTACGGCTTCTGAACAAAAAAAAATTCATATGGACGTATGCCCTATTACGAATGGTTTCAGAGAAAGAACACATTTAATATCACTTTTGTACGTTTTTCTTGAATAACTCGAAAACCGCACCCTCCAGCGAAAACGTGTCGCAGTACAAAATTAATCTATATTAAATTTCCTACAAAAACGGTCCTGCTCATTTTTTTTTCTCTAGAACTAATGGTTTGTGCGAGAATGTTGAAAAACTATCTCGACGGACATGCACTGTAGCTTAAGTAGTATTAGCAGGCCAATTTGAGGTAGCATATTGGCGTAGCAAGTTGAGACAAACAGTTTGGTATGGGGCACTTGTGGTCTATCATGTTGGGAAACTACCTGTCCGTCAACAGACGACCTGTACGCTTTTCTGGCGTATGTGTCCCTTCACGTTTCTACTTCACTATCTCATCGGAAACAGTGGACATAGGGACGTTTAAGAGTGTGGAAATCTCGCGTACAGACATGTGACACAAGTGACACCCAATCGCGTGACCACGTTCGAAGTCCGTAAGTTCCGCGGAGCGCCCATTCTGCTCTCTCACGATGTCTAATGACTACTGAGGTCGCTGATATGGAGTACCTGGCAGTAGGTGGCAGCACAATGCACCTAATATGAAAAACGTATGTTTTTGGGGGTCTCCCGATACTTTTGATCACGTAGTGTGTATGATGCTAGGAGCGTCTTACCGTCACAGCAAATTTCTTTCAAGGTTGCAAGTGATACATCTGCCCAGTTTGGGAGAAATTGCCTCAGGCGTTGGAACAGAGATGCGTCTCTAAATCGAATGATGTCGGAGGACCCTTTCTGCAGCAGGGTAACTTACGCATATTACGCCTGCAATGGCTGTCACCCAATCTGCTAAGCACAGCCATTGTGCAAGAACTCCAGTAGTCTCTAGAGGAACGGAGGGTTCCAAATGATTGGAAAAGAGCACAGATAGTCCCAGTCTTCAAGAAGGGTCGTCGATCAGATGCGTAAAACTATAGACCTATATCTCTTACGTCGATCTCTTGTAGAATTTTAGAACATGTTTTTTGCTCGCGTATCATGTCATTTCTGGAAACCCAGAATCTACTATGTAGGAATCAACATGGATTCCGGAAACAGTGATCGTGTGAGACCCAACTCGCCTTATTTGTTCATGAGACCCAGAAAATATTAGATACAGGCTCCCAGGTAGATGCTATTTTTCTTGACTTCCGGAAGGCGTTCGATACAGTTCCGCACTGTCGCCTGATAAACAAAGTAAGAGCCTACGGAATATCAGACCAGCTGTGTGGCTGGATTGAAGAGTTTTTAGCAAACAGAACACAGCATGTTGTTATCAATGGAGAGACGTCTACAGGCGTTAAAGTAACCTCTGGCGTGCCACAGGGGAGTGTTATGGGACCATTGCTTTTCACAATATATATAAATGACTTAGTAGATAGTGTCGGAAGTTCCATGCGGCTTTTCGCGGATGATGCTGTAGTATACAGAGAAGTTGCTGCATTAGAAAATTGTAGCGAAATACAGGAAGATCTGCAGCGGATAGGCACTTGGTGCAGGGAGTGGCAACTGACCCTTAACATAGACAAATGTAATGTATTGCGAATACATAGAAAGAAGGATCCTTTATTGTATGATTATATGATAGCGGAACAAACACTGGTAGCAGTTACTTCTGTAAAATATCTGGGAGTATGCGTACGGAACGATTTGAAGTGGAATGATCATATAAAACTAATTGTTGGTAAGGCGGGTACCAGGTTGAGATTCATTGGGAGAGTGCTTAGAAAATGTAGTCCATCAACAAAGGAGGTGGCTTACAAAACACTCGTTCGACCTATACTTGAGTATTGCTCATCAGTGTGGGATCCGTACCAGGTCGGGTTGACGGAGGAGACAGAGAAGATCCAAAGAAGAGCGGCGCGTTTCGTCACTGGGTTATTTGGTAACCGTGATAGCGTTACGGAGATGTTTAATAAACTCAAGTGGCAGACTCTGCAAGAGAGGCGCTCTGCATCGCGGTGTAGCTTGCTCGCCAGGTTTCGAGAGGGTGCGTTTCTGGATGAGGTATCGAATATATTGCTTCCCCCTACTTATACTTCCCGAGGAGATCACGAATGTAAAATTAGAGAGATTAGAGCGCGCACGGAGGCTTTCAGACAGTCGTTCTTCCCGCGAACCATACGCGACTGGAACAGGAAAGGGAGGTAATGACAGTGGCACGTAAAGTGCCCTCCGCCACACACCGTTGGGTGGCTTGCGGAGTATCAATGCAGATGTAGATGTAGATGTAGAACAGGCTGTGGTACTCTGCTTTATGTTTATCTGTCACCCCATTTTCACCGCCACCGCCTCTCCTATTGCAGTTAGGTAATTCTTACCACATCACTATATTGTTTTGTCATCCACTTCTGAGCTATGTTTAAAATATCGAGCCTCTAGCTCATCCGGGAGTTAGTTTAAAATCAACTGCAAAATTTGTACCGAACAGACAGACAGACAAGAAAGGACCTAATAAAAATGTGTTAAAAATAAGCTGCCTGCAACAATTTGGTAGGTCTTCGTGGCGCAAATTGCATACGAAGGAACCCATTTGTGTCAGAGTTACGCACGAAATACTGATCGGTGTGTAAACCTCTTGCCGATGTGGCTTTACGCAGCGTGAGCAAATGTGGCCGCCGGCTCATTAAACAGAATCCGCTTGCTGCGGTTGTTGATGACACTGCGGGAGCAAGACCAGGCTCTGGCGTAATCCGGAGAAAGAACCGCGACAAGCGGGTGTCGCCAGCAGGAGCCCCTCTCCGTACTTCCAGTGCAGTCTAACACACGTTCGGCGCGACGGCAAAATGCTCCCTGTCGTTGAGTGCAGAAGCGCAGTTGGACTGCGCTGGCGCTGCCAGTGCGCAGTGCCGTCCCAGCCGTTTCTGAACATGCAGCCGGGGAGTTGGCAGGACATTGAGAGCGTCGCCGACGCGCCCTCGGGAGTGGCTTTTCTGCAGACGGCGCAGCCGTGTCGTTCTGCTGGAACAGGCTGCCACCCAGCCAGCGATTGCGTTGTCTCTGCGGGCCATCTGCTCGCCACAGTGGCCAATCCCCGTGTGCAATGCTCTTGCGCAGATGCGAGAGATTGCTTCAGCCAGACTGCTACTAGGACCAGAAGCTCCACTTCTCTCCCAGCTGCAATTTGAAAAACGGGACTGCTTCGCTTTCCTGTCGTTGGGTATGCAAATTATACAGGGTGTTACAAAAAGGTACGGCCAAACTTTCAGGAAACATTCCTCACACACAAATAAAGAAAAGATGTTATGTGGACATGTGTCCGGAAACGCTTAATTTCCATGTTAGAGCTCATTTTAGTTTCGTCAGTATGTACTGTACTTCCTCGATTCACCGCCAGTTGGCCCAATTGAAGGAAGGTAATGTTGACTTCAGTGCTTGTGTTGACATGCGACTCATTGCTCTACAGTACTAGCATCAAGCACATCAGTGCGTAGCATCAACAGGTTAGTGTTCATCACGAACGTGGTTTTGCAGTCAGAGCAATGTTTACAAATGCGGAGTTGGCAGATGCCTATTTGATGTATGGATTACGGCAATAGCCGTGGCGCGGTACGTTTGTATCGAGACAGATTTCCAGAACGAAGGTGTCCCGACAGGAAGACGTTCGAAGCAATTGATCGGCGTCTTAGGGAGCAGGGAACATTCCAGCCTATGACTCGCGACTGGGAAAGACCTAGAAAGAGTGCTACGGGAGAACCAGTTGTTTCCGTACCATGTACAGCGTGTGCAGGCACTATCAGCAGCTGATTGGTCTCCACGGGTACACTTCTGCGAATGGTTCATCCAACAACGTGTCAATTCTCATTTCAGTGCAAGTGTTCTCTTTACGGATGAGGCTTCGTTCCATCGTGATCAGATTGTAAATTTTCACAATCAGCATGTGTGGGCTGACGAGAATCCGCACGCAATTGTGCAATCACGTCATCAACACAGATTTTCTGTGAACGTTTGGGCAGGCATTGTTGGTGATGTCTTGATTGGGCCCCATGTTCTTCCACCTACGCTCAATGGAGCACGTTGTTATGGTTTCATACGGGATACTCTACCTGTGCTGCTAGAACATGTGCCTTTACAAGTACGACACAACATGTGGTTCATGCACGATGGAGCTCCTGCACATTTCAGTCGAAGTGTTCGTACGCTTCTCAACAACAGATTCTGTGACCGATGGATTGTTAGAGGCGGACCAATTCCATGGCCTCCACGCTCTCCTGACCTCAGCCCTCTTGACTTTCATTTATGGGGGCATTTGAAAGCTCTTGTCTACGCAACCCCGGTACCAAATGTAGAGATTCTTCGTGCTCGTATTGTGGACGGCTGTGATACAATACGCCATTCTCCAGGGCTGCATCAGCGCATCAGGGATTCCATGCGACGGAGGATGGATGCATGTATCCTCGCTAACGGAGTACATTTTGAACATTTCCTGTAACAAAGTGTTTGAAGTCACGCTGGTACGTTCTACTGCTGTGTGTTTCCATTCCATGATTAATGTGATTTGAAGAGAAGTAATAAAATGAGATCTAACATTGAAAGGAAGCGTTTCCGGACACATGTCCACATAACATATATTCTTTCTTTGTGTGTGAGGAATGTTTCCTGAAAGTTTGGCCGTACCTTTTTGTAACACCCTGTATGTAGCAAGAACGATTACCTTTCACTGTTAAAGGCGGCCTTCTTTGCCTCTGTGTGCCTGCCAGTGTTATACGTTAACTAGGAGATAACGGGTCTCCATAAATAATAGACTGAAAGTCACTGCACATATTTTTCTCACTGTAAAAACGTTACAATTTAAAGCCCCGTCGAGACCATTACATTTACATGCAGGGGGTGGATAAAAATGTGGAAACATCAAAGACACCACACATCACCATCTACATCCACATGGATACTCTGCAAATCGAATTTTTTAAGTGCGTGGCAGAGGGTTCATCGAACCATCTTCACAATAATTCTCTATTATTCCAATCTCGTACAGCGCGTGGAGAAAACAGTCACCTATATCTGTCCGTGCGAGCTCTGATTTCCCTTATTTTATTATGGTGATGATTTCTTCCGATGTAGGATGGCGTCAACAAAATATTTTCGCATTCGGAGGAGAAAGTTGGTGACTGAAATTTTGTGAGAAGATTCCGCTGCAACGAAAACCGCCTTGTGTTAATTATGTCCAACCCAAATGGTATATCATTTCAGTGTCACTCTCCTCCCTCCCGCACGGGATTAGCCGAGCGGTCTCAGGCGCTACAGTCATGGACAGTGCGGCTGGTCCCGGCGGAGGTTCGAGTCCTCCATCGGGCATGGGTGTATGTGTAAATTAGGTTAAGTAGTGTGTAAGCTTAGGGACTGATGACCTTAGCAGTTAAGTCCCATAAGATTTCACACACATTTTCACTCTCTCCCCTATTTCGCGAGGATACAAAACGTACTGCCCTTCTTTGAACTTTCTCGATGTACTCCGTGAGTCCTATCTGGTAATGATCCCACACCGCGCAGCAGTATTCTATAAGAGGACGGACAAGAGTAGTGCAGGCAGTCTCTTTAGTAGATATGTTACATTTTCTAAAGCGTCCTGTCAATAAGATGCAGTCTTTGGTTAGCCTTCGCCTTGACATTTTCTATGTGTTCATTCCAACTTAACTTGTTCATAACTGTAATTCCTAGGTATTTAGTTGAATTTATGGCCTTTAGATTTGACTTGTTTATCTTGCAACCGAAATTTAACAGATTGCTTTTAGCACTCAGGTAGATGATCTCACACTTTTCGTTATTTAGGGTCAATTGGCAATTTTTGCACCATACTTTCGTAAATCGATTTGCAATTGGTTTTGATCTTATAATGAATTTACTAGAACGGTGCAGGAAAACCGTTGCCACTCAAAACAGTTATCAGTTGTCTTGGGATGGGGAAATACAGGTCCTGCATGGTTTTCAAGTGAATCTTATACCATTATTCCTTCAAATCAGTGGCAGGTTCAGTTATCAGTGACGGAAATGGGATAGCGATCGCGCACCGTCCTCTTCAAAGCAGACGTCAAAGGCTGAATAATACTGAGACCTGGTCACTGTGATGACCAGAGGAGACGCGACACAAAACCAGTCCCGGACGATGTGAGCTGTATGAACACTGACCCACTCGTCATGAAACACAGCACCACCGTTGCGGAACAAACACTGTACCATTGGATGGACGCGATCAGCCAAAATGATGACATAATCCACGGCGGCAATGTGAACTTGCAAAGTAACCATGAGGCTCAAGGAACATCACGATATGGCTGCCCGAACCCCTGCCGTGTTTCACTCTTAGGACATAATCTCGGCCAGAGGTTAGAAACATCCGACCAAATGGCATTCCTTCATTGTTACACAGTTCACGTTCTATGGCTTCGGCACCACTGCTTCCTTTTACGGGTATTTGTATCACGGATAAGTGGTTTCCGAATTACAGCTGACCTTGTAATTCCCTGCTTATGGAGCTCCATTTGTGTTATCTGGTGATGAGAGGGTTTGCGATTCAGTTCTGCAGTGACTTTTACAGCTGTCGTCCTCTTATTTTCCGTCACGTCCTCTTCCGTGACCGTCCGTAACGATTACTCAATGCACGCTTCCGTCCACGTTGTGACTTAGTGAATGATGTTTTCTCTCTTTCCCTGTATGCGGTATAAATCTTCGATACGGTACCTCTTGGAACGCCAAACACTTCGGCTCCCTTGGTTACAGATGACCTCACCATTCGAGCACCAACAATTTGCTCAGTTTCTAATTTACTTAACTCCGACGTAATGCACTCACAGCTACACAGAACACTATTCTAACTATGACTGATACTCGCAGGACATCGCACAGGTGCCCTTAGTAGTCAAATAAAAATGAGCAAGTTGCAGGCTTGGTGAGCATCTGCACTTATGTTCAAGCATGCGTCTGTCACGGTGTTTCCATATTTTGTCCGACCCCTGTATATACTCTACAGTCCACTGTACAGTGCATAGGATACGTTGCACTACTATTATTTTTTTCCTATTCTATTCGCTTATGAATGAGAAGAAAACCACTATTCATGTAGCTCTGCTCATGCCCTTAAAAATAGGTGTGAGCCCCTCCACGCTCGCACAAGCATGGTGACAAACTCAAAAGGTCTACTGTCACCTCTGCATTGTTGGTATTTAGAATCGAGGAGATCGCAGGAGCGAGGAACTGTGATGTTATCCGTACGTCTGGATAAGATTACCCATTAATACGGGCGCATCTGGGTGATAGAAGTGGTCGAAAAAGCTCGACAGAATCAATCTTGAAAGAAGAGCGATTTAATAGGCAAAGGGAAAAAATTGCCAAGGGAAAAAAACCTCTGCGACAGTGTCAGGTTGGGTAGTAAGGGCAGTAGCGGTTTCTTGCTATCTGCGACAGATCGTGCAAGGTAAGGTTGCGTTAGTGGTTGGGTATCATGCATCAGTATCATAGAAGCAGTGCCAGATTGTCATAGAATGATCAGTCCTGTCGAGGAGGTGAGCGCTGCTGCTGCTGGGCCGACGATGTCTCCTGGGCCAGCTGCTGCTGCTGCTGCTCCTGTAACATAGCCATGTCATTGTAGGTTTGTCAGTTCGATGGTCCTCAAAGGAACTGGCAGTGTGATATGTGTTGGGAGTTTGTTTGTGTGTCGTGTGTGGCTTCCTTGCGATTGCCAGTTCTCATGGCAGAGGCTCAGCTAGCAAGCTAGTCAGTGGCTGAAGTTCAGGGGCTCGCCTCATTGTGTCGTTTGCGTAATTGCAAAGTTACCATAGATGGTTAGTCCCTAAGGAGTGTCTTTGGGCGCTTGTGTTTCCATCTATGGTTGTGATCGTAGTTGCCCAGGTGTAGGATGTGAGGATTGTTAGAATGACTATTTCTTGTACAGTCGTGTGGCGAGTTTTTTGAATACCTCCTAGAGAGTCTCCAGTCGGTATTCTTGGTGAAGATCCGCTGTCCGCGTGTATTGGGAAGCATTGCTTATGATACGTAATGCCTTGTTCAGTATTTTCAGGAGGCGGTCCAGGTGTGTGGACGCTGCGTATCCCCAGCGGTCTAATCAGTGTCATGCATAATGTCCTAGACACCCTCCTATTCAGTGTACTATTCCTGTTGGGCATAGGATAAAGTTGTTTGAGCCCCGCGTTTGCCCTGTTGGTCATGTGTTGTATGTGGTCCCCCATGTAAGCTTCCGGTTGAGCCAAACACCGAAGTATCTGACTCTCGCAGTGAAGCATATTGGGCTTGCATGTAGTGTTC
Source organism: Schistocerca piceifrons (assembly GCF_021461385.2). Lineage (NCBI taxonomy): Eukaryota > Metazoa > Arthropoda > Insecta > Orthoptera > Acrididae > Schistocerca > Schistocerca piceifrons. Next base: position 693,875,689 of record NC_060138.1, read on the forward strand.
GTGCCCTAATCTCTCTTATCTTTTTATCCCTACGCGAGCTCGTAAACGATGGTGGCAGCATGGTGGTAGCGTAGTCTGCAAATACAGGTGTTCTAAATTCACCCATGAGGATTTAGCGACAACCATGTCGTCTTTCTTCCAAGGATTCACATTTATGTTCTCGGATCATTTCTGTTACACCTTTGTTTGCGCAAAACCGACCTATTACAACCTAGCAGCGCGTCTTTCAGTTCGTTCCATGTGTATTGTAACACCTTTTTTGCAAAAAATCGAAACACCGGAACAATACTCTAGAACTGGTCGCATTAGCGTTTTATACGTGGTTGCCTTTAAACATGAACTGCACTTTCTCAGAACCCTTCCAACAAATCTAAGTCTTCCATTCGTCTCCCCTAATACTGATTTTATGTTGTGATCTACATCTACATCTATGCTCTGCAAACCACTGTGAAGTGCGTATAGAGTGTACGTCCCATATTACCACTTACAGGAAAATTCAGTTGCAATAATTTTTCTTCTATTTCCTGAGTCCAATAATTTTTCAACAAACGAAGTGTACTGAGCATCCTTCCACAGTTCCTCGGAGATGTTATTTGTTATCAGATCTATCGAGCATCATCAGCTATTCATGAGTATTTAGAAGCTATTAAAATGTAATCAAGTCACCCATAATTATTCCATCAAATTTGTACATGCTTTGATGTCACATTATTAAATATTATCAGTTATCTTCTTTATTTATGTTCCTTTAGGGAAAAAAACAGGTATTTTTCTTTCCTTCTTTCGCCGCAATGCTCCTTTACCGATACAATAAAGTTCTGTCTACCGTTATGCGTACTATCTGACGTACGAGGTTGATTTTGTCGTTGGAGCTTTTGACTGCGTGGCTTTTTATCAGTGGCAGCGCAGAACGCAAGCCTGACAGGATTTTGATTGTTCTGTCAGCTCGGTTTAGAGCAAATTTCACGATCAGTGCTTCGGGTATACCCGTAAGTTCTGCTGTTAACAAAGAGATCTCCTAGGAAAGTCTGAGTCGCCCTCATCGTTGAGTCATTTCAGATTCTCGCCACTCATGAATAATGTTATCCTCGGGGATGGAAATACGTTCTGTTGAACGTGAACACTGGAAGTAATGTCCGCAGCTCGAGGCGTAGTGGCACCTACAATTTATTTTTTTCATTTTTTTGCGTTTTTACAATGGGTAGTTGGACATTTTTACCAACGATAAAAATGAGATAAAGAACATTAAATGCGTCTGCGTACACCATTTAACAATATTTTGTAAACTTCCGAGAATGTTTTATATAGCAATTGTTCTATACAATAAATCTATGTTATCAGCACTTTCTGTGCATCTAGAAACACGAATTTTGTTGAAAATCGTATGTTGTTGTTGTCTCAGTACGAAAACTGGTCTGATGCAGCTCACCTTGCTATTTTATACTGTGCAAGCTTCTTCATCTCCGAGTGACTATTTCAACTTACATCCCCCTGAATCTGCTTACTGTATTCATCCCTTGGTCTCCCTCTTCGATTTTTACTCCACACGCTACCCTCTAGTACTAATTTGGTGATCCCTTGCTGTCTCACATGTGTCCTTCCAACCGATCATTTCTTTGGCCAGGTTGCACCAAAAAATTTCTCTTCTCGCCTATTGTATTCAGTAAGTCCTCATTAGTTACCTGATCTACCCATCTAATCTTCAGCATTCTTCTGCAGCACAACATTTCAAAAGCTTCTGTTCTCTTCTTCTCTAAACTCCCCTATTATCGTCCATGTTTCACTTCCATACATGGCTATACTCCATAGCAATACTTTCACAAAAGACTTCCTGACATTTAAATCTATACTCAACGTTAACAAATTTCTCTTCTTCAGAAACGCTTTTCTTGCAATTGCCAGTCTGCATTTCATATCCTTCCTACTTCCTTCCCAAATAGCAAAATTCATTTATTACTCTAAGTGCCGCATTTCCTAATCTAATTCCGTCAACATCACCTGATTTAATTCGACTACATTCCACTATCCTCGTTTTGCTTTTGTTGATGTTCATCTTACATCCTCCATTCAAGATATTGTCCATTCCGCTCAACTGCTCTTTCCAGTTCTTTGCTGTCTCTGCTAGATTGCAACGTCATCGCCAAACCTCAAAGTTTTTATTTCTTCTCCCTGGACTTTAATTCCTACTCCAGATTTTTCCTTTGTTCCCTTTACTGCTTGCTCAGTATCTAGACTGAATAACAACGGGGGTAGGCCACAACTCTGTCTCCTCCCTTCTCGACCACTGATTACCTTTCCTGCCCCTCGACTCTTATAACTGCCATCTGGTTTCTGCACAAACTGTAAATAGCCTTTTGCTCCCTGTATCTTACCCCTGCCACTTTTAGAATTTGGAAGAGAACATTGCAGTCAACGTTGTCAAAAACTTTCTCTAAGCCTACAAATGCTAGAAACGTAGCTTTGCCTTTCCTTAACCTATCTTATATGAGAAGTCGTAGGGTCAGTATTGACTCGCATGTTCATATATTTGTCCGGAATCCAAACTGATCTTCCCCGACGTCGGCTTCTACGAGGTTTTCCAATCTTCTGTAAATAATTCGTGTTCGTATTTTGCAGCCGTGACTTATTAAACTGAAAGTTCGGTAATTTTCACATCTGTCAGCATTTGCTTTCTTTGGAACCGCGATTATTATATTCTTCCTAAAGTCTGAGGGTATTTCGCCTGTCTCGTACATCTTGCTCACCAGATGGAAGAGTTTTGTCATGGCTGGCTCTCCCAAGGCTATCAGTAGCTCTAACGGAATGTTGTTTACTCCCAGGGCCTTGTTTCACCTTATATCTTTCAGTGCTTTGTCAAATTCTTCACGCAGTGTCATATCTCCTTTCTCATCTTCCTCTTGAAACACGTATGTAACATAGCAGCGATGGCGAGGCATTGTAGCATCTGTGACCAGAGAGTATGCGCTTGACCGCGCGAGTGTTGCGAGCGGTTCTCAGTCTGTCGGTCAGTCGTTGCGAGTCTGTCAGTAGTCGTTGCGAGTCTGTAGCTCTGTCTAGTTGAGAGCAGTACTCTGTCAGTAGTCGTCGCGTGCAGTACGCTAATAGTCGTCATGCAGAGCGGTCGGTCAGTGATAGCAGTCCAGTGCGGGTGATGTAGGCGGTCGGCAACACTGGTCAAGATGGTGAATAAGGTATACTGTTAATTAATATAATCATTAGATAATGAAAAATTTTATTTATTGTAATTATTCTCCAACAAGTCCGCCAATAATAATTTTTATTTCAAAGCATTTTTTCAAAAATTTAATTTTTTTATTGAACTAAAGATTTCGTTGCACTTCCCATTTCATTCCACTTCTTTTGAAGAAAAATTTCACTAGAATGACAAAAAAAGAGAATATTATTATTTGCAATGTAGTTCCTCCAAGCGGTGCGCAACAACAAGAGCAGAAATGTGACATCCATTTATTCTGAGGTAAGACTTTAATTCTGATTGTTTTGCACAGGGCTAAAGACCGATATTTCGGTTTAATTGAATTTTCTTATCACTGAATGGACCTTAATTTTTGTGAAAAATTTATATTTGAGTCAGATTGCGTATTTCACATTTTTGTTGCCATTGTCAGTACATTTCATTGTGGGCAGGTTACGCTTAGCGCAATGTCCATTAGGATCCATAATTAAATATTGTCATATTTCTTTCTTTCAAATTACCGTGGGGAGGTTACACTCGGCTCCCATTTGTATTAAATAATATTGTCTTTTTTCCTTTTAAAAATTACCGTGGGGAGGTTACACTTGGCGACCCTGCCAGGATCGTATTTCGTTGAGAGTCTTTTGAGCGACAGTCAGATATCTGCTCTTATTTGCTTAGATATAATTAGGATTTGGCGCAACGCTTTTATTAACTTGTGACTTTCTTTCTACAGGTCAACGGCAATTCGTTGCTCTATTGTATTTGTGTGTTGCTTTTGCATTGTGCTTATTTATTTTTTGAATAATTGTGACTATTGCAAAAATGCCGCGAAAGACCGTGAATAGTATATCGCGAAGTATTATGAATGAAATTACCGACTTAAACAACGTGACTGATAGTAATTGTGATACGCAGCGTAATGATGACAATCCTGCGTTCACTAACAATCAGTGCATTCCAACCACTAATGATGACTTTTACCTTAATGAGGAACAAACGAACTCAATTGTCTCGTCTGTTAAGTTGACGACAATTGATGACGCGGGACGCTCTATGGTAATGAGCGCTGCCGAGCTTAACACAACCGATTTGGAAAATTCAAGTAACGTACAAACAAATTTTTCGAATGAAAATGGTCAGTGTAATGAAAGTACGACGGATTTATTTAATCCCGAAATAGTGTCTGACAGTGTACATCCGATTGATAATCCTTTTTGCAAATTACGGAATGACCAAATGGTCACACAGAGCGTGACAATTGCATGTACTCCATCACAGAGCACTGAGAATGCAAATGCTACTTTTGATTTGAATCAATTTATGGCAATAATGCTACAGTTTAAGAGCGACCTTACCAAACAACTTAGTGAACAGTTCAAACAACTTAGGGAGGATATCAAACAAGATAACGAAAAACTCAAACAACAACTTGATGAAATTTTCGACAACCATTACAAACAACCTGGCGAAACAATTGATAAAAGTTTCGAACTCACAAACGAAAAACAAGACGATCTTAAAGAACAGAACAAACAAGTTAGTGAGCAGATTACAGCTGTTACCGTGCAATGTCAGGACAGTAAAGGACAATTACGTGTGGATACTAAGACTTGTGCTAATAACAGTAATGAAGAAGTTGGCACTGTTGCACAAGAATTAAGTAGCACACGTGTAGGCACAACAGAATCACATAAAGACAAGATTAATGCAGTCACCGAACAATGTTCAGCAAACGAAACACAGATACACGAAATTAATGCAGTCACTGAACAATGCCTTAAAAACGCAGTACAGATTCGCGACGAGATTAATTTAGAGTCAGTGGAAGTTTCACACACTCCGAATACGGAAGCTGACGAGAAATTTGCACGACAGATCAACCAAATTGACGAAAGTGTTACAGTAACAGAGTTGAAAACTATTTCAGTCACCAATACGTCACAGAATCCGCCACTTTGCGAACATTTGTCTGACTCACGCCGCGTGTTTAATGTGAACAATTTACAGAGACTACGAGACGTAAAACCCGAAAAGCTACGCGACTTAAAATATGAAAAGCTACGCAACTTGAGATCCGAAATGACACAGACAAACAGATTCACACACAAACCTGAACGTGGTCTCAAACTGAGTGACGAGATTGTAGATTTCGAGCAATTTGTATTTGTAAGAAAATCTAAAGAATTTAATAATGACAGAACACAGGTACACGCTTTGAGCTGTATACGACAATTTATCTTTGTACATTCACCGCTATTGCCTGTAATGCAGAAGCTAGCTTTGAACCAGTTGCGACAATTTATTTTTGTATTTACAACAGCGTTGCGTGTAATGAGGAAACTTGAATTAACATGGTTACAACAATTTGGTTTTGGAATTTTACCGGCATTGCCTGCAACGCAAAAGCTAAAATTTACTTTTTAATAGAGATGGGGCCCCTCCACGCCCGCACCAACGTGGTGACCAAACCAAAAGTTCTACTGTCACCTCCGTAAACATGTTAGTTGTCTAGTATGTGGATCACAGGATGCTGGGCTGTGATGTTGTCCGTGCGTCTGGGTAAGGCTACGCATTAACACGGTCCATCAGGTGATAGATAGTGGACGAAACGCGAGTGAGGGTAGCGATTTGAAGAGCAGAGGAAAAAAAGTGCCATGGCTCGTGCCGTGGGAAAAAAACCTCTGCGACAGTGGGATGGGTAGTAAGAGCAGTAGTGGCTTACTAGCTGCGATAGTTCATGCAAGGTTGGATTTGTTAGTATAGGTATCATGCATCATTACCATGACAAGCGATGGCGATGTGTCCCAGTTGTTGCTGCTGCTGCATTCCTGGAACAATCAAGATCATTATACAGTAGTGGGAGATCGGCCATAGATCATCTCACTGTGTGGGGGATGTGTGGAGCTTGTTTGCATGCAGTGTACGGTACGGCTTCCCTGTGTGGTGCCAGTTATTCGGCAGTGTACTCCAATCCAGCTGGATATCCAGTAATGGGTCTGATTAACAGGGGCTCGCCTGTGCCGTTATGTTTGCGTATGCTTGGCCATAGATGTTATGTCCTTACAAGTATATCTATTGGTCTTTTATGTTTCCATCTATGGTTGTGGTCGTAGTTCCCCAGATTCAGAATAAACGGGTTCTGCGAATGTCTGGAGTTTCTGTATAGTCTTGTGGTGAGTTTGTGGATTACCTCCGTGAGAGTCTCAAGTCGGTATTCCCGGTGAAGGTCCGCGATGCGTGTGTATCGTGGAGCATTGCTTATGATTTTGAGTACTTTGTTTTGTATGAGCTGCAGACGGCGCAGACGTGTAGGCGCAGCGTATCCCCAGACAGGAGCTGCGTACGTCATCAGGGGTCGGATAAGTGTCATGTACATGGACCTCGACACCCTTCTGTTCAGTGTGCTACGCCTGTTGAGCATAGGATAGAGCTGTTTGAGCCTCGCGCTAGCTCGGTTGGTCATGTGTTGTATGTGGTCCCCCCAGAGTAATTTCCGGTCCAGCCAGACACCGAGGTATTTGACTTTCTCACGGAAACGTATTGGGCGTGCATGTAGAGTTATTGGTCTGCAGTAGCGGTGTTTGCGCAGTTGCTTCGGTCTTCTAGTGAACAGAACGGCTTCACACTTGTCGACGTTTACTCTAACACGCCATTTCTCCAACCAAGGCTCGGCCACTCTGAGTGCAGTCTGTAGGCGTGACGTAATGTTTGATGGTTTCCAATCTTGCGCAAGGATGGCTGTGTCATCCGCGTAGATTGCCATCATTGTGTTGTGTGTGGTTGGGAGATCGTTTATGTAGAGGTTAAACAGCAGGGGCCCTAGGATGCTTCCCTGGGGTACTCCCGCATGTATACCGTGTTGTGTTGATTGTTTTCCCTGCACGTCAGTGTTGAAACTCCTGTCTGTGAGGTATGAGTGTATTAGACGCAGCAGCCCGTCAGGGAATCCCGCGTCGCTGAGTTTGCGGATGAGGCCGTTGTGCCATAGACGGTCGAAAGCCTTTTCGATGTCCAGGAACACTGCCCCTGTAGCTTTGTTTATGTTGAAGCCATGTGTTATATGTTCAACGACCCGTAGGAGTTGTTGTGTTGTGGAGTGGTGATTCCTGAAGCCGAATTGCTCCGGTCTCAGGATGTCATTTGTTATGCAGTGCCTAGTGATGCGTTTGAGAATCACCTTCTCAACAATCTTACTGAGCGAACTCAGAAGGCTGATGGGTCGGTAATTTTGTGGGAGGCTGTGGTCTTTCCCCGGCTTCCTGAACATCAGGACCTTGGCCGTCTTCCAAAAGGCGGGGAAGTGTTGGTGTTTTAGTATGGCATTCGTTATGTGTGTTAGGTACTCAGTTGCTTTATCCGTGAACTCCTGGAGGACACGGTTTTGAATGCCATCATGACCAGGGGCTTTCCTAGCAGCGGAATGCATTATAGCCCAGGAGACTTCGGCTGTGCTAGCATGTCGAATGTCGTCGCGCGATGGTTGGGCTAGAATGCGTGTAACCTCTTGGTCAGTAGCAAGTGTGAACACTGGATCTGATGGTACCAGGTTCGGTGTGAATGACGCTGCGAGTGTTCGAGCCATTAGTTCTGCTTTCTCTTCCGCTGAGTATGCAGGTCCGTCAGGCCCTTGAAGCGTTGGGGTGTATATTTTCTCCCTGGTGAAATGTCGGGCTAGCTGCCACACGCCAGGTCGTGCGGTGTCCAGCCCTTCGAGTTTTTGGTTCCATTGTTGTGTTCTGTGTGTTTGTATTTTATCGTGTATGATGCCCTGTAGTCTGTTAATGTGCCGTTTGAAGTACGGACGCCTGGTGCGCTGCCATTGTCTCCTGAGGCGATTCCTCATTGAGATTAGGCCCAGGATTTCCTGGGGCAGGGCCGCACTGCGTTGTTGTGAGGTGCGATCAGGTATGGTGCCTGCCATTGCGTCCTGGACGGCGTTAGTGAGGGTTTCTACTGCCTCGTCAATTTGTGCTGTTTCGTTAATTTCGTGTATAGGTGGGATGTGGCTATCAAGCGTTTGCTTGAACAATGTCCAATTCGCACGCCCGTAGTCCAACATCTTGCGTTGTTCTGTGTGCTGCAGTGTTTCCTCGATGTATAGTATTACAGGTTGGTGGTTTGAGGGCAGATCGTTTTCAACGGCAACGTTGAGTGTCGCTGTAATGCCCTTGATGAGGGCCATGTCTATCACGTCTGGCCTGTGTCCCCTCTGATAGGGAATGTGCGTCGGTTCAGCCGGCGCTAGTGTAATGTAGTTTCTACCTAGCGAATGTTCGTACAATTTTTTGCCGTTGGGATTTCGTATGCGTGAATTCCATTCTGGGTGTTTTGCGTTCAGATCTCCAGCGACTATTACTCGCGGTGAAATGTTGAGTAATGTGCTGATATCGCGTGTTGAGATGCCTACAGGGCTGTTGTATACCGATATCAGCGTGGTGTAGGCTCCGTTGAACTTGACTCTGACGGCCGTAGCCTCGATTTTTTCCAGTTCGGGGAGCTCTATGTTTGTGTGCTCAATGTCTTTGTGTATGACGATTGCAGTTCCACCTGCCACGGCGTCGCCCGGTCGGTCGGTACGATAGACACAATAGCCAGGAAAGTTTAATTGTTTGTGCGGTTTAAGTTTAGTCTCGCTCAGTAGCGCGACAAGGATTCCCTTGCGCTCCATGAACGCGGCAAATTCTGCCCTTTTGTTGTGGATCGAGTCTGCATTCCAGAACAGGATCCGTGATAGTGTATGCGGGTCTGCGTTATGGGCCGGGTGTGGTGTATTATTCATGTAAGAGTGTGAAAGAGTGTTGTGATGGCAGTGTGTATGACAGCCCAGTATTGCCCGGGTTCGGCGCTCATGAGCTGGGTGATGAGTGTAGTGACGGCCGTCAGCACCTTGGTAAGGATTTGAACGGTCGTGTGTCGGGGGAATAGTGTTTCCAGTATTCCCCCAGGTGGTGTGCTGGTGTTGGGTGTGGCAGCCTGAGGTGCTGTTGTGGAGTTAGCGGCCGCTTGTGCGGGTATTGATGTGTTGTTAGGAGCGGCATTTGTACTTTGTGGCAGATGTTGTGGCGCCTGTGTTACTTCTGTGGTGAGGGGGATGGTAGTGTGAGTTACAGTCTCGGTGTCTTGTTGACTGTTTTCCTGTGTGTTGCTGTTCCGTTGTTGCTGTGTGGCCTGTTGTGGTGGATTCGTGTTCCCCGCCCTGTGTTTGCGTGTGCGTCTATTCCTCCTCTGGGCTTGGGGTTCGGGGGGTTCTTGTGTGGGTGTGTTTTCTTGTATACGATGCGTTTCTTCGCAGCGCGTGATTTCCGGGAGTGGGGTCGTGTTGTTTGGGGGCATAGGTGTTGGTACCGATGCTTGCTGGGTTTCAGGTGTTGTCTGTGGTTGTTGTGTGGCTGTTGCAGCGGTTGTTTCACGTGTGTGTGTAGGGCGCTGAGGTTCCGCAGCCTGTGCCGTCCCGCCAGGGTGTGCAACCGTGGCAAACGTTACGCCGTTCCTTACTGGGTTCGGCGCTGGCCTTGGACGTGGTATGTCGTACAGTACCCTACTTATGTCTCGCTTTCGCTTCAGCGCCTGTTTGTATGAGTTGCACTGTCTGAAGTTTGCCGCATGGGGCCCACCGCAGTTGGCGCAGCGTCGCTGGTTTGGTTGTATTTGTGTACATGTGTTGGATCTGTGGTTGCCAGCGCATCCGCGGCAGCGAGTTGCCAGGCCGCAGCGAAGGGCCGAGTGGCCGAACCGCTGGCAGTTGTTGCATTGTTGGGGGACGTTGGGTGGTTCATAGTGTTCTACACGTACGTCCATCCGCAGAAAGCTCTTTATCTGCAGGATGGCGCGGGAATCGGCCGTGTCGGCTAACTCAACCATGTAGTGTGGTAACGGTGCGTGTGTACGGAACCCTGTCATCCGGGAGGCACTTTTGCAGTCGAATCCCAGATAACAGAGGGCCGCATGTACTGTCTCGTTGGGGGTGCTGGGGTCCACTCCCTTGATCACGTACTGCTGGGTTCTCTCGTCCAGCGTTCTGTACGTGTAATGTTCAATCTTCCGATCTTTGAGGAAGGTCAGAAGATCTTTATATTCCACCACAATAGCATGAAAGTCAGCCTCTTAGCATACCTAACCAACAATGCAGTCTACAAGGTCAACCAAACTTTAATGTTTCGCCGCGTGCACGTATAGTCCCAGCCCCAACAAATAGTAACGCATGGCAGCAAAGAAATAACCACGTACAGACAACACACTATTTCAACTCGCATCGCAATGCGCCGTATAGAAATTACTATCATGACAGACGTAAAATAACGAGCACAATTTTCAGCGTACATTTAATAACAGTCGGTCTTATGAGCAGCAACAACATCAGCAACAACGAATAATGATGAATGAAACAGACAATAGGTGTCATCGATAGCGTAATAGGTCAGTAAGAAATAACAGAACAGTTCATATAGTGGATATGCCACAACATTCTCCCGTAAATAATAGCACGTACGACAGAATTTGACCAGACACAGTACAGATTGCATATTACAGTAACGCAAACATTACTTTTGACACGCAGAATTTTGTTCACGAGAATGTTATTTGAAACATGCTTTGTTGAATGCTCCACTTTTATCGCACCCAGATCTCACCAGAAATTTTTCCATTGCTACCGACAGTTCCAACACCGCTTTAGGCGTACACATTTTCCAGGAAATAGAAGAAGATGGTTCAACAGTAATTAAAAACATCGCATTTGCAAGTCGCATTTTGTCACCTGCTGAACGAAATTACTCTGTTACAGAATTGGAAACATTATGTGTTGTATGGGCTTTTACGAGATTTAGGCACTTTCTTTATGGCAGACATACCACCGTTTACACAGACCACAGAGCGACACAATTTTTACTTTCGGCTAAATTCACTCACGACAGGTTAAGTAGATGGAAACTTTATTTACAGGAATTTAATTTTACGATTGTTCACATTCCCGGCACACAAAATGTTATAGCAGACGCACTATCGCGTTCTCTCGGCAACAATCAGCAAGACGTAGCAACCAACTTCTGCAAAACAAATTTCAGTGTCTTGTACATTCAACAAGTTGCATTTGAAAACTTTATTTCATCGTCATTACAGGACATAGCAAAGGAGCAAAATAAAGACAATGTGTGGAAAGAAATTAAACACCTTTGGGAAGATAGGAATAATGTTACGATTAGAAACCATTACACTGTGCGCAATGACATTGTGTTTCGCCGCTCTCATCCTGACAGCAACAATTGGTTATTATGCATTCCTGACGAACTGGTTAACAAATTAATTTGGTACACTCATTTAAGTTACGCACATTACGGAGCACGAAAATGTTTTCTTATACTGAGACAGAACTGTTATTTTACCAACATGGAGAAACGTATACGACGAGTTTTAGCGTCTTGTAAAATTTGCCAGAAAGCTAAATCAGACACCACCTCACATATTCCTCCATTATATCCCATTGTACCTGTTAAATTAAGACATATGGCCGCTGTAGATATTTTTGGTCCGATTCCCAGAACTAACAGAGGTTTTTGCTACATATTTGTCGCTGTTGAGCTCACTTCAAAATTTGTTACTTTCACTCCATTACGCAAAGCTACTGCTAAAACTGTTTCGAAAGCATTTGTAAAACATTTTCTATCTCATGTAGGGCATGTAATGAAAGTAATTTCTGACAATGGATCTCAATTTCGTAGTACCATATGGACACGCATGTTACGAGCCAGAAACATTTCTCCGATTTATATATCCAAGTACCATGCTTCTTCGAACCCCTGTGAAAGATTAATGAAAGAAATTGGTAAACTGTGTAGAATATACTGCCACAAAAGACATATTGATTGGGATACACACATACTCTCATTCCAAGATGTAATTAATTCCATTCCAAATGAATCCACTATGCTATCTCCGACTGTTATACTGAAAAACGTTGAACAACCGAACAAAATTAAAGAATTAGTAAAATTACCCAAATGTAGGCGACTAAGACACCACGAAATAATTAACATTGCGCTGAACAACATCAAACGTGCCGCAGAGCGCCGGAGAAGACAGCAAAAACAGGTTTGTACACGCCGCGACTTTCACGTTGGACAGAAGATACTAGTACGTACACACTATTTATCCAGCAAATTAAAAGGTAAGTCAGTAAATTTGAACTTCTATACGCAGGTCCATATCGGATTCGCAGCATCCCTCACCCCAATGTTGTACACGTCGAAACTTTGAGAACTAGAAAATCGAAAGGCAATCACCACATCTCAAACATTAAACCGTTTATTGAGTGAAACCACTGTATGATTCAACACACTATGATGCCATTTACTAATGCAATTATTTCACCTGACTAATTACTGATGATTATCGTATTTTTTCTTGGCAAGTGCCCGACAAGGTAAGGTTAGCAGGTCGCTTTTCTTGTCGTTACACATCAGACCGTGCACATTTTCCATTTTTTGTGTATATGATTGTATTCCAGTTTTGTTTGTATGCACTGTGCAATAGTTAAGATATAACACACACCAGTCGACTTTGACATTTTTTTCTTGCCTTATGACATCTCAACATTGTGACTGTTTTACATTTTTTTTTTGCTGCTGCTTTGTGATATTCTCTGTACATTTTCGCATCTGAACACTGTCAATGTCTTTGACATATTACGTTTTCTGTCATGTTATGCTGTATGGTTAATTATGTCACCACAAACCAGTCATTATTTAGTGGGTATAGGATTTAAATGCAAGACATTAATCTTTGTTCATCAATTTCAGAAAGAAATGATGCATGTAAGAAATAAAGTCAACAGAAATGGGAATTTCACCTACGGAATAAACGAAAGGAGATGCAATAACTTTATGAGGAAGAGTAAATGGATCAGGATTGGCAGGCATTAACAAGAATATACAATACTCATCACAGAATAGCAGTCTTAACTAATTTTTTCTTTCAGAATACAAGGTGATTGATGCAGGCTGTCAGACTGAACTACACATCTTAGTTTTAGTGATGAAATATGCTAGAGATAAGGAATAGTTGTATAATGGGTAATAAAGTGATTTTTTGCAGATGATAATGAATGCTGACGAATAATGATGAAGAATATGCTGTTATGAATAATGAAGTTTTTCTTTACAGGTGATGATAATAATGAAGTTATGATAATATGGATAATGAAGTGATGGATAATGAAGTTTTTTCTTTACAGATGAGGATAGTGTTGAAGTTATGTATTTATGCTATGTAGTTATTTAAGTATTTGTTGCAGTTTGTTTTGACAGCAGGTGTTATATTGCATAGTAGGATGACAGAAAGTTTTGGAAAGGACAGCTATGGAACACATTTTATACACATTTCACTACCTGTTAATTCGAGGTTCACTACTTTTCAGCATACTAATGCGTTTCTTCTTTCAGGTCAATAATCCATTTTGTATATTTTTTTTCAGGAGAAGTTTTTCATTATACTTACTAAACCTGTTAGTTATTATACCTGTTCTAGTACTTGCATTTTATTTTTTTTACCCATTTGTGTCTATCATTTATAAATGTGATCACATATACTGCCTTGTTACATAACCTTGCTACAGCTGACTCATGACGAATGACGTTAGCTATCCTCATTTGCAGCAATAGGTCAAAAACAAATAGTGTTATGCCTCAGCAATCAATTATCGATCCCAATGCAATGCATTGCTAACAAAAAAAAAAAAATGTATTACCAGTCCCAAGTAGTGATACCAGTTTGAGAAAATTCTGAATAATACTGATTAGCTCTGAATAGTATGTCACTTGAGTAATGACTTCTTAATGAGACAAAAAAAAGTATATATTTAAAATAATGCTTTGTCACTAGTTAATAACTGCCACTGTTTATTGTAATGAGACTACTTATAATGCCTGTGATTATTAATGCTTTGACTGTAATTAACTGATTTTTAATAATGACTTTGTAATGATCTGAATATTACTGAATGAGGAACACTGTTTATTGTAATGAGATTACTTATAATGCCCATGATTATTAATGCTTTGATTGTAATTAGCTGATTTTTAATAATGACTTTGTAATGATCTGAATATTACTGAATGAGGAACACTGTTTATTGTAATGAGACTACTTATAATGCCCATGATTATTAATGATTTGACTGTAATTAACTGATTTTAATAATGACTTTGTAATGATCTGAATACTACTGAAGGAGGAACACTGTTTATGGTAATGAGACTACTTATAATGCCTGTGATTATTAATGCTATGACTGTAATTAACTGATTTTTAATAATGACTTCGTAATAATCTGAATAATACTGAATGATGATTCTATTCAATACTTGCTGGCCACTGAGTGCCAATAATTAATGTCACTTGAAGAATTGTTATTAATTATGCCATTAATTAGCCCTTTTTTTCCCATGTTGAGTTTTCATGTTTTGGTTAATGGCCAATGAGTGCCAATAATTTGTATCACTCAATGTATTATGTTAATGCTAGGCCAATAATTGACTCTCCTTTTCAACTAAGACTTATGATGAACATTATTCTGTCATACTAAATATACTTTGTAACTGGCCAAGGACCGCCACTGTTTATTGTAATACGATTACCCATGATGCCAGCTAGTGATTCTTAATAGATTGGAATGACACATAATTAATTAACTATGGTACTGTTTAATAATGCTTTGTAATTAGGAGAAGACTAATAATTCTTACTATTGGAATGACAAATGATTAATTAACGACAAATGATTAATTAACTGTAATTAGACAAATGATTAATTAACGACAAATGATTAATTAACTGTAATTAGGAAAAGGCTAATGATTACTATTGCAATGACAAATGATTAATTAACTGTAATTAGGAGATGGTTAATGATTCTTAATTACACTCTGTAACTGAAAAGAATGCGATTATTTAATAATGCTTTGTAACCAGGAAAAGAAGGCTACTGATTCCATGTAAAACAATTAATGAACATTTTTCTGTAATACTACATACTTGGTACAGAAATGTTCAATAACTGGGCTATGAATGCCACAAACTAATTAAGTCTCTAATTGTCAATATTATGTGACTTGATGTCCTTCACCTCATAAGCTGACTACCCTGAATTATTGCAATGTCCATTTGTCCTGTTTATCCTAGTGATCATGGAGCACTATATTTGGTTTTGCACTAATTCTACGTTGGTGCGCCTTGTAAGAGCGTGGTGTTGACACGACATGCTGTCCACCACCGTGAGCAATGAAGACGTTATTATGGTCCCACTGTTTGGTGTACCTAATGTACTGCCAAAATGAAAATATGGAATATTACTACGACAGTTCAGTGTCTTGGCTACACTGATAAATTCTGATGGGAAAAGAACTTCAAGTTGTGTCACTTGATGTTGTACTTCTGTGGAAAGATATGGACTTTCAGAGCAGCTGTGTGCAATCTAAAGTGCTACAACCATGATGCAATCCTTCCCTTTCCTATCCTGATTCTTGTCACATAAAAAAAAAAAAAAAAATTTTTTTTTGGTAACATCATTTATGTTCATAGGTTATACATTTTTCGATTGGTTGAATTCCAGTGCGAGTACACTTGTGGCACTGGTCGACATGATTTTTTGCCATTATGTTTATTTGTTGTGAAAATGCTAAAGACATTTTTTCAGTGCGTGTGCACTTTGGACATGATTTTTTGCCATTATGTTTATTTATTGCGAAAATGCTAAAGACATATTTTTTTGATTTGTTCTGAAGTACAGTATATGTACACTCTTGTCTTTTATATTGTATATACATTTTTTATTTTTAATGATATGTTCTGAACTACAGTGCATGTGCACTTGTGTTAGGTGTTAATATGTTTTCTATTGAAGTTCAGTGCCTGTGCACTTTTCTCATTTTTCAATATGATTTATAGTATACTGTATATTCAACACTTCAATGCGTATGCACTTATGTCATTTGTTACTAATTGTATATACATTTCATCATTTGCTGATATGTTCTCAACTGCAGTGCATGTGCACTCATGTCACTTTTCAACATAATATTTTTTGCCAGTCTGTTTATTTGTTCTGAATATGCTAAAGAATTTTTTCAGTGCCTGTGCACTTTGTTATCTGTCAAATAATTTGTATATACATTTTTTTGATTTGTTACTATGTTTTGTACTCACATTTTGTCTTTGTCTGATATATCTTGTACTTAGTGCGTGTGCACAACATTTACTTTATGTACTACATCTAATTATTCTGTAAATTGTAGAAGTTTATTAGTCAATTAAAAATTTTGCCACGATTGGCAAGTCCAAATGACTCACCATCGCTGCCAAATTTTTGCCCCCCCAGTGGAGGGTTATGAAACACGTATGTAACATAGCAGCGATGGCGAGGCATTGTAACATCTGTGACCAGAGAGTATGCGCTTGACCGCGCGAGTGTTGCGAGCGGTTCTCAGTCTGTCGGTCAGTCGTTGCGAGTCTGTCAGTAGTCGTTGCGAGTCTGTAGCTCTGTCTAGTTGAGAGCAGTACTCTGTCAGTAGTCGTCGCGTGCAGTACGCTAATAGTCGTCATGCAGAGCGGTCGGTCAGTGATAGCAGTCCAGTGCGGGTGATGTAGGCGGTCGGCAACACTGGTCAAGATGGTGAATAAGGTATACTGTTAATTAATATAATCATTAGATAATGAAAAATTTTATTTATTGTAATTATTCTCCAACAAGTCCGCCAATAATAATTTTTATTTCAAAGCATTTTTTCAAAAATTTAATTTTTTTATTGAACTAAAGATTTCGTTGCACTTCCCATTTCATTCCACTTCTTTTGAAGAAAAATTTCACTAGAATGACAAAAAAAGAGAATATTATTATTTGCAATGTAGTTCCTCCAAGCGGTGCGCAACAACAAGAGCAGAAATGTGACATCCATTTATTCTGAGGTAAGACTTTAATTCTGATTGTTTTGCACAGGGCTAAAGACCGATATTTCGGTTTAATTGAATTTTCTTATCACTGAATGGACCTTAATTTTTGTGAAAAATTTATATTTGAGTCAGATTGCGTATTTCACATTTTTGTTGCCATTGTCAGTACATTTCATTGTGGGCAGGTTACGCTTAGCGCAATGTCCATTAGGATCCATAATTAAATATTGTCATATTTCTTTCTTTCAAATTACCGTGGGGAGGTTACACTCGGCTCCCATTTGTATTAAATAATATTGTCTTTTTTCCTTTTAAAAATTACCGTGGGGAGGTTACACTGTAACCTGCCCACAATGAAATGTACTGACAATGGCAACAAAAATGTGAAATACGCAATCTGACTCAAATATAAATTTTTCACAAAAATTAAGGTCCATTCAGTGATAAGAAAATTCAATTAAACCGAAATATCGGTCTTTAGCCCTGTGCAAAACAATCAGAATTAAAGTCTTACCTCAGAATAAATGGATGTCACATTTCTGCTCTTGTTGTTGCGCACCGCTTGGAGGAACTACATTGCAAATAATAATATTCTCTTTTTTTGTCATTCTAGTGAAATTTTTCTTCAAAAGAAGTGGAATGAAATGGGAAGTGCAACGAAATCTTTAGTTCAATAAAAAAATTAAATTTTTGAAAAAATGCTTTGAAATAAAAATTATTATTGGGGGACTTGTTGGAGAATAATTACAATAAATAAAATTTTTCATTATCTAATGATTATATTAATTAACAGTATACCTTATTCACCATCTTGACCAGTGTTGCCGACCGCCTACATCACCCGCACTGGACTGCTATCACTGACCGACCGCTCTGCATGACGACTATTAGCGTACTGCACGCGACGACTACTGACAGAGTACTGCTCTCAACTAGACAGAGCTACAGACTCGCAACGACTACTGACAGACTCGCAACGACTGACCGACAGACTGAGAACCGCTCGCAACACTCGCGCGGTCAAGCGCATACTCTCTGGTCACAGATGCTACAATGCCTCGCCATCGCTGCTATGTTACATACGTGTTTCACTCTACATCCTCTTCCATTTCCAAAATATCGCCCTGAAGTACATCTCCCTTGTATAGACCCTCTATATACTCCTTCCACCTCTCTATTTTTCTTCTTTACTTAGGACTGATTTTCTATCGAGCTCTTGTTGTTCATACAGGTGGCTCTCTTTACTCCAAATGTCTCTTTAATTTTTCTGTAGACACTATCTGTCTTACCCCCTAGTGATATATGTTTCTACATCCTTACATTTCTCCTCTAGCCATTCCTGCTTAGCCATTTTGCACTTCCTGTCAATTTCAATTTTTAGACGTTTGTATTCCCTTTCACCTGCTTAATTTACTGCATTTTTTATTTTCTCCTTTCATCGATTAAATTCAATATCTCTTGTGTTATCCAAGGATTTATACTAGCAATCGCTTTTTTACCTACTTGATCCTCTGCTGCCTTCACTACTTCATCTCTCAAATCAACCCGTTCTTCTTCTATATTCCTCTCCCTTCTACTTGTCAATCGTTCTCTAATGCTCCCCCTGAAACCCTCTACAACCTCTGGTTCTTTCAGTTTATCCAGGTCCCATCTGCTTCAATTCCTTTTAATCTGCAGTTCATAACAAATAAATTGTGATCAGAGTTCACATCTGAAAATGTCTTACAATTTAAAATGATTCCTAAATTTCAACCATTATATAATCAAACTGAAGCCTTCCGGTGTTTACAGGAAATTCTGCGACAGGGCTTCCTCTTTCATTCGTTTTCCCCGGTCCATATTCACCCACTACTTTTCCTTCTCTTCCTTTTATTACTATCGAATTCCAGTCCCCCAAGACTATTTCATTTTCGGCTCCCTTCACTATCTAAATAATTTCTTTTATCTCGTCATAGATTTCCTCAATCTCCTCCTCATCTGCGGAGCTAGTTGGCATGTAAACTTCTACTACCGTGGTGGGTGTGGGCTTCGTGTGAATCTTGGCTACAATAATGCGTTCACTATGCTGTTCGTAGTAGCTTATCAGTGTTCCTATTTTTTTTTTTTTTTTTACTAATCAGTAAACCTACTCCTGCATTACCCCTATCTGATTTTGTATTTATAACCCTATATTCACATTACCAGAAGTCCTGTTCCTTCTGCCACCGATCTTCACTAATTCCCACTACATCTAACTTCAACCTACCCATTTCCCTTTTTAAATTTTCTAGCCTACCTGCCCGATTAAGGGATCTGACATTCCACCCTTCGATCCGTAGAACGCCAGTTTTGTTTCTCCTGATGACGACGTCCTCCTGAGTAGTCCCCGGCCGGAGATCCGAATCCCCTTACTTTCGGCCGTTCGCAGTACCAGCACAGCAAGACCGTTTTGGCTCATGTTACAGGGCCTATTAGTCTATCATCCAGACTATTGTTGCCGTTGTAACTACTGAAAAGGCTATTGCCCCTCTTCAGGAACCACACGTTTGTCTGGCATCTCAATAGATACCCTTCCATTGCACCTACGGTACGAGTATCTGTATCGCTGTGGCACGCAAGCCTCCCCTTCATCGGCAAGGTCCATGGTTTAAGGGGGGGGGGGGGGGGGACACCATGAATATTACAGTAAAATTGGGTCCTTCTTGGCCTCCCTCTCCCAATGACGCTCTTTTGAAAGGTTCGGCTGACCCTGTTACTTTTGAAACTGATGGTGTCAATTAATTATTATTATCCTATGAATATGCTTCGTCTTACAATTAATTTAAGGCAGTTTTAAAACTGCATCGAAACAGGAAATATGTGGTCTTCACTACAGAAGGTTACACAAATTTCTAAACAATGAACGAAGTACAACAGGTAATTCTCAACATAGGTCTGTAAGGAACAGAAATCATCTCGAGTATATTACTCAAGCACCAAAATATACAATCTTCTGTCGTATATGTAAGTAATGACATTATAAATAAAAAAATACAAAATTCCTTACACTCTACTTACACTTAAGTTTGAGGTACCTGTACCGTTATGATCTCCATATTGCAACTTAAAACCTGTGAGCACTATTCACATACCACGTGAGCATATATAGGTATTATAATATAAAGAAATGCTCACTGTCGCTGTAATATTTTTTTAGGTGTCAACGACGTAGTAAAATGGTTCAAATGGCTCTGAGCACTATGGGGCTTAACATCTCAGGTCATCAGTCCCCTAGAACTTAGAACTACTTAAACCTAACTAACCTAAGAACATCACACACATCCATGCCCGGGGCAGGATTCGAACCTGCGACCGCTAGACTGAAGCGCCTAGAACCGCACGGCCACCAGCGGCCGGCCAACGACGTAGTATCCTAGAACTTGTATCATGATGTAATAAATCTGTATACTGTTCAATAAAGGTTTGTAATTACTTTACGGTAATATCTAATAATTAATAATCCATTATTCATGTAATTAAAATCGAGCTGCAGAGTCGTATCTGTACTTTCAGTGTGTAATGTATTTGTAATTTGACACTTTTTATATCCTAGCATTACACTTAGAATATGGATCCATGGAAAACGAAACAAATAAATAAAATAACAAAATTTTAAAAAGTGGTTAGCGTCGCTCACTGCGCGCCTTTGAGGTCCTGGGTTCGATTCCCTGCCAGGCCGGAGATTTTATCCTATCGGGGGCTCTGTGTTGTCCTAAACATTTCATCTTCTCTTCATCGACACGCAAGTTGCAGAACTGGCGTCAAACAAAAAGATCTGCACCGGGCAGCCATAAAACCCCAAATGAAGTCCCCCAGAAAACAATGCCTTAAGACCATTTCATTTCAGTGGAAAACATCGCCGATTCAAGCAAACTTTGTGATACTTGTCCCTTGAGATTTGGGGAACCTAGAGAAATCCCCGACAAGAAATTGCCGGTGTGGGATCCGTACCGGATAGGGTTGATAGAAGAGATAGAGAAGATCCAACGGAGAGCAGCGCGCTTCGTTACAGGATCATTTAGTAATCGCGAAAGCGTTACGGAGATGATAGATAAACTCCAGTGGAAGAATCTGCAAGAGAGACGCTCAGTAGCTCGGTACGGGCTTTCGTTGAAGTTTCGAGAACATACCTTCACCGAAGAGTCAACCAGTATATTGCTCCCTCCTACGTATATCTCGCAAAGAGACCATGGGGATAAAAACAGAGAGGTTAGAGCCCACACAGAGGCATACCAACAATCTTTCTTTCCACTAACAATACGAGACTGGAATAGAAGGGAGAACCAATAGAGGTACTCAAAGTACCCTCCGCCACACACCGTCAGGTGGCTTGCGGAGTGTGGATGTAGATGTAGATGTAGATGTAGATGAAATCCATTTCTTCTTGAGTACCGTGTCCAAGACACTAATTTCGCCGGGAAAGCCTCAGGCGGCACCATCGAGCAAGAGGACGCAAGCATTAGGCAAGATGACGGTTCAAATCTGCGTCCGACCAACCAGATTTAGGTTTTCCACGATTTCCATGATACCGGTATGGTTCCTTTGAAAGGGGACGCCCGGTTTACATCTATTCTTGACTGAATCCGAACTTGCGCTTTGTCTCTAATGACCCTGATGTAAATGGGGCGTTACACACTCACCTTGCTTCTTTATTCAGGTCGTGTTTAATGTGTGTTCTTCTGTTAAATTTCTGTGAAAGAAATCCAAAACAAGAACTGAGATTGGTAAACGTAGCATTACGCTCAGTATTGTGATTCATTTAGGGGAAAAAACTTCAGTTATTTAACGTAAACTAAGATAGATCGGTGGCAGCTGCGTTCCTATTCTTGTCAATCTGTGTTCTTATCCTGACTCAGAGAGGCTGTACAAAGTTGCTAAATTTCAGTAGTATTTTCGTTGATGCAACGCGTACTTGTAAAAATTCTATTTAATTTAGGAACAAGCTGCCTTTCGGATTACCTAGACAACTCTTGCAACAACTATCAAAATCGAGAGAAACACCTGCTGACTTCGATATGTATTTTTGTTCTATGAATATATGCAATGTCTTTGACTGCAACATTCAAATGTCGGCGGAGGTTGGCATTTTTAATACTTAATAAACGCAATTTCAAAGGGCGAGTATTGAATTGGAAAATTCACAGGTATGTATTTTATTTTCTAATTTGAACTGTTTTATTAATTTTTGATGCCACGCTGCACTACATTTATCATTTGACGTCGAAGTCGTTAAAGACGGTTTATTATCACGTGCATTTTCTTGTTTTGTTGCAGACAGAAGCATCGTCGGTTGCTGGGCGACCTACAGAGGAAGCCATGATGTCCGGTAAGTCTTCTGCCTATTCTGATGTGAGTTCGCTTGTATATTGTAATGTGGTTCTTAACTAGAAACTTGGTTCACAGTTATGTATCATTAATATTTCCTGGTACAATAGTAGAAGCAGTAGGCCTTTAATAGGTATCACTGAATTAAAATATTTAACAGTATAGGTTCATCAAAGTTCCATGTTTGAGAGATGCAGTATTATCCTAGCAGCATAGCTTCTAACTCAAGTCTGTGAGCTAATGTTTGTTTGTGATATGTGTATGAAATCATGCAGACATATAGTTTTTTTTATATAGTTAGTTGTGTACGCAGGTGGTGGTGACTTGTTAGTATTTTGTTAGTTCCTTTGTCTGCATGAGACTGCCGTGCTCTGGTCGAATTCAGCATTTTCAGTTGTTTGTGATACATTTATTTCCAAGTTGATTGTTGGGTTTACATTGTATGCTCTCAGATGATACATATGATCATATTTCACATACATCAAAAATTTTAGTTGCACTACAGACAAATAACCCAACGAATTTAATTTGTATTCCGGAAGTGCAGTGCCTTCGGAGGTAAAACGAGGTATTCCTATAATCGAGGTCTCCCTGATGCCATAAGCCAGTTCATATTCATGCATCACGGTAATATCATTAGGCTCTGCAAATTTTTATATGAACACATGTATGTATTCGTCGTGTCTCCCGGGATACTTCGCCGGGACATTTATGTACCAGTTAAGCGTGGAGCTATAAGCGGGCAGTACTGAAATTCTGCTTTACACTTGTAACATGCAAATATTTGTGGTAATGCTCCACGGTACTGTATTATTCATCATTATGTCTTACAAGTGAGGAGACGCGTCAGCTAATTTCTCCAAACTGTTCGTCCTAGTATGTGACGACGACGACCGACAGTCGTGATGCAACCGCTCTCGTACTACCAACGGAAGCCAACAGATGGCCGTACGGGCGATATCTTCCTCTGGTAAGCTGCACTGTTACTTAGTAGATGTCGCCAGGAGCTTCGTAGGTCGGCTTTGCAGTGCTATTCAGTGGGACTTACTCTTTCTGTACTTCGTAGCGATATGTCGTTCGCGCTGAACTCCGTCCACTCTTACAAAAGTATATCAGAAAACTATTTTATGTCCCGGGCAACCGCAGCTGTTGAAAGGCATGATATTAGTTATAACTCCGTTTACAGCTGGTAAAATTGTTGTTTATTAAAACACACCATCAGAAATCAATATCAGAAAATACCAAGTCTGTTCAACAGCAGATATAAAATTCTGTACAGCATTTTCATGTCTATGATCTTACGAACATTCCAAACGAAACGATGTCGTTCAGAAGCCCCGTAACAAATATTCAGGTCTGTAACACGCACGTAAATTTCTAAGTAAGAGCAATAATGAACATTTAAAACTATTATTTCACACGGTTGTATCATTTGCCAAACTCCAACAACAAATCGGTATCCAAGCCCAAATAGAACAAGCGGCAGATTACAAATGCGAGTGAGATCATACAAGACAACAAACTTATGCTGGTTTTAAAGTTCTAACGTTTCTAAATCTATAGAACGTACGTGGGGGAGGGGGAAAATCGTTACACGGTTGTATTATTTGACTAAACTCAATAACAAATCTGTACCCATGCCCAAATAGAACAAGCGGCAGATCATAAGTGTGAGGTCACACAATTTCAAGACAGCGAATTTACGCCGTTGTTGAACTACAGCGTATCTAAATCGAAAGAACATCGTGGGTAAAGAAATAAAATATTTATGAGGTCCCACCGAGATTTGAACTCGGATCGCTGGATTCAAAGTCCAGAGTGCTAACCATTACACCATGGGACCTTCTTGTGAAGGTGGTTTCTTAATTTGAAACTTAACAAGTAACACGTTAAGTGTTTTTTTTCAGTAGCAATTTCCTTTGCTTAAATATTGTTAATAATTGGTTTAAAGACACTCATAGCTTTGGCTAGTTCACGAAGTACGGCGGCAATATGACTGAAACGCCACCACGGAATATTTCTTACGCCATGTCTATTTACCGTAAAATAAAGAATGCTTGACGCATTTAATTGCTAGATAAATTCCAAGGTTCAAAACCTACGAATAGTTTGCGAGATCTGATTTTAATTTTTACGTGTACTTCCTGTACATAATAAGTAATATTACAAGCAGTAAACTGATCAAATTCAAATGAAAGTCAGGCAGCCATGTTTGAAAGTTAATCTGCCCAGTCAGCTGATATCACTTTGTTTTGCATACATTTTACTCAAAGTGCTGCTAGAAAACCATTGCTAGCGATTATACTTAAATATTGTTGCTTCCCACAACAGATTATATCAATCTCCAAATACAGAACATCGCATTACACAAATTAGGGCACAAATTCCTCCAGCATTTCATGCAAGTACTGCATCTACATTTCGAGGGCTCCGCTTCAGTATCAAGTATTTAAGCAAAAATCCATGTCATGAGCAGGAATGAGGAAAAACGCCGACATATATCACGAAAAAAATTCAACCACGGTTTAATGAGATAGGGAGAGTTGGTCGTTCTCAAACGTACAACGTGAGTGTTAAAGATAGATCCGAAAATTTACGTGAAGAATTAAATAATAAAATAAACTGTATTAAATAACGGAAACAAATGCATTAGCTAGCTGTGCGTTCATACACCAGACCATAAAATTCCACTAGCGAAACTACAGCGTTTTGGACTCGTAGGCATCTGCTCGAATGGATGCAGTCACATCGTCACAAGAGAAAACAAAAGGCAACATAAATGATAACACAGATATAAAACTGAATCTAGAGCTGCAAAAAAATATGGTGCCCCCTCCCCCAAGATTTGCATAATTCTGAGGGAATTAGTCCACTCCAGTTTCTTGTTTGGACTAAGGTTTTTTATTGCCCTTTCAAATTCATCTTTCCGGTTTTGTTTCCTCCATCTTCATCCACTCCCTCTTTCCTTTCCATGACACTGTCATAAAGTTTCTGTCCTTCACGTATCACTTCTGCATATTTCTTCCAACTTTTAGGTTTCCCTGCTTTGCTTGGCATTTGTTTGCCAGCTGCAGCGTCCATGTTCAATCAACCGCTTCATTTTTCTCCAGCGGTTTCCTTAGTTTTCGCAATTACACGTGCAGATAACACTTATTACATTTGCGGTACAATTTCATACATCCTTAATATATACTGTACAATTTGGTACATCGATTCTTTGAACTGAATAATAATTCAAAGTAACCCACATACTCGATGGCCAAGTTTATAGGCAGGGTTGTTAGTTATAGCACCTCATCTTATGTCGAGACGTGCTATTTTCGGTATACATGTGTGCAGTGAATACAGTACACACAGATGAGAAACATGTAGCAGCGGCACGAGGCGCCCCGACTGTGCCCAGGTAAAACTGTCGACGCCTTTAATGAAATATTTGGATGGCATAATTCGCGTAAGGTTTTTATCAATCATTACTCAAATGTATATTATATGAAGTTGAGAAAAATTCAGTATTTCAGCACAAGAATGGGCCCACAGTTCGCTTTCGTCGTTCCATACAGACCACTTCGCACCGCCTGTCCTCTTTTTTTGCCATTGCTGCCAACGCCAGGGACCTACCAGTTGTAGCATCATACTTCCGTGGCGAAGCTGTTTATATCAGTGTGGCGAAGCTGTTTATAATCAATGGCGTCGCTAACATAGGGCCCCGGAGCCCCCAAGCTCAAGGGGCCGCTCGCCCTCCCTGAATGATGTATGACATGTTAGTTGAATCAAGAATTTTCGACTGACCAACAAACCTCGAATGGCACGAACTGAAATCACAAAAATTTCTCCCACTTCCAAAAGAAAAACATAGCAGGGTGCATTGCTTGTCCTCGAAGACCGACGGACGGGTGTTGTCGATTGAGTCGGTATTGCCGTGGCTGCCAATCATTGCGAACTGACAATGAATGACGCTGAATTACTAGCAGTGAGTTTGACAGTAAGTGTGTGACCACATCTTAATATGAAATATCTACAATGTAATTATTACGGAACACTGTTGCTGCCGCGCGTTATTTTTAACTTCGGAAACGATAGGTATTGTGCGCGAAACTGCAGGCCCTGCAAGGGACCGACATTTACTCCCCGCGTCTGCTAAGGCCTTGCTCCGCACGGCCCCAGACTTCTGGGCGGCACGGAGGGGCCAAGTCGTAGCGGGTAAGCAATAATACGACATTCAGCATGGTAACCTAACTGTTTGTGTAGGGAATTGCCCTGAGGGAAGCCGATCGAGGTGGCGCATTGGTCAGCACACTGGACTCGCATTCGTGAGGACGACAGTTCAGACCCGCCTCCGGCCATCCTGATTTAGGTTTTCCGTGATTCCCTAAATCGCTTCAGGCAAATGCCGGGATAGTTCCTTTGAAAGGGCACGGCCAACTTCCTTTCCTAATCCGATGGGACCGATGACCTCGCTGTTTGGTCCCCTTTCCCCCAAATCAACCAACCTACCAACCCTAAGCAAATGATCCTTAATCATATAATCATAGATACCAATAAAGTGTTGTAACCAATTGCATTCTGAATTTCATGAAAGAAGAAGAGAAAATGTGGATGGTTTTGTGGATAATGTTAGTGATCAGGTCGTCGTCGGTGTAGCAGATAACATCTCCAGTGGTGATCTGTGTGACTGTATCCATCGGATATCGAGGGAGTTATAAAAGATTACCAGATGAGTTAATGACGGTAAATACTGCTTTCAGTGGCTTCACTTTCTTTACCTGCTCTTTTTCTGACTGACACATCGTAATATTTCTGACTTTGCAGCCATCTTATTCAGCTTCTCAGAGCAGATGGGAAGGCAGTGAGGTACAGAGTTATGGTGGTTCAAATGGTTCTGAGCACTATGGGACTTAACATCTGTGGTCATCAGTCCCCTAGAACTTAGAACTAATTAAACCTAACTAACCTAAGGACATCACACACATCCATGCCCGAGGCAGGATTCGAACCTGCGACCGTAACAGTCGAGCGGTTCCCGACTGAAGCGCCTAGAACCGCTCGTCCACTCTGGCCGGCTACAGAGTTATGACAGATGGTTTGTTCGGTAGGGCTTGAGAAAGACTGCCTAAAGTGTGGTCCTCCTCCGTGATTGGCTGCTGCGTTCGGAAGTAGCGCGCCAAAATGATAACTTTCTGTTATTTATATTAGAAAAACTAAACCGTGAATTTACTTGCATTTCATATTAATGCATCTCTCAATAGCAGGCTATCGTTCTATTATTTCAAAAGTGTTAATAACCCGCAGAATAATAAACAACTTCTAGATGAAATGCAGACAAAGCATTTCGGAGGTCTTCGGATCGCGCCAACTTGGATCGTGGGCGAAGTTGTTCGGCTGTAAGATCAGAACTGGTTTGGCAGTATCGGAAGACAGACATGTTGTAAGCCTCGGTCGTTATCGGTTAAGAAATAGTAATCTATGGTAACGTGGAAATGGAATTGAGAACAATTTTATAGTAATCACGCAAATACGCAGTTCATTGTTTTGTTTATTTTCTATGACAATGTGAAGAATGGAGATTATTTGTGATTCATCAAGTGGATTATAATTGTGCATTTTCTGGTGTCCTGCTAATAGAAAGGGAGTGGCATCCCATATAAACAAACTAATTGAAGATTTAATTATTTATACAATATGCTAAGAGTTTATCACAGCCTCAGATAACGGATTCACAAGTGCTGTATTCTACGCAGGAAACGACTGTAGAAGACTGTAGGTTGGTGAACATTAATTAGAACTGACAGAATGTATGCCACACACGGCGGTGGGAGCAAATAGGCACCTCGCGTGTACGAAATTTTCGAGGGGAAGTGTATATCATACACACTAATAATATGTACATATATTTTTATACTTGCCGTAATATGCTTTCCACTTGGCTTTTAAAGTGCGTATTTCCGAAGTTTTACGTATTTTAATTCATTATCTTAAAACCAATTAGGATTTGCTGTTTTGTTGCTTCTAAGCAGGTCGTCGTTTCTACAATCTGCAGGTGTTCATATTAGCTGGCACGGCTGACCAGTCAGCGCAAATGTGCCGGTAATATTTGTGTGGTTATGAGATTTTTTCGGTCTTATCGGCGACATTACAGCACAAGTTGTATTATTTGTCATCTTATTTGAGTGTACTCGAGAGGGCGTGCATTAAGCTCCACGTAAACGATAGGCCGATGAGGTAACAGCAAACGCGGAAGTATACATAGCGCAATGTTTACGTCAGGTTTATTCTTGTAGGGGAACGATGCGGGAGACCCGCACCGCCGTGCTAGGCAAGGTCCTAGTGGAGGTGGTTTGCCATTGCCTTCCTCCGACCGTAATGGGGATGAATCATAACGTGTAACGTCAGTGCTGTGCAGTGAGTATTCGACTCGAGCACATAACGGGTACCAGGCATAAGGACTGTTTGCTTACAAAGTTTTTGTTGATGTGAACTAAAATAATGGATAAAAAAATAACCCAGTGGTGCGTTTAAGCGAAAGCAACGTCAGGAAAAAGAAGAGAGTAAACAAAAACTGACAAACTTTACACCCAGCCTTCTACAAGTCTTCTGGCCCAAACATTTTGTGACTCAGATAAAGTGGTATCTGTTGAGAAGCCTATTGAAGACGATCCGATAATAATTGCAGTTAAAAATACCGCCGGCCACGATGACGCCACCGATCATGTCGACGACATCTGTGTGGCATACAAAACAGGGAATGAACAGTCGACCTATACATTCTTCGAAAAGGTAAATAAAAATTACTATGACTTGGGAAACGTCACGAACAAGACATTGAGTGATAAAGAAAAACCTCTAATTCTTGATATGGGACAGTTACAGCCTTGAGGACGATTTCCTACAGATCCGCACGAGAACAACAGGTATTTTCAGTATCGTACTATGTTTCAGTTTTGAAGTATGGACTAATTAAGCTTGCTGGTTGTTTGCCATGCAAAAGAGTAATGTACTGTGTACGGGTAATCAGGACTGGAAGCACTCATCAGAAAGAATTAAAGACACAGATCCTCAAGTGGCCGTACGGACGCAAGTACTGTGTAAAAGCTGTGAAAAAGAACGATACTATCGACAAGGAAGTTGAATATGAAATTCGTAAAGAAGCATCATTTTGAAAAATGGTTCTTACAAGGTTATTCGGTATCATACTTGTTCTAGCAAAAATTTCATTTTCTTTCAGAGGACACTGAGAGAACTTAAAATCCCGAGGAAGGATATCCCGGCAATTTTCTATCCGTTGCAGAGCTTGTCGCCCGATTTGATCGCATTTGGCTGCAAGTTTTGGATATGCCCAAAGGTAATCGATTTTACCTCTAACAATTTTTTTAGCATTTTTTTTATTCTTCCAGTTGCTTACATTCGAAAACATTTTTAAAATTATGCCTTTTCCTTTATAGGCTCTATAGGGTATCCGAGTCCAAAAATTCTAAATGAAAAATGTTGAGTGCTTAGGAAACAAACCATTAATGAACTGCTAGAATAAATTAGAGCATCACCGTTTTTCGCCATCATAGTGGACACTACACAGGATATATCGGGAGTAGATCAGCTAAGCATTGTTCTGAGATGTGCAGTAATAACCAGATTCGAAAATTGACACCCAATCGATATAGAAGTAAAAGAATTGTTTCTAGGCTTTTATGCACTTATCATACATGGCGCTGCAGATTTTGTCAAGCAGGTGACTAAATTATTTTTTATTGACGAAAATACTGATTTAAAAAAGTGTCTGGGTCAAGGTATGGGGGTGCCAGTCTGATGAGCAACCTTTTATAATGGTGTACAAAAACAGATTAAGAATAGTCAGCCAAATGCGGAGCATGTACATTGCGCCAATCATAATATGAATTTAGTTATAAACAATGCCGTTAGCAATTGTGTGCAAGTACAGATTTTCTTCGAAACAGTACAAGACTTATACAATTTTTGCGGGAATAGCATTAAGCAGCTGTCGAATTTCACTGACGAATCGAAAGCCACTCCAAGAAAATTATATTTGGCTAGGTGGTCTAGCAGAGTTAATACGACATCCGCAATAAAAGTTCGTTTTTTTATATGATCAAGATATTATCAGAAATACGTAGTACTGAAGAGTTCCAGTAAAGATCAGCATAGCGAAGCAGAAAGCATTAAAAC
The DNA here is from genome assembly GCF_021461385.2 of Schistocerca piceifrons. Classification (NCBI taxonomy): domain Eukaryota; kingdom Metazoa; phylum Arthropoda; class Insecta; order Orthoptera; family Acrididae; genus Schistocerca; species Schistocerca piceifrons. The sequence continues at coordinate 693,906,347 of NC_060138.1, forward strand.
AAAAATACTAAATTTCAAGTTCGTATACCTTTGTGAATTCATGCACCAAATATTAAATGACATCAATTATACATCCAGAATTTTACAAAAATGCGATGTCGATTTGGACGAGTCAAGTAGAGCCTTAGCAGATGTAAAAACAAAACTAATATTGTATAGAAATGATCTCGAATCAATCAAGTGCAAAGCCTGTAATTTTGATGAACTAGCTCCTGACCAGTGATTTTGAAAAAGGGATGAAATGTTTAAAGTTCCTATTTTCAAAAATCTACTAGACGCAGGATGTGCAACCGCTTGGCTGTATAACACTATGTTGAAACTAGTATACGGTTGCTAAGTAACAGCCATGTTTAAAACTGTAATATGTTGTTGTTGTTATTGTTGTTGCTGTTGTGGTCTTCAGTCCTGAGACTGGTTTGATGCAGCTCTCCATGCCACTCTATCCTGTGCAAGCTTCTTCATCTCCCAGTACCTACTGCAACCTATATCCCTCTGGATCTGCTTAGTTTATTCATCTCTTGGTCTCCCTCTCCAATTTTGCCCTCCACGCTGCCCTCCAATACTAAATTGGTGATTCCTTAATGCCTTAGAATATGTCGTACCAACCGATCCCTTCTTCTGGTCAAGTTGTGCCACAAATTTTTCTTCTCCCCAATTCTATTCAATACCTCCTCATTAGTTATGTGATCTACCCATCTAATCTTCAGCACTTTTCTGTAGCATCACATTTCGAAAGCTTCTATTCTCTTCTTGTCTTAACTATTTATCGTCCACGTTTCACTTCCATACATGGCCTACACTCCATAGAAATACTTTCAGAAATGACTTCCTGACACTTAAATCTATACTCGATGTTAACAAATTTCTTTTCTTCAGAAACGCTTTCCTTGCCATTGCCAGTCTACAATTTATATCCTCTCTACTTCGACCATCATCAGTTATTTTGCTCCTCAAATAGCAAAACTCCTTTACTACTTTAAGTGTCTCATTTCCTAATCTAATTCCCTCACCACACCCTATTTCGACTAATTCCATTATCCTCGTTTTGCTTTTGTTGATGTTCATCTTATATCCTCCTTTCAAGACACTGTCCATTCCGTTCAACTGCTCTTCCAGGTCCTTCGCTTCTTCTGACTAAATTACAATGTCATCGGCGAACCTCAAAGCTTTTACCTCTTCTCCATGGATTTTAATTCCTACTCCGAATTTTTCTTTTGTGTCCTTTACTGCGTGATCAATACACAGATTGAATAACATCAGGGATAGGCTACAATCCTGTCTCACTCCCTTCCCACCACTGCTTCCCTTTCATGCCCCTCGACTGTTATAACTGCCGTCTGGTTTCTGTGCAAATTGTAAATAGCCTTTCGTTCCCTGTATTTTACCCCTGCCACCCTCAGAATTTGAAAGAGAGTATTCCAGCCAACATTGTCAAATCTTTCTCCAAGTCTGCAAACGCTAAAAATGTAGGTTTGCCTTTCCTTAATCTAAGATAAGTCGTAGGGTAAGTATTGCCTCAAGTGTTCCAACATTTCTATGGAATCCAAACTGATCTTCCCCGAGGTCGGCTTCTATCAGTTTTTCCATGCGTCTGTAAAGAATTCGTGTTAGTATTTTGCATCCGTGACTTATTAAACTAGTAGTTCGGTAATTTCCACATCTGTCAACACCTGCTTTCTTTGGGATTGGAATACTGTATTTTTCTTGAAGTCTGAGGGTATTTCGCCTGTCTCATACCTCTTTCTCACCAGATGGTAGAGTTTTGTCAGGGCTGGCTCTCCCAAGGCTATCAGTAGTTCCAATGGAATGTTGTCTACTCCCGGGGCCTTGTTTCGACTTAGGTCTTTCAGTGATTTGTCAAACTCTTCACGCAGTATCATATCTCCCATTTCATCTTTATCTACATCCTCTTCCATTTCCATAATATTATCCTTAAGGACATTGCCCTTGTATAGACCCTCTATATACTCCTTCCACCTTTCTGATTTCCCTTCTTTGCTTAGAGCTAGGTTTCCATCTGAGCTCTTGATATTCATAGAAGTGGTTCTCTTTTCTCCAAAGGTCTCTTTAATTTTTCTGTTGGCATTATCTATCTTACCCCTAGTGATGTATGCCTCTACACCCTTACATTTGTCTTCTAGCCATCCGTACTTAGCCATTTTGTACTTCCTGACAATCTCATTTTTGAGACGTGTGTATTCCTTTTTGCCTACTTCGTTTACTGCGTTTTTATATTTTCTCCTTTCATCAATTAAAATTCAATATCTCCTCTGTTACCCAAGGATTTCTAGTAGCCCTCGTATTCTTACCTACTTCATCCTCTGCTGCCTTTACTGTTTCATCTCTCAAAGCTACCCATTCTTCTTCTACTGTATTTCTTTCCCCCATTCTTGTCAATCGTCCCCTAATGCTCTCCCTGAAACTCTCTACAACGTCTGGTTCTGTCAATTTATCCAGGTCCCATCTCCGAAAATTCTCACCTTTTTGCTGTTTCTTCAGTTTTAATCTAATGTTCATAAGCAATAGATTGTGGTCAGAGTCCACATCTGCCAATGAAATGTCTTACGATTTAAAACCTGGTTCCCAAATCTCTGTCTTATCATTATACAATCTATCTGAATCCTTACAGTTTCTCCAGGCCTCTTCCATGCATACAATCTTCTTTCATGATTTTTAAACAATTGTTAGCTATGATTAAATTATGCTCTGTACAAAATTCTACCTGGCGGTTTGCTCCTTCATTCGTTTCTCCCAGTCCATATTCACCCCTACTTTTTCTTCTCTTCCTTTTCTTACCATCGAATTCCAGTCCCCCAAGACTATTAAATGTTCGGCTCCCTTAGCTATCTCAATAATTTATTTTTCTGGTCATAGATTCCCTCAATCTCCTGCTCATCTGCGGAACTAGTTGGCATGCATTTTCTACTACCGTGGTGGGTGTGGTCTTCGTGTGAATCTTGGTTATAATAATGCGTTCGCTATGCTGTTCGTAGTAGTTTATCCGCGCTCCTATGTTTTTACTCATTATTAAACCTACTCCTGCATTACCCCTATTTGATTTTGTATTTATAGCCCTGTATTCACCTGTCCAGAAGTCTTGTTCCTCCTGCCACGGAACTTCACTAATTCCCACTATATCTAACTTTAATCAATCCATTTCACTTTTTAAATTTTCTAACCTACCCGCCCGCTTAAGGGATCTGACATTCCACGCTCCGATCCGTAGAACGCCAGTTTTCTTTCTCCTGATATCGAAATCCTCTTGAGTAGTCCCCGCCCGGAGATCCGAATGGGGGACTATTTTACCTCCGGAATATTTTACTCAAGAGGACGCCATCATCATTTATCCACACAGTAAAGCTGCATGCCATCGGGACAAATTACGGTTGTAGTCCCCCCTTGCTTTCAGCCGTTCGCAGTACCAACACAGCAAGGCCGTTTTGGTTAGTGTTACAAGGCCAGATCAGTCAGTCATCCAGACTGTTGCCCCTACAACTACTGAACAGGCTGCTGTCCTCTTCAGAAACCACACGTTTGTCTGGCCTCTCAACAGATACCCCTCCGTTGTGGTTGCACCTACGGTACGGCCATCTGTATCGCTGAGGCACGCAAGCCTCCCCACCAACGGCAAGGTCCATGGTTCATGGGGGGAGGAACTGTAATATATAATTTCCTAACACCATCATCATTGGTCACTGTAGACGAAGCAACTTAATTGCAAAAATGTAACCAGTTCCAAAGTAAATATTTTGATATAAAAGGCCCAAATTTTTCACTTCAATTTATTTCATCACCTTGTTCTACCTAAATTCACTCTGAAATGGTCTGTTCACCAATTAAGAAAGGAAATTATAACTACATGTGCAATGCTAGGATGCAATATTACGTATGTGTTTGCCGCAGTCTTATTATTTCATACAATACATGACATTTCTGCAACAGCCCAAGGATCATTCACCAAATTAAAAATTATGAACACTCATTTAAGAAATAGTATGGGTCAACCTCGACTCCACTATTTGACACTCATAGCACTCGAAAACAAGGCCGCATGAAGTCGACATTTGACAGTACTTATTGATGATTTTGCAAAAACAAAAGCCAGAAAACAATTGTTAAAATAAAATTATCTACTTCGTTTACTTGTCTGCCTATCTAATGCAATCTATCACAGCTACGAAAACATGGCCCCTGCCTCTGACGCTTACCGACAATTACCGATCGGAAATCGTAGCTCTATAAGAAATCAGGCTGATCGGTACGGCGCACTGATTTCACAGTGCACTAGTTCAGCGAGAGTGAGTTGTCGGCGGTCTCCCCGGCACTTCTGTGCCACCTTACACGGAAATTCTGACTTGTACCTAGCGTGCTCCGCGGCAAGGGGACATGTTTTCGTGGCTGAGCACTAGTTCTCCACTGTTAATTTTTTACTTGCTTTGCCCGCGACTTCGTTCGCCTAGTATGGACAACATTGAAAATTATCTCACGGGATCATTTTATCGTTATGAAAGTAGCCTACGTCCCTTTCAGGTCGAACTCTATCCGTTCGCAAAATTTCATCCAAATCCAGCCAGTAGTTTCTGCGTGAAAATGCAAGAAACAAACAAACTTTCATGTTTATGAGTACAAAATAATAAGAAAGTACGGTTAAATATTATCTGCTGCGTTACACATAATAATTTACTTAGTAGTACGTAGGTTTGCCTTATTATGCCGTGCAGTTGGCGGCAAGGAGATCATGATGAAGTAGTTTTGCATCTGTGAAGTATTTAGTTTATTTTCGATAGGGCCTCAATTATATTTTTCCCCCGGGTTCTTGGCTACATAGCCACGCCACTGTTTATAACGCTGCTGTGTGGTGTTCTGTTCCTTGCTACTAATTAATACCGCATCTGAATAGGAACATCTCCGTCATTCGTATCCACAAATTTATGTTACTTCCGTGTGAAATCTATACCGCAGCAGCGGTGGCGGATTTACATATAGGCCCACTAGGCACTGTCCTAGGGGCGGCATTTTTTGCTCTGTGCTCATTTTAACCCTTTACGTCTTAAAATAACTGCGCTTTCGAACGGCAAAAGTTTTTAGTATTGTTAAGCAACTTGTTAGTTTAAATAAGCCTTCAGAACGAAATTCGACATATATACATAGTTTACTTGGTGGCTGAATGGAAAGACTGGGTTCCTATCTGGTATCATCTCCATGATTGTTCAAAATATTCCGAAGTAAGCTGTCAGGACGGCAATCTACAATACAAAGTTTGAAACGTTATTATTCGGAGAATGTTGTCGTCCTCTACTTAACGTTACCATATTTTCCCCGTGAAAATACCGGGACCCCTGAAAAGCTGTGATAAACTAATCAGCAGTTTCTTAAATACTGTAACATGTGCGTGCCTCAGTATGTAAAACCCGACTCTACTTTAATTTCTTGTAGAAATTACGGGGAAGTGTCAAGTCAACCCTCCATTTCTGTAATGAATGTGGAAGTTCTGTGGTCTTCAGTATCTGAGCTTTGATTTAATGACACCTGTTTAACACAACATGTTGATACTGGGAATTTTTTACATTTTTAAACACATGTTTATGCGAAAAGAACATAAGCAGAATATCTAATAGTGTGGTCGGCCGCAGTGCCCGAGCGGTTCTAGGCGCTTCAGTCTGGAACCGCGCGACCGCTACGGTCCCAGGTTCGAATCCTGCCTCGGGCACGGATGTGTGTGATGTCCTTAGGTTAGTTAGGTTTAAGTAGTTCTAAGTTCTAGGGGACTGATGACCTCGGATGTTAAGTCCCATAGTGCTCAAAGCCATTTGAACCATTTTCTAATAGTGTGTGAAGTAAACTTCACAACAGTTTAAAAATTTTATTTATTTATTAGTTATTTACTTTCTTTGGCGAAAAAAGAAGAAGAAACCAACTTTCGTTTGTCTCATATATTGTACTGCAGCTTGCACGATATCAGAGTTGCCACTCTGTGCAATCGAATACTACATGGCACTGCAAATTTTATATTGAACTTCTTAACTAAACTTTTTTTCTTCGAGGAAAGGTTATTTTTATTTTATGTTGGAACAAAAGGTGCATTTACGTGTAGATATAACAGAAGTGTTCATACAAATGACAAAACACCACCTCAACTGCCAACAAGACTACTTAAACTTTATAGTCTGTCATCTCTGTCCACAGAAACAGCTAAAATGTTATAAGAATAAGTGGGATAAGAGGCGATCAAGCATACACTGCAAGAAATTGCAAAAATTCAAAATGGTTCAAATGGCTCTGAGCACTATGGGACTCAACTGCTGTGGTCATAAGTCCCCTAGAACTTAAACCTAACTAACCTAAGGACAGCACACAACACCCAGCCATCACTAGGCAGAGAAAATCCCTGACCCCGCCGGGAATCGAACCCGGGAACCAGGGCGTGGGAAGCGAGAACGCTACCGCACGATCACGAGATGCGGGCTTGCAAAAATTATTTGCTTTTTAAATTATAAAGACAGTGTCAAGAATATTCAGAACATATTTGCGTCCCGTCTAAAATTCCGGCGGTGTGTGGTGTAGTACGATTGGAACTGGATACAGTCTTTCTTTCCTTCCTTTTACAATTTTCTTTCTTTTGTTTTAACTGTTGGTTGCCAATTTTGTAAGTGCCTTAACATGAATAACAGTGAAAAAAGCAAACGTGCAAAATTAAATGGGGCGGCATTTCGGAAATGATCGTAGGAAAGGCAAGAACGAGAAGCCACTGTTCTAAAAACGCTTGGCAGAGTAAATAAATTTTTCGCATAAAATGTTGCTGGTTCGACTTAGAGTTCAAGTAGTATGGATGATATTTCTGGCACTGCAGCTGTTGTAAAAGAAGTAAATACAGATGAAATATAAATTAAAAATGAAGAAAATCAAATTGTGCCTGATTTAGAGTTTCACGAAAAACTTAAATGTCGAGTCAGACATTACAAACAGAAACAACCTCGTTAGTGCTGATCCTGCAGAATGGTGTGCCAATGAATCGACAATCGACATTCTCTTACAACGTGGCATTGACCAGAATTGTAACTGTGATTTTTCTAATTCAAGAAGATCAATAGGCGATACAACCAGATATTTGAACAAAAATGCAATTTACCATAAACTTTTAAATGGTGAATCAACTTTGCATGATTTTGTAGTATACTCCTTTACCTCTGGTGCTGCTTTTTGTGCACCATGTAAATTGTTCGGAGGTAAGACCGTGATTGCTACTAATGGTTTTGCAGATGGGAAAAATATTCCTAATATTTTATCTCATCATGAGAATTCACTTGAACACAAAAATTCTGAGTTATCACTCTTGACAAGAAAAAAGTCACTTGGAACAATAGATAACCATTTCGAGTCATATGTTGAGGCAGAAAAAATGTACTGGCGCAGTGTGTTGGAAAGGGTGTTTGCGGTAGTGAAGAAACTAACAAGTCGTAGACTTCCCCTATGTGGACACGTTGAAAGATTCCATTCATTACATAATGGTCTATTTATGATGTGTCTTGAACTTATAACCAAGTTTGTCTTTTTCTCGCAGAGCACATTGAACGATAAGGAAATCCAGGGCAGGGACACACAATTTATCATTCTTCAACGATCTGTGATGAAATAATAGCGCTTCTTTCTGAACAAATAAAAAGAATTATCATAAGTGAAATAAAACAGGCCAAATATATCTCTATAATAGTAGATTCTACTGCGAACATTTCACATATCGATCAGTTATCTTTCATATTAAGATATGTGAACGAGAATGGTGAACCTGCTGAACGTTTCCTTCTGTTTTTACCAAACTCGGGACACAAGTCCGAAAACAGCTGAGGCCATACTAAAAGCCCTGTATAGAAATTCCACTGATATTACTGTCTGGAGAGGCCAGTCATATGATAACGCAAGCAATATGTCAGGAACCTACAGTTGTTTGCAGGCACGCATTAAAGAACGAAATCTGAAAGCGCAATATGTGTCTTGTACAGCACAGTCTTTGAATGTAGTCGGCACTAGTGCTGAAAGCTGTTGTCGGGAAGCATGTTCATTTTTCAATGTAGTGCAAAACCTTTATAATTTTTTCTCTGCTTCTACACAGCGCTAGGATAAACATCTTTCTTTCATGAAACCAGGAAGCAAAACGGTAAAAAGTTTATCAAAAACACGTTGGTCAGCAAGAGAGGAAGTGTGTGTAAGTCTATATGAAAATTGGGAGGGCGTTGTCAATGCCCTCACACATATGGCCAATAAAACGTTTGAAAAACCACTTGTGCGAAATGAGGCTTCAGTTTTATTGAATCAACTCCGCAATCATTCATGATGACAGATTGGAAGGACATACTCCAGAGATTTAATAGTGTAAATCTGAAATTGCAAAGTGAAAATATTGATACAAAAATAGTGCATGAATTATATGAATCACTTTAGATTTATTGCATCTATTATTGGCATGTTCGACTATTATAAAAAAGATCCATGAAGGTTGTGACTGATATAGTCTATGAATGCACCTATAAAAGATCACGAAAATGCAAACTTCATGATGACGAAGAAGCGGACTCTGGACAAGACTGGAAAGGAAAAATTTTTGAGTCGAAACATTTCTCCCAGTACTCGACAACTTGTACGCCGAATAGTGAGGAGGACTCCTTCACAGTTTTCAGTAACCTTAAGAACAGTTCACTAGACGATATTGCTGAACGTGCAGCAAAACTCCAAGCGTCATATGACAGATTTAGAGCTTTCCTTCCCTAGTGAATGTGTACATTTTGCGGAACTTTTGAAATCTTCTGAGATTAGTGATATACCAGTCGAAATGAGTAAATTTTTACGAAAAGAGAGGTAACAGTCCGTGTTTCCCAATGTTGACATTGCTCATACAATATTTCTATGCGTGGCACCCTACAAATTGTTCATCAGAACACCCGTTTTCGGCTCTTGAAAAACTGAAATCATATCTACGTTCTACGTTGTCTGAGGAGAAATTGAACGCCTTGTCCATTCTTCACATCGAAGCCGACCTCCTAACTGACAACCGTCTGAACTACGAAGATATGATCAACGAGTTTTCTGCCGTCAAAGCCAGACACAAACTATGCTGACTGGTGAGTTTGTTTATTAATTAATATTAGTTTTAAAAATTTAAGATTACAATGTCATTTTTATTATATCTCAGAGCACATTCATTGGATTTACAAACTACTGTACGTATTACCTGTTTATTTTACAATTGCCGATGGTAGAACGCGGAACTAAACCTCGTTTACGTGCAGACGTGACAGAAGGCGCCCGACAGTACTAAACAATACCATAATGACCCAGACCGCACGGCACTGTACAGTGAAGTCATACTGATACTGTAGCGCATTACAATTGATGTGTATTCTTGGCGTCTGCTGAAATGTATAGTTATCGCGGAAATATACGTTATCGGAGAATACGCTCAGATGAAAAAGTGTTAATAAATAACGTAGTTCAATTCTGTCGACAAATTGGGGAAAGCTTTGCTAATACCGTTAGAAAGAGCTATGGTGAGAGAAGTAGCTGCAGTACAAAACTGTTCAGCCCTTGGCCGCGCGGGATTAGCTGAGCGGTCTAGGGCGCTGCAGTCATGGGCTGTACGGCTGGTCCCGGCGGAGGTTCGAGTCCTCCCTCGGGCATGGGTGTGTGTGTTTGTCCTTAGGATAATTTCGGTTAAGTAGTGTCTAAGCTTAGGGACTGATGTCCCATAGGATTTCATACACATTTTTATTTTATTCAGCCCTTACATGGATTAAAGGTATTATGTACACCCATTATGCAGCATCTAGCCACACAGACCCCAATGCTTTACACGTTAACTATTAGATTATAAAACAAATTTGATTTTTCCACACTAATCTGTAAAATTATGTATTTGTTCGTCTGTATTTAGTTATTAGCGCGTGCACCGAAATCTCTATTTCATTTTCATTTCTTACGCTTTCCTATAGATTCACGTATTAATACCTAACGTGTTATTTTATCTGCTACACATTCGAGTTATTAGATCGTAAAACGACAGTTTTAAGTAGTATTATTTTCTAATGTATGACACTTTCCTTTCAATTTGTAGATCGTAACACTACTTTTTTATGTTCATTTTCAACGGTTTCGCGTAAAAAAACATTTTAAAAGTAAATGTATAACAAAAATCCGTTGTCTCCTACACGCTCTCCTGAATTTTTAGCCCATAAAAGAAAAGTTATTTTCCTTGTATTCGTTTCTGTTGTCTTTCGACAGAAGAATGTGTAAACACAATGCAGTTTTATATTTGCTTTATCCGCTGCTGTACACCAAGTACAGTTCAGGAACCATAGGAACCATATTACATTTTGATTGAGCTCGACTCTACGCTGACGCGTCCTACAGAACAACGAATAGCAGAGTACGAATACAGCTCACAACGCTCCCATCCATAATGTCAATTGTGAAGTGATAGGGTAATAGTATTTTTTTTGTGGGGGGGGGGGGGGGAGGACACATATAATCCGCCACTGCGCAGCAGTCGATCGGTAGAAGATGTGCTTGGCGTCGAGCAGTGCCCTAATTTGGGTTGACAGTGCCGAGCCTTCGCAGGTGCCCATCTATTTACTCCCTCCACCCCAGCGCTTCCCAGTGTAACCAGCACTCCCCAATGTAACTGGACATCTTCTCTTGCGCCACCTATAGCCACACATGAAGGAATCCCATATTCTTATGTCTGAATTTTTAAAATGCTGTTACCACACATTGATTACGGTATACGTCACGTTACGTATCATCCGAAAAACGAACTGTGGTTGTCGCTGTGATTTAGTTATGTGCGACAAAGAGAACAATTGAAATTGGCGGGAGTTCGGTATTGCGGTGAGAATTCATTCCCCATTTTATTCAGGGAGAGACAGGAGATGATGATCAACCATTTGTCGGGACAGCTTTCTTATTTTTCTTCCAGTGCTGATGAATCACGGGAGTATGCGCCTTAAACTGATCAGCTGATGTGCTATAAATTTCACACAGAAGTAACACTGATCTGGGATCATCAGGGTTAGGACTATGGTCAACTAAAGCTGTTCGGAAAGATATCACAGTGTGAAATTTTGTTTCTAGGTGCGAAGAGACGCGTTTTTTTCACACATCTTTTTCCTTTTTTGGAACCTTCACCCCTCCCCCCCCCCCACCCACCCACCGTTGTGTAAGATTTCCAATCACACCTTCAGTTAACATCTCCTCAGCTTGCTCTGTACGTGCGAACAGTAAGCCTACCTCTTTCACTAAACACCGCGCGGAAACTTCTAACAACCCTACCACAACAAAGGTCAGCATTTTAATAACGATTGTGGTGTTGCTCACGCTGCTAAATACTGCATTTTCGGGCAACAACAGTCATATTATGTGGCAGGTGTCATTAGAGCACAGTTAATAAAGTCATTTCATGTAATAATCAAAAAACTAGGCACTCATCTTTTTGTGTTTCCCATGCTGGTCTCGTCGTAAAATCATGGCTCAATCGTTGAAAATCTAGGTGGTTATGATTCCAAGCTCGGATGCAAAGAGGCTTAGGTTTTATTCTGCTATATTCAAAAGTTATGTAGATGCGCTTCACAAACCATTCTTGGAGATTAAACCTTTCAAAGTTAGCACAATAGTGATGTCAAAAACTAATCAGCACTCCGAAATTTGCTTTTATTGCAATATCACGTAAACACAAAACATCACTTCACAATACAAAACATACTTGAAAACATCTTCCTCACATTTTATAAGCCAACTATAATATTCGTCTTTCCAACATGACGTCCAAGACTTGACCTTTTCAAGGTCCGACTCTCTAACAACTCAACAACTAACTAACTATCGCGTGGGCACCCAAAAATCAGTTACAAGTACGTCAAAGATCATAGTGGCAAAAGAAAGAATACACATAAGAATAATATCATTGCAATAAAAACATATCGATGCATCAAAAGTGAAATCAAATCTGAATGTTGCCTCAGAAATATGTTAAGTAGTTAACAGAAACACAGTAGAATATAGCTGGTATCGAGAGCTTCAGGTGACGTGCCGTAATGGTTGCGTAATTCAAGTACCATTACAAGCTGAAAAGCACACCTGCAACAAAACCTCATACTCTCGCTTCAGCGCTATACAGTAGCACGCAATAATGCAATTGACAATGAGCGATTCTATCATACCAGAGTCAGTAGCCTGCTGTTCACGAATGTGAGTTTGTCACTGAGAGAGACGTCATCTGTTCGCGTGGAGACGGAGGCTGGTCACGCAGAAACGGCAGGTACCGCACCCGCGGAGTTCCGAGAATTGAGACAGGGTTCCGCTCCAAGTTACTAGAAATTGCCGAGACTGCAGTTCGAGCATGAATGAGCACATTCCGGTATCTGTACCTGTGTTGAGCATGGATAGCAAGTGAGGGAGTAGGCGCAAGAATACTGTCTGACAGTCGCACTGAGTTAGCAACTGAACTGGTGTTACCTCTTTGTTACAATACTAAACGAGTTTACTACTAGATTGGCCGTGCGGTTCTAAGCGCGTCAGTTTGGAACCGCGTGACCGCTACGGTCGCAGGTTCGAATCCTGCCTCGGGCATGGATGTGTGTGATGTCCTTAGGTTAGTTAGGTTTAAGTAGTTCTAAGTTCTAGGGGACTGATGACCTCAGAAGTTAAGTCCCATAGTGCTGAGAGCCATTTGAACCATTACTACTAGATTTTACAATGCCAAATGTGTCGTGTGCCCGATTTCATTGTTCTGGCTCTGGAATTCAAAAACGATTTCATAGTCACTGATGGAACTGTTATGGAATGTACTGTTTACGATTCAGAAATTTTTTTATGTGAAAAATCATCGCATCAAACACACATTTCCAGCTCTAAGCATCAAATGAATAGAGCTTTTCAAGCAAACAAATCTATTACGAAATGCGTTTCAACAGAATTGTTCAAAAAGCCAAAATTTGAAGGAATTAAATACTGATTTGTGTGCAACTCTAACATAAGTAGGAATTCCACTCAGTAAGGTGAACCATCCAGCCTTCAAGGCATTTCTTGAAAACTACACAAAGATGTCAATGCCCGATGAGATTACTTTAAGAAAATAACTACATGGAGCCTCTTTACCAAGAAACCATACAAAGAATCAAGCAGAAAGTGTCTTATTGCGATGTGGGAATCATCGTGGATGAAACCATAGACTCAATGGAACGATATGTTTGGAACGTTGTAGTCCGCAGCTCGTGGTCGTGCGGTAGCGTTCTCGCTTCCCGCGCCCGGGTTTCCGGGTTCGATTCCCGGCGGGGTCAGGGATTTTCTCTGCCTCGTGATGACTGGGTGTTGTGTGCTGTCCTTAGGTTAGTTAAGGTTAAGTAGTTCTAAGTTCTAGGGGACTGATGACCATAGCTGTTAAGTCCCATAGTGCTCAGAGCCATTTTTTGGAACGTTGTAGTTTTTCCCTTAGCAGGGGAGAAACTGAAGCCCATGTTGTTAAAAATGTATGAGCTACAGAAAGCCAATACCAGTATAGTAATGCAATTAATTACGGACATCTGCCAAAAACTCTGATCTACCGGTATAGGGTTTGAAAAACTTCTTGTGGTTACGGACCAGGCTCCATACATGGTTTCAGCTGTTAACTGTCCGGCCCCGGTAGCTGAGTGGTCAGCGTGACGGAATGTCAATCCTAAGGGCCCGGGTTCGATTCCCGGCTGGGTCGGAGATTTTCTCCGCTCAGGGACTGGGTGTTGCGTTGTCCTAATCATCATTTCATCTCCATCGACGCACAGGTCGCCCAAGTGGCGTCAACTCGAAAGACCTGCACCAGGCGAACGGTCTACCCGACGGGAGGCCCTAGCCACACGACATTTCATTTCAGCTGTTAATTAACTGAAACCTTTACTACGTAACTTGAAGCATACTTGGTTCGCGCCCTTCACGGGATTTGAGAATCCATGAGGAACGAATACGACATCGCAAATCAATTAAACTCTGCACTGAAGAAGATTGTACTGAAAGCTCCGAGTTGCGTTGATTCCTACAGGGGAACCACTGGCCTGTCCCTTTCAAATCCCCCGGTCATTACTCGTTGGGGATTTTGGATTGAGTGTGCTGCTATGTTCTATGAGAATTCTGACAAAATTAGAGAGTTTGTGCTTTCGTTGGATCCAGCGGACGCAGGTGCAATTTCCAAGGCACAGCAACTTACGTTACCGGACAAAATCAATAATTTTCAGAGAGAACTATATTGTGCCCGTAATTACAAGTACCTGACCGCAGCTATTAAACGATTAGAAGAACAACGTCTGGAAAAGGAAAACCAGTGGGATATTTTTACTTCCGTGCGAGAGCGGTTAGATGACTTTACCAAAGACAAACTTGAGTCTAGCCTTCACAAGAATCAAGCCATTGAGGAATTCGCCTTATCTGTAGCGTTGCCATTCTAAGTGAATACAAGGTTTCCCCCACTGGTTTCTGTGGATGTCGTAAGAAGCTATAGCATCTACAAAGACATTCTATCTCCTAATACAAACAGCCTTACTTTTAAAAATGTGGAGATGCTTAATGTCTTGAAGTACAACAGCTTCATGTTTTTGCTTCTTTTGATGTGTTATAATTTGACATACATTTTCGTAATTCAATAAACTAGAAGAGAGGAAAGAGAGGTGATTGAACTAGTTGAATAAATCAGCACCTTTTGTCCCTTTTTTAGCTTATTTGAGCACCTTTTCACTTCCTTTTTTCATCTGAATTTTGCACCTGAAAATCCTAACCCTGGTGATCATGCATGTTAGAACCAGTGAGCTGCATGCGCTAGGGATGGCTGATGAATTGAGGCAGTCGCCCTCAAATGAGGTTCTTTGTAGGAAGGAATGTGAAATTAAATGACAACTGTTGTAATGTAGGCCCTAATGCAATGAGAATAAAAGTGACACTCTCTTTAATTCCAATGCTATGGGCGCGGAGAATTCAGAAAGGCTCCAAATGGTTCCGACACTTGAGCCGCTGCCTGTTTCGCGTCTTTTCTTTATGGACAGCTTTTATAGCCAGTCACAGCACTCAGATCACATTACTCAGTAAAACGTGGTGAAAGGGTGAAGTTGCACCAGGCATCCTCTGTGTTTAAGTAGTTGAGACTGGCTATCAAAATCATATAAAGAAACGAAAAAGAGAAGAGGAACGAGATAGAAAGTCAACAGAAAACAGTAATCATTATAAAACTGTACCATTTCCATCCAAATAATTTTTTGAATCCTTTGGGAGTGATGAATCTGATCCCGATGTTGTGTGGTCTTCAAAAGTGCTTTATACAGTGGTCTTTCCCTGTTTCATGATAATATAGCTGTGTTGTTTAGCTTTAATCACGCTCGCAAAACGATGGTGGGAGCTCTATCCAAGCCTCTCAGCTAATCAAGTTCAATAAAGGTATTGTGTTTGGTAATTCTGAAGAAGGCGATCATACGATACATGTATCGAATGCGGTATTGCGAGTTGCAAGTCCACGAGTTTCTCTTATGTTTGGAAGTTTTTTTGGCTTTAAATTAAAAAGTGTAGTTGGGTTATGAGAAGTTCAGTGTGAACAGTAGTACGGCAGTCACAGTTTTTACGTTAAAACCAAAAACTTTCCGACCCAAGTGAAAATCGAGGACACTTAATTCGCCATACGCCGATCGTTATGTATCACTTTGACCATGTTCTTCAAAATTATCAATGTTTTGTTAGAGAGAGAAGGCGGGTGGGGGGGGGGGGGGGAGGGGGGGGCGAGGATAAACTGTATTTGCGTGCGACTTAATTCACGATATTTTGTTATATGATTTGTTATATGAATTCAGTAGAACGCTTTTTACTTGGCGCCGCTCAATTTAGATCTCAGCTTTCAACCATCAAAACTTGATAAAATGAACACTGTTTCTTAAGTTAGTATCAAAAATGTTTTGTTCAGTTTTTCTTTAATAGACTTCTTGTGATGCCTATGCAAACAAAAATTAAGACAGATAAAAACTTCAAAAATCAGTGATTTGGCTACTGCTGAAGTTGCATCTCTGATGTGATTTTTCTAGACTAAACGTAGAAACAGGGGCTGTTCAGTTTATTAGGCTATATGTACAGTACTGATGAGACTTTTTTTACTATCGGAAACAGGGAAAATACATTGTACTTTTTACTTCGTTATTGTGTGATAGGGATTAGTTGTTTACTAATTAATAAAATGGCCTTGTGTTGACTTACTCTGTTTAATTGCTTGTTTAGGGAAATATAAGCTTAAGCCTCCTAATTCCGATAGGCGTAAGTTAGCAAAAATAGGTATATTGTCATATATTTGCAACTGCTAGCAACTTCAGAAAGCTGACAGTTGAGGCGTTATACCGCGGTGGTGATGTCTTGTTGTGTTGTGTGTATGTCAGTTGAGAACTAAAAATGGTTCAAATGGCTCTGAGCACTATGCGACTTAACATCTGTGGTCATCAGTCCCCTAGTACTTACAAGGGAATGGTCAGACTTGTCATGCCGAAATATGTATTGCTTTTTTTAGCACTGTATATTTAACTGTGCAAAAGGTCCGTATGCAGAATTGTAGCTGCTGACATCAACTGGAAGTCACCTAAAAAAAATCATGAACATGGCTGTTTTATGCTTGGCGCTTGCAGTGACGGCTGGCCACCCCTGGAAATGGCGAGTCGCGAGCGTTGTGCGCATGGTCGGGAAGTGCGGCCGTCTAATCGCGGCGTTCACTAAAGAGGAATATCGCTGCACGGTTTTGGTGGAAAGGGGAAACGAATTTTCGTTTCTGTGGCATGCACGTCCTTTTAATTTCTGGTACGTATTTCGAAACATACCCACCTGAAACTGGTTAGAGATGTGAAAGATGTTCTGTACATGTTCATCTAAACTCCGCAAGCCACTTTACGGCGAACATTCAATCTCCCCTCACAGGTGATGGCGAACCCTGTAAATGTTTTGCTGCTTCCCATGGAGATATATCACAGACGCCAAATGAAGCTAGCAACAGAAAACACGCGTGAAGATTATATGTTGTGCGACATGGTTGTTAAACTTATAGACGAGCATGTAAATGGAGTGTGGCTAGAAACAACTGAAACACTCGATATTGCAGACTGTGAATCTACAGACGGCGAAGACACCAACGAAAATTGCACTCATGAAGACTCTTCAAGTGATAGTGCCACGTACGATCATCAATTATCTCCGAAAGTAGCACCAGCAACTACAATTACCTTATCAGACAAAGAAAAAGCGGTGACGTATTGGTTGAACGAAAGTGGTAAGAAACGCCTACGTGCCGGTCGCTGGTGGCCGAGCGATTCTGGCGCTACAGTCTGGAACCGCGCGACCGCTACGGTCGCAGGTTCGAATCCTGCCTCGGGCATGGATGTGTGTGTTGTCCTTAGGTTAGTTAGGTTTAAGTAGTTCTAAGTTCTAGGAGACTTATGACCCCAGCAGTTGAGTCACATAGTGCTCAGAGCCATTTTTGAAACGCCTACGTGTCAGTACTGTTGAAAATAAGTATCGCTTTGTCCGTCCTGAACGTGAATTGTATAGATGGAAAAAGGAAGTCGCTGGACGACGTAAGAGTCGACTGGAAATTGCGACGTAGATAAATGGGCGACTTTTTGAGCTATTTACCGATGCCAGACAACAGTCATTTAGTGTTAGCGATACAACTTTGCGTGATTGGGCGTTAGAGATTGCCAACGCGATAGGCGCTAAAGAATTTACAGCTTCTCAAAGTTGGATTAGTCGCTTCAGAAGATCACATAAAATTGTGGCAAGAAAAATAACAAAATTTGTATCGAGAAACAGGTCGGAAAATGAAGTGACACAAATCGAAATTATAGAAGATTTTCTTACTAATGCAAAAAATAAGATCGCTAGTTTTAGTGAATTGTACGTGTACAATGCAGATCAGTCAGGTTTTCAAAAAGAAATGCGTGCGAAAAGAACACGGTCATTCAAAGGGGAAAAACATATTGAGGCGATTGCGCAGTCCACGACACTGCATTCATACACTATAATGCCCGTAATTAGTCTGGATGGTTCATTGCTGCCTAAACTATATGTGTGTCTTCAAGAACCAACTGGACGTTTTGGACTACGTGTCAAAAGAACAATGTTCTATGCAAACAATCTTGTGGTAGACGCATCTAAGTCTGGAAAAATGGAAAATGAAATCTTTACGCTTTTCATGCGTCATGCTTTTCTTCCGTTCTGTGGGAACAAATCTCTTTCTAGATTCGTGCTCAGGTCATAAAAGGTCTGACTCATTAAAAGCTGTATTTAGAGCCCACCCTGACAAAGAAGTAGAGATACTTCAGATTCCACCCGGCACGACGAACGTAATTCAACCTTTAGACAGAGAATTTTTCCGTCAGTGGGAGGCATTTTACTGAAAACTAACAGAGAAAATTATTGTGTGCAG
Source organism: Schistocerca piceifrons (assembly GCF_021461385.2). NCBI lineage: Eukaryota > Metazoa > Arthropoda > Insecta > Orthoptera > Acrididae > Schistocerca > Schistocerca piceifrons. The sequence continues at coordinate 693,924,801 of NC_060138.1, forward strand.
ATCACTGCAATTTCCTGTCTATCACCGTGACAATATTCTCAAGCTGCAGTCAGTAGTATATTATCAATTTTCCTCACCACGGTTTCAGAATTTGATTAAATACGCGTGGCACTCCTCGAAATATACTGATACTAGGCCTGATTCATTCCTAACATCGGACTTCTAACAACGTCTGTGAATCGCAGGGCTGTCATATGTCGTCTTTGTATATTCTTGGTGCACAAAAAACCTATGTTTTGAACATTGTATCAATATTTCGCATTTTTGCGGTAATTACAAGAAATAAAATTTGGACGTATTCTAAACCGTATATTTCTTTGTGTCTATTTCATAGCTATTTGGAAAGAATGTTGTAGATAACATATCAGCCATATTTGTCAACGAATGTTTAATTATCATACAATCGCTATCATTGGGGAATCAGCTCTCTCACTGTTGTGGCAAGAGAGCGGCGCGTAGCTAACGCCACCTTGTCCCTAGATGGCGTTGGTATAACGTAGCGAGAGAGGTCAGGGTTGTACAAGAGGCAGTTATAAGCGCGGAAACCATGCGACAATAATGTCTTACTTCATAAAATTGTTTACAGACTTCCAGGTCATGTTACCAGCCAAAATTCTGCATACAGACTTCTTGCAATGTTAACTGACAGCGGTAAAAAAAAGCAACACAGGTTTCGACATGACAAGTCTGACCATTCCCTCGTTGGAACTACTTAAACCTAACTAACCTAAGGACATCACACACATCCACGCCCGAGGCAGGATTCGAACCTGCGACCGTAGCGGTCACGCGATTCCAGAATGAAGCGCCTAGAACCGCACGGCCACACCGGCCGGCAGTTGAGAACTAAATTAATAATATGCAACACACATGAATACGAACATCTATAAAGCGCTTACACAAGCCTTTAAATTTTTGTGCAGTGTATACTATAGCTGCTGCCTGCTGGTCCACTGCGCATTATGAGAGCGACCGGCAAAATATATCTAGTAACCTTAGGCAAAACATTCCCTCCCTCAAGTTCTCCCACTCCGACACAGCCTGATGCTTTTAGGAATCGTTAGCCGGAGTATTTTTCCACTCCCCCACTAAAGAATTGGTATTTTCATAACGTACAACACGTCAACTACGATAATCACAATGGCAAGTAACTGTAATCTCCCCACGGAAAATTACCCTCTACCACGCAATAATTAATAATGGTCAATCAAATCATCCACATTTATTTACGTTCGAAAAGTATCTGATCAGATTTTCTAGTAATATATGCGCCGACAGCTCGTCGACGCCAAGGTATTTTTCTAGTACGTTTATTCTTTCGAACAACAGAGGTACAGATATGTATGCTCCATGGTTATTATAGTGAGAGAGAGGAACAGCTTCGGAAGTATCGGTTGGAAGATTGTCGGATTGCTAAAGGAGATTTATTTACTCTTCTTCGCGCTGAAGCGAGCTAGGAAAGTTTATGCCGCTAGCGTGATAGATAAAGAGAAAGAAAAACCTGTAAAAGAAAATTACATGAGACTTGGAACCAACAGAAAACGGAACATGTACGAAAATGGATTCAATATACAATTTTCCTCAGAAATAAGGTTTGTGACCATTTTATTCTAGAGTGAATGATGAATGAGTTCTCTGTCTGAATCACTGATGATTGTCTGGGCCCTGTAATTAATTGGGAAGTTTCAGCTGTGACGAAGAGAGCCTGCAAACTCTGAGTTTTTATAAATCGTCCAAAAAGGCTTCGTCCACATCTGAAATTTTAGATCTGTCGTAAACTGAACGAATTGTTCAAACGATCGATTTTCCCAACTGAATGCAGCGCTTAATAATAATAACAAATGTAAAGATCTTTTCCAGCAAGCCAGCCGCTGAACATTAAGACGAAGGGCTCCACCAGAGATTCTACTAGGCTAATTTCACGTAAATAATATAGTTAAACTATACACAGATAAAGGACAGAGAGAGAGAGCGAATGAAATTCGAGAAATTACTCAGAATCCTCCATTAGCATAATTGTTTGTCTCTTTTCACGGATCAGCCCAATAAGAGAAAGGGGTGAAAGAGCGATAAAGGCGACAGATACACTTCTGTACAGACAAAACATTACACCAAGTTAGCGGCAAGCTGCATTCATATAGACTTTCATCATTTACAGAGTAGAATTCATTATAATGGCCAATCCGTGACAGGACACGTTTTTGGACGTTGTTAAAATAATTTTGTTCTCTGTTTCATGTGAACTACGACGAGACAACTTAACGTGGAAAAGAGAAGAAATACTCGCAGGCAAATTAAGTGGATCTACAAATAAAAGCAGCACGCTGGGCGCAGAAAATAGGCCAGATCTATAATTTTTTATTAAAGGTTGCTAGTATTGAGGAAGTAGACGTAGAATTGAACATTTACTAATTGTGTTCATGCCAGACGTAGTTTGATTGACCTGACCTATTTGCATTTACCTGTATATACTATAAGAAAGTAGCCACAGAAGTATTCTTGTGTGAAGGGAGATATATACATATTGACGATATAATTTTTTATTAAAGGTTGCTAGTATTGAGGAAGTAGACGTAGAATTGAACATTTACTAATTGTGTTCATGCCAGACGTAGTTTGATTGACCTGACCTATTTGCATTTACCTGTATATACTATAAGAAAGTAGCCACAGAAGTATTCTTGTGTGAAGGGAGATATATACATATTGACGATAGAACATTTATATGGTTTTAACTAGGGCAATGTTTAAAATGAGTCAAGCAGAGCAGAGCAACACGCAACAGCCTTCAGCTGTTAGCACGGATAATAGTGATGCAGTAAGAAGTGTTGTAGAACCGATCGCTACAGATAGCGCGATAGAACGCCCTGTAGACACGGCTGGAGATGTAACAGCAAGTACGCAACATGGATTAGATCCATTGGTCATTATCATGAGGCAGATGCAGATGTTAACTGAGACATGAATAATATGAATACGAAATTAGCCTCAGTTACTGAGGGGCAAGAAAATCTAAAAATTGACATTAACGCGAAGTTCGCCTCAGTTAATGAGGGGCAGGAAAATCTGAAAGCTGAGATTAAGCAGCAGTTACACGACAGTTTTTCCGAATTAGAGCAGCGGATAGAGGCGAAGACAAAGGAACTTAAAGATCAGGCCGAAGAGACGGAACGAAAATTAACTGCACAAATAGAATTGGTGAAAGCTCAATGTGAGGAATCTACTCACCGCGTACGTGTAGAAATGAGGGAGTATGTGGCGATTAAGATAGATACCGTACGCGAACAGATGGAAATGGTTCCGCAGTTAGTACAAAAGCAAGATGCCATGTCATGTGCAATTGCGCAACTTCCTGAATTGGCACGTACGCAGACGAACCTAAAGGAAAGTGTGGAACATCTGACAGAACGTCAAGACGTTATAGATCACCAGATTAATGTATTAACGGGTAAATTATCCGAAATCACATTAGAAAACAAAAGGCTAATGTGTGAAAACGTTAAGCAAAATGTTAAAGCAGCATTCCAGAGTCTATGTGGCAGACAGGAAGAGAATTTGTTTGCGAAAGGACTTGAGGAAGTGCGACAGCAGTTAGGGGCTGATTTCGAGCATTGGAAACAAACGATAGCAGAGTCGATACGCGTTTCACAACAAGGCTCAGAACAAATGAATACAGGCCAGCAGCAGAAGTCGGCAGCGACGATAGAGCCAGTTACTGCACATTCGCACACAATACCGACTTGTGTAAGTAACTCAAATATTAAATTGCCACGAGCTAGTTGTTCGCGTGAAGTTTTATCTGACGGAGATTACGAAAGTCTTTGCCATGCTGAAGAAAAAATGATAAAGCATCGGCAATTTCAGATTTTTAACACTGACAAAAGGGGGGTTCATCCGATTGTTTTTATTCGAAGTTTTAGAGGAGTGCTACCCAGAAATTGGTCGGAGTGGCAGAAGATCAGTTTCGTTAAGGGGTATATACAAGGTTCGGGGGCGATCTGGGCCTCGGACATGACTTCTGTATGCTCGACATATGACGATTTTGAGAAAGCGTTTTTAGCAAAGTTCTGGTCAGAAGGGGTATAGGAACGCCTAAGGCAGGAGGTGCTCTACCCAGAGCCATTCTCTTTTTCAAAAGGAAGCCTTAGGTAGTATTTTGAAAAATATATAAATAAAACTAGATATTGGGACAGACCTATGCCTTTGCCAGACATAATAAACATACTTAAGGCAAGATTACCAACTAACATCCGGAATCAATTAATTTACGGGAACGATAAAGACCTGGAGTCGTTCCTCACGACGTTAGATCATATAGACATTATAGAAGAGAGCAACCAGAAAGCCCGTAACAACAGATTCCAATATAGGGAGATAGAACCTCCGCCAAATGGTAGGCAAGGGAACGCACAGAGATCGATAAACAGTGGAGAAACCCCTCAAAATTTCAACAATAATACCGGCAATAGTCTTGCGAGGGGCTATCCAAGGAACAACAGGAATGGGAAAAGATACAATCCCGTATGGGGGAACGAAAGGAATTTCAGACCGCAAGCCTGGAACAATAACGATAATAGAAAGTGGAATCAACCGAGGGGAATAAACTCAAATAACCAACATCAGTGGGGACGGACATCTACGAATCAACCGGTAATTTCCGAAGTGACGGACGATGTCAACCACCAGGCGAATCAAAATCCAACAAACTTGTAAGGACCCACTCGTGCCCCGGAGGAGCGGTCAACAATTGGTTGAGGGGCAACAGGATATGTGTACCAATGCTAACGTATAATGATGGACGATTACTGGCAGATGAATTGACCGAGGACTTAGAACCCCAAGATGAGGATAAGGAACAGGTGGCAGTAGCCGAAGTGCAAGTCATTTTAGAGACTGTACCGATAGTGGCGGTTTTAGACACAGCTGCAACCACAAATGTTATTTCGGAGGCTCTATTCAACAAGATCAGAAATATAAGACGAGTACCAATTTTTCCAGTTCAAAATTGCAGAATAATAGGCGCCGTTGGGGCTAGATCGGCTAATGTAAAAGTGCAGTCACTACTTAGTGTAGAAGTCGGAAATGTAGCAATATTAAGCACATTCCTTGTTGTAAAAAATTTGGTGGTAGACTGCATTATAGGAGTCGACAGCCTACGTCAATACGGATGCAGAATAGATTTTAAAACAGGAAAAATTTGGTTAAATGTAAATAAACAAGAAATTGAGTTGGACTTGTTGAAAAAGGAAAGCCTTACCAGAAAATATAATAGTGGGATCAGTGTGCAAGTAATCAGGACTGCACAAAATTCTAAGCAGCACGTGAATAATGAGTTCCAAGTCAAAGGAGACTTCGGTCAGTTAGTGTATGAGAAGTTAAAGGAATCCGACTGCATTATTGAAGAGATAAAGAAGCAACTAGTAAATGCACCGCTTTTGTACCATCCGGACATGCAAGAGGAATTTTACTTGTCAACAGATTCGTCAAATGTGGGTCTTGGAGCGTGCCTTTTCCAAGTACGCAAGATAAATGGACAGCTTACCTTTTGTCCTATTGCGTTTGCTAGTCGTGTTTTGTCCAACTGTGAACGAACGTACACGACGACAGAATTAGAGGCTCTTGCGGTCGTCTGGGGATTTAGAAAATTTCATTATTATTTATATGGGTCGAAGACTATCGTATATTGCGATCACCAATCATTAACGTTTTTACAAACGTGTAAACTGTTACACCCCAGACTGGCTAGATGGACTCTCGCTCTGCAACAATACCAGTTTAAGATCGTACATGTCTCAGGGCAGCAAAACATTATTGCTGACGCTCTATGAAGGTCACCGCAGGGTTTAACAAAAGAGATTGAAGTAAATAATTCCTCAGAATTCCCTGTATTGCTGCTGCAGGAAAATCCATTTAAGACGTACTACGTCAATTTGTGTGTGCATATGGCCCAGTTACAGAAAAAAGATGCTCAATGGGGAAGTGTCATTCAAAGGTTACAACAGCAACCTTCGGATCAGATGGCAAACTATTACAAGCTGGTAAATGGCGTATTATTTTTTCGCTGTGGAAGGCCAAACAAAGTCCGTTGGTGTGTTTGTATACCTGAGGCGCAAATAGAGAAACTTGTATGGTTCACTCATTTAACCTGGGGACATTTCGGTGCGACAAAATGTGCAGACAAGATAAGTGGGTACTGTTATTTTCCCAACATGAAGCGCAGAGTGCATGAGGTCTTAAAGAGATGCATAATCTGTCAAAAAACAAAGCCGGATTCGAAAGGGACTAAGCATCCATTATGCTCTATATTAGTACAAAAACCAAAAGAATTAATTTCGTGCGATCTGTGTGGACCGTTACCGACGTCAAGAGGTGGTGTTAAATATGTGTTGGCATTTCTCGATGTGTGTACGAAATATGTGAAGCTATACCCGATAAAGGCGGCTACAGCCAAAGTAATTGTATTAAGATTGATAAGGGATTATCTTCCACATGTGGGTACACCTAAGGCGATCATAACAGACAATGCTAAAATATTCACGGGACTCCGATGGAAGCAGACTTTGTCTCAAATCGGTGTGAAACACATACTAACATCATTTTACCACCCACAAGGCAATTTGGTTGAGAGGATTTTTAGAGAATTCAATCGATTTATGAGGACGTATTGCCATAATAAGCAAACTGCGTGGGCAAATTATGTGGAAGAGTTTGAGCAAATATACAATAACATGCCCCACTCCTCAACGGGATATACACCTCGTGAATTGATGTTCGAAACAAAAGAGGAAAACTTCTGGACTGACCATATCCCCAAAACTCAGGAATCTGAGATGCCTTGGGAAGAAAAAATAAGACAAGCTATTATAAATATGACGAAAAAGGCTGATCAAAGAAAACAACGATATGACAAATTAATCAAAAGGGTACAGACATACCATGTCGGAGAGAGGGTACTAGTTAAACGACATACCAAATCATCCGTAATAAAGAAAAGTATCAAGAAATGGGAGTTACTATATACTGGACCATACATTATCCTACAAATTCCGAATCCGGGGGCTTATCTGTTAGCATACCCGGGATCGAATAAAATAAAAGGGTTATTTTCTCATAACGACTTAAAAAAATATAATGAAGATTAGAAGATAGTGAGGAATGGTGTTCCGAGTGACAGAAATGAACGCTCGTAAAAAACGTAATAATAAACTGTGTGTGTGTGTAGTGATAGAAACCTTTAAATTGAAATAGTTAATCAGTGACATAGAGTATAGAAATAGTGACTAACTATTAATATCAAGTGTTGTAAAGAAGATAGTGGAGATAGGCTTCACCTGTGGTTTGGGTGAACATAGAACTTTAGCATTGCTAATGTCATCAAGAATGATTAAGGATCTAACTGACCTTCAAGAAGAATGAAATGTTTCCCGCAAATGACGCGGAATAATCAAAATAGGTTCCGAGTGAATATTCATATATAATCTCATGTGAACGCTTACATGTGTAAACGTGTGAAGGGATGTGTTGTGGTAGTGAATCGTGAGTGACGGTTAACGCCGCAAAGATAATTTCCCGCGCAAAACAGTTGACGTCGGCGCGAGAATTAAAATCGATATAGACGACACAGATATGCTTTGTAAAAGACTCGCACCAAACGCGAGGATAAACTGATTCATGTTGAACTTTAAAAGGAATAGGTGTTATAATTAGAAGTTAAGAGTTTTTAATTTATTAACGAATGATTAAAGAAAGTAATATTCATAGATTCAGTAGTAATTTAATGGTTCGTGTTCGTTTGGGAATTTTGTGTGAAAAATCCATTTCCATATATGAGCATGGATGAACGCCGTATGAATCAGAGAGTAAATGAAAGAAGTGAATCCGCATTCCTCAATGCTAATAAATTTTACATTTCAGCACTCAAGCGAAGAAATATATGTATTTAGAATAAAAAGTTTTGAGTATAGCTAAATTATATGACTTATCAAGGAAATATGGATGATGTCTTGGTATAAAATGAACTACACTTTCCATTATTCGATGATTTGAATCCAAAATCTATAGTAAGTTACATGAATCCTTTTAATTACGAAGAACAAATCAGTGATAGAAAATGTGTTAGAACGTTTGGACTTATAAGCACAAGTGGGGAGGCAAAGTCAAAAGGTGTATTCAAACGAGAGTAAATCGGATGATGCTTTCGGCAACATCATTAAGTAATGGTTGAATTCCTTGAAGTACGTCGTAACAAAAAGGATCCATGAAGCCATAAGGATTTTGCTTTCAAAAAGGAGAATCTTGGACGGTGCAACCTAATCAGTTCTCTTACAGGAAGAGTTTCCCTTTTGGTCATTGCTAATTCTTTTGGAATGAATGTTGCATGTGAATTCGAGTATCCCTGTCCCTTCTACTCTTCCCATCGTGGGCCGCGTAGAAGATCAACTCCAAAGGGGGCCGCGTAGAAGACCGACTACAAATGTGGACGTCGGGGACATGCAAGACCCGGGGGAGTTTACCACCGCAAGATATTGTCCGAGGAACAAGATTGTAAAACGATAATTCACGTTATTTATTGTGAAACGTTTTTTTTTGCTAGAGGCACAAACCACTCTTCTCCAAATCGTGATACAAATTGATCCCTGTCTTTCCTTTAGAGATCTATTTCAAAATTATATTTTTTTTCTTCTATAGGCTTTCCTATCTTCTATGTACCGTAAGCTGGGGGTCTAGGCTTAAGAGGTTTTCCAAGGTTTCCCTGCTTAAGAAAGTTCCCGAATGGGTAGACCCTGACATCAGTTCATGAAAGATCATCTTCCTTGGTTGTGCACAGCAAATATAACACCTAGATGCACGTAAAAGCAATACAGCCGCGGTACCGGTCTCTTCATTTCTTCTGTCTTCAACATTTCTTTTCTTCGTCTGTCTCAAATATAATATTCTTTTCCAGTCGGAGGACTGACAATCATCACTTCCGGGTTATCCACGATAATAGATAGTTCGCGAAGTGTGTTCGGTAAATAAAAATTGAGCTCACAAACTTCGCTCGCTGCGAGGGGCATTGTAATCTCCCCACGGAAAATTACCCTCTACCACGCAATAATTAATAATGGTCAATCAAATCATCCACATTTATTTACGTTCGAAAAGTATCTGATCAGATTTTCTAGTAATATATGCGCCGACAGCTCGTCGACGCCAAGGTATTTTTCTAGTACGTTTATTCTTTCGAACAACAGAGGTACAGATATGTATGCTCCATGGTTATTATAGTGAGAGAGAGGAACAGCTTCGGAAGTATCGGTTGGAAGATTGTCGGATTGCTAAAGGAGATTTATTTACTCTTCTTCGCGCTAAAGCGAGCTAGGAAAGTTTGTGCCGCTAGCGTGATAGATAAAGAGAAAGAAAAACCTGTAAAAGAAAATTACATGAGACTTGGAACCAACAGAAAACGGAACATGTACGAAAATGGATTCAATATACAATTTTCCTCAGAAATAAGGTTTGTGACCATTTTATTCTAGAGTGAATGATGAATGAGTTCTCTGTCTGAATCACTGATGATTGTCTGGGCCCTGTAATTAATTGGGAAGTTTCAGCTGTGACGAAGAGAGCCTGCAAACTCTGAGTTTTTATAAATCGTCCAAAAAGGCTTCGTCCACATCTGAAATTTTAGATCTGTCGTAAACTGAACGAATTGTTCAAACGATCGATTTTCCCAACTGAATGCAGCGCTTAATAATAATAACAAATGTAAAGATTTTTTCCAGCAAGCCAGCCGCTGAACATTAAGACGAAGGGCTCCACCAGAGATTCTACTAGGCTGATTTCACGTAAATAATATAGTTAAACTGTACACAGATAAAGGACAGAGAGAGAGAGAGAGCGAATGAAATTCGAGAAATTACTCAGAATCCTCCATTAGCATAATTGTTTGTCTGTCTTTTCACGGATCAGCCTAATAAGAAAACACGAAGCCCTGACTTTATTGTACCGATTTATGTGTGAGGGTGAAAGAGCGATAAAGGCGACAGATACACTTCTGTACAGACAAAACATTACACCAAGTTAGCGGCAAGCTGCATTCATATAGACTTTCATCATTTACAGAGTAGAATTCATTATATAACTTTAATGGCGTTGCAAAATCTTGAAGACAGAGGAGCTCTAAACTGAATCAGATTAGCAATTTTGGTATCATAAAAGTCGCACTATCAAGCTATAGCATCTAAAATTCATTTTTCTACGCAGCAGTTAGATCATTGTATGAAATGAACTACTGCAAAGAAGTTTTCTGTATATTTCTTCAGAGATAACTGGAAGATCTGCTACAATTATTATAATGATGGTGTTGTGTCAGACTTTGTGCCACTGCGTCCCTTGAAGATTTCAACAAACTGAATTCGTTATTTAACGTATCAGTCGAAACATTGGTGAAGTAAAGTAGCGAAAGCATTTTCAACAGTCTCGAAACTCTCTTCTCCAGGTTTATCAAGAATCAAAAGAGACAATGAAATTCGCCGCCTAACGTCGCACACTTCCCTGTGCCAGTGTTTTGTCCGTTTGTACTTATCACGCGATATCACTTTATCTTCGGTACACATAATAGTTTTGGATAACCCGAAATGCGTTACGTTTCAAAAATGGTTCAAATGGCTCTAAGCACTATGGAACTTAACATCTGAGGTCATCAGCCCCTAGACTTAGAACTACTTAAACCTAACTAAACGAAGGTCATCACAGACAGACGTGGCAGGATTCGAACCTGCGACCGTAGCAGCAGCACGGTTCCGGACTGAAGCGCCTAGAACCGCTTGGCCACAATGGCTGGCCAAACATTTCACTTCCGTTTCATGTACTGGGGCGTACTAATGTACCATAAAAAAGCCGCCCGACAATGGGATATGTGAAGTAAGACATCTTTGAGGAATGTGTGTGCAAGTGAGGAGAGAAGGGGGGGAGGGGGGCGCTTGAATTTATTATCGTACGGTGGCTGCGAAATCCCCACGAACCGGCTCTGTATGTCGGCTCCACTCGGAGCGCTTCAAGCCGACTACCTTGTGTTTCCGATGGTTATCGGCCTCAGCGATCACTAATGGCCATTTTTCACCCACTTCCTGCGTTGCACAACAGTCTCAATTTAATTTCACATTCTTCGTTACAAACGAGAACCACACTTGAAGGTGATCGGCTCAACAATGGTCATTTACAGATCTATGTTACCGACCGAAATTTATATCATAGCAGTTGATGTATAACTAACGCATGTTAGTTGGCAGTGCTCAGCGAGGTACACCTAATCATTTGTGTTTCTATGCCCCCCCCCCCCCCCCCCCTCCCTACATGCCTTCATATAGCGGCTTAGCTACTGTACCTCTGCATTCCGCCTCTTCCCTGATGTAATCAGTCGGCTTTGCATGTGCTTACAGTACGTGTTGCGGATAAATACGCTTCTTACGTCTATTAAACCATTGTTCCCTTTGCGTTTTAATTCCAAAAATTATTCAAATACGTCAGGTCATCTGCAAAGCAACGAAAAACATTTCTGTCTGAAAGCTTTACGTCTAAGAGGTTTAACTGAATTTAAGGAGTTAGTAAGACACTTTATTGCTTACAATTTAGCCTTTACAATTTGAGTAAAACACGTAATTCTTTCCACACTTCTCAGGAACATACCATAACTTGTACACGCTTAAAAGGAGCAATGGTAGTGCTATTAAAAGGACTGTATATGTGATTCAGTTTCTGAGTTTACAAAACATAGCGTTTCGAGGAAAGAGCAGAAAATTATATGACTGAAACAATCGCAGTTTTCTGAAATGCATTGAAATGTTAAGTAAATTCGTTCCAAGTATTACCGAACACATAAACGCGTGATGAATGATTCAGGACTCACGAATATGCCGACATATCTCGGAGACACAATTCAAAATGAAATAATTTCTGGACATGCAATCCAAGTCCCAACTCACATTTTAGATTTATGCTGAAATAATGAATATTTCACATGTGGAACAAATTAGTATTCTTAATTTCAACCAGCACTTCTTATCTTTGTGTCCAATTTTTGATGCTGTTGACGCAGGTTTGACTTCTCTTATTGCAGAACTGCTTTCAGCCGTAATCTGGATACAAATAATTTGTCAGAGCAGGGCTACGGGTATGGTTCAAACATTAGCGGTAAGAAGAGTGGTTTGCAAAAGCGATAGATGGAGCTAAATCCGCGGGTTTTTTATGTACCGTGCCGCCTATACTTTACTTTCAGGTTCATTATAGTGCAGCGAGTTGCCCAATTATTTTCCATCGTCTACAAAAAATGGCATTTATTGAAAAAACTCATTACTATTTTAACTTTAAAACCACTGTCTGGGACAAGACGGACAAGTTGAATAGATGCCATAAGGCCATTGCATCATAATTTACCAGAGATTTATGATGCTTTACGCAGGATACATCAAATACCACATCTTTTGACCGGAAAACAAAATATGACGCGCCATGTCCAGCAGACAAAATATTTACGTTTTCATTTATTTGTTCGAGTTATGTACTATATGATTAATAAAAATAAAATTTGTTGATAAAATTCTTCTATCTATTAATGCGAATATGCAGGTTGCTTTAATTCCTTTAGCAGATTTAAAAAGCTTTTTGACTGGCTACCGAATTAACGAAAAATTTGAAATAGCTGTAAATAACGCCAAAGAAACTGCTGCAAAATTAGAAATTGTGAAGGTAAAAGGCAGCTTATGATTAATCGTAATCTTTTAAAGGAAATACTTTCTGTGAAGATGGTTTGTTAAATATAAATTCTGAAGATTTCTGCGAAGAAATTATGTCATATCAGCCCTTTTTTAAAGTTTTAGACACGAACACAACTCAAATTCTGGAATTTATATTTTTAAATAATTTAACAGCCATATGCCGTAATATCAGAATTTCATTGCGTATTTTAATAAGGATTCCACCCACACTAGCAAATTAAATTTAATAAAAAATGACTTGCTCTCAACACTGAGTTAGGATATATTATCCAACTTGGCCGTAATATAGATAGGACATATTTTACATAATATAGATACAAAATTATTAAGGACTTTGGAAAGATAGAAGAGTTGATATTGTATAAATATGTTCAGATATTCATACAGCATGAGATTTTACAATCTTATTTTTTAGTTATGTTAAATATTAAAATCTAGATACACAGCGATAGAGAGCGAAAACGCGGAAAAAACAGAGAAACATTTGAAGAACATAACTTACATAACTTCTTTATTATTTTCTGTTGAAAGCAGTTGAGAGCTGTAATATTTTTCATGATCGTATAAATATGTACGGTCATGAAAATTATGGCTAAAAAAGCCAATTCCAGTAAAAATATACAAAAAATAAAATCGTTAATCTCCTATAATTTGCGTTTAAGATGTAGTAACAGATATGTAATAAATAATTGTTATTTAATATGGGTGTCCTTTCTGTCATCTTTTTCAAAATGATAGTAAACTGATTCATACATTTACAAAATTAGTGCCTGTGGCTGTGTGCGAAACCAAGGAAGCGTCCCTTCAATTTTGTAAATGAATGAACCAGCTTACTGTCATTTGGAAAAAGATGGCATGGTCGGCGCACAACTGGGTATCCATACAGAAAACTTTCTCTTTGAGTACATAATCAGTTACCCAGCCATACTGGTCTGCTCTTCGCTCATATCTGGCACCTGACCTGCGCTACTCCTTTACTTGGGAACCCACAGAGATGATGCACCAAGAGTACAATGTTTCTAAATACACCTAATTTTTTTAAGGGCAATGGAGTGTGAACAACAAATTATTTGATGAAATTGTGCTCTTTATAGGTTACAGTGAACATTTTCCCAAAATAAGCGGAAGTCTTGGAAACATCAGTGCCAAATGTTGGCGTAATACAATTTTAGCGGTTCGTGCGCTAAACATCAGGTAATGATGTGCCAGAGGACTTGGTTTTCACATTTGGCTCATTCTCCGCCTTATTTTGTGAAAAATCTATTCTGTACATTTCCCTCGTCTGTCGAAACAGCTTATATCAGTGGTCGTCAAACTGCGGCCTGCGGGCAGAGTGCTGCCCAGATCATGTTTTCGTGCGGCCCGCGACCCTCCTCGGCTTCGCCTAACATTAGTTATCTATTTGTCTGGCGTAGCGGTGTTTCGTTTACGGAAACTACGTAGAATTTTGATTAAAGTCGGGGAAGTAATTAGGTAACTGAAAACCATCCACCACTTTCATTTAACGCGCCACTTGCCGGTGTTCCGCAGCGCTACAGGCGTGAGCGGCCTGCTAGCCAACCATGTGAGCCTTCCGTGCATCAAACGCGCCGCGTGCCCACGGCCGCTCGCTTGTCGGAGGGGGCTTGTCCTGCAGCCGCCTCATTGCTAGCTTTGTCTTGTCAGTGTGTCAGTCGTGAACTAATTTTCGGTGCCCCTGAGCGTTCGTCGGGTATTGGGTGTATTTGTGCTCATATTTGGTGATATAATTATTAGTGGAATAAATAAAGTCTGATGTACCCTAAAGAACAGTGACTAAGAGGAAAATACACTCCTGGAAATGGAAAAAGGAACACATTGACACCGGTGTGTCAGACCCACCATACCTGCTCCGGACACTGCGAGAGGGCTGTACAAGCAATGATCACACGCTCGGCACAGCGGACACACCAGGAACCGCGGTGTTGGCCGTCGAATGGCGCTAGCTGCGCAGCATTTGCGCACCGCCGCCGTCAGTGTCACCCAGTTTGCCGTGGCATACGGAGCTCCATCGCAGTCTTTAACACTGGTAGCATGCCGCGACAGCGTGGACGTGAACCGTATGTGCAGTTGACGGACTTTGAGCGAGGGCGTATAGTGGGCATGCGGGAGGCCGGGTGGACGTACCGCCGAATTGCTCAACACGTGGGGCGGGAGGTCTCCACAGTACATCGATGTTGTCGCCAGTGGTCGGCGGAAGGTGCACGTGCCCGTCGACCTGGGACCGGATCGCAGCGACGCACGGATGCACGCCAAGACCGTAGGATCCTACGCAGTGCCGTAGGGGACCGCACCGCCACTTCCCAACAAATTAGGGACACTGTTGCTCCTGGGGTATCGACGAGGACCATTCGCAACCGTCTCCATGAAGCTGGGCTACGGTCCCGCACAGCGTTAGGCCGTCTTCCGCTCACGCCCCAACATCGTGCAGCCCGCCTCCAGTGGTGTCGCGACAGGCGTGAATGGAGGGACGAATGGAGACGTGTCGTCTTCAGCGATGAGAGTCGCTTCTGCCTTGGTGCCAATGATGGTCGTATGCGTGTTTGGGGCCGAGCAGGTGAGCGCCACAATCAGGACTGCATACGACCGAGGCACACAGGGCCAACACCCGGCATCATGGTGTGGGGAGCGATCTCCTACACTGGCCGTACACCACTGGTGATCGTCGAGGGGACACTGAATAGTGCACGGTACATCCAAACCGTCATCGAACCCATCGTTCTACCATTCCTAGACCGGCAAGGGAACTTGCTGTTCCAACAGGACAATGCACGTCCGCATGTATCCCGTGCCACCCAACGTGCTCTAGAAGATGTAAGTCAACTACCCTGGCCAGCAAGATCTCCGGATCTGTCCCCCATTGAGCATGTTTGGGACTGGATGAAGCGTCGTCTCACGCGGTCTGCACGTCCAGCACGAACGCTGGTCCAACTGAGGCGCCAGGTGGAAATGGCATGGCAAGCCGTTCCACAGGACTACATCCAGTATCTCTACGATCGTCTCCATGGGAGAATAGCAGCCTGCATTGCTGCGAAAGGTGGATATACACTGTACTAGTGCCGACATTGTGCATGCTCTGTTGCCTGTGTCTATGTGCCTGTGGTTCTGTCAGTGTGATCATGTGATGTATCTGACCCCAGGAATGTGTCAATAAAGTTTCCCCTTCCTGGGACAATGAATTCACGGTGTTCTTATTTCAATTTCCAGGAGTATATGTGAAGAGAAAAGAAGTTTCCAAGAAATATGGGAAGAAGAGTTTTGCTTTATAAGTGGACACAAAGAAGGTACTGCTACTTGCTTAATATGCCGGGATACGATTGTGGGTTCAAATGGCTCTGAGCACTATGGGACTCAAGTTCTAAGGTCATCAGTCCCCTAGAACTTAGAACTACTTAAACCTAACTAACTTAAGGACATCACACACATCCATGCCCAAAGCAGGATTCTAGCGCCTATAACCGCTCGGCCACTTAGGTCGGCTACGTTTGTGGGACTGAAGAGATACAAATTTATATCGCCACTACACAAGTAAGCACAAGTCATTTACAGTACCTTTTCCTTTGAATTCAAATGAAAGAAAGGAAAAAATTGCTCATACAAAATCTACCATTCGTCGTCAACAAAATGTTATGTTAGCAGCAGTTGCGCAAAGTGAGGCTGTCACAAGATCATCACACCAAATATGTAATATTCTGGCAAAAAATATGAAAGCTTTCACTGATGCTGAATTAGTGAAGCCATGTATGATGACTGTTTCTGAAACTTTGTTTCAAAATTTCTCCAACAGCAAACAAATATCAGTTGAAATAAATAAGCTCACACTTTCAGAATCAACCTGTCAAGCTCACACTTTCAGAATCAACCTATCGACGTCGTATAGAAGATATTTCAAAATATATGTTTGAGGCAGTCAAACTATGCAAATACTTCAGTCTTGCAAGTGATTCCAGTACAGATTTAGCTTTGGTGGCTCGGTATTCATTATTTGTGCGTTACTGCACAAATGATAAGGTAATATAGGAAGATATTTTAGCTATTATAACCATGAAGGGTCACACAAAAGGATGTGATTTTGTGGATGCTATTAAAGAATTTGTAAAAAAATGACTTATCTATGAGCAAATTAATATCAGTATGTACAGATGCCCCCCCTGAACCATGGACCTTGCCGTTGGTAGGGAGGCTTGCGTGCCTCAGCGATACAGATGGCCGTACCGTAGGTGCAACCACAACGGAGGGGTATCTGTTGAGAGGCCAGACAAACATGTGGTTCCTGAAGAGGGGCAGCAGCCTTTTCAGTAGTTGCAGGGGCAACAGTCTGGATGATTGACTGATCTGACCTTGTAACATTAACCAAAACGGCCTTGCTGTGCTGGTACTGCGAACGGCTGAAAGCAAGGGGAAACTACAGCCGTAATTTTTCCCGAGGACATGCAGCTTTACTGTATGATTAAATGATGATGGCGTCCTCTTGGGTAAAATATTCCGGAGGTAAAATAGTCCCCAATTCGGATCTCCGGGCGGGGACTACTCAAGAGGACGTCGTTATCAAGAGAAAGAAAACTGGCGTTCTACGGATCGGAGCGTGGAATGTCAGATCCCTTAATCGGGCAGGTAGGTTAGAAAATTTAAAAAGGGAAATGGATAGGTTAAAGTTAGATATAGTGGGAATTAGTGAAGTTCGGTGGCAGGAGGATCAAGACTTCTGGTCAGGTGATTACAGGGTTATAAATACAAAATCAAATAGGGGTAATTAAGGAGTAGGTTTAATAATGAATAAAAAATAGGAGTGCGGGTTAGCTACTACAAACAGCATAGTGAACGCATTATTGTGGCCAAGATAGACACAAAGCCCATGCCTACTACAGTAGTACAAGTTCATATGACAACTAGCTCTGCAGATGATGAAGAAATTGATGAAATGTATGACGAGATAAAAGAAATTATTCAGGTAGTGAAGGGAGACGGAAATTTAATAGTCATGGGTGACTGGAATTCGTCAGTAGGAAAAGGGAGAGAAGGAAACATAGTAGGTGAATATGGATTGGGGGGAAGAAATGAAAGAGGAAGCCGCCTTGTAGAATTTTGCACAGAGCATAACTTAATCATAGCTAACACTTGGTTCAAGAATCATAAAAGAAGGTTGTATACCTGGAAGAATCCTGGAGATACTAAAAGGTATCAGATAGATTATATAATGGTAAGACAGAGATTTAGGAACCAGATTTTAAATTGTAAGACATTTCCAGGGGCAGATGTGGATTCTGACCACAATCTATTGGTTATGAACTGCAGATTGAAACTGAAGAAACTGCAAAAAGGTGGGAATGTAAGGAGATGGGACCTGGATAAACTGAAAGAACCAGAGGTTGTACAGAGTTTCAGGGAGAGCATAAGGGAACAACTGACAGGAATGGGGGAAAGAAATACAGTAGAAGAAGAATGGGCAGCTCTGAGGGATGAAGTAGTGAAGGCAGCACAGGATCAACTATGTAAAAAGACGAGGGCTAATAGAAATCCTTGGGTAACAGAAGAAATATTGAATTTAATTGATGAAAGGAGAAGATATAAAAATGCAGTAAATGAAGCAGGCAAAAAGGAATACAAACGTCTCAAAAATGAGATCGACAGGAAGTGCAAAATGGCTAAGCAGGGATGGCTAGAGGACAAATGTAAGGATGTAGAGGCTTGTCTCACTAGGGGTAAGATAGATATTGCCTACAGGAAAATTAAAGAGACCTTTGGAGAGAAGAGAACCACTTGTATGAATATCAAGAGCTCAGATGGAAACCCAGTTCTAAGCAAAGAAGGGAAGGCAGAAACGTGGAAGGAGTATATAGAGGGTTTATACAAGGGCGATGTACTTGAAGACAATATTATGGAAATGGAAGAGAATGTAGATGAAGATGAAATGGGAGATAAGATACTGCGTGAAACGTTTGACAGAGCACTGAAAGACCTGAGTCGAAACAAGGCCCCGGGAGTAGACAACATTCCATTACAACTACTGATGGCCTTGGGAGAGCCAGTCATGACAAAACTCTACCATCTGGTGAGCAAGATGTATGAGACAGGCGAAATACCCACAGACTTCAAGAAGAATATAATAATTCCAATCCCAAAGAAAGCAGGTGTTGACAGATGTGAAAATTATCGAACTATCAGTTTAATAAGTCACAGCTGAAAAATACTAACGCTAATTCTTTACAGACGAATGGAAAAACTGGTAGATGCGGACCTCGGGGAAGATCAGTTTGGATTCCGTAGGCAATACTAACCTTACGACTTATCTTAGAAGAAAGATTAAGAAAAGGCAAACCTACGTTTCTAGCATTTGTAGACATAGAGAAAGCTTTTGACAACGTTAACTGGAATACTCTCTTTCAAATTCTGAAGTTGACAGGGGTAAAATACAGGGAGCGTAAGGCTATTTACAATTTGTACAGAAACCAGATGGCAGTTATAAGAGTCGAGGGGCATGAAAGGGAAGCAGTGGTTGGGAAAGGAGTGAGACAGGGTTGTAGTCTCACCCCGATGTTATTCAATCTGTATATTGAGCAAGCAGTCAAGGAAACAAAAGAAAAATTCGGAGTAGGTATTAAAATTCATGGAGAAGAAGTAAAACCTTTGAGGTTCGCCGATGACATTGTAATTCTGTCAGAGTCAGCAAAGGACTTGGAAGAGCAGTTGAACGGAATGGACAGTGTCTTGAAAGGAGGATATAAGATGAACATCAACAAAAGCAAAACGAGGATGATGGAATGTAGTCAAATTAAATCGGGTGATGCTGAGGGGATTAGATTAGGAAATGAGACACTTAAAGTAGTAAAGGAGTTTTGCTATTTAGGGAGTAAAATAACTGATGATGGTCGAAGTAGAGAGGATATAAAATGTAGACTGGCAATGGCAAGGAAAGCGTTTCTGAAGAAGAGAAATTTGTTAACATCGAGTATAGATTTAAGTGTCAGGAAGTCGTTTCTGAAAGTATTTGTATGGAGTGTAGCCATGTATGGAAGTGAAACGTGGACGATAAATAGTTTAGACAAGAAGAGAATAGAAGCTTTCGAAATGTGGGGCTACAGAAGAATGCTGAAGATTAGATGGGTAGATCACGTAACTAATGAGGAGGTATTGAATAGGATTGGGGAGAAGAGAAGTTTGTGGCACAACTTGACTAGAAGAAGGGATCGGTTGGTAGGACATGTTTTGAGACATCAAGGGATCACAAATTTAGCATTGGAGGGCAGTGTGGAAGGCAAAAATCGTAGAGGGAGACCAAGAGATGAATACACTAAGCAGATTCAGAAGGATGTAGGTTGCAGTAGGTACTGGGAGATGAAGAAGCTTGCACAGGATAGAGTAGCATGGAGAGCTGCATCAAACCATTCTCAGACTGAAGACCACAACAACAACAACGTGTACAGATGGTTGTCCGTCAATGACGGGCGTCAACAGTGCGTTGATAGCACTGATTAAGAAGGAATGGAATTTGCCAAATTTACTCTTCATTCACTGCTTACTGCATCAAGAAAGTTTGACATGTCAAATTTCAAATACCAAATTGAAGAATGTTATACAAACTGCTATAAGCGTTATAAATTTCATTCGTGCCCGTGAACTTAATCGCCGAAAATTAAAGAACTTCTGCAGGAATTACAAGCTTGTTACATTGATGTTCTCTTGCATACTGCTCTCAGATGGCTAAGCAAAGGGAAAGTGCTGGAACGGTTGTCAATTTGAAATCTGAAATTATTTTATTCTTACAACAAAGTGGCAAAAACTATCCTTAACTTGATAATGATGAATGGTGGATACTTACAGCTTTTTTTACCGATATTACACAAAAATTCAGCACACTTAACTTGGGCAAATGACTTAGAAAATATTTGCATTTGAAGCCAAAGTGCAATTCTATATAAATGAACTTGAAGTAAAAGATCTGTCTAATTTTCAACTGTTGCTATTCTCTGATCAGGCTTAACTATTGCCGAAACTACTTACCAAAACATGAAAGAATATCTGGAAGCCTATTTGGAATAAATAAAAAACAGATTTGAAGATGTTAGAAATATTCGAAGCTGTTTCATTTTTGTAGAGAACCATTGGCATGTTGGACATGATGATCTCAAATTATTCTGCCAATTTGTATTTCCTAAAACTAATTTGCTAAATGAAATAATCGAACTTCAGCATGACACACAGCTTAAAGCTCTGTTTATAGAACATTGTGAAACACAACAGTATACAGAATTTTGGAAATGTGTGCCTAACAATTATAAAAATTTACGAGACTGTGCACAGTTAATTTAACAATATTTCCTTCCACTTACGTTTGTGAAGCTTCATTTTCAAAAATGAAGTACCTGAAAAATAAAGATCGTAATCGGTTATCCAGTCATTTAGAAGGCGCAATGAGGATTGCATGCAACCCAAACGACACAGATATAGACGACATAGCCAAAAAAGTTCAACATCACAAGTCACATTAATGAAAAATTATATATTTGTATTTACGTTTGTTTTGCAATTATAATGAATAAAAGCCAGATTCAAAAAGAGACCTGTTCCTTTCTTATATAGCCTGTAGCATGTGCAGTGCATCTGTCTTATTTTTTAAATTTCTTATTTATCTCTACATTTTTTGAAAGTTTGAGATTAATGCAATTACAATAAAGTTTTTGTGGCCATTTGAATAATGTAATATAATATTTTAATAATACTTCTATCTCATCTTGCATGAAAGTACTTTAAAATAAATTTCAGAAACAAGATACTCTGATCCCAGATTTGATTTTGGTAGTGGCTAAAAATTACTAATGATTCCCTTCCTTCCCTTCATCCTTCATATGCACCTACCTAGCTACATGAATACTGTAAGATTATGCAAGCCATGTGAATTTTATTTTCATAGAGATAATTAAACTGGAATGAACTAGTCAGGTGCACTGTATGCTTTTTTCCAGTTTATTAAAATTTGATCAGCAGCATTTCATGCATTTTCAACACTCGTCATTCTGTGAAAGTCTGTGAATGGCACATGTCATCATTGACTTACGCTACCACAACGATTATTCCAGTCGGTGTCAACACTCGACTCCTGTGAAGACTGACTGAAAACGTAATTGTTGACAACGTGACACCACTACTCGTAGGTCTCCGACGAATATATCCCTCATAATGTAAAAGTTGTCAAAGTGGTGGATGGGTATTTAAAAATCCTTTTCCCTGTATTGCAGAATTTCAGTGTCATAAACATGGCTTATTGTTGTCAACAACTACACAGCAATGTTATTTGGCGAAGGAGTCACATACATCCAACAGTTGCGAGTGGCTTGTTTCCGGAAGTACTATTTCATTTTTAATGTTTACAGTTTCTGAAGAACGATAAATGATATACATCTGAATCCGGTAAAGAATAAATGGTTTGCAGCTGTCGGCTATACCTGTCTCCTTCGTCAAATGAAAAATGTACTGGAGGAACTGTAGGTAGGGGCGCGTAAAGTTGCTCTCTCACCTGTACAGGTGCCACTTGGTATAGGGGCAGATAGATTTGTCGTTGCGGTAATAATGGAAATGTTTTCTTGTTTGTTTGACATTGCTGACAACAAATGGGTGCGTGTGCCTCGTACCAATTATCTGCTATTGTATCAATCTTAAATGAAAGTGCGTTGGATTCATGAATACGCATTATAGAGACGGTCATATGCGGTACATATTTGTTAAAAGAAATAATTAGTCATTAGCTCTTATAAAAATGTGTGTGTGTGTGTGTGTTCATCCTCCACTTCTCCTCCTAAACCCTCGGATCGATTTCAACCACACTGATACACATATTATTTTCAATATGTAAAGAAGTATTGTGGGGTAAACAAAGGCAATGTCTTATTGTGGTGGGGGATGGTAATGTAGAGGGAGAAGGGGAGGAGGACATGGACACATACAGGGGGGGTGCGAAACGGACAGATAAAGGGGTGAAGAGATGGTAAGTAAGGGGAAAGTCGAGATGGACGACAGAGAGTGAGGGAAGGAAGAGAGAGAATAACATAAGATTGGTATAAATACATTTCTAGCCAATCCCAGGTGCCTCATCTAGTATGAAATAAAGTTGAGGCTGTTGTAGTTCAGTCAGGTGAGTTGAAGAAAAATGACTTTCAAAACATGTAGAAAGCAGCTGTGATCGTGTTCAAAAATGGTTCAAATGGCTCTGAGCACTATGCGACTTAACTTCCAAGGTCATCAGTCACCTAGAACTTAGAACTAATTAAACCTAACTAACCTAAGGACATCACACACATCCATGCCCGAGGCAGGATTCGAACCTGTGACCGTAGCGGTCGCTCGGTTCCAGACTGTAGCGCCTAGAACCGCACGGCTACTCCGGCCGGCTGTGATCGTGTCTCATGTTACATAATACATTTAAGTATAAGTCCATTTCCTGTTATTAACCATCTGTTCACACAGGCAACACAGCAACATTTCGTCGGCAATCACAGTGTTACAGTTTACGGGTCATTGAGGGTGGCAACAATCTGAAACAGAGAACATTCTACAAGTAGTGGTCGACTTTAACGATAAGTGCTAGAAAGTAAGTGGTAAACCTCTCGCTTCTTTACTATAGCTAGTCTATTGGAGGTCATAACTCACCATTTACGTGGTTTGCCAGTTAATAAAAAGACCTGGAAATCTGCGGCCCACGGTGCCACATCATATTGTTAGTTTTGGCCCTTGAGCAAAAACGTTTGACGACCATTGACTTATATCATCACACGAAATGCATTCTGTTATATTGTTAAATATTAGGGCTATATGCAAGCAGTAGTTTTGCTTCTTTTCATGCAAATAAGCCCACGTCATTAAACGTTTACACAAACAGATAAATTACGTCAGGTAATCGATGTAAATGTTACAGATAGCATCGTGATTACTCACATAATTACACATCAAACAGCATATGCAGTATTCTCAGTCCATAAGAATGTCGAGTCATTAAGCTGTATACAATACTTAAAAATACACTTATCGCTAAACCATGTACTTGATTCTGCTTTGCTGTTAAACTTCGTTACATATTATAGAGTATAATTGACACTCGCTGAACTTCCATTCACCAAATACTGATAAAGTAGAAACGTGCTGGGGCTGAAAAAACTATTACAATTTAAAACAAAATTGTAAAAAAGGAATTCCTGTTAACATTCAACATCCTTGATGCTATACTTCTTTCCCACATTATAGAATGAAACAATGGAAGCAAACATTTAAAGAAAGTATAAACTAAAAGTAAATGGCGCAACAATTCTAACAATCATCAATATCAATTCCCGGACAAACAGACTACCCAGTGACAAAAGCACAGCAGTGGCGTAACACGTTTGCAGAAAAGGAAAGAATACTACTTTTTGTGTTAGCCTGACTCACATTAAAAAAAATTTTACAAGTGAATAGGTTTGTGTTAGCCTGACTCACATTCAAAAAAATTTTACAAGTGAATAGGGTATAAACTGCGAGTAGAAATACAGCTAAGGAAGATGACTGCGTTCTACTGCTACAAAGTCACATTGATCACACAACACCAGTATCGGTATTTATACGTCCTTAAACTGGACGTGCTTGAGATACTATAGCTTCTCTCCTTCGCATTCGTCAGATATTGCTTATCTACTGCTTTAATTATTCTCGGTGCTGACGTGCCCTGTATAGTAAGATAATGAAAACTTACAAGAGCTGTTTGTTTCGCCCTTAAACAGGTCTGGGAAATACGACGAGTGCGAATATTTGAAAAGTCACTTGATAGTGATATACTCATTTAGAGATGGCGGTAGTATTGCGTATAGAACTTACAAATGGGTAGTGCATTGGTGGAGCTGTCATTTGTACTCAGGTGATTAATATGAAAAGATGTCTAATGTGATTAAGACCGCGGAATGGAAGTTGGACTTAGACGCATGGGTCATTCCATTTCGGAAATCGTTATGGAATTCTGCATCCCGAGATCGATACTGTCAAGAGTGTGCCGAGAATACGAAATTTCAGCCATTACCTCTCACCATACACTACGGAAGGGCTGATGGCTTTCACTTAGCGGCCAAGAGCAGCGGCGTACGCGTAAGTTGTCAGTGCTAACAAACAAGCAACTTTGCGTGAAATAATCGCAGAAGTTAGTGTGGGGCGTACGACGAACGAGCAGCGGAATTTGGCGTTAAAGGGGGAAAACACATTAGGAGGTTCAAAAAGTACTTATTTTTTATTGCATAAATCGTTAGCGTAACTATCCA
Organism: Schistocerca piceifrons; assembly: GCF_021461385.2. NCBI lineage: Eukaryota > Metazoa > Arthropoda > Insecta > Orthoptera > Acrididae > Schistocerca > Schistocerca piceifrons. The sequence continues at coordinate 693,949,852 of NC_060138.1, forward strand.
AGAATACGCTGTCAAAATTTCAAAGCAAATTCGCATTCGTTTAGATTTTATGAGCATAGGAAATTCTTCCAATATATGAAGATTTATCAAGGGGTGAACTACTGGAGAGATGTTTGGGTGGCCACACACAAAATGAGAATCAAAATTGTAATTCCACCATTTGGCGATTAGCTCCTAAACACTTGCACTCCGGACTAAAAGTCGTTGAATTGCCATCGTATTTAGCAGCGGGCTTATTCAGTGAAGAAAATTCATCCTTCTATTGGTCATGAACGAGGCAGTAATTGCAGTAGACACGCAAAGCTTCATTTATGCCGAACAGATGGATAACCAGCGCGTGAGCCGGCAGAATCGACGTAGTTCATTGGAATCGAAGGAAGATCGGAAAGCACGGAAAGCACTGCTGCAAGCACAAAACGAAGCCTATGTGGAAGAAGAAGGATTACTATATGGTGCTGGAATCGTAGATTAATCGCTAAGCATTTTACATTATTGTTAACTTCAAGAGAATTTCTACTTTCCAAGAATTTTTATCTCGAAATGACTTTTTTCACATTTGCGTGCAGTGTAACTCAAAAAGCATAGAACCGATCATTATGAAAATTGATAGTATGATTCTTTATAAAATTACGGATTATATGAACCAGCTTGTGAGATGAATCATGATATTAAGGGTATTTTTCTTTGCATAATTAGAGAAAAAAATCGTTAAAAACGAAGTAAGTTGTTCCAACACTTGCAAAATTATTAATTGGCATTATTTTCACCTGAATACTCTAAGAAAATAAGTTATTAATGTAAAATCAAACCCTTTTTGATTTCAGATGAAAATCGGAATGGCTACACTGCATGCAATTGGAGAACTATACTCACGACCTTCAGCGGAAATCACAGCGTAACTTTGTTATTTTTGGCTGAAATTATTCAAAAAACTCACAAAAACTGTTCGAAGTATGAATGAAATTATGTCAAAATTTGATTAAATTCTAATTAATTCTTCCCACCCAAAAAATCCCAAAAATCCAAGTCAAACAGACTCCTAATGTGGTTTCCCCCCCTTAATGGGCTATGGCAGCAGACGACCGACGCCGGTGCCTTTGCCAATAGTACGACATCGCCTGCATTGCCTGTCCTAGTGTTATTGGACGCTACACAACTGGAAAACCGTGGCTTGGTCAGATGAATCCCGATTTCAGGTGATAAGAGCTGACAGTAGCGTTAGAGTGTGGTGCAGACCCCACGAAGCCATGAACCCAAGTTGGCGACAAGGCACAGTGAAAGCTTGTGGTGGCTCCATAATCGTGGCTGTTTTTGTATATTGACTGGACTGGGTCCTTAGTCCAGCTGAACAGATCATTGATTGGAAATCGTTGTGTTTGGCTACTTGGAGACAGTCTGCACTCACTCATTCATGGACTTAAAGTTCCCAAACAACAATGAATTTTTTATGGACGACAATGCACCATGTCACCGGGTGACAACTGTAAGCGTTTGGTGGGGAGAACGTTCTCAACAATTCGAGCGAATGATATCGCCAACCAAATCGCGTGACATGGATCCCATCGAACATTTATGGGACTAATCGAGAAGCCAGTTCGTGCACAAAAATCGGACACCGGCAATACTTTCGCATTTATGGATGGCTGTAGAGGCACCACGCGAAATATTTCTGCAGGGGACTTCCAACGAGTTTTTGAGCTCATGCACATCGAATTACTGCACTACGCCGGGCAAATGGAGGTCCGACGTGATGTTAGGTGGTATCCGATGATTTTCGTTACCTCATTTTATAATGGTACTACAAATATGTATTGGCTGTTTTTAACGTACTCTCTACGGCGATTGATAGGTCTGCCGGATCATGTCATCAAGCTGCCTTGTAGTTTCTCATTTGCGGCAAAAGGAAAAAGAAAAAAGTCATCCGCCTAACCATTTCTTCATCCCTGGAAGAAAGTTAGTAACACTTGGAACTCAACTCGGCCTAGTGTAATCAAATTAGGGGAGGTGAACTCTGGAAATTGAATTAACATGACACCAAGTAATAGTCGTTGCTATTTGGCGGACTATGGAATGAAACATCGACAATAAACAATATAGACACGATCAGAAGATTTTGATATTTGGTGCTGCGGAAGAATGCTGAAGCTTAGATGAGTAGATCGAGTAATTGATGAAGAGGTAGTGATTCAAACTGGAGGGAAAATAAGGAATAGATTGACATGACGCGTCCTGTATCATCGAAGAACGATTAATTTGGTAATCGAAGGAGTTTGGATTGGGGGGGGGGGGGGGGGAGGGCAAGATCAAATAGTAGTGATGCAGTAAGCAGGTTCAAATATTTTATGGTTCAGGAATTTTTAAGATATGAAAAGACTTGCACAATGTAGACTGGGGTGGAGCTGTCCAACAAACAGTAACCCACTGACGACTACAACGACAAGAACAACAGGGAGGCTTATCTTTCACTTTCCAATTGAAACGTTAAAAAAGTAACTGAGTTGATGCAACAATATGCTTCCGGATACTGACGTGTAGCTGCGTGTTCCTTCATGTGGTCTGAATGGATCTGCGCAATTGTCGCAAAATATTACAGTGAAAATATTACAATGTTGTTGTTGTGGTCTTTACTCTCTTTTGCAGCACAGAACTGCTGCAAACCATATCTACTTGAAGCGACTTACTGTATCACTGCCTTGGTCGCCCTCTACGTTTCCAGCCCCCTGTCCCATCTCCCAGTCCCCTTCATAATCAAACTGACGGTTCCTTGATGCCTCAGAATGTGTCCTATCAACCGATCCCTTCTCTTAGGTTGTGCCATATTTTTTTTTTCCTGTTTCAGTTCAGTGCCTCCTTATTAATTATTCGATCTATCCATCTAATTCTCTGCATTCTTCTGTAGCGCCTCAAATTTTCTAAAATTAACTAGACATATCACTGGCGATAGTGTAGCACTTCCCTATTGAAGCCGCCATTTCCAGGGCAACACTGTGTTTGCGCTTAGTAAAAGATGGCAAATATATGACAAAACGTTGCATACACCATGACTTAACGGACGCAAATAACATTCATAAGGACACGGTATCTTTGTTAGAGTGTGAGAATGAAGTGGCCAGTTCAAGTTATATTACTTTCTCCCATATACATCATGCGAAATAACCACTACGAGAAAATTCGAGAAATAACTACTAATACAGAGGCTTACTGACAATCATTCTTCCTACGTGCTATTCGCGAGTGGAACAGGGTAGGGGGAACCAGTTAGTTGTACCATAAGTGCCCTCCGCCACACACCGTAAAATTTACTGCGTAGTAGATGTAGATGTAGATGAGATTACAGCTGTTCACGTCCAAGCTAGTTGAATGAAAAATACGATAAAACTGTGGGAAGTAAGGCAGATAAAATTATGCCATACAAAAAGAAAGGCAAAAATAATCGCAAAAACAGACGCAGCGTATGTGCCAGGAAATATTAAACAAGAACCGAAAGTGAAAAACTTAGTAAAAAATAAACTAATCTCACTATCTGCTGCTTCGTAAGTTTCGTGTGACTATCTTGAATCAAAACTTGCATTTTCGCTCATACTTGTAGGAAACGAGCTCTTACTTCTTGAATAGATACTTATAACTTTCCGTTTTTTTATGGAGACCTAATAGAGAAATCTAGGAAACTACAGTCATTTAAGACAGACTTGATTACTCAGCAGGAATTGTGAAGTAAACATCTTATTTTGTTTTTCGATTTCCTTTAGTTGTTTCTCATATCCTTTAAATCATAGGCCGGTATTCATATTCGTCCCTGCAAATGGCTATCTTCACTTCGGGGTCAGCTCCCTCACTTCTCTGCCACGGTGTGGTAGGGGTTTGTGTAAAGGCTTTTATTCTCTTCTTGTCTGAACTGCATACTGAACACGCTTTACTTCCATGCAAGATTGCGGTCCAGACTGATACCTTCAGAAAAGACTTCCTAATGGTAGAATTTCATGCAGCCTTACCAGCGGCATGAAATCCTGTAATTTCCACAAATGACCGTAACGACGTGGCTTAAAAGACATATGGCAGATGTGTTTGCAGGGATGAAGAACAACTGTTACATCATTACAAATGTCGCAATCATCAAGGTGATTATGGTGTGTGCATCTATACGAGGTCTGTTCAAATGATTCCGGAATTTTGTCCACAATCTTTTTCAACTTACTTTTACTAATCGTACATGGTCTCGTTCGGAATACTCTCCTCCACAATTGTTTTATGGCTCCCAGCGCCGTTTCCACTTCCAGAAGCAGTCTTTGGTAAGCCTCTTGCTGGATCGCCACATTTCAGGCCGTTTGCTTTTCACATTTTCTTGCAGACATCGTAACACGTCCCGATAGGACCATCGACGAACAGTTTGGCCCTGTGGCACGAATGCATGATGAACTAATCCTTCTAATTCAAAGACAATTATCAGGATAGCTTTGTGATTTGACGTGACCTGACGAGAACCTTTCCCCATCCATTGTGAAGATTGAATCCTGGTCTCAACTTCATAACCGTAGACCCACGGCTCATCACTAGTTACAATTCTCTTAAGGAACATCTCGTTCTCATTCGCGCCATTCAAAAGCTCTTCACAGCTGCGAGACGAAGGTCTTTCTGGTCTTGACTCACGAGCCGTGGGACGAACTTGGGAGCAGCACGATGCATTCTAAAGTGCTGTGCCAGGATTCGGTGACATGATCCAACTAAAATGTTACATTCTTCCGCAATCTGTCGGACAGTTAGTCTTCGACTGGCACGCACGAATTCGTTGACGTTCCTGACATGAGTGTCGTCGGTAAACGTCGAAGGGCGTCTTGGACGAGGGTCATCTTCAACTTCCGTACGGACATTTTTAAACCGTGTGAACCATTCGTTACACAGGATACGGCTTAAGCACTCACCACCTTAAGGCGGGTCCACACTGAGCGCGCCGCGCCGCGCCGTGCTGTGCCGCGCTGGTGCACCCCGCGCACAGCTGTAGCAGAGAGGAGAACGCCGTCCGCGCCCCGCCGCGTCGCTCCGAGGCGCGCACTGTGTTCCAGTTGGAGCGCGCGCATGGTCTGGAGATGGAGCGAGCGAAGCCCCGTCTAAACTGAGCGCGCGCAAACGCGCCACTGCCTTTGATGTACTGACAACAGCCGGAAAACTGCGCGGCACGACGCGGCGCAGCGCGGTTCGCCGTCCACACTGAGCGCGCAGAGCCGCGCACAGCCGTTTTGCGCAGCGCGGCGCAATCAGTGTGGACCCGCCTTTAGGTTTGCTGCATCATTTGGTCTGTCTCTGTAAATGTTTTCCTGAGTTTCACGCAAAATTTAATACAGACGCGTTGCTTCTCTAACTCTGCCATCTCGGAATTCGCAAACCGTGCGACACAACTTTCTCCCCAATATAGCACTGAACAGTAACTAACACACATATAAAAATGAAACTTTCGGCAGTTGCGCATTAAACACACACATATACAGGAAAGCCAACCGCATTTCCCTCCAACATACGATTGGCTCGAAATTACATATGCTACGGAAGTTTTTGAACAGACTTCGTATATAAATACAGTAAAATGTTTTCGATATTCACACTTCTAGAAATTGGCCATATACTCTTTGCACGTTTACACGTTTACTGACCTTGTCTCTCCCTCCAATCTCTCTCTCTCTCTTTCTGTGTGTGTGTGTGTGTGTGTGTGTGTGTGTGTGTGTGTGTGTGTGTTCCTTTCTAAGGTTAGTGTTGACTAAGAAAGTTTCGCTGATTTCTTTGAAAGAAGCTCCGTTAATCAATGTGTTGTTCATTGCACCAGGTTTTTAGACAGGACTTTTGAGGAGGGCCATCCAAACAGCGGCGTTTTAATCAGAATCTACTGCGAAGGTCTCCAGATAAAAGTCTAAAATCCTGAATTAACTCTCTCACCAGGGCGGGCAGGTTCCTCGACCTACGACCCCTCACCCCCCGAGATTAGCATCTCGTTCCGGGGCGAAATTCAGCCCTCAAGAGCTTTTGAGGAGCCCTTCACTCGTTCTGATTAGCTTGTTAGCAGGCGGTGTTGGTCTTTGAGTCTAAAACCGAGAACTTCCCCGGAGTCTTTGTAATTTTCTTTTTCCTCTCATTTTCTCTTTTTTAACGTTCGGGCTCCCAGCGATAAGGGCTGGAGCAGAGCGAGCGAATTTACGAACTGCAAGGAAATTTTTCTGCTGTTGAGTCTTTAGATACGTCAGACTTGGAAGACCTGTTACACTTAACTTCACCTGCTGTCCCAGTGTGAAGTTTTTCTGAATCTCTATCCCACTAAAAGCGCGTTCGTTTTTGGAATCAACTATAATGAAGCATCTTATACGCAAATCCTCAGTTTTACGTACATACCAAGCAGAAGGTATCTATTATATTGTATGACAAACGCTTTAGAAAGAAATAAATGTATGCCATATGGATGGCGGTTATCGCAGAAACAACCAGTTCTTGGTTATATCCATCTTTTTCAACGCCAGTTTAACTGGGCTGTTAAAATCACTCAAAATAATCGGTTTTTGAATAACCGGTTCTCGGTTTTTTTAATTTCTAGTAATTCCTGCAATAAACATAGCAACTGAACAAAGACTGAAAATTTTTGATTCCCTCAGTTGCAAGGTACATTAAATCAACATATGTTATTAAATAGGCAAATAAAAGAAAACTTAGTTCGTGTATCGTTCACTGTTTTTCTCGAAATATGGTAAGACAGAGATTTAGGAACCAGTTTTAAATTGTAAGACATTTCCAGGGGCAGATGTGGATTCTGACCACAATCTATTGGTTATGAACTGTAGATTAAAACTGAAGAAACTGCAAAAAGGTGGGAATTTAAGGAGATGGGACCTTAATAAGCTGACTAAACTAGAGGTTGTACAGAGTTTCAGGGAGAGCATAAGGCAACAATTGACAGGAATGGGGGATAGAAATACAGTAGAAGAAGAATGGGTAGCTCTGAGGGATGAAGTAGTGAAGGCAGCAGAGGATCAACTAGGTAAAAAGACGACGGCTAGTAGAAATGTTTGGGTAACAGAAGAAATATTGAATTTAATTGATTAAAGGAGAAAATATAAAAACGCAGTAAATGAAACAGGCAAAAATGAATACATACGTCTCAAAAATGAGATCGACAGGAAGTGCAAAATGGCTAAGCAGGGATGGCTAGAGGACAAATGTAAGGATGTAGAGTCTTATCTCACTACGGGTAAGATAGATACTGCCTACAGGAAAATTAAAGACACCTTTGGAGAAAAGGGAACCACTAGTATGAATATCAAGAGCTCAGATGGAAACCCAGTTCTAAGCAAAGAAGGGAAAGCAGAAAGGTGGAAGGAGTATATAGAGGGTCTATACAAGGGCGATGTACTTGAGGACAATATTGTGGAAATGGAAGAGGATATAGATGAAGATGAAATGGGAGATACGATACTGCGTGAAGAGTTTGACAGAGCTCTGAAAGACATGAGTCGAAACAAGGCCCCGGGAGTGGACAACATTCCATTAGAACTACTGACGGCCTTGGGAGAGCCACTCCTGACAAAACTCTACCATCAGTTGAGCAAGATGCATGGGACAGGCGAAATACCCTCAGACTTCAAGAGGAATATAATAATTCCAATCCCAAAGAAAGCAGGTGTTGACAGATGTGAAAATTACCGAACTATCACTTTAATAAGTCACAGCTGCAAAATACTAACGCGAATTCTTTACAGACGAATGGAAAGACTGGTAGAAGCCGACCTCGGGGAAGATCAGTTTGGATTCCGTAGAAATATTGGAACACGTGAGGCAATACTGTCCTTATGACTTATCTTAGAAGGAAGATTAAGGAAAGGCAAACCTACGTTTCTAGCATTTGCAGACTTAAAGAAAGCTTTTGACAATGTTGACTGGAATACTCTCTTTCACATTCTAAAGGTGGCAGGGGTGAAATACAAGAAGCGAAAGGCTATTTACAATTTGTACAGAAACCAGATGGCAGTTATAAGAGTCGAGGGGCATGAAAGGAAAGCTGTGGTGGGAAGTGAGTGAGACAGGGTTGTAGCCACTCCCCAATGTTATTCAATCTGTATATTGAGCAAGCAGTAAAGGAAACAAAAGAAAAATTCGGATTAGGTATTAAAATCCATGGAGAAGAAATAAAAACTTTGAGGTTCGCCGATGACATTGTAATTCTGTCAGAGACAGCAAAGGACTTGGAAGAGCAGTTGAACGGAATGGACATTGTCTTGAAAGGAGGATATAAGATGAACATCAACAAAAGCAAAACGAGGATAATGGAATGCAGTCGAATTAAATCGGGTAATGCTGCGGGAATGAGATTAGGAAATGAGACACTTAAAGTAGTAAAGGAGTTTTGCTATTTAGGGAGCAAAAATAACTGATGGTGGTCGAAGTAGAGAGGATATAAAATGTAGACTGGCAATGGCAAGGAAAGGGTTTCTGAAGAAGAGAAATTTGTTAACATCGTGTATAGATTTAAGTGTCAGGAATTCGTTTCTGAAAGTATTTGTATGGAGTGTAGCCATGTATGGAAGTGAAACATGGACGATAAATAGTTTGGACAAGAAGAGAATAGAAGCTTTCGAAATGTGGTGCTACAGAAGAATGCTGAAGCTTAGATGGGTAGATCACATAACTAATGAGGAGGTATTGAATAGAATGGGGGAGAAGAGGAGTTTGTGGCACAACTTGACTAGAAGAAGGGATCGGTTGGTTGGACATGTTCTGAGGCATCAAGGGATCACAAATTTAGCATCGGAAGGCTGTGTGGAGGATAAAAATCGTAGAGGGAGACCAAGAGATGAATACACTAAGCAGGTTCAGAAGGATGTAGGCTGCAGTACGTACTGAGAGATGAAGGAGCTTGCACAGGATAGAGAAGCATGGAGAGTTGCATCAAACCAGTCTCAGGATTGAAGACCACAACAACAACAACATTTTCTCGAAAAGTGATTAGTGATTGACTACGACAAAAAATCATCGGTATTGTCCTGTTGATTCCAATTTTTTGAAACTGTGATCAAGACACATGTTATAATCGGGCATCATACCACTGTTCTGACATTAGAATAGTTAGAGCTACACGGAGAAAATGAAATTGAAGATATGTATTTTTAAGTGTAAATCTGTACGTTTTCAGCGGCCGGGATGGTTCCTTTTAAAGATCACGGCCGATTTCCTTCCTCATCCTTAACGCAATCCAAGCTAGTGATGCGTCTCTAGTGACCTTTATATCGACGGTATGTTAAACTCGATCTTCCTTCCTTCAAGGGCTACAAGCTTGTGAAAGTATGTTATGTAGACACAGGTTTAAATCAACTGCTTTCTACTTCTATTGTAAACTAGGGGGGGTCAGCGATTTTCTCTGCCTCGTTATGACTGGGTGTTGTGTGATGTCCATAGGTTAGTTAGGCTTAAGTAGTTCTAAGTTCTAGGGGACTGATTACCATAGATGTTGAGTCCCATAGTGCTCAGAACCATTTGAACCATTTTGTAAACTATGAATGAACTGTTAATTTTTACGTTTTCTCCTTTTATTGTGTCACACGTTGGTTGTGGCTGCTCCTGTTGTTAAGCTTTTAAAGCAAATGGGGTAATATACTTCATCGAACTGTGTAAAATTAGTTACATGGCAACTGGTCATCATTGTCTCAGCAATGCTGTACCAATCGTTATGCCATGTGTTTGTTGCTAGTTTCTGTTGGCGTTGTTATTAAAATAGGTTTTCCCATTTTCTATAATAATGCAATATTCCAAAGCAATACGAATTTTACTAAAAAAATTACGCGTTCTTTTAAAAAAGTCTATTTGAAAACGAAATTTAGCACTGCTGCTATGGTTAATTGATATTTCGGGTCTTTTTCCCCGTTTGTTAATATAAACGAGACCAAGCAAATACCGAAAAATACCAGTTATTCAGCACTACAATGCCGGTATCGGTCAGTTTTTCCCATACGTAATATGGCGTTGATGGCTCGTAGAGTCCGAGAAGTCGAAAGGAGCGACAAGTGTATTACGCCATCTGAGAACATCTCACGGACCAATACAAAGTCTCGATTATAACAGCCTTCACACCATTTCAAGTTATTTAAGAGGTCCGAGTTGGAATTGTAGAAGGGCATATACTGTAAATTCTCACTTGCTTTGATCGCAACTAATGTTACTTATAATATTAAGTAAATTCATTCCCAGGAACAGTCAGAGGCTACAGACAAGCCTATATGCATGTTATATTAGCTGCCTTTAAGATTTATTCTTGCAGCATCGTGAGAGAGCCTCTCTAGAGTTTTGGGAGAAACCGCTGCCAGGTTCACACTTTGAGCCAGACAATGAGACGTGTAGGGATTTGTGAACGCGTAAACGGAAAGATCCAATTCAGCGCACAGTTTTCATTTGTCGAACGCAAGGAATGCAGTTCTTTGATCCGTTCACATAGCTTCCCTCTGTAAAATATCAGTGTTACCTTTAAAGTGATCTCTTCGTATAAGGTCGATGACACGATCGTGTTAAGAATACACTGATTAGTCAGAATATTATGACCACATGCCTAATTGCCGGTATGTCCACCTTCGGCACGGATAACGGCATGGAAGCAGTGAGGACTTGGTAGATCGCTACACGGAGTTGGAACCACATCCACATACACACACACACACTGTAACCTCCCCACCGAAATTTTAAAAGACAATATTTAATAGCAATGGAGCCAAGAAGCAATATCGTCCCCACAGAAATATTTAAATAAAAATATAATAATAAATGGGAGCCAAGTGTAACCTCCCTAGCAAATAAATTTAATGACAATAAAAGTGAGAATCGCAATCTGACCCAAGTATAAGTTCCTCACGAAAATAATGAAAGTCAATTCAGTGATAAAAAAATCTCGTGATAATGACAATTCAATTAAACCGAAATATCGGTCTTTGGCCCTGTGCAAATCAGAATTAAATTCTTACCTCATTGTAACTGCTAGTCAAATTTCTGCTCTTATTCTTGCGCACGGCTTGGAGGAACTGCATTGCAAATAATAATATTCTTTTTTTTGTAATTTAACTGAAACTTTTCTTTAAGGGAAGTGGAACGAAATCGTTAGTTCAATTAAATAAATTTTTTTTGTAAAATGCTTTGAAATCAAAATTATTATTGGGGCACTTGTTGGAAATTAATTACAATAAATAAACTTTACATTATCTGATGATTACCTTAATTAACAATATACCTCATTCAGCATCTTGACCAGTGTTGCCGACAGACTACATCACACAACCGCACTGGGCTGCTACTACTGACCGACTGCTCTACATGACGACTACTAGCGAACTCCACGACGACTACTACTGTACTGTTCGCAACACTCGCGCGGTCAAGCGCAGACTAACCACGATAATAGGCTCTCTGGTCAAAGATTTTAACGTGCCTCACCATCGCTGCTACGTTACATACGTATTTCAACACACAAGTCACGTTATTCCCGTAAATTCCGGGGAGGGGAGCGATAAGCTCTGACGCCACGTTCAATCACGTCCCAGATGTGTTCGATCGGGTTCAGATCTGGCGAGTGGGGGGGGGGGGGGGCGGAGTAAGGGGGGGGGGAGCAGATCAACTGGTACTCGCCGCTGTTCCTCGAACCACTCTATCACACTCCTGACCTTGTTTCATGGTACATTATTTTACTGAAAAATGGCCTGTTATCGATAAACACGATCGTGCAGTTTCTGTAATGATCGTGTCCAGCCTCTGGACCAGCACAATCTACCCTCTGACATATTCAGATACGTCATGTGCCTTCCTCATTCTACGCACGGACCAGACGCTCAGTGGCACTACATGCAGCGTGCGTGTGTCTGGCTAGTAGTCATTCCTCGCCAGGTGACGCTGCTATCGTCTGACGGGTTTATATCGATAGCAGGTCGGTGGTCATAATATTCTGGCTGATCAGTGTGAGCCGTGCGCGGCTCGTGTTCATGCCATTTATTGTTTGTCATCTTCTATTACGGTACTGCCGCCTCGTTTTCTTATTCCATTTACTGGCGTCACTAACTTCCTTCCTGTTCACATTGTGTCGTTTGGATTTCGTTGTCGGCTGTTGGGACAGTCGCGCGAGCAACAACGTGTGTTTTCAAGTTGGCAAATTTTAGCCATCCTCCGGTAGAGTTTAACTGTACTTGTTTTTTTTTTTTAATTGAAGTGCACCAGCGGAATCTTCTGCCTTGTGGCTTAACGTTCCGGTTACCTGCCCTGGCCATTGACGTAAATTCAGGCAGCGTATTTTCCTCATCGTGTTGTCGCTGTCCAGCACGGTGTGTAGTTTGACAGCTCAATGTATAATTGGTTGTGGGCGCCAATACCTTCTACGTTGTTTCATTGAACTCCCTGTTGTGTGCTGGCCAGGTGGAGCGGAACTTATCTTGTCGGTGGGTCCGTTGACTGTCTGTCGGTTGGGTTGTCGTCGGATCGAGAATGGTTGGGCCGACTGCCTGTCTCACCTAAGCGAGCGTTAGTGTTTGAAATCCAGGCCGACCCTCGGAAACTTCTGAGCGCCGTTGGGTGTACTGCCTTTTCTTATTTGTTCTCGTTGTTTGTATTTGTATGACTTCTAGCCGATTTTTAAATTAAGGTTGTTTTGCCCTTAAGGCCTAAGATTGTTTGGGCCTTCAGCCTAATTAAAGAACTGTGTTAAGATAAGGCCTTCTAAAAATTAATTTTGGTTTGAGTCTTAAGTGATGGGCCTTCAGCCGATTTTTTAAATTAAAGTTGTTTTCCTCTTAAGGTGTCAGATTGTTTGGGCCTTCAGCCTAATTAAGGAACTCATTGAGACGGCCTCAGATGCGGGATAAGTGAAATTGCGATACTGATTGCCTCCTGACTGAAATGCGCAGGGAGACTGTCGTGCATAGATCACGAGTTTGTTCGCATAGCGAATGGGACATCATGGACCAGCCCACCCAATTCATGTTCAAATAACTGAACTAGAGTAACACTAACAGAAATTCTGGCGTCTAGGGTAGTCTACAGGTGTCAGCGCCTGTACCTTCTGCAAGTGAAATGGGCGGAATTGCTGTCTCCGTAGTAGACGTCGTACAGTTGATTGAGGAACCTCTGCAGTAGCACATATTCTGCGAGTAGTTATGGTCGGATCTTCGTCTACCATTTCCAGGATGTTGTCAATACTCGCTCCATCCAGCATAACCGTGGCGTACCACTAATGCCGTATTCCCTTAACCACCTGTCCACAGCTGTGAAAGTCTAATGGTCTGCTATTCTTTTGTGTGGAACATTTCCACATACCGTCGTCGTCTTGCTGCTCGTGCGTTACCTTCTGCTGCACTATAAAGGAGGTGCATATCCCCGTATTCACGTACGTCATCGTAACGCGACTGCATTCTATGCACTACCGGCAGAATAAATGTACGTAGTACGTCTGGTGCCTTTAGACGACAATAGCGCCATAGAATACGACGGACAACACCGAAGTCAAGTAACCCAAAGCATTTCGTGCCAGAATCAACGGAGCATTGTAGAGGTGTGTACACAGCAGTATCAGCCGATATGCAGGCGAACACGACACGCCAAAAATCTATACTGGCCCATGATATAATGCCAACCACAAATAATATTATGCACCATAACTCGGAGACAAAACAATTTCAAACATAACTTTGTTTGGCATTTTACTCTCATTTTGATGCATGCATTACATCCGCAAAGTGTGTCAGTTGCTTTTAAATCACCATGTATACATTTGCAATATGTTATATTTCTGAGGCTATGGTTATTTGGTTGTGTGATGGGTAGGGGAAATATGAAGAAATGTCACGCTTAGAGAAGAAAGTATGCGCTTGAATTTAACAGCGGGTGGGCTGTTAGAAAGAGAAATTATATTAATACCACTGTCAATAATTATATTCTCTTATACTGATTCGATAATTGAAAGAGCACTTACGATATTCCATCCAGCCTACTTTGGCAGGTTTGCAGAGCACACAATCAAGGCAGTTTCTGTTACGGAATATGCCCAGAATAAACATATATTCGACCTGTTTTTCTTCATTATTGTTGGATGCCTGTAACTCAGTAGTCCAAACTTATATACGCATCTTCAGTTCCTCGTCTGTTATTCATGTTCTTGGAAACATAGTCATCGAGAAGGAATGTTTGGCCACCGATAGAAATATTACATTTATATTGATATGTTGAAAAAAATATATATATGGTGGAATTCGTTGAGATTAGCTGCAGGAAACTGAAAATTTCGTGTGGACATATACGACTCTATAAGGCCAGGTATATTGTGTATTGAGCTGACCGTTCGGTCTTCGCCGAACTTCGGTTTGCAAGCGAGAATGAAGTCAGCCGGAGGTTGTGCAGCAAAGGGCAGATCAGACGAGGAGTCACTGAACAGCAAGTTCTTGCAGGGTACGAGCCCTCTTCTGGCCTCAACATCTCACACACAATGGGGAGATGGTGTCAGAGGTTTTTAGGCAAACAAATGGAAATAAGTCGTCGTCGCCATGGTCCTGGTTGTCACGTAATAGTGTGTGCAGTGTTCACTGTGAATCAGTGTTTGTGTACCGTTTGTTGTGCGAGCGTAATCGGCACTGAGAAATGAATGAAGAGTGTAGCACTAGCTTTTTACATTATTAAATAACTTCTTCCCAAAATAGTATTGCACACTAGGGATAAAACGAAAGAGGTTATGCTGTTTTAAAAAGACCAGTGTTATGTTCGGTACGATGGAGGCTCCAATCTCCATATGAACACGCTGATTTAGGTTTTCCATGATTTCTTAAGCGAATGCGGGATGGTGCTCCTGTAAGGACATAAAACTAGATGTGTCGTAAATGCCCCCATGTACGAATTATGTATTTTTCTGGAAATGTGGTGCCATCACATATTCAGTATCCTTGAAAAAGTTATCCGTGGGTGGGTAAAACTATAACTGTTACTACTACTGCTATTTATAATACTAATACTACTAATAGTAATAATACCAACACCATCATCAATACCACCACACTGATTTACGACTGGCTGGATCCAAAGACATTTATGTTAGGTGAAACATATTCTATGGATCCCACGGACATGAGTCTCTGGGTTACGGGAAGAAGTCAATGATTTTCATTTTCTTCACAAGATGTATAATATACCATAATGCTGATATTAACACATTAATTCTGAGTCAGTCGTGAATATAGCCTTTCATATATTATAAGTAGATGTCCAAAAGAAAGTTCTGTAATTCACTTTTTAACTACGCTATATTACTCAAGCCACATTTGGTATTATGTGAGTAGGTTTTTGGAAACGTATTTACCATGTATCTGATCCTCTTCTGCTTTAAATATTGAACCCCTGAAGTCTTTTATAGATTATTTTTGATCGCAGTATTTGTACTGTATTTTGAGGAAACTTCGCACTGTATTTTGGGGAAAGAGTAATGGTGGTAAAGACTTAGGTATTGATTGAATATATGTATTGTGAAACAGTTGGCAAATTATCATGCTCTTAGAGGTCTCTGGAGGATATTCTAGAACTAACATTAGATATACAATAACACGCTTCTGTATTCTGAAAATGTTATCTCTGTTAGTGGAAATTACCCAACGCAATGATTCTGCAGCTCATTTCTGAATGGAAATATCCAGAATAAACTAATTTTTTCATTTGTAATAAGTAACTACTGCAATGATGCGTAGTACGAATGTGTTTGAACTGCGGCGCTGGTTTAATTCTTGTATGTAAGTTTTCTATTGTACTATCAGATTATGAGCATAGTTAACCCCAAGAAATTAACACTGTATGGTTTATGCGTTTCACTGTTCGAATGAGCTATGGGTATGGATGACGGAATTCTAATAGAGATAATAATTTCTATGTATTCATACTGGAGCAACTTAGACCTATTTTACCAAGCCTTGCCTAATAATCGACAACTTGTAATCGTACCTCATCGGATTTTTTAATTATTTCCTATGGATTCCATATTCGTTTCACAAATACATAAATATTTGATAATCATGTCAATATCTGACCACATATGGCAACTGTCGCTGCGATTGTAACATAGCAAATTATTACGAGTTGTCACCTTGCAGTAACAACGTAGATTACCATGGAGCCAGAAGGAGAGGAGATGATAGTTATCACGCTCACACAGCTGACGTTGGCTGCTGGCTCGGGGGAGCTTTGTACTTGATTAATGCTGCGTGCGATTCCATGAATCTGAAGAAGTACTATTAAATATTAATCGATCTTTTTCATACTTAGTGTACCAAATTCTATGGATATGCTGCGTGCAATACGTTACACATACTCTCTATGAATTTGAAGAAGTACTATAAAATATTAATCGATCTTTTTATACTTAGTGTACCAAATTCTATGGATAACAGAGCCATACTGCTAAAACTTCAAATCGATAACTTCAATACTTTCGGAGATATAAATTTCTACCTAAAACACATAATAACTGTGCTGGCATTGTGAAACCGATTTAGGGATTGTCATGTATTCATCTATAGTATCAACAGAAACTACAACCTAGAGGATACGTTCACATAATCTAGTTATAAAAATAACTAGTGTTATTGCCACAGATTGCAGACGTAATTAACAGTACAGTGGAAAATTGTTATTTCATTGTGTTTTGGTTGCGTGAGTGTTGGAGAGACTGACAGAGCGAGTGAAGATGTGATATTTTATTAAAACTATGTAAATGTAAGCCTGAGAAAATCGTTGTGTAATAGGGGAATTTGTGACTTATGCCCGAATGAGCTTGATTTTGTTAAGGGCAGCCAGAAGGGGCGCAGAGTACTAAATCTACCAGTAATTTATTTTGTAGAAAGGAATCGTATTTTATTTAATTTCAGAATTACGAAATTTCTACTCTAAATTACTTGTGGTAATCTGATTGGCTGACAGTAGAAATACCGCGAGTATAGAAGTGCTCGAGATGATCTGATTGGCCGTTTAACTTATAGCCAATAGAGATTCAACTTTTCCCGCCCGTCTGAGTAGGGCTTTGCGCCACCCATCTGTGAGCCTAGATAGTCGCTGGGAGCAGTCTCCAAGTAAACACCTGTGTTAAATCGTGCTGATCGTATTTGTACCAACATGAAGAAATCCGCTCATAGCTGACGAAAAGCGATTACAGTTTTGAGTATTCTGAGGAATTTAGAGCTTTGTGAGTGATTTATGTTAGGATACTTCACGTGTGAACGTTTCAAGTCGTACATAAGCTGCGCGTGCCGTGTTTCTTGCAGATTACGAGACACTATGGCGAGCACTCCTGTACAAGAAGGCTACTGAACGACTGAATGTGTTACCTCGCAAGTGGTCATGGGTCAGTGACTGTTTAGGACTGAAACGTCCCCTTTGAAAAATTATACATGACTGTGTTTAAACTGACACACAATATTTTTAGCGCAACGCAATCTGACTTTCAATAATCCCTACAAAAGAATGGCCCTGACTAACATTAACCTATACCTTTCACAAATCACTTACCTCACAAAAATCTCCGTTACTCGAACTACTGCAATACAGCGAGCGCCACTACTGCCAGCTAAATAAAAGATTCAAACTACTGAGAGCACTAACTACTGATAGGCACAGTTAGCAAATGAAAGATTTTGATAGAGAACAAACAATGTATTTACCTCAATAGTGTTCAAAAGTCATAATGTATATAGCAGTTCATGACACCCAGTCTTACAAATTTCAAAACTCCGCCATCTCTCTTCCCACATCCACCACTGCTGGCGGCTCACCTCCAACTGCGCAACGCTACGCGCTGTTTACATCCAGCTGCCGCTGCCCAACACTACAATCACAGACAACAATGCAAACTAGCCACAGACTGCACACAGCACAGCCAGTGATTTTCCTATAGAGCGCTACGTAACGTTGCCAATAAGGAAACATAAACAGCCTACTTACGTAGCCCCCATGCACCCCACAAAAAATTTTACAAATTGTTTTGGGCAGTGGCCAATAATGATTTGATAAAATTTTTCATAATTACAATAACAAAGGTATCAAATGCACACACTTATTGATACAATGTTGGTCGAAAGCTAAAATTTTCTCACAGTCCATAAAGACAGTCCTGATCATTCATCACAGTAAAATTGCAGTGTTTTTCTCAAAGTCTGAGCAGTAAAAGAAAATGCACACGGAAGTAGTGGATTTCCATGCAGTCTTGAAGAAGTAGTGTTGTCCTTCCAACGGAAAGACAGTGTTGACTCTCGACATGCAGACAAGTAATGGGTCACAATAGAGCAAACCCACAGCAGAGTCATTCGAAGTTTTGAAGAATATTGGTAGGCAGGTCATCACAGAGTAGACCCACTGTAGTCCTGGTAGAGATTACGGTATTGGTGGGCCGCCAGAGGTGCAGACCCACTGTAGTCCTGGTAGAGATTGTGGTATTGGTGGGCCATGAGAGATGCAGACCCACTGCAGTCCTTGTAGAAATAATGGTATTGGTGGGTCATCAAAGATGCAGACCCACTGTAGTCCTTGTAGAGATGGCCAGCAGCCATCTGCTGTGACTGTGCAGGTGCACAATCACCATTGAAGAGTCTTGTGGATAATATAGCAAGTCCATAACCACCACTTGTGCACTCACAAAGTTTTTGGAATTGTCCTTAGAACCAGCAATGCTGTTATCCAGTCCCTTGCTGAATTATTAACACACGTGCAAACACTATCAGTCCCTACTTCTCACATATTGTCCATATACTATGACCAACAGAAACGTGTGCAGTGAAATGGAACTTACAAGTTAATAATATGATGAACTGGTGTCAATTATAATTTTATAACATAAGAATACAATTACAAAGGTACAAAATACATCATTAAAGAACATAACAATACAGATAACATTTGTTGTACAGGCTTTACAAAAGAATCGAAATAACATATACATCAGTGTTACAGGAATTATGACATGAGTACATACATAAAAGATCAGAATAACTTTCGAAACATCAACTTCACACATGAGCATTAAACAGAACAGAATTAATAATATCTAACATCTTTACAAAGTAAATAACATATTATTAATGCAAATTATATTTGAGGATAACAGTATTCCTCATCATAGTTGATGTAGCTGAGTATTAGAAAAATTCTACAACATAAGTCTTATCAGATAAACATATAAAGACAGGAAGAACATAAATACACAAGGGTACACAAACACATAGTGGGATAACACAAGGAAAGGACAGGGTTTGTTTTACTGCAGTATTTTGCAAACAAAACTTTGTTTACTTCTCGGAGATCTCCCTTCGTTCTTCATTATTTCCAAAAGTCCTATCTATACCTGCTTTCTGTACTTTTCTCGTATAGCCTCTCAGTGCATTTCTTCAAATTCATCGCAACTCATTCTCTTATAGGCTAC
The DNA here is from genome assembly GCF_021461385.2 of Schistocerca piceifrons. Lineage (NCBI taxonomy): Eukaryota > Metazoa > Arthropoda > Insecta > Orthoptera > Acrididae > Schistocerca > Schistocerca piceifrons. The sequence goes on from NC_060138.1 coordinate 693,969,290, forward strand.
CCCCTCTTAAGATAACTTAAATCTACTGAGCTCAGATGCTAAACTAAGGGACGAGGCAATGCAGCAGTACAAAACAATTAACACATACAGCAATGACAAAAAAAATGGAAAATTGCAAAGCAAGCTACAGTAAATCTAAATTACCAAGCAATGCAACATTACAACTAATATGAGCCAATGTGCAGCAACAAGAAAAATAAATCAGTAGTAAAACTAGCTTAACAGAGTAATACAAAGTGAAATTTAGTAGCACTATGCCTGGCAAACAGCAGTAGCAAATGCAATAACTTATATCTGAACATGACATAGCTCAAGCAGAAAAAATATTACATTAAAGACAACAATGCAGACAAGGGAAATGTATATTCACATCTTAATGTCTATGTAATTAAAGTGGTGCACCACAAGAAGTTATTCTACCAAAAAAATTACCAAGTAGTTGAAAAGAAAATTCCGTATGCAATTCCTGTGAAGGGAAATGTCTTCTTATGCTCCTTCGTTTTTTTTTATAGATTATAAAATTATTTACTGGATCTGTGGGCATAAAATATTTATATTAGTACATCTATTAAATTTTATTTTAACCAATGCTGCAGTGCAGCTAGAAACTAGATATTAAACAAAATGAGTAAATAAATACATAAAGCAAGCCATATGGCATTTCTCTCAACTAGCAAGACAATAGCTGTGAAATGTTTCTCATCGTTTCATTAGGCATTTTAGTAAATATCATAAATTAAGAGCTCCACAGTATAATCATAGTTTTCAAGTTTGAGTGTGTCGTATTTGCGATGCTTTCTACAACGGAATGTCAATAGCGAGGATAATGGCCTCCCTTTTTTCTTCTACCTGTGCCTCTGAAAAGGCACACACTAATGGCTTTTTCTCCAGGCATCTGACACAGCTGGGTGCCCACGACGCATTGCGTACAGATGGTCACTTAACTTTCTTACAGAAATATTTACGACAGCAGTTTCCGCTACAGTGACAGTCTCATATAAAAATATTTCACAGGCCAGGAATTTGCGTTACAAATCTGTAGAACCAAAATCCTATTGATATAACAGAGTCCAAAAAATTTTCATCGGCATTGTAATACATTCACGCATTTACATACATTTCAAAACTCTTAAAGTACGATTCTTGGTTTCCAACAACCTTTTTCACAAACCAGAGTCCCTAATCACTACTCATTACTCCTTACCTTATTCGTCGACACTTCTTCAATATTTCATCATAACAGATACGTAACATACTCAAATAACTCATATAGCATCAGCTTATTGATCATAAACATACTGCAACAGCATAATACACATAGTCATCGTAATATCATAAAACCTCAGCTAAATCTGAAAAAAGGCATAGCTTTCTGCAATAATGTCAAAACCTAAAAAAAATTCTCTGCTCATTTCAATAGTGTCATCTACCTCAAACGTACTTTAAAAATCATGCTCCCTTAGCAAATACATCATTCAAAGCTCTCATAGTATCACAATGATTCCAAAAAATATGAACAGTTCACAAAGTACAGACAAAATACAATTTCATAAGTATGAAGTTACCCAACTGTGTAATTGCGTAAACATGTGTCACTGATGTAGTAAAAAAATGTTTATCTCTCAGTTAAATGATCAGATAGCTGTATAATTTCTGTGTTAGAGAAATATGGTACCGATGTGTAAAGTTGTATAAGCAAGTGCCATATTAGCTAGGGCTCCTTGTGCTTGCCAAACACATGGTACACAAAGTAAACGTGTACCCCCCTGAGGATTAATGTAATTATACCCTCAGGTGTTACAGATTACAGCAATGGAATGAAATGTATCACAGAAAACCTTTGTATCATTGTACTTCAAATATCTTTAAAAATAAATGTTTTAAGTACAAAATTAATCACTCAAATACGTGTACTGTAGCGCTAAACTGTGCGTCTTATTGTAAGATAATCTCTGTGGAAGTGTCGTAGGTATCGCCCTCCGAAAGCTAAGTTCTGCTGAAGTCAATGTACTTACCTCATGATACACAAAAGTGAAATGCTTTGCGTATAGATATCTTAGTTATTACGCTTATTGCCGTGATGAAGAAAGTACTGTGCTGTAACGTATTGTTGTCCTACAGAAAAGGCTGTCTCCTTGTGGCTATACCACAAAAGTTACTACTAAAACATGTTTTACTTTACAGAAGAATTCAGAAGAACTGTGCAGATATAAAACAGATACACCGCAAAAGCAACATTGTAAATTGTCACTCATTAGTAGCGTCGTGATAAAATCGTGTAGCTGTCACATAAACTAACCACTGTGTCATCTGGTATTCCATAGAAAGTACTTTACATCCAGAATGTATTTTCAAGTAAACCAAAATGTTGCATTAAAATCTCATTAGCAGTACTGGTAAATGTTCTAAGTATGTGAGCCTTATAGTCGTTACGTAATCGTGCAACTAACAAGCAAGAATGTACACACACACAATAACACTGTGTCGTCTGTTCACAATAACAATGCATTCGTAATTTCTGTTTAAATAAGTTCTCTTGGCTCTTGACTGGATATTTAGCTTCAAACATTGTTGCATATTAACAGATTCTAAGTCTGACAAAGCATATTAGCAATGTAAAGTGAAAAGTAATATGGCAAAGACAAAATTAAAAAGCAGATTATCTTTCAATAAACGGTTTTACATGTGAAATGTGGTGTAAACCTTTACTCTTCCTAGTACGCAGAGTTTCAACTTCAAAGCAGTTATCATGTGGTATACGTCGGATTCTGTAAGGTCCACTGTAACCTAGAAAGAATTTGTAACTCAATTGTTTCTTCTTATGTGACAATGAATGAGTTTTAATGAGAACTTTCTGACCAATATATAATTTCTTTGCATTTGCTTTACCGTGTAGTTTTCTCCTTTTGTCTGCTGCAGATTTTATATTTATAATAGCCAAATCAATTATGTCTTTGTGTCGAAGTTTACGTGTATTCGGGAAAGGTACAAGCTCTCTGATTCTGTTCGGTGGTTCTTCATTCTTCAGTACAAGAGTAGGTGGTAAAGCAGTGCAGTCATGAGGCATTTCATTCAGCACGTTTTGAAATAAGTGTAAATATCTGTCCCAATGCTGATGCTTTCTGTGACAATAAAGTCTGCAAAGCTTATTGATTTCTTTCATAATCCGTTCGGAGGGGTTACAATGTGGTCAGTACAATGAAATAAAAACAGGTTTGATTTTATGATGCCGAAGCATGCGTGACCAAACAGCAGATCTGAATTGCAGTCCGTTATCTGAAATGACTTTAGCAACGTGTCCAACTTCAAGTAAGACATTTTTAACAAAGGCGTTGGATACAGACCGTCCTGTGGCTTTACGTAACGGTGTGAAAGAAACAAATTTTGAAGTAAGTTCAACAGCGACTAGAACGTACGAAAATCCATTAGATGTTCTGACAAGCGGTCCCAAGAGATCAACAGCAGCAAATTCTTTTAATTTAGAAGGAATGATAGGAAACAGCGGAGTACGATGGGAGATAGTAGATGGTTTCGCCTTTTGACAAAGTTTACAAATAGACAAGACTCTTCGAATTCTTTTTTCCATATTGTTATTATAACAAGTCGTTCGCAGAATATGATAACATTTTCGTGGGCCAAAATGTGCATAGCTGAAATGAATGTACCAAATGAGCTTATTAACAAAATCGTCAGGAATGCAAAGTACCCATAGCTTGTCATCAACAGTGCACCATTTGAACAGTATGTTGTTTCTAACCAGATAATAATGCCGAATCTGTGTGTATGTGTCTTTTCATACCATTTGCTCTTGATGTCTTTCCAAATCGGATCTTTATCTTGTTCATAAGCAATTTCCTTTAAAGATGTGGTGATGAAGCTTTCAAAGGCAACTTTCTGAATGTAAAGAATACGGAAATTTTTCTCGAGGTTGCCTTCTGTGTTACTTTTCTCAAGCCCAGCCGGTGCACGTGACAGTGCGTCCGCAACAATGTTCTCCTTGCCGGGAATGTAGACTATTGTGAAGTGGAATTCTTGCAGAAACAATGCCCAACGTTTTAACCTGTCATGATTAAATTTTGAAGACATAAGAAATTATAATGCACGATGATCACTGTATACTTTTACGTGTTTACCAGAAAGAAAGAAACGGAATTTGTTAAATGCCCAAACGATAGCTAAAGCTTCTAATTCAGTAACGGAATAATTTTTTTCAGATTTTGTTAGCACTCGGCTAGCAAAAGCAATGGTTTTCTAAATGGTAGTGTCATTTTCTATGGCTTCTTGAAATAAATGGGCACCAAGACCGACTTTAGAAGAATCCGTGCTAAAGCAGAAATCTTGTGACAGATTTCGATGAGATAGTATTGGCGCATTAAGTAGCGATTCTTTCAAGGAATTGAATTCCAACTGTGCTTGTTCGTCCCAGTTCCAAATAGTATTTTTTCCAGTGAGAGAACAAAGTTTTGGTGTAACAAGAATTTGCATATTCAGAAAACGACGGTAAAAATTTACGAGACCTAGAAAACTGCGGGCTTGTTTTTTTGTGGATGGAACTGGAATGGCTCTGATTGCTTCTAACTTTTCAGGATCCGGCTCAATACCTTCAGAAGAAATAAAATGTCCCAAAAACCTCACCTTTGACCTACCGAATTCAGACTTTTCCAAGTTAACTGTAATTCCAGATTCTGCAAAAATACGTAACGAACTGTTGAGGACGCGATGATGTTGTTCCCATGAAGCTTCTGCTATTAGAATATCGTCCACATATAAGGTGATGTGACGTTTTAAGAACTCAGATAATATGGAATTTAGCCCGCGAATGAATGCTGCTGAAGAAATGTTCAAACCAAATGGAAGTTTCCGAAACTGATAACAAACGCCGAAACAAAGGAAAGCTGTGTATTTTCTACATTCTGGATGAAGTTCGATCTGATAAAAGCTGGATCTGAGATCAATGGAAGACAACACTTTTACACCATTAAAATTTTGAAGAAGTTCTTCCAATTTTTGCGGCCTGTCTGTTTCAGGAATAATGATAGTATTGATTTGTCTCGAATCTAAGACAAGCCTGATCGATCCATTTTTCTTCTCAACAACATGTAATGGATTGTTGTATGAGCTTACTGCAGGCTCAATAATGCCCTCGTCAAGCATAGATTGTATTTCTGTTCTAACACGGTCCCTATAATGTGCTGGAATTACGTATGGTCTAACACAAAATTTAGTATGCCCACGAACACGAAATTGGTATTGAAATCCCTTGATTGTTCCTGTTTTGTGAGTAAAAACTGTGGAATGTGCTTGTAAAATCTCAAAAAGCTCCTGCCTATCAGTGTCATTACAATTCTCAATTGTTTGAATTTTATTCTGAATTAACTCATTAATTTCAAATATGCTGTCGATATCATCCCTGTCAGTACTTGCAGAGTGATTGTTAGTGTCTAGTTCCGTAGAAAATTCCGAACTGTTGTCTAACAGAAGGTAAAGCCGATTAATTTCCTCGTCATGGTTTGAGAGCCAATCTTCAAATTTCAAAGCTATTGACTTACCTTCCTTCTCTAAACTTATTTCAGCATCGTGAAAGTTTAAGATTGCTTTGTATTCATTCAAAAAATCTACTCCCAATATAATTTCCGTCGACAATAATGGAACAATAAGAAAGTTCATAGAGAAGCTGTGGCTTTGGCAAAAGAATTCTAAATTGGTTTATTGGCGTACATCTACACTTTTTCCAAAGATTGCACCTTGTAATTTAATCTTACGTAACGGAAGTGTGGGGCAATCGTTCGATTTGTTGCATTTGCTAAAAGCTGTTTCACTAATTACTGAAATGGGACTGCCAGAGTCAAGTACTGCCGTAAATTTTACGTCATTTACAGTAATGTGAATCACAGGATATGCAATGTTGTTATGTTTTACGTTGTGTTCCTGGAGTAAGATGTCCCTAATGTATTCCATTTTTACGTAATTACTAGCTACGGCAGCTGCGTCGTCAGTTTCATAAGTATGTTTTGTGGCTGCCAGCGGTATGAGTCATTGCCTATTGTGTCTTTGTTGGCGCGCGTCGTTATTGGGATTTGCAGACCTAACTTCTACAAATTCACCTTGTCGAGAGGGCCCTGCTCTGTTTGAATCCCGCCAGTTCTGATGCAATTCAGGTCTGTCGTTACGATCATATCGTCTGTTGTCATGTCGGTAGATTCCATAGTTTCTTTCTTGTCGGTCACGTGGTGGAGAATTTCTCCCTGCATCGTAACTGCGCGCTGGACCGTTATTCTGTCTCCCTTGATAATAATTATTTTGGTTCCCATATTGTCTGTTTCTATGGTTGTCTCTGCCACATTCATTACTACGGAAATGCGATCTTTCTCTGTAACCATTATTCTGCCAACAATTGTCATACGCGTGGTGTCTGTTTTGGTCACGATTTACGTTGAAAGAATAGCCTTGTCGTGTATTATTTCTGTCATCGCGGAATTGTGATGGATGTGATCTGTAATTGTTGTGCTCCTGTTTTCGCGTTCCGCGATTGTCAGTGTCAATTTCCAGTTCTTGTAACAGTCCCTGAAAAGCTTCAATGTCGTCTTTGCAACGTCCTGCTAAAATAATATGTCGTAAATGTTCAGGCAGTTTGATTAAGCAAATGCGGATGCGTTCTGAGGGGCTGTATGGGTTTGACAGGTACTGATTCTTGTGCAACATGTCTTCAAAATATTTCACAAGACTGGGGAATTAAGATTGTTCGAAATGTTTCATCATTATGATGGCATGTTTTACTCGGTCTTGTGTGGCTTAAGACCAATATGCTGAGAGGAAGGCATGATAAAACTCTCCTTCACTGTGGTAATCGTGAATGGCCGATCGCATTCTTACAGCTGGTTCATTCTCTAAGTAGCCACACATAAATTCTAACCTGTGCTCCAATGACCAGTTGGGAGGAAAACAATGATAGAATTGATGAAGCCACGCTTGTGGATGAATGTCGTTGCCAGAATTCTTAAATGTTTTAAATTTACGTGTAGTGAAGAACAGCTTATAGTCAAAATCATCATGTCGGCGAGTCGCATATCGGTCATTGTTACGTCGTGTCGGCGGTTCCATCTCAAAATTCGGTGCACCTTGCCAACTTCTTTCATAATTTCTGAAATTCCCTGTGTTATTATTTTGTGGCTTTTCCGTATTTCTAAGTTCCTCTTCCCGTGTTGGAGCGCGAGTGTCCTCTGAAACATGAAATTTTTGTATTACTTGTGCCAACTGATCTTGTACTTCCCGGATTTCTCTTTTGTATTGCGTATTAATTTGATTCTGATTTTGTTTGAATTTCTTAATTTGTTCATACTCTTCTGTGTCAGTAAAGACTACGGGTCTTGTGTCATTCAGATCATCATCTACCTTTGTAGATAAGTTAGTGAACTGATCCGAAAGTTCGGCTACTTTCTACGATAGTGTACTTATTTCCTCAGTATGTTTTTCTGAACCAAGTTTCAGAGTGTCCATTTGTGTTGAAATCGTATCTGCTGTGTCCTTTAAGTTTTCCTGAGTTTTTGCAAGTTGCGTAACCGAATCGGTAGATGCAACTGAGTCAGTTTTAGCTTGCAAGGTCTCATGATTTTCATGAACAATAGTTTGCAGTTCTTTTATGGCTGCTTCGTGATTCTGTAATGCATTTTCATGCTGCGAAAAAATAGGTTGAAAATGCTCACAAATTTGTGTTTTTACGTCATTACAGCTTTTTGTCATTTCGATTCAATGTTATGTAACTCAGTAGTTAAATCTTCACGTGTTTGTTCAAGTGTGGTGTCTAACGTCCGAAGATTTTGTTCCATTGTGTCTAACTTTTGAAGCTTTTGCTGTGTTTGTCTCTGATTTTGTTCCATCGTATCTAACTTTTGAAAATTTTGTTCCATTGTGTCTAACTTTTGAAGATTTTGTCCCATTTGTTTCTGATTTTGTTCAAGCGTTGTGTCTAACTTTTGTAACCTTTGTCCCATTTGTTGCATTAACTGTAATAACAGTGCACTGGTGTCTGAAACATGTTCCTCAGTGCTTTTCGGCAGTGAATTTGCACCGGCAACGTTCACATTTTGACGAGCAGAAAATGTGTCTTGACGTATTTGAGAAAACGGTGAGGACCCAAAACCTGAATCTACAGTATTTGTGAGATTGTGTCCTGTCATTTCGGATTCCTGAGGCGAGCTATTGCCGACCGATCGATCGATAATGCTTCCCTGTTCACTAATTGCTTCACTGTCTACGCCATTATTTTCCGCCCGCTCCATTTCCCTATGCACAATTACCAAATTACTAGTTTGAACATTAGTTAATTCATTACATGGTGGCGCTAACACACTGCTTTCGTCTTCACTGTCATTTCTCAGTTTACTTTGGAGCCTAGCATTACGTTTTTCACACGCCATTATTGTCACAATATTTCACATGACAACACAGAATAACATAATTTGGAGAGCAAAATAAGAGAACACATTAACATAGCACTGAAAATAATATCTAGTTAATTGCAAGCGCAGCTGCGAAATACTTGGTGCAAATCTACATGCATGCCAAAACTGTTTTACTGTACAACAATGAAAGACTGCAACTACAAAGGAGATTCTCTCTACAATTACGCGCTAGCAATAAACAAAGGTTGCACAAAAATTACACAAACTACAAGAAAAAATCAGAAGATTCCAGTGAGGTATCCTCGGCTAAGGGTCGACATATGAAACGTCCCCTTAGAAAAATTAGACATGACTGTGTTTAAACTGACACACAATATTTTTAGCGCAACGCAATCTGACTTTCAATAATCCCTACAAAAGAATGACCCTGACTAACATTAACCTATACCTTTCACAAATCACTTACCTCACAAAAATCTTCGTTACTCGAACTACTGCAATACAGCGAGCGCCACTACTGCTAGCTAAATAAAAGATTCAAACCACTGAAGGCACTAACTACTGATAGGCATAGTTAGCAAATGAAAGATTTTGATAGAGAACAAACAATGTATTTACCTCAATAGTGTTCAAAAGTCATAATGTATATAGCAGTTCATGACACCCAGTCTTACAAATTTCAAAACTACGCCATCTCTCTCCCCACATCCACCACTGCTGGCGGCTCACCTCCAACTGTGCAACGCTACGCGCTGTTTACGTCCAGCTGCCGCTGCCCAACACTACAATGGCAGACAACAATGCAAACTAGCCACAGACTGCACACAGCACAGCCAGTGATTTTCCTACAGAGCGCTACGTAACGTTGCCAATAAGAAAACATAAACAGCCTACTTACAAAATTATACATGACTGTGCTTTAACTGACAGACAATATTTTTTTTAGCGCAACGCAATCTGACTTTCAGTAATCCCTACAAAAGAATGGCCCTGACTAACATTAACCTATGCGTTTCACAAATCGCTTACCTCACAAAAATCTTGGTTACTCGAACTACTGCGATACAGCGAGCGGTGGTCATGGGTCAGTGACTGTTTAGGACGTTTAAAATATCGGGTCGGACTAAATATCTTCCGTCTGCTTTTGGGTGTGAACTTGAACGGAGAAAATCAGTAAACATTTCATAATCGATGTAGGGATATTAAATATGGACTTGATAAGATGTTTTCCTTGTTTTAAATACAATAAACCAACTAAAAGGAAATTTTTGACTTTTTCTAACGAATCAAGCTAGAATCCCGAACATTCGATAGTTTAACAACTTTCAGCTACTGCCCATAGATTGGAGTCGTGTGGCTTTTGCGTGGCAGGTATTTAATCGAATTTTTGTCAATGCTGCATTTGTCGGCTAAACCAGAATCTACCACCGCAGAGTGAAGGGGCAGACAACCTGAAGCCTATCCAGGTAGGTGGAGAGATTGATTGTAGGATAGTGAGCGACCAACCCGTCCGGCCGCTCAGTCTAGTAGAGTATGATTCTTAGATCGCCTTCCAAAGTACAAATGCTGCTGATACTTTTCCCTACAGCAACGTTTCTTAAACTGTGTTCCTTGAAGGCGTGGGGTTCAGTGAAGGTTACTCAAGTGTTCCGTGAAGCTTACGTGCTGTTTTTTCATAATATTCAAGGAGGTAATAAAAAATCTATAAAAATTAACCCTTCTAACAAAGTCTCAAAGGTTTTACTGAAGCCTTTAATCAGTATTTTCCACATGAAGTGTAATAAAGAATGGTATACTAAGAAGCAATTCATTTTCAATCCAAGACTTTCGACCTTGACATCAGACATCAGACATTGACATCTTGTTCATCGTTGGAAGAAAAATTTAAATTAATGTTGGTGGCAGAATTCCGGTGCAGTTTAACAATGAATATCCTCGAATCGTAAAGGGCCATGTTGGTAATTATACCACTTCCAACTACATATATGTGCAAAACGCGATTTCAGGCTTATGTGTTGCAAAAAATAAATAGCGCAACAGACATGAAACCGAACCTGGCATGAGAATTCACCATTCATCCATGAAGCCTAACATTAAATATATCTGCAAAAGTAGGAACTAGTACCACACATATTATTAAAGTTGCAGATCCTGTTTGAGTATTTTATTTTTAATTTAAGTTATTTTAAGAACCTTTTGCTTAATTTTGTTATTACTTTTTGAATCAAATAAATATTATTTGAAATAATTGTCTTTTCTTGGAAACAATCAGTTAATAGAAAGTTGCATTAAAAACGTACCACAAAATACACTGGGGTTTCCACGATAAAAGGAGAAGTTAAAAAGGGCTCCACTTACCGAAAACATTAAGAAACAGGATCTATAGAAAATCGAGTGCATCCTGAAGTGTAAAATTTAGTTCATATTTTATTCCTGGTATCGACAATCACTCAATTTTTGGCACGGACATTCAGTAGTCCTTAATTGAAAACCACCCTCTGAAACTTTATAGAGATAAGAATTACCCGAAAGACGGTCATCAGCAGATGAACTTCGGATGTTCCAGAATAGTAGGGCAATATTTCTCGTTCGTGCAGTGGTGGCCCCTAAGCAGGAGACGCATGATCTACTTTAAAATGCTCCCTTGATGTTCTGTAGCTAACTCAATTTGTCTCCTGACATCGTGTGATTTAGGCGCAACAAAATTGTTTTTCGTAGTTCGACAAAATTTTTGGAGGTAAGCATTCAGAAGCATGCAGTGATGATTGAAAATGTAAACCAACGATTAAAACTATGCAACCCAGCAAGTAAAAGAGTAGTGCCGGTAGATCGCTATGTATATTGCTCAGTTTTTGGCTGTGGATACAGTTGGTTCTATAGAAGTCCAAGATGGCATGTTGGGCATACCTGATATTCCATCAAACCAATGTTGACTGCAAATGTGCTTAGATCGAATATTAGATTTTTGAGACATACGCAAATAGATGAATGTAAAACGAGACACCTCTGCTACATAAACAAATAATTGTTTCAGAAGTTTCTCTCGAAGTTAACAGACGCAACAGATTTGCTATCGAGCCAAAGCCTTTTTTCCTGGTAATGATAAGTAAGTCGTTTACGAGTTTAAATTAAGAGCAATCTCAGAATCGTATTTAGTGCACAAAATATGTTTTTATTCTAAATTTACATGATTATCTGCATTTTACAGACCTATTCCGTTCCCGACTACTCCATATTAGCCTCCAACTGAATCTTTTTCAAATATTTCTTTCGCTGGTAGCGTTTTTAAATTTTATTAGGAGAAATGCAAATACTTCCTGCAAAATTGTCGACATTTATGGTAAAGTGTGTTAGTGAGCTACGAATGAGTTCTGTTTAAAGATACAATTGCAAATAATACTATAATTTTATCTACTGTTTCTACGCTGTATTATTTTTCACCCTAGAAAACCATTATTTTAGTTTTTTATTCAATATATTAATGCTTTACTCATTGCAAATTTGAGCTTCCTATTAAAGTGCAGTAATTTGATTCTTTCAGATCCTGGTAAATGCTTTCCGCTGTTTCTGAAAAAAATTGTTGTTAACAATGAACATTGTTGACGTATTGTTCTGTCATGATCATAGTTTCCAGTACAACAATGGCAAACATATTCGACAGAGGATGGTATTCACGAGCAAGAACTGAACGGTACCGCTTTAGGGTAGGCCAATAAATACCATTCAGTCAACATTGTCCCATCATTCATCTATTACAAATTGAAAATTATTTTGTATTAGGGGCTACAAAATTCCTCCGATGGGCATCTGCGCAAATGGGTGCGCTATATGCACATTTGAACACTCTTTCAGTTGGCAAGAATTCGTTGCCAAACCTTCGTATGTATTCATTTCAAGTGAATCCAAGATAAGAAATTTCTTATACCTTGCCTGTTTCGAACAGAACTGTAGTATTCTGTGTGACCTCTGTGTAGACACGATGTCATTCATTAACCTTCGTCCAATAGTCAAATTCCCAAGAAGGAGCGTTCAGATCGCTTCCTGGCCAACTTGAGTTGGGTTTCCCGCAGTATTCTGAAATTACTTTGGGCAGAAATCGAGTTGGTTCAAATGGCTCTGAACACTATGGGACTTAACATCTGAGGTCATCAGTCCCCTAGAACTTGGAACTACTTAAACCTAACTAACCTAAGGATATCACACGTCCATGCCCGAAGCAGGATTCGAACCTGCGACCGTAGCGGTCGCGCGGTTCCAGGCTGAAGCGCCTAGAACCACTCGGCCACAACGGCCGGTCAATCGCGTTGCTTCCTTTGATAAATCCGTATGTCTGTTAGTCTGCTGATTAGCTGTCAAACGCAAAATTCTTTTCTTTCGCTTGCACGCGTATCATTTACTAATCGCACCTTTGTTTCAAGCTCGTTGCCGGTGTCTGCCCGTAAGGATGAAATGAATGAAGTGACCACCAGTGTGTAAGGAAAGTTAGAAAAAAACAGCGATGAAAAAAAAATTGCGATGAAGAAAAAAACCGGCTGCAAAAGAGAATAGCAGCGGGCGGGGAAGTGAGGAAGAGAGTAGGCGTGTCGTTATCATGGTAATTAGAAGGTTCTCGGTAATTTTATAACGGCTGGCGAGCAACGCGCCACGGGCAGACGTACAAAAACTTGCCTGTTGCCGCCGCAACTTGGCGAGCATTATGAAGGAGTAATGCGTTTCTGCTCCAACTCCGAAGTGACGATAAAATGAAAGTTTAAGGTGCGGCGAGCCGCGCGCAACCTGCGGTCCGCAATGGCCTGTATTAAAAACCATTCTCAGCCGCGGAAAGGGAGCCTAACCAAGTTTTGTGCTGCGAGACTTAATGACCAAGTTTTAAATTAAAATCGGTTGCTGTTGTGCTAGCAAAGCAAACAGCAAGCTATCGTGAGAAGAAAATTGTTTCTGATTTTATGCTAAACGGATTCTTACAACAGTTTATGTCACATCCTGTCATCCAGTTTCTCTCCCTGAATATTAAATGACACACCAATAAAAATAAACTTTAGTTTTTTTTTTAATTTTTAGTTTGTATTGTTCATAAGTGTTTCCGCCTTTGTCAACATATCCATCGCGAGAGATTCAGCAAATACAGGGTGTTTGAAAAATGACCGGTATATTTGAAACGGCAATAAAAACTAAACGAGCAGCGATAGAAATACACCGTTTGTTGCAATATGCTTGGGACAACAGTACATTTTCAGGCAGACAAACTTTCGAAATTACAGTAGTTACAATTTTCAACAACAGATGGCGCTGCGGTCTGGGAAACTCTATAGTACGATATTTTCCACATATCCACCATGCGTAGCAATAATATGGCGTAGTCTCTGAATGAAATTACCCGAAACCTTTGACAACCTGTCTGGCGGAATGGCTCCACATGCAGATGAGATGTACTGCTTCAGCTGTTCAGTTGTTTCTGGATTCTGGCGGTACACCTGGTCTTTCAAGTGTCCCCACAGAAAGAAGTCACAGGAGTTCATGTCTGGCGAATAGGGAGGCCAATCCACGCCGCCTCCTGTATGTTTCGGATAGCCCAAAGCAATCACACAATCATCGAAATATTCATTCAGGAAATTAAAGACGTCGGCCGTGCGATGTGGCCGGGCACCATCTTGCATAAACCACGAGGTGTTCGCAGTGTCTTCTAAGGCAGTTTGTACCGCCACAAATTCACGAAGAATGTCCAGATAGCGTGATGCAGTAATCGTTTCGGATCTGAAAAATGGACCAATGATTCCTTTGGAAGAAATGGCGGCCCAGACCAGTACTTTTTGAGGATGCAGGGACGATGGGACTGCAACATGGGGCTTTTCGGTTCCCCATATGCGCCAGTTCTGTTTATTGACGAAGCCGTCCAGGTAAAAATAAGCTTCGTCAGTAAACCAAATGCTGCCCACATGCATATCGCCGTCATCAATCCTGTGCACTATATCGTTAGTGAATGTCTCTCGTGCAGCAATGGTAGCGGCGCTGAGGGGTTGCCGCATTTGAATTTGGTATGGATAGAGGTGTAAACTCTGGCGCATGAGACGATACGTGGACGTTGACGTCATTTGGACCGCAGCTGCAACACGGCGAACGGAAACCTGAGGCCGCTGTTGGATCACCTGCTGCACTAGCTGCGCGTTGCCCTCTCTGGTTGCCGTACGCGGTCGCCCTACCTTTCCAGCACGTTCATCCGTCACATTCCCAGTCCGTTGAAATTTTTCAAACAGATCCTTTATTGTATCGCTTTTCAGTCCTTTGGTTACATTAAACCTCCGTTGAAAACTTCATCTTGTTGCAACAACACTGTGTTCTAGGCGGTGGAATTCCTACACCAGAAAAATCCTCTGTTCTAAGGAATAAACCATGTTGTCTACAGCACACTTGCACGTTGTGAACAGCACACGCTTACAGCAGAAAGACGACGTACAGAATGGCGCACCCACAGACTGCGTTGTCTTCTATATCTTTCACATCACTTGCAGCGCCATCTGTTGTTGAAAGTTGTAACTACTGTAATTTCGAAAGTTTGTCCGCCTGAAAATGTACTGTTGTCCCAAGCATATTGCAACAAACGGTGTATTTCTATCGCTGCTCGTTTAGTTTTTATTGCCGTTTCAAATATACCGGTCATTTTTGAAACACCCTGTATATTGATATTTAAGATGTATCGTTTATTTTGTCGTCTCAGTTGCACA
This sequence comes from Schistocerca piceifrons, assembly GCF_021461385.2. Classification (NCBI taxonomy): domain Eukaryota; kingdom Metazoa; phylum Arthropoda; class Insecta; order Orthoptera; family Acrididae; genus Schistocerca; species Schistocerca piceifrons. The sequence continues at coordinate 693,984,414 of NC_060138.1, forward strand.
TATAGTAAATAATATGCAAATGATACGACAAAATAAACGATAAATGTATCACTTTGTGATATGACTGTGTGTGATGCATTTAAGGTCGACTGAAGCATGTAAGCGCACTGCTTTCTACACCTGAGGACGGAATGAATTAATGTCTGTGAACATATACAGATATGAGGGACCTTGCTTTCGCCACAATAAAATTTTGTTTCTGGCGCCAAAAGATCATATAATACAGAACGGCTTTTCTCTGAAGTATTCTGAGCACAGAAAATCGGAATAGCATTCTGAGAAGACATTGGCGCTGATTGCTGTTAGGTTGAAAACCCAATTCAGGAGGCTACTGTAACTGGGATCAATTTTGTTCCCAAGGGGCCACTGTCCTATTTCCGTCTTCCTCTTAGTCAACTTTTCAGGATACCACCCGAATAAGGTCAATTGATATTTTTATTATATAAAGTGCATTGCGTGCCATGTCGTTCTAGATTGCTGCCTGTAAAAAGGCCCTCGAGTATAGTGGCTAGACTCCCAGAAAATATTAACTGTTAGCAGTTGGCGTTCAGATATTCGTAGATTTGCTGATGGCTCACGTTGTCGTCGGAAACTGTTTGTGTGGGATATCTAGCGAACTCACTGGATCGCAGCGAAAGCAATGAAGTAAGATAAGTAATAAGCTGGCACTCATAGATATAACAGTATTTTGGTGCACCGCAACGAGTCTGGTTGGTTGGTTGGTTGGTTTGGGGAAAGAGACCAGACAGCGAGGTCATCGGTCTCATCGGATTGGGGAAGGACGGGGAAGGAAGTCGGCCGTGCCCTTTGAAAGGAACCATCCCGGCATTTGCCTGGAGCGACTTAGGGAAATCACGGAAAACCTAAATCAGGGTGGCCGGACGCGGGATTGAACCGTCGTCCTCCCGAATGCGAGTCCAGTGTCTAACCACTGCGCCACCTCGCTCGGTAACGAGTCTGGTCTTCCCGTTTATAAATTTATGATTAATGCACACACGTGCTATGGTCGGTAGTAGGTGAACACCTACCATATAACCACTTACATCATGGTTTTCTTTTTCGTGTTCATTTGCAGTATCATTCTCGCAACGAAAATAAAAGAAAAGAATGTGGCTAAGGTTCTTAGTGTCACCGGGTTCATTTTAGATTGCCTGCTGACAATGATGATGAATTGATTTTGTTACGGCTATGTGATAACCATTCTTTGGCGTTAGGTTTCTCGCTACTAATACACAGCCTGAAAAAAAAGTGAGGCTCCCAGAAGGTGAGCAAAAAACGAAATTAAAATTCGCTTGGCTGAGAGAATGTGTGATTGATGTTGTTTCTGTGATTACAAAATCGAGTCAGATTTGCAAAGGATTTCGCAGTATGATTCACCTTATCAGTATGACGTTGTACCGCATCTGACCTGGATACGTATGCTGATTAGATTCCGAAGGGTGTCAAAAATCTATTGTACCTTCTCCAGAAGCAAGTTGCTCAACAATTGTTTTAACTGGCCCATGATATCCTGGATACTGGTTCTGGAACTGAGTTGACTTGCGAACCGGTCCCACACATCTTTGGTAAGGGACATATCTGGGGATCTTGCTGGCCACGGAAATACCTTCACATCACGCTGACAGTTCATACAGACACGTGCCTTGTGTGGACAAGCATTTCTGGTTGAAAAATGGCTCCACGATACTGTCGCTTGAGAGGTAAGACACGAGGACACAGAATACCACTGACGTACCATTTTGCCGTCAGTGTTCTCAATCACTACCAGCTGTCTTATGAAGTCAGACTCGATGGCTCCCCGTACCAAGACAAAACGCGGAACACATATGTGCCTCTCCAACACATGGGAAGCAATGGACTTCTCCGCAGGTCGTCGCGATGCTTGTGATGGTGGTCACCCAGGGTAGTGCCGAACCACTACTCATCGCTGATCACACGGTGACGCCATTCATCACCAGTGCACGTCCGCAGCTCGTGGTCTAGTGGCTAGCATTGCTACCTCTGGATGATGGGGTACCGGGTTCGATTTCCGGCCGGGTTGGGGAGCTTTCTCTATCAGGGGACTGGGTGTATGTGTTGTCCTCATCATTTCATCTTCATCATCATCAGTCATCATCATCATTTGTGACAGTGGCTAGATTGGATTGTGGAAAAACTGGACCGTGTAAAAACTGGGACTTTGTACGGGTGCTGATGACCGCGCAGTTGAGCACCCCACAAACCAAACATCATCATCATCACCAGTCCATGCGTTCCGGTCACACCACACTCCAAACGCAGCCGTTTGTGTCGTGTTGTTAACGTTAGCCTACGCAAGGGGCGGTAATTGTCTGTCTGTTTGCTGTTACTACGCGACCAAAGCTGCTGGATGACACAGTATGCACTGGAAGCCCATTACTTGAATGGCTGGTGCAGATGTGAAGGAGTTATATGTGATTGGTGCACAAAACGTCGATTCTTCCTGTTGGCGGTCAGACATGGTCGACCGGAATCTTAACGACAAGTGAACCTGCTCTCAAGTCCACACGCAGCTCAACAACTGTTCAGTGTCACGTCTGAATGCCCCACAAATCTGGATATTGCGCGATTCTACGAGATGGTCAAATAGAGACCCACAAAGAAGATCGCCGGCCGGTGTGGCCGTGCGGTTTAGACGTTCAGTCTGCAACCGCGCGACCGCTACGGTCGCAGATTCGAACCCTGCTTCGGGAATGGATGTGTGTGATGTCCTTAGGTTAGTTAGGTTCAAGTAGTTCTAAGTTCTAGGGGACTGATGACCTGAGATGTTAAGTCCCATAGTGCTCAGAGCCATTTGAACCACAAACAAGATCCTTTTGAATTCTGGCCGATGCTGATAACACTGTCTCATAGGAGTACGCGCTACCTCTGTCTCCTTCTCAGGAATTACTCAACATCTGACACAGTTCACACCTCTTATATACCCTCTCAGGCTTGACATCAACAGTAAACACAAACAACACTAATGCACTCTGGTGGTCTTGCTATCTGTCACAGAGATTTGGAACTCTTAATTGTTTATATACCCGCCGATGGTGTGTAAGTGTACGAAATTACATTAACATCCGACCATGTCTTCTGGGTGCTTCACTTTGTTTGTCAGACAATGTAACATGTTAACTTATTCTCGTAGTCGTCACTTGTTGTCTGACATCTGCAATAGGAGTTAAAGACAATGTAACTGACTGCCGCTAATCCGATACATATATTCTGAGTGAACAATTTGCCCGATCCAAAATTTATAATTGGGAAAACGGGTTCACATTTGTTGATTATTTATCTGGTGAGAATAGTGAGTCAGACATGATAATGATAATAAAAGTTTTCGTAATATCAGTTATATTAATATTGCGTTACGTATATTTCTCATAACACACTGTTCCTGTCGAACAGGAATAACGATATTCTAACAGAAAGGAGTGGCAACAGTACTGAAAGTATCAAATCTGAACAAAAAGGTAATTGTTATGGGGAAGAGCGAAGAATAATAGGGAAAATTCGATTTCTATCACTATGTTTTGTGCAACGTAGACATAATAAAGAAAGAAACAGAAAGAGAATGCTATGACAAAGGCTAAAAATGTTGACTGTGTTACAGAGACACTGAAATGAGAATATCTGGGAGATGATAGCAGGGCACTTACGTCGGTGATAACAGGAAACGAATTAGTCTACTCTTAAATTACTAATTTTTTAATTGTTGTTTCATCAGGACCTGTCCTCTTGAGTCTCTGCTGCAAATAGCTTGTTGCACATGTTACTGTATCGTAATCCCTTGTTGCGCAAATTAGTGCCAGGAATTTCCTTTTAGCAAAACAAAATATTAATCATAACACGATATTTCCGTCAATGCTTTTTCGATGTGCAGATTGAAGAGTAGGGGCCAAAGATCCCTGTCCTACACCCTTTTAAATCCGAGCACTTCGTTCTTGGTCGTCCACTCTTATTATTCCCTGCCGGCTCTTGTGCGCATTGTACATTACCCATTCTTCCCATAGCTTACCCCTATTTTTCTCAGATTTTCGAATATCTTGCACCATTTTACAGTGTCGAACGCTTTTTCCAGGTCAACAAATCCTATGAACGTGTCTTGATTTTTCCTTATTTTTGCCTCCATTATCAACCGCAACATCAGAATTGCCTCTCTGGTGCCTTTACCTTTTCGAAGCCCAAACTAATCGTCATCTAACACATCGTCAATTTTTTATTCCATTCTTCTGTGTATTAATCTTACCAAGAATTTGGATGCATGAGCTGTTAAGCTGACTGTGCGATAAATTCTCTCACTTGTCATCTCTTGCAGTCTTCAAAACTCTGTGGACGATATTTTTACGAAAGTCATATGGTATATCGCCAGACTCATACATTCTACACAATGTGAATAGTCGTTTTGTTGCCACTTCCCGCAATTATTTTAGAAACTCTGATGGAATGTTTCTATCCCATCTGCGTTATTTGATTTTAAGTTGTCCAAGGCTCTCTTAAATTCTGATTCTAATACTTTATCCTGTATCTCTTCTAAATCGACTTTGTTTCTTCTTCTACCACAACAGACAAATATTTCCCCACATGGAGGCCTTCAGTGTAGTCTTTTCACCTATCCTCTCTCCTCTGCGTTTAACAGTGGAATTCCCGTTGCACTCTTAATGGTACCACCCTTTTTTAATTTCATCAAAGGTTATTTTGACTATCCTATATGCTGGATCAGTCCTTCCGACAATCATTTCTTTTTCGATTTCTTCACATTTTTCACACAGCCATTTCGTCTTAGCTTCCCTGCACTTCCTATTTATTTCATTCCTCAGCGACTTGTATTTCTTATTCCTGAACATTTTTGTACTTCCTTCTTTCATCGATCAGCTGAAATATTTCTTCTTTTACCCATGGTTTCTTCGCAGTTGCCTTCTTTGTGCCTATGTTTTTCTTTCCAACTTCTGTAATTGCGCTTTTTAGATATGTCCATTCCTCTTCAACTGTGCTGCCCACTGAGCCATACCTTGTTGTTTTGTCTATAGCCTTAGAGAACATCATGCGTATTCGTCATTCGTTGGCATTTCTGTATCCCATTTCCATGCATATTGGTTCTTCCAAACTAGTCTCTTATACTTCAGCCTTGTCTTTGGCACTGCTGTATTGTTATCCGAGTCTATATCTGCTTCTGGGTACGCCTTACAATCCAGTATCTGATTTCGGAATCTCTGTCTGACAGTGATGTAATCCAACTGAAATCTACCCGTATCATTTACTAGCTGAAATTTATTACAGAACTCAATTAGTGTTTCTTCTCTCTCATTCCTTGTCCCAAGCCCATGTTCTCTTGTAAACTTTTCTTCCACTCATTCCCCTCTAACTGCACTCCAGTCCCCCATGACTATTAGATTTTCATCTCCCTTTACGTACTGTATTACCCTTTCAGTATCCGCATATACTCTCTCTCTTCATCTTCAGTTTGCGACGTCGGCATGTATACCTGAACTTTCATTGTCGGTGTTGGTTTCCTGTCGATTCAGATAAGAACAACCCTATCACTGAACTGTTCACTGTAACACACTCGCTGCCCTACCTTCGTATTCATAACGAATCCTACTCTCATTATACCATATTCTACTGTTGTTGGTATTACTCTAACTCATCTGACCAGAATTCCTTGTCTTCTTTTCATTTCATATCTAGATTGAGCCTTTGCGTTTCCCTTTTCAGATTTTCTAGCTTCCTTGCCACGTTCAACCTTCTGATATTCCACACTCCAACTCTTAGAACTTATATCCTTTCGTTGGTTATCCAATCTTTTTCTCATGGTCACCTCTTCTTTGGTAGTCCTGTTCCATGGATACGAATAGGGCACTATTCCAGAATCTTTTGCCAATGGAGAGATCATCATGACACTTTTTCAATTACAGGCTACATGCCCTGTGGATACACGTTATGTGTCTTTAATGCAGTGGTTTCGATTGCCTTTTGCATCCTCATGCTCTTGATCAATGTTGATTCCTCCGACTTTAGGGGCAGTTTCCCACCCTAAGGGCAAGAGACTGCCCTGAACCTATGTCCGCTCCTCTGCCCTCTTTGACAAGGTTGTTCGCAGAATGAGCGTAACTTCTTATGCCAGAAGTCTTCGGCCGCCGTGACACACGACGTGTTAAATTGTTTCCAGCGGATCAAGATCTAACTGGCCAAACACATACAGTCCTATCTGCTGGTAGGTGGTGTGCAAGCATCATCATGTATGATGGGCAGCCATGGACAATGTGGACAAGAGAGCCATGTTAGGTCCAATTGTCTCTGTCGCTCTTTGCTACAGATCCTGGCCAGTGATGCAGCTTCCAAAGCGATGGTCACTTCTTTACGAGACTCCTATTCCTCGGCCATGTGAAACCTGGGAGTGAGTCGTGTGAAGTTAGCACCCCTTTTTCGAGAAATATACATTTTTTTCACAGTTCTTGATAGATGTAGCATAGTTCTAGAGTTCTTTGTACAAAATTTAAATAGTTCTGCAGAATTTAGCAACGAAAACAACAATACTCGAAAAAATTTTCGTATCGAAAATGTTCTTTGGCAGTTTCCGCAAAATGTAAATAAGTACAAGAGTTCTGAGCACAGTTCTGAACAGAGCTCCAAGAGTTCTTTCGAAAATACAAGTAACATTTTTTTGTGCAGCTAATAATTTACGAGATAATTGCATTTTAATGAGAAAATCTTTTCACTTACTGTGAAGTTGGCACCCTTTTTTTCAGAAATATATATTTTTTTCAGAGTTCTTGATAGATATGGCATAGTTCTAGAGTTCTTTGTACAAAATTTCAATAATTCTGCAGATTTAGCGAAGAAAACAACTATATTCGAAAAATTTTTCGTATCGAAAACACTTTTTGTCAATTTTCGCAAAAACTAAACTTGTACAACAGTTCTGAGGACAGTTCTGAACAGAACCCCAAGAGCTCTATCGAAAATCCCAACAACATTTTTCTATGGCGATAATGGTTTGAGATAAATTGATTTAATATGGGACACACTTTCTTTACGGATAATATAAATATATTCGTACAACAGTTCTGACGTCAGTTCTGGACACCACGTGAAGAGTTCTATCGAAAATCCTACTGAAATTTTTTTGTGCAGGTAATAGTTTAAGAGGAAATTGCAACTTAATTAAGAATTCCGTAAGAGCTCCTACTGTGAAGCTGGCACCCTTTTTTTCAGAAATATATATTTTTTTCAGAGCTCTTGATAGATAAGTCATAGTTCTAGAGTTCTTTGTACAAAATTTCAATAGTTCTGCAGAATTTAGCGACGAAAACAACAATACTCGGAAAAATTTTCGTATTGAAAATGTTCTTTGGCAATTTCCGCAAAATGTAAATAAGTACAAGAGTTCTGAGCACAGTTCTGAACAGAGCTCCAAGAGTTCTTTCGAAAATCCAAGTAACATTTTTTTGTGCAGCTAATAGTTTACGAGATAATTGCAATTTAATGAGAAAATCTTTTCACTTACTGTGAAGTTGGCACCCTTTTTTTCAGAAATATATATTTTTTTCAGAGTTCTTGATAGATATGGCATAGTTCTAGAGTTCTTTGTACAAAATTTCAATAGTTCTGCAGAATTTAGCGACGAAAACAATATTCGAAAAAATTTTCGTATCGAAAACATTCTTCGTCAATTTTCGCAAATTGTAAATAAGTACAACAGTTCTGAGCACAGTTCTGAACAGAACTCCAAGAGTTCTATCGAAAACCCAAGTAACATTTTTTTGTGCAGCTAATAGTTTACGAGATAATTGCAATTTAAGGAGAAAATCTTTTCACTTACTGTGAAGTTGGCACCCTTTTTTTCACAAATGTATACTTTTTTCAGATTTCTTGATAGATATGCCATAGTTCTAGAGTTCTTTGTACAAAATTTCAATAGTTCTGCAGCATTTAGCGACGAAAACAATATTCGAAAAAATTTTCATATCGAAAACATTCTTCGTCAATTTTCGCAAATTGTAAATAAGTACAACAGTTCTGAGCACAGTTCTGAACAGAACTCCAAGAGTTCTATCGAAAACCCAAGTAACATTTTTTTGTGCAGCTAATAATTTACGAGATAATTGCAATTTAAGGAGAAAATGTTTTCACTTACTGTGAAGTTGGCACCCTTTTTTTCACAAATGTATATTATTTTCAGAGTTCTTGATAGATATGCTATAGTTCTAGAGTTCTTTGTACAAAATTTCAATAGTTCTGCAGAATTTAGCGACGAAAACAATATTCGAAAAATTTTTCGTATCGAAAACATTTTTTGTAAATTTTCGCAAAAATTAAACTTGTAAAACAGTTCTGAGGACAGTTCTGAACAGAACCCCAAGAGCTCTTTCGAAAATCCCAACAACATTTTTCTATGGCGATAATGGTTTGAGATAAATTGATTTAATATGGGACACACTTTCTATCGAATATCCTAATTACAATTTTTTGTGCAGCTAACACGTTACGAGATAATTGCAATTTAAGGAGGGAATCTCTTCACTTACTGTGAAGCTGGAATCCTTTTCTTCAGAAAGATATATTTTTTCAGAGTTCTTGATAGAAATGTCATAGTTCTAGAGTTATTTGTACAAAATTGGAATAGTCCTGCAGAATTTAGCGAGAAAAACAACAATACTCGAAAAATTTTTCCTATCGAATACATTCTTTGCCTTTTTGCGCAAAAAGTAAATTCGTACAACAGTTCTGAACAGAACACCAAGAGCTCTATCGAAAATCCTAATAATATCTTTTTGTTGCGATGGTACTTTATACGGTAACTGCTTTGATGTTAGACCCACTTTCTCCACAGAAAAAGTAAATTCGTTCAACAGTTTTGATGAACAGTTCTGGTTAACACTTCAAGACTTCTATCGATAATCATAATAACATTTTTTGTGGTTATAATATTTTGTATGGTAATTGATCAATTGTGGGGCACTCTTACTAAAAAAAAAAATTATGTCTGTTCGTATGCTCTGATGCCAGCTCTGGATAGCATTGTAAGAGTTCTATCGAAAATACTAGTAACATATTCTGTGCAGGTAATTGTTTACGTAGTAACTGCCTTTATTAAGGAATGCTTATGAGCATTTCCCGTGAAGTTTGAACCCCTTTTACGATAAATATAAATTTTTTTCACAGTTCTTGATTTATATGCAAGAGTTCTAGATTTCCCTGCTCAAAACACGAATAGTTCTACAGAATTTCGGGAAGAAAACATTAACTCGGCAAAATTTTAGTATGGTAAAAAACTATTTGTCAGTTTGGAAAAAATAAATTTGTATAACAGTTCTGTTGGCAGTTCTGGATAGCACCGGAAGAGTTGCATTGAAAATGATAAGAACATTTTTGTGGCGATAATAGTTTATACAATAATTGTTTTAATCTGATACTCACTTTATCCAATATAGCAAAATTCGTAGAATAGTTCTGATGACAGTTCTGAATATCACCCACAGAGTTCTACCAAAAACTATAATAACATTATTTGTGACGATGACATTATATGAGATAATTAATGTGGGACTCACTTTTGTCATGTAAAAGTAATAAATTCGTACAAAAGATCTGATGGCATTTCTTAATACGACCCTAAGAGTTCTACCGACAACTGTAATAACATTTTTTGTGGGGATCATAGTTAATGAGATAATAGCATTTTCGAGAGACCCACTTGGTCTACATTATAATAAATTGGCACAACCCTTTTGCTGACAGTCCTGGATAGCACCGAAAGAGTTCTTTTAAAAACCCTCATAACATTTTTATGGTGCCAGTAGATTATGAAATAGATTGTGTGTTCACTCTGCAGTGGGTGTGCGCCGATGTGAAACTTACTGGCAGATAAAAACTGTGTGCCGGACCGGGTCTCTAACCCCAGGCTGTGACGAAAGAATATCGTCACAATATCCTTTCGTCCAGGAGTGCTTCTTCTGCAATTTTCGTAGGACAACTTCTACGAAATTGGGAACGCAGGAGTTAAAGTACTGCTGGAAGTACAGCTATGAGTACGATCGTAAAGTCTCACTTTTATTTTGGAAAACCGAAAATCGAAAACCCGGATGTATATTCTACTAAATACAAAAAGTCTAAATGTTCAGCACTATACAAATGCCAGTACACCTTCTTAAGACTGACTGTAGTAACTGTAGGTGGAAGCGTGGGATGTGCACGCTTAGATGATTCAAGGAGAGAAGGCTCGTCAGTGCAAAACAAACAGATGGCTGAGAGAGCAGATACATTCACTCGCGCCACTAACCAGATGGTGTCACACCTGTCGAGAATCGCACCAGAGGTACAATGAGCTGTGGTGGAGTGCTGTTGGCGTGGTTACTGTGCAACTTACTTGATGGGCATCAATACACCGTTATATTAATGTACAATACTTGAGAAACAATGTCATTCACACACTCCGAGTTCCTTATCACTCAGTACTAGACTAAATTACCGGCCTAGTGATAAGCAGCCTATGTAACTCACCGACTACACATCTTCGTGTTATAAGGAAAAAAGAGAAAAATATCAAGGGACACAAAATATGAATCCGGATAAACCGGAAATCCGGATTACTGAGGACCAAATAAACGAGGTTCTTATTTACAAATTTCGAACTTCTTATTAACTTTAATACTGTATCCCCTCAACATTATAACACCTCTATCAGTCATGTATTGAATTAGGATTTAAACATACTACTTAGTTCGTTTGTACGATATATTCAGTAAATATACTTACATTTCTATACATTGTAAAGACTTTTAACTCTCGCTGCAGTGTAACTCATCAAACTTCCACACTTCCTTTCTAACTAGAACAAATGTTTGCAACAATATTAACGACAGCAATTTCAAATTTATTCGTTACACACAGCACATGTTTTTATGTATCCTAGCGGCTGGTGATGTTGCCACATAACTGTCATCCATGAGGGTCCTGGGCATATTTTAGCTGTTAGTGGGTCCTGGATGTCATGAGAGCCCAAAACAATTACTGTTTTACGTAATAAAATTCATCTGGTTCTTCCTGATTCTAAAAGTATACACTTCATGTGTGCCTTTCATTGTTGTATGATTCAGTATCGACGTTAATGCTCTCTTGATGAGATATGAGCCGATTGCTCGTTTTTATCCACTGTGCCCTTTCATATTTCATTTCAGCGATTAATTTATTTGTTTATCACCGTAGTAAGTAGTACAAAGCTAATCCAGAATGTAAACTGCACTTAAATTCTGTTTGAACTGTTTAATAGTCAGTGTCCGCTGTCTGAACGTCAAATTTCAGATCAATACACTGCGCGTGGTTGCGTTATTTTATAGAAATTTTATTATTGTAAGTGGGAAGTACTAGATAGTGTTGAAGAAATCCAAAGCATATTGTTCGAAGAGCATAATATTATTCGAAATTTACCTGTACCAATAGGTGCAGCCAAAGCAGCATTTGTGATGCTGTAATTACCTCATAGATAACGATATTTGTCTATTGTAGTTTTGTATTCCAATCAGAATTTTGAGAGCATCAAAGCCTCATTTCAACGTGAGAGAGGAGTAAAATCAATAGATGATATTGAATTGAAAGCCTTTATGAGTCTCTTGTTTTTAATTGTTGTTAACAAAAGTAACAGATAAAGCCTGGAAGATCTGTGTGGAACTGATGGTGATGGCATTGAAAAATTTCACCTCGCAAATGAACATAAAACGTTTCACATTTATTCTGGAGAGCCTTAGATTTTACAGTCGCGCTATTCGTGATGAAAGGAGACAATTAGACAAGCTAACAGCTATTCGGGAAATACTTACTGTGTTTGTACGCAACTACCACAGATCTTACACCCTTGGAGAAAATGTTACAGTAGACAAGAAGCTGGAAGGATTCTATGGAAGGTACAGTTTTCGCCAATATGTATCAATCAAAACAAACGAGTATGGATTCTTAAGTGTGGATTCTTAAGTATTTTACCTGTACAATTTGGAAATATACGCTGTGTTGCAACCAGAAGGATTTACCAACTGAGCAATAAACATTTTGATGTTGTTCTGTGACTGTGTAAACCTATATATCAGTCAGGTCGAAATGTGAAAGCGGACAACTGGTTTACTAGTACTGGAATGATAATAGAGCTATGAAGGCAGAATTTTTCCTTTGTTGGCATGATGAAGAAAAACAAGCGTGGAGATTTCTCTAGAGTTTGCTATCAGTAAAAGAAGGGATGCCCACATTTCCTTTTTTGGCTTCCACAAGACTGAACTCTAGTTTCCTCCGTACCTAAAAAGGTGACGTGTGTGATCCAGGCATCACGTTTGCATGAAGATAATTCGATAGATGCTGACATTGTAGATAAACGGGAGCCATCCACCGTAAATTTTAAAATAGCGTTAAGCGTGGTATTTTCACAGCGGATAAGCTGAATGCTTTGTACAACGCTGCAAGAAATGTGCGCCGCTGGTCAATGGTTGTATTTTTGTAATGATCAGTACCGTTGGAATCTATGCACAAGTAATTTATTGTGGCAACAGTAAGAATTGTATCAGACGGAAAGGGTTCCTGAATCAGCCATGTTATACAATGTTGTTTTCTTCGCTAAATTCTGCATAACTATTGAAATTTTGTACAGAGAACTCTATAACTATGACTTATCTATCAAGAACTCTGAAAAAAATATATATTTCTGAAAAAAAGGGTGCCAGCTTCACAGTAGGAGCTCTTATGGGGTTCTTAATTAAGTTGCAATTACCTCTTAAACTATTACCAGCACTAAAAAATTCTACTAGGAATTTCGATAGAACTCTTCACGTGGTGTCCAGAACTGTCATCAGAACTGTTGTACGAATATATTTATATTTTCTGTAGAGAAAGTGTGTCCCACATTAAATCAATTTATCACAAACTATTATCGCCATAGAAAAATGTTATTAGGATTTTCGATAGAGCTCTTGGGGTTCTGTTCAGAACTGTCCTCAGAACTGTCGTACACGTTTAATTTTTGCGAAAATTGACAAAAAATCTTTTCGATAGAAACATTTTTCGAGTATTGTTGTTTTCTTCACTAAATTCTGCAGAACTATTGAAATTTTGTACAAAGAACTCTAGAACTATGGCATACCTGTCAAGAACTGTGAAAGAAATATACATTTGTGAAAAAAAGGGTGCCAACTTCACAGTAAGTGAAAAGATTTTCGTCTTAAATTGCAGTTATCTCGTAAGCTGTTAGCTGTACAAAAAAATGTTACCTGGGTTTTCGATAGAACTCTTGGAGTTCTGTTCAGAACTGTACTCAGAACTGTTGTACTTATTTACAATTTGCGAAAATTGACGAAGAATGTTTTCGATATGAAAATTTTTTCGAATATTGTTTTCGTCGCTAAATTCTGCAGAACTATTGAAATTTTATACAAAGAACTCTAGAACTATTCCATATCTATCAAGAAATCTGAAAAAAGTATACATTTGTGAAAAAAAGAGTGCCAACTAAACAGTAAGTGAAAAGATTTTCTCCTTAAATTGCAATTATCTCGTAAGCTATTAGCTGCACAAAAAAATGTTACTTGGGTTTTCGATAGAACTCTTGGAGTTCTGTTCAGAACTGTGCTCAGAACTGTTGTACTTATTTACAATTTGCGAAAATTGACGAAGAATGTTTTCGATACGAAAATTTTTTCGAATATTGTTTTCGTCGCTAAATTCTGCAGAACTATTGAAATTTTGTACAAAGAACTCTAGAACTATGGCATATCTATCAAGAAATCTGAAAATAGTATACATTTCTGAAAAAACGGGTGCCAACTTCACAGTAAGTGAAAAGATTTTCTCTTAAATTGCAATTATCTCGTAAACTATTAGCTGCACAAAAAAATGTTACTTGGATTTTCGAAAGAACTCTTGGAGCTCTGTTCAGAACTGTGCTCAGAACTCTTGTACTTATTTACATTTTGCGGAAATTGTCAGAGAATATTTTCGATACGAAAATTTTTTCGAGTATTGTTGTTTTCTTCGTTACATTTTGCAGAACTATTGAAATTTTGTGGAAAGAACTCTAGAACTATGGCACATCTAACAAGAACTGTGAAAAAAATGTATATTTCTCGAAAAAGGGGTGCTAACTTCACACGACTCTGGGAGTGCCTGTTCACCTGCTGGCTCTTCCCCTCAGGAACAGTTGTGTGGGCAAGACCTCACCAGAACCATCTCCTCTGACGGCAGTGAGTCCAACAGCTCTCTGTAGCTCGATGAACAGCCTGCCCGCTGCGATGGACATCGAACTGAGTGTGGTGCCTACCTCTGTTTTCCTTCAGACGGGCGCGACTTCAATGAATGGCCACATTCTATCACAGGAAAGCACCTCCGAAAGCAGCGCTCGCCCCAAACATGAAAGAAGTGACAACACACTTCTCCATATGACATCACATGTAGTGGGCTGGATACCGCACAGTGATCTCCTCCAGCACCCCGACGACAAGAGTGCCTGCTTCCGACGTCACAACTGGGGAGTATTCTTTCCACCGCCTGCAGTGCCACCTGACAACAACGGATCCTGTGGAGTGAGGTTCCTTGGATCCCAATGTGGCAGTGGCACCACCTCTAATCCTAATCCAGGATGCAGATGAAGATGAAATGGGAGATATGATACTGCATGAAGAGTTTGACAGAGCACTGAAAGACCTAAGTCGAAACAAGGCCCCGGCAGTAGACAACATTCCATTACAACTACTGACGGCCTTGGGAGAGCCAGTCCTGACAAAACTCAACCATCTGGTGAGCAAGATGTATAATACAGGCGAAATTCCCTCAGACTTCAAGAAGAATATAATAATTCGAATCCCAAAGAAAGCAGGTGTCGACAGATGTGAAAATTACCGAACTAACAGTTAATAAGCCACAGCTGCAAAATACTAATTTCTACGTTTCTAGCATTTGTAGACTTAGAGAAACCTATGACAATGTTGACTGGAATACTCTCCAATTATGAAGGTGGCAGGGGTAAAATACAGAGAGCGAAAGGCTATTTACAATTTGTACAGAAAGCAGATGGCAGTTATAAGGTTCAAGGGACATGAAAGGGAAGCAGTGGTTGGGAAGGGAGTGAGACAGGGTTGTAGCCTCTCCCTGATGCTATTCAATGTGTATATTGAGCAAGCAGTAAAGGAAACAAAAGAAAAGTTCGGAGTAGGCATTAAAATCCATGGAGAAGAAATAAATACTTTGAGGTTCGCCGATGACATTGTAATTCTGTTAGAGACAGCAAAGGACTTGCAAGAGCAGTTGAACGGAATGGACAGTGTCGTGAAATGAGGGTATAAGATGAACATCAACAAAAGCAAAACGAGGATAATGGAATATAGTCGAATTAAGTCGGATGATGCTGAGGGAATTGGATTAGGAAATGAGACACTTAAAGTAGTAAAGGAGTTTTGCTATTTGGGGAGCAAAATAACTGATGATGGTCGAAGTAGAGAAGATATAAAATGTAGACTGGCAATGGCAAGGAAATCGTTTCTGAAGAAGAGAAATTTGTTAATATCGAGTATTGATTCAAGTGTGAGGAAGTCGTTTCTGAAAGTATTTGTATGGAGTGTAGCCATGTATGGAAGTGAATCATGGACGATAAATAGTTTGGACAATAAGAGAATAGAAGCTTTTGAAATGTGGTGCTACAGAAGAATGCTGAAGATTAGATGGGTAGAAGAGGAGTTTGTGGCACAACTTGACAAGAAGAAGGGACCGGTTGGTAGGACATATTCTGAGGCATCAAGGGATCACAGATTTAGCATTGGAGGGCAGCTTGGCGGGTAAAAATCGTAGAGGGAGACCAAGAGATGAATACACTAAGCAGATTCAGAAGGATGTAGGTTGCAGTAAGTACTGGGAGATGAAGAAGCTTGCACAGGATAGAGCAGCATGGATAGCTGCATCAAACCAGTCTCAGGACTGAAGACCACAACAACAACAACAACTCTATCGTTTCGCGGCGACAAACAGCAGACGTCTCCTCCAAATGATTAGGGCTCGTATTGTTAGTCACCAGCTGCAATACTGAATGTCTACCACACCTCTCGCATCCTTCATATGGCACAAGTGTTCTCGGTCTCGATTACCCTTGCCTGTCATATGTTGATGGCAGAGGAATCCTTTGTCTGTACCAGGATGTTATTCAAAATTCAGTATGCCTCCCTTGCTCTCGCACAGGAGCATGGTGATGTTGGCTTATTCCACCTGCTGGACAGAGTTATGCCACTTCTTGTTAACTCCTAACTGAAAGTCTGGCGCCATTGTCTGACGGTCCTCACAGGACTGCTTTTACATGAGTATGTGCCGGTCTCCATGGCAGACCCAGTCATGTTATCATACATTCCACCCACCTTTTAGCACTTTCGGCGTTTATTTCTGGAATTAAGTGACATCCTCCACTCTTTACCACTTCCATTAATACTCTGGACGAAAATGGTACACGATACATTACAAATCCATCGGACTGCCAGTCCTATCAAACACAAGTTTCCCCAGATCATATGGCATGATGTATGGAAAACAGTGTATGCAGGCTTTCTCGACACCAGCGTCCAATCCGCCTGGTATAACACCGTCAAATAGGTTAACCAGTCTCGTTTGCACCGCCTCTCGGTTGCTGACACATCCCTAAGTCTTCACAGTGGTGTGGACAACAGACGCCCTCTGATACTCGTCTGGTCCATCATCTGACATCTGGAGACTAGCGCAGGATATCTTGGATTTCCTTACTTGACAAACACCTGCTCAGATCACTTTCCAGAAACCTTTATGCCCAGATGTGATTCATTACCCTGGGTGCAAACTAACACTGTTAATTTGATACGTGGTCATACCTTTATGGCCCCGACGAGCATTCAGAACTGGATAATTAGACTTAACTTAATTATCGACACTGTGTCCTTGTTCGCAACCCCTGAAACAAGCAGTTCTTTTCCAAGTTTCTATGCAGCGCATTGCATGGGGGCTTAATTATATATTATGAATGCAGATTCTTTTTAAATTTTTAGTAGCTGTATGTCCGATTACGAAGTCTCGTAAACGGTTGGCCCTGACTAGTATTTGTACGCAATCTGACTGCATAGAATAACAACAAGGAATGAAAGAAAATTTCGTTAACACAATTAATTAATTAATTAAGTCCCCAGCAACTATAAAACCTACGAAACCAAAACACAAGTGTAATTGTTCTGTGTGTGGAAGTGTGATTCAACGTACACATCTGGCACGGTTCTTCTTCAATAAGACAAGAAATTTTAAATACCATTTATACTAAAGTAATTAAAAAAATAGAAATACTATAATTGCGTAAGGAAACCAGAATTACACTCTAATACAAGAACACAAGCCAGATGCTTTGTTGACTGAACCTGTAATAACGCATTATTGAAGACATTGAGATAGTAAAAAGAAAAGGGATTTTTTTTTTTTTACCTTCATATGTATTGACGAAAAGCACTCTGATCATTACAACATTTCCATTCGAACAACATCTGCTGTCTAGCCCATCAAACAACTGCATAAAACATGGAACAAGCACTCCTTACTACAACATCTCAACACCGACTCACTACTACCCCATCTCGATAAGCACTCTCCACCACCACTTCTCGACAAGAACTTTTCACTACGACATCTCAGCAAGCACTGACTACTACGAGTTCTCGACAAGCACTGCCAGTGGAGGCGGCTGAATAATACTCTTTGGCGCAATCTCTGGCGCTGTGGCTCAGTGTAGCCACCTTTCATATGCCCTTCCTCCACGGGCCAGAATTTGATGGTATTTTTGCCAGCATTGGTGGTGAAAATACCACCAATTTCGTCCACAAAAATACAGACAAAAGATAATATTAATACGTAAATATCACATAATTAGATAAAATTTTGGCTTTGCACTGACCTTTCAATAACCTAATATATAAAATACAGTAAGCAATGCAAATTCTTTCATACATGTGACTTTACATAATAGTTTACACAATACACAAAAAATCAGTTTATACAAATGTTCACATAAAATGCTTTCAATGATTAAAAAAAACAAGTAATTGATAATTCCAGCAGTAGCACCCAGCAATGGTCAACAGTTGCAGACACCAACAAGTGACATCATTCAGCAGAAGCAGTTCCATTAGTGGCACCCAGCAATGTTGAACAGGTGCAGATACCAACAAGTCACATTATCTCAGTAGAAGCAGTCCATCAGTGGCACCCAGCAATGTTGAACAGGTGCAAACACCAACAAGTGACATTATTTCAGTAGAAACAGTTCCAACAGTGGCACCCAGCAATGTTGAGTAGGTGCAGACACCGACAAGTGACATCATTTCAATAGAAGCAGTTCCATCAGTTGCACCCAGCAATGTTGAACAGGTGCAGACACCAACAAGTGACATTATGTCAGTAGAAGCAGTTCCATTAGTGACACCCAGCAATGTTGAACAGGTGCAGACACCAACAAGTGACATCATTCAGCAGAAGCAGTTCCATTAGTGGCACCCAGCAATGTTGAACAGGTGCAGACAGCAGTCCATAATATTCACTATCACTAATCACACTGTTCATCAGACTTTATCAGCAGAAATGAAACATGTCCTAGTGGCACCAATCATGTAGAAAAAGTGCAAGTAACAGTCCATAATATTCACTATCCTAATCACACAGTTCATCAGCAGAAATTGATCATTTCTAAGTGGCACCCATTATGTTGAAAAAGTGCAGGTAACAGTCCATAATATTCACTATCACTAATCACTCAGTTCATCAGCAGAAATTAAACATTTCTAAGTGTCACACATCAATGTTGAACAGGTGCAGGTGTGAACAACAGTTTGAATGCACACACAATTGCTTTTACAAAATTATTATCAATGCTCTTACACTAAACATACAAATTATAAGAAACACACAAATGATATCAGATAATTGTCATATTAACTATTACAAATACACAAATATCAGTAAACCTATAATATTTATGGGTGTCAGTGCAAGCCACAACAAACAAGTAAAATAATATTTAGGAGATAAGTCGGTACCACTTTTCTGGGATTAGGAAGGGAAAACATACAAAACACACTCACTCATCTTTCATCCACATTAAGCACTACTGTGTAATTAAATAGTGTTAACTGTGTAAATGCAATTCTGTCAAAATTTGATGTGCATCATGTGTATCAAGTAGTAGTGGCACAGTGTATGACAGTCAATAATAGTTAGTCAACGTCATAGTCATCATGTCAAGTCCAATGTTTGCCAAGACAAATCAAAATGTACGGTTGCTGAACAACTGTCAGTGTGCCAAAATAAGAAATTACTTCCTCTCTCCAAAAAAAAGTATGTACTGCTTATTGGTTTAACAAAGTGTGTGTAGACAATCTTCCTTCCACTTTAGTGTTCTAGTCTGCCATCTTCATCCTCCTTGTTCCATATAGACCAACAAAAAAATATGCTCCTCACTTACTTTACCTCTTATCCACCAAAACTCCATTAATCATCAGCATCACATAATCTCAATACTTCAATAATACCTCTTACGTTGATACATATAAACCTTATCATCAATATCATTTACCTTACCTCTTGTCCACCAAAACGCCAATAATCATCAACTTCACATAATCTCAATACCTCAATAATACCTCTTCAATACGTCGATACATATAAACCTTATTACCAATATCATTTCACTTCCATAACAACTCTTTCCTCTAGTCAGTCTCCTCGAACAAATACAGATAAAATCCTAATGCAAACTTCAGTTCATCATCCCATACAATCCGACGACACAATGTCCACATACAACCTCTGTGTAGTTCACCTGAGCCAAATCTTCTACTCATTATGAATTATAAAATACATTTTGGTTACCTTCTCCATCATTAAACAAAAGAAATGCATACATGACCTCTAACAGCCGTTAGTTTGAATAACTCTCAGTAAATAGGTGCGAGTACGGAGTGTGAATGATAGTAATATTTCACAGTGTGTACACCACTTCAAGAATCATGGCAGAAGCAAACATGTGGAGTATTTTTTGTGTCAAGTGTCACTTGCTATTTCAATTGCTCACGATGAATGCAGTATAATAACTGTCAATGGTCTAACCCTAGTGTTGGTATGTCATGTCGTTAGCTTCCTTCCTATTAGCATAAATTTCTACAGCTTCCATAAAACCTCCAGCTCATGTGACTTCTATGAAGTTTCTTGTACTAATGTCGTTCGTCGAATTATAGCAGTTCATTTTCTTATCTTAAAAATATAAGGCACTGAGCGTAAGCAAAACATGCAATAGCGAGTAAATATACCAGTAGAGAACAGAATGTCAACAAGTGGATGCAGCACAATCCCTACAACGAGGCTCTGCCAAGCGAACAATAATTAATACCATAGTGTAACCTAAACTCCATGTTCGTACAATGTATATCAGCATTTCTATATATAGCAAATTAAATAGTAGTTATGACAACAAACAGAAATGTATAAATATGCAATCCATACGCACAGCAGCAAACATATATCTTACATAATAAACAGATCATTAGCATCATATCAGCATAAGCAAATAAATGTTCATATGTAATCTTAATAAGTAAACATAAAGGCGCAAGCAGATAAATCACAAAGTGTAACCTACATACACAATCACAGTCAGCACAATTAATCAGGTGACAATTATAATTTAAATAAATAAGCACAGCAGGCACATAATAAAAAAAATATGACATCAGTGAAAAAGCAGTGCAGCCAAGCGATGCATAATATATACAAATAACAACCCTGTTCATTATTCAATCATTGTCAAAATCAGTTAACGTACACAAGCACGTCGCTTCACAAGTAAATTCGTAGAACATGAAATTTAGCACAAAGTATGAGTCACGTAATCGCAAGCAGCAAATTACGTCTAAAGTACGTACCTAAGTGGAAATATGTTACCTGAAAAATAAACTCAATTAATAGTTACCTTTTTAGTTTATTAGTTTCTTCTTCGAAATTACATTCTTCCTGAAATTTTCTCGATAGCAAGTCGTCTTAACGTCGGACACGCACAGAATTTACCTGAAAAATACTGAACGTTAATAACATAATTCATCAAGTCACTATAGCTTTATACTGAATTTAATCGGAGATATTAGACTGTGTATTTGTTTACGGCTGTCAGTGCATTCACACTGAGCGCTCGATCAGCTGTAGGCGCGTGACGTAGGAAGTAATTGTTTGCAGTCAACGACTGCCTTGTGCGGCGCGCAGACTTGACTGTTGCTTTGAGTATGTGCCGCCGCCAAAACACAGCGCGGTATCCTTGTATTCTCTGCATGTTTACATGTAGCTGTTAGTTTCTCAAAAGTATGTCATTCCACAAAAATTTTAACGTTAGATATATGATGTATTCCCTTAGAGCGCCGAGATTTAAGAGTTTCTACTTTGACAGTGTTATCATTAATAATTTTGCGAACTCTATATGGACCGTTATAAAGCAGAAAAAATTTGCGACACAAGCCTTTTCCTTTGTGAGACAAACGATGAGACTTAATTAACACCTTTTGACCAACTGACAAGATTTTTAAACGACCAGGACGCTTAGCTGATTTCTCTCCTCTAGCAGCTGCAGATGCAATATTTTGCAGAGCCAGGTTCACAACTTCAGAATGCCGCAGTTTCCGTGTAGGCGGAAAAGGAACGATTTCAGAAATGCGATTTGTCGGTGCTTTATTTTTTAATATCAATAGAGGCGGTAAAGAAGTTGAGTCATTAGGAAGTTCATTCAGAATGTTTTGAAAAATATGAAGATACTGATCCCAAGTTCTGTGATTCTGATGACAATAAAGACGACACAATTTATTGATTTCCTTCATCCATCTCTCTGAAGCGTTAGATTGAGGGTGAAAAAGTGAAATGAAAATTGGTTTAATCTTACGACGCCATAGAGTACGAAGCCAAATTTTAGAGCGAAACTGTGATCCATTATCTGATGTAACCTTATCAACATGACCCACTTCTTTAAGAAAATGTTTGATGAAAGCGTTAGATACTGAACGAGCTGTTGCTCTGCGTAACAGTGTAAAACACACATATTTTGATGTCAATTCCACTGCTACGAAAATGTACGCAAAACCATTAGTAGAACGAACCACTGGACCGAACAAATCGACTGCAGCCATCTCCTTTAATTTCGCTGGAATGATAGGAAACAACGGTGCTCTGTGAGAAATAGTTGGCGGCTTAGCATTTTGACATAATTTGCATTTGGCAAGAACAGATCGAATACGTTTTTCCATATTACTGAAGTAGCAATTTTCTCGTAATTTATGAAAGCATTTTCTGGGACCAAACTGTGCATAACTGAAATGTGTGTTTAAAATCAGTTTATTAACCCACTCATCAGAAATACAAACTAACCAAACAGAGTTGTCGACCGATTTTCGTTTAAAAAGAATATCATTGCGAACTAAATAATGCTGTCTAATCGCTACGCTTTCCTTTCTCCTCCACTTCTCTTTAATGTCCATCCAGATTGGATACTTATTTTGTTCCTTAGCGATGTCCTGGAGCGAAGAAGAAATAACATTCTCAAACGCAACACCTTGAATATACATCAAACAATAATTGTTTTCCTTGCAGTCCTCTTCAGCACTTTGTTTCAAACCCATAGGTGCACTTGATAAAGCATCAGCAACAATATTTGAAGAACCCTGTATGTAAACAATACTAAAGTCAAATTCCTGTAGATACAACGCCCATCGTGACAATCTTCCATGAGTTAATTTTGTTGACATAAGAAATTCCAGAGCTCGATGATCGGTGTAAACCTTAGTATGTCTGCCATACAAAAATATGCGAAATTTTGTGAAAGCCCATACAACAGCCAAAGCTTCAAGTTCCGTAATCGAATAATTCTTTTCTGATTTAGAGAGAACACGACTTCCAAATGCAATAGTTTTCTGTACTACAACGCCGTCTTCTTCTATCTGTTGAAATAAGTGTGCACCTAGGCCCTTGTATGATGAGTCCGTCGCCAAACAAAAATCTTCAGATAAAACCGGATGTGAAAGAAGTGGAGCAGCAACTAAAGCATCACGAAGTTGTTCAAATTCTGATTGAGCTTCCTCATCCCAACACCAATTAGGTTTCTTTCCAGATAGTTCACATAAACGAGGTGTGGTCAAATTGTCCAATCTAACAAAGCGTCTAAGAAAATTACAGACACCAAGGAAACTGCGAACATCACGTTTTGTGGTAGGAACAGCATAATTACGAATAGCGTCTAGTTTCTCTGGATCAGGAAGAATACCTTCTGTAGAAATAATGTGACCGAGAAATTTCACCTGAGAACGACCAAATTCAGATTTTTCCAAGTTCACTGTAATGCCAACTCTTGCAAAAATACGTAATAATGAATCCAAAATTTTGTTGTGCTCACTCCAAGAATGTTTAGCAGTAAGAATATCGTCAACATATGAAGTAATATTGTCACGAAGATAAACAGCTAAGATTTCGTTTAAACTACGAATGAATGCTGCTGAAGATACAGTAAGTCCAAATGGTAACTTCCGAAACTGGTAACAGTTACCAAAGGCTAAAAAGGCAGTATATTTTCTAGAATCAGGGTGGAGTTCTATTTGCCAAAAACTTGCGCGCATATCAATCATGGATAAAACTTTAATTCCATGGAAATGTTGAAGAAGTTCATCTAAATTTTGTGGACGGTCAGTTTCAGGAATGATGATATTATTTATCTGTCTGGAATCCAGAACCAAACGAATTGACCCATCCTTTTTAAGAACAACGTGTAATGGGCTGGTATAAGGACTGACTGCTGGCTCAATAATGCCTTAATCTATCATGTATTGAAGTTCACTCTTAACCTTGTCTCTGTAAGCCAAAGGAATAGCGTACGTTTTCCCCCGAAATGGTGTGTGTTCTTTTACTTTAAATAAATATTGTAAGCCTTGTATAGTTCCTGTGTGATGACTAAATACTTTAGCATGTGAAGTCAAAATGTGGTGCAGCTCTTCTCTTGCAACGTCATCTGGCACTTCAGCTTTCTTAACCTTTTCATTAATTAATTCTTTGCTATTAATTATATCATCCATCGCGTCTCTGTGTCTATTGTCATTGTCATGAATAAACACACTGTCGTCATAATGCTCAACGAAAACATCAGAAGTAAGAAACCTTAAACATTTTGTATCTGACTCAGATCTTGTTAAACACTCGAAAAATTTCAAACATTTCGGCATTCCGGCAACAGTCAAATTCACACTTCCTTCTTTAAAGTTCAAAATTGCCTTATGTGTGTTAAGAAACTCCATACCTAATATAATTTGTGTACTGAGTAATGGAACAATAATAAAATTAGCAGAAAATTCGTATCCTTGACAAATGAAATTTAAGTTGGTCTGTTGCTCTGTTGTTTAACTTCCACACTTTTTCCAGAAATAGCGCCTCGAATTGTAGTTTTAGAAACAGGTAACACAGGACAAGCAATAGTTCTTACACATATACGAAAAACTGATTCATTAATGACATTCAATGGGCTCCCAGAATCTAAAACTGCAGTGAACTTATTCTTACCCACACATTATTCAATAACAGGATGTAAAAATGCGTCCACATTATTTTCCTTCTCGTCTAGCAAAATATCTCTCATGTCTTCCAGGCGTACGTAGTGTAAAGTCGTAGTGTCATTACTTTCTGAACCGTCTATATTGCTGCCAGAAGCCGAAGCTGCAAGTCATTGTCGATTGTTTGCGTCACGTCTTTGATTATTCCCGTCATTTCGCGGATCAATTTCTACTATTTGCACTTGTCTCTCTGAATTTCTGTCACGCGGAGGATGCCAATTAGGTCCCTCATGTCGGTTACATGTAAATTCTTGGTTGTGTCTGTCATTAAAATTTCTATTTTCCTGTCTGTCTGCATGACTGCTTCTTGTGTAATTTCGACTGTCACTTCTGAAACTACTGTTAGATCTACTACCCTGGTTATTTCTGTAGTAAGAATTTCTATTATTGTATGAATAATTTCTGTCTTGATGATACCGATTACTGTTTCCGTATGAGTGATCATTCCGGTAGGAATTACCGTTATTGTCTGTGTAATTTCTGTTAGAACGTCTGTTATTGTCATAAGGCTGGTATCTATTGTCCTGTCTGTTACGTCTGTCATTCTCAAAGTTACCCATATAACGCCCGTTCCGCTCACTATCCCTTTTCTCTGAAAATCTATTGTAATTACTGTTACTGAAAAAATTACAAGAAGTCCCGTCGTCATTGTCATACTCAAGTTCTTGTAGCAAAGTCTTAAAAGTCTCAATGTCGTCTTTACATCTTCCGGCTAAGGCAATTTGTCTTATGGATTGTGGCAGCTTAGTTAAACAAATGCGAATTAATTCAGTCGGGCTATAAGGGTTGGACAGGAACTGATTCTTTCGAATCATGTCTTCAAAGTATTCTGCCGGCGTGCGGAACTCAGACTGTTTAAAATTACGCTGCATAATCAGACTACGTTTGACTCTATCTTGCGTGTTTTCGGACCAATATGCCGATAGAAATGCATGATAAAAATCATTTAGATTATTACAATCTCTAATAAGTGCACGCATGCGCGTCGCCGGTTCGTTTTCTAAATATCCACACATAAATTCCAGTTTGTGACTTAGTGGCCAATTTGGTGGAAGTGCGTACATAAATTGATCTAACCATGAACATGGATGTATGTCATTCTTAGAATTACGAAAGATCTTAAATTTCCGAACAGTCAAAAAGTGTTTATAGTCAAAGTTTTCGCCTTGTGGCGACAAAGACCTACCGCGTCTGTCCCAGTCCGAATGTCAATTATTGTCAAGTTCGCGCGCCTGGCGCTCTCTTGTTGCATCCCGTAAATGAAATAAATTATTTACTTCAAAGCCCTCTGCTATCTGTGATTCTAAATTTCTTCTGCTGTCTTTTCCTACGATTTCGCCTTCAATTTGTTTGACTTACTTTCGTAATGCCTCAACTTCCCTTTTAACGCGTTCATTAAATTTTCCCTGATTTTCAACATGCTTATTTATGCTCTGGTACTCTTCGGTTTCTGCAAATGGCAATGATGCTGTATCATCTGAATCTCTGTCCCCATTTAAACTAAGACTTGTCAATTTATCTGAAATCTCCTCAACTCTTTCCGATAAATCACTTATTTGTTCTTTCTGTTTATTTACGTCTTCCGTAAGTGTCGCGACTCGGGTTTCAGTATTAACACATTTCGTAGTTAACTGTTCATATTGTTGTGTTAGGTTGTTTATTCTGTCATTTGGTACGGATTCCTCGATTCTCTCAAATATTTCTTCCTTATCGTGTACACGTTGTAAATTTAACTCTGAAAATTTCTGTACTATCACGCGATCTCTTTCCTCCTGTTCTCTATCCTGTTCCTTTTGTCTGATTTCTATTGAAATTAATCTATTATTGTGAGCATTCAAAATCGGTTGTACTTCTTCTCTAATTTCTTTCTTTAATTCATCTTTTATGTTTTTGAAACATGTCCCTATTCGTGAGTCTAACCGTGATTCCATTGTTCCCATATCAGTTTCAATTGTTCCTATTTGTGATCCCAAATTTAATATTGCACTCATCAACTGCTCCATATCTTCTGTCGTTAATCTCGTATTCTGAAAATTTTTTGATTATGAAAAATTTTGAACTGTTTCCGGACTATTTTCCCGACTTATTAAATTGTTTTCCACTTGATTATTCATCATCCTGTTCTCCTGTGTTGGCGAGTTCGCCATGTCAACAATTTCGTCATTCTGACTATCCATCATTTTTGCCTTTTTCATCGATCGCGTAATCATTTACAAAACATACAAAACTCGTCCCTGTACGAAAATTACACACAATGACTCTTTATCTCCAACAATACCATTCACACGAAATGTTTCCTTCAAACACGATTAACGAACAATTGAAATAATTGCACTAAATTGTCAAACCCGTAGACAAGACAACAAAAATTAAATTTTGCAAAAAATACCATTAGAAGAATAACAATTACCAAATCTACACATGCAATATAGGCTACAATTACTAAACTACAACAATACTACTGTCTACTATTTTTACAATCAGAAGAATTCCAAGGGACGATCCGAAACAGCGGTCGCCACGTGCATGGGGGCTTAATTATATATTATGAATGCAGATTCTTTTTAAATTTTTAGTAGCTGTATGTCCGATTACGAAGTCTCGTAAACGGTTGGCCCTGACTAGTATTTGTACGCAATCTGACTGCATAGAATAACAACAAGGAATGAAAGAAAATTTCGTTAACACAATTAATTAATTAATTAAGTCCCCAGCAACTATAAAACCTACGAAACCAAAACACAAGTGTAATTGTTCTGTGTGTGGAAGTGTGATTCAACGTACACATCTGGCACGGTTCTTCTTCAATAAGACAAGAAATTTTAAATACCATTTATACTGAAATAATTAAAAAAAATAGAAATACTATAATTGCGTAAGGAAACCAGAATTACACTCTAATACAAGAACACAAGCCAGATGCTTTGTTGACTGAACCTGTAATGACGCATTATTTAAGACATTGAGATAATAAAAAGAAAAGGGATTTTTTTTTTTTTACCTTCATATGTATTGACGAAAAGCACTCTGATCATTACAATATTTCCATTCGAACAACATCTGCTGTCTAGCCCATCAAACAACTGCATAAAACATGGAACAAGCACTCCTTACTACAACATCTCAACACCGACTCACTACTACCCCATCTCGATAAGCACTCTCCACCACCACTTCTCGACAAGAACTTTTCACTACGACATCTCAGCAAGCACTGACTACTACGAGTTCTCGACAAGCACTGCCAGTGGAGGCGGCTGAATAATACTCTTTGGCGCAATCTCTGGCGCTGTGGCTCAGTGTAGCCATCTTTCAGCATTTCAAGACCATCTTTCCAGCTGGAACGTCCAAGCAATGAGATGCTGATGTCTATTCTGTCGATATGATGCTCTGAGCGAACTGCAAACGGAATCTTCATTAAAATTTCTAAAAGAAATGTTTGGTTGTTCCACGGTCCGAAGGCGAGAGCGACTACTGGAATTCTGAAACAAAAAAAAGAAAAAAATCAATAAAAATATAAATAAATAGACCACAAAAATATTTTAAAAAGTAACAAAAAAGCCCCTACGCAACTCCTTTCACTTTCATTGCTCCTCTGTGTGTTCTCTCTCCCTACGTTCTTCCTTCCCTACTCCTCTCCTTTTAGTAAAAGGTTAGTTATTTTGGGATAGGCGTAAATAGGCGCCAACGCCTGAAGAGGAGCAGTTCTTTTTTTTTCTTAGGACGCTAGTGGCGGCGGCAATCAGTTTTTTTTTCTTTTTTTTTTTTTTTTTAGTTCCCTTTCCTCTTCAGGAGAGGAAAAACAAAAAAGGCTGCTTTCTTAATAAAAAAAATACATTAAAAACACGGTTAGGCGGCCGCTCGCGATAAGCGGGAAAACCGAGCTCGAGTCCCAGTCCAGTGCAAAAATTTCCTTTGTCGTCATTCCATTATTCGGCAGATGGGTGTCCATATTCGCAACTGTGAATAAATTTCATTTATTTCATAACGGCTGTAGTGGCCGCAGTGTCTATTGTTTCGGACATGCATGTATGTTGAAGGAACTTCGCATCATAATTTGGAATAACACAGGCACTGCAATATTAGAAAGGTAGACCTTTTTTTATGAGAGAAAAATAACGTGGAGTTATTTAGATAAGAGAAGAGATGTTCTTAGAAGTAAGTAGCGACCTGACCCAGCCTCGCACTGATAGCACTAAGCATCTGCGGCTGGACCATTTTCCTGGCGTTTCAGTAACAAATTATTTACAGAAACCTTCCTCGTTAATCAGTCTGTCTGTTAGTGAATATCGTATAAAAATCCATACCGTCGTTCCTGAGATTACCCCTCACAAGCAGATATATATACTGTCTCCGCACACAATATTTTATTTTTATGCAGATTTCTAACTCACTGACTTGCTGAATGAACAAATAGACAGTTAATATAGTGTGACGCCCTCCTCAGGTTTACAGTCGGTTCTTAATGTCAAGTTGGCACAGTATTTCGATGGTCCACATGCCAGTTAGCACTGGAAGACAAATCAAAAGTGAAACGCCACAAGAATCGGAAGAACAACTGAAGATCTAAACATCATAAACAGCAGGGAAGAGGAAATCCCAATGAAGATCCGTCGTCAGTAGCACCAGTTCGACGAGACTCAGCAGCAGCAACAGCAGCACCGCCTCACTTGAAGATGGTGATAGGGTGGACCCCGAAATATCATGTCGACTTGATTGAAAATCTGGCTGCAACCACAGAAAAGTATCGTAAGTTATCCTGGTGGGAAAGCTTACGAAGGCACAGATAATGAATACAATAGCCTACTTTCTATATTCTGTAAGGACTGTCTCTCAGTACAAGAACCTTGCAAGCTTCTGACTGTTTCAGTTGCAATCAAGACTTTAATAAAATGACTAAGGTAATGTAAATCAGAACACTGGGAGGAGTTGCGGTCTAAATAACAATAGATTTATTCATTCTTAACATCACATGACAAAAGATGGCTAAAGAAACGCCATACAAATATTTTCATTTGACAAACGCTTTCAATAATATGCGGTCTGTGGTTAACAAAGTGATCAGCCTTGAATCAACACACCACTCTGACTGACTTCATAATGTGAATCTGTGGTATGGCCCAAAAACTACGCTACTATCAAGTATCTGTACTCTACTATTCCATAAAGAAAAATATGCTTCCGAAGAACAGGGTGATGAGAAGCGTATATTGGAGCCCTACGCCGCAGCAGCGAATACTTTACTCTTCTGCAGGTCAGGGCGGCACACCACCATGCACTCGGCGATTGTAGTCATGAACGGCGGCAAGCTGAACGGCGCGCGCCCGGAAATATGTAAGTACGTGGTCTCGCGTTCGGATAATTCGGAATGCAGACACTTCCCTATGAGCTTCTGAAACCCCAGTGGATTCCAGTGTGCAGGTGGACCCGTTTGCTGGCCTGCCAAACCAGTTTGACTCCGTGACATGACTAAGTGTAACAGAATATGTCAAACGGTTAGACGGCCGACTCAGAATAAATAAGTACACCCACGCATAACTCGCTGTGTGCGTGATGCAAGAAGCAGTACCTCTGACAGTTCAGATGGTGACTGGAACAGGCTCTAAGCGGCACACTAGCAAAGGACACAAGTCTCACCGTTTAGCTAAAGACCTGCCGTTCTTTACTAGCGAAGCGCCAGTACAAGAGTGTTCTTCTCTTTCTCTACAGCTTTCCTCCACAGCACGGTAGTATAGCACATTTGCGTGCTTAAACTACACCACTTTAGCACAAGCCAATCAAGAGCCGGTGCTCAGCATTCGATTTCCCACGGAAATCCTCAGAAACTCACAGCCGTCTCATCCGCTTTCTACCCAACAAGGGCGCATCCTCTGCTTTACTGCCGGTCATCAGATCTCACAATGCTCTGCTCATAGCTGCAGCGACTCCTCGGTGCTAGTCAGCCTACCTGGACACGGCCGCCGACCGAGCGGCGACACCCAATGTGTCTGCACAATGAGGCCGAGGGACCTGGCTGTCGGCAAACATTTTCACCAGGTTCCACAGAAGAAAAGCTCTTCTTGGCCCTCAGCCACTCTACGCTTTTACTGCAGTCAATTAACTTGGCACCCTCTTCCTTCGAACACAGGTAAAGCCTACTGCTATGCCTTCACAAGAGCACACAAGCAAGAGCGTTAACAACCGCCAACCATTTCATCATATGAATGAGGTCAGATCATATCAAATATAACAACCAAGTAATAAAGATCACCTTCCCTATGAACATTAAGCAGCATGACACCGTATCAAAAGTGAGAGTGCCCTGCAATCTCTCAACCCTACAAGAACGGTTGAACACAATTATCCTCTCCCTTTCTCAAACATTACTGCATTCTCTCGTCTCCGTCCCGTTCACTCGCTTCCCCAGATCCTCCTCTCTCTCACCCACTATGTTATACTCTACCTCTGTCCTGCAACGCCACCCTCCACTTTCCTCAAACCGTTACTATACTCGCATTGACTGAGTATTCCATCAGTTCTCGATAGAATATTTTATACATTATTAATGAAGCACACGCGAGACTGACGTTTCACTGTACAGTACTGTAGAATATTACATCTGTGACGTGTGTGCTGCATTCATAATTTACTACCCTCATTCACATTACTTGGCAGTAGGCTGTTTCATTTCATTTCATCTGTTTCAAAAGCTAAAATAATACGAGGGGTGTTCAATAAGTAATCCAACACTTTTTTTAATGGTGTTATTGTTGTGGAACATTGTGGAATATCCCGCTCCAGCCACTTAAGCCTCACGAAGTTGGGATAGGTGGCGGCGCTATGCATCGCCTTTAAATGCCATTTATAACACAGGTGTTTTCCAAGCAGAAAGCTGTGATCGAGTTTCTTTTGGCGGAAAACCAGACCATTGCAGATATTCAAAGGCACTCGCAGAATGTCTACGGAGACGTGGCAGTCAACAAAAGTACAGTGAATCTCGTTGGGCGAGGCGTCTGTCATCATCGCAACAAGATCGCGCAAACCTGTCCGATTTCCCGCATGCCAGCCGGCCGAACACAGCTACACTACGCTCAGGAAATCGAAGAAACGATCTCAGCGTATTCGTCGCCAGAAAAATGCAAACGAACTTCTCCTTTTCCATGGCAACGCAAGGACTCGCACAAGTCTGTCCACACGAGAGGTCACAAAACTTCATTGGACAGTTGTTCTTCCTCATCCACCCTACAGCCCGAATCTCGCTCCTTCCGACTTCCATCTGTTTTGCCCAATGAAGGATGCCCTCCGCAGGAACCAGTATGTGTATGGTGGGGAGGTTATTTATGCAACAGGACGTTCGCCCCGACGTTGACCAGTAGAGTGGTACCATGCGAGCTACAGGCCCTGCCAATAAGGTGGCGTTAGGCCGTCGCATGGAACGGAGATTTTGTTGAAAAATAGGATTTTGTAGCTAAAAGTGTATTTGTTAATACTGTCTAGGACCTAACCGCATCCGGTGACGCCTAAGGACTGAGGTGACACGGTGGCCGGTCGGTACTGTTGGGCCTTCAAGGCCTGTTCGGACGTTGTTTCCTGGAACCGTTTTCTCATAAAACAAACTGTGTCGCTTGATTTGCTGCCATGTGATAAACTGAAGCACAAAAAGTCAATGCAGTTATTGAAAAAGGAGTTGTATCTACGAAATGCGTTGGTCGTTCAGAAAAATAAAATATTGTGAGTGAAGACGATGCGTTACTAGAAGCTACACTCACCGACAGCCCTTGACGAAATACACGTTAATAATGTAATTTAGTTAGTATTAGTGTACACATATTAATTTGTTTTTTTGGGACAGGGGTCTGCCTAGAGCAAAACACAATTTTATCTTCTGTCTCCCAGACATTTTTCACTGAAGTTTCAGTATCGTCAGTGGGCTGTTATTTTCTTTAATTATACAGGAAAAATGCTCTCTACCGTTTGTACAAATATAAATTTGAATTTTTACGACGGTATTTAAAAATTTGAAGAACAAAGTTTTGTATATACACCTTGTTACCACATGCTGTGGTTTTCCTGTTTTTATGTTTTTTTTATTCCACTTGTTTTTTTTTCACAGTTTCTCATCTGCAACCGCATACAACTTAATATTGAAAAGTTATTTACTTCTAAATTTTATGACTGGGAACGTTATGGTTAGCCCTAACATTAACTAATTCTACGAGGAAGATTGTGTGTGTGTGTGTGTGTGTGTGTGTGTGTGTGTGTGTGTGTGTGTGTGTGTGTGCAAGAGAGAGAGAGAGAGAGAGAGAGAGAGAGTTTCAACCTCAAGATGTTGGTTCAAATGGCTCTAAGCACTATGGGACTTAACATCTGAGGTCACCAGTCCCCACTACTTAAACCTAACTAACTTACGGACATCACACACATCCATGCCCGAGGCAAGATTCGAACGTGCGACCGGAGCAGCAGCGCGGTTCCGGACTGAAGCGCCTAGAACCGCTCGCCCACAACAGCCGGCCAACCTCAAGATGAATATACCCAGATAACCAAGTTCATTTTGCTATAAGACTATCATAAAGAGGGCGGCATCGGGCTGAAGTTTGTTAGTATATTGTCCACGGATGAAAGTAGGAATTACAAATGTGCTACCAACGAAGGACGTGCCGAAAATTGCCGTTGAGCCTGAACTTCTTGTAAATAGGCGTCGTTTGTTCATTACTGGCGTTAATGCTATTGAGCGTAACACTGGTAGATACTACCTCTTGAAATCAGTTCTGAAGTGACTATACTGAATGTTGAATCTGAATCTTCAGTGCCACTCTAAAAAACGGGAAGTCGAATATGTCGTCCGCGTGCATGTAAGTATCATAAGATACAGTAGCTGGTACAATGTATTGTGCTAACCTGTGCACCTACAGTTAGACGTGAAGTCAGTTCATATTGCTTAGGTAATCCGTTCAAAATAGTGTAGGAACAACGTACAGTGAAGGTGATAGAAACTGGCAATGTACAGAACAACCTTTATTTCCCACAGTCGGTAACAAACTGAACTTTATCGTTCTAGTAGAACCTGTTGTTTCATTTTGTGCAGTTCGCCAGGAAATTTTGAACGGTAGTGTAATATGTTGACTTTTAGACGGAAATCTTATTGCTAGAGCCGGCCGAAGTAGCCGTGCGGTTAAAGGAGCTGCAGTCTGGAACCGCAAGACCGCTACGTCGCAGGTTTGAATCCTGCCTCGGGCATGGATGTTTGTGATGTCCTTAGGTTAGTTAGGTTTAACTAGTTCTAAGTTCTAGGGGACTAATGACCTCAGCAGTTGAGTCCCATAGTGCTCAGAGCCATTTGAACCATCTTATTGCTAGCAAGTGCCCCATCACCCCAACTGCTTTTTCCCCGCTCTTTACTTTTTTCACTCCCTCGTAACCGTATTCGTTCCTGATACACCGTTTTCCATATTTTTCGAGAAAATTCGACTGCTGTGCTTTATTACCACACGACAATGTTCCCTTCGTACGTGGAAGGGCATGATCACCTCTATAAATTGCACAATTTCTGTAGTTCATTTCTAACCCTTGTGTCACTTCACCGAAACACGTAATAAATGGCTTTATTTGTTCGGAGACTTATGTCAGTACGGCCAGGCTTGGAGACCGCACCGCCCTGCGCTGCAGTGAAACAATCCAGCCCTGAGCTTTGCGCCGAACAATAGCTCACCTTTAATTTAGACTCTGTGAGCCACTATTGCGGCCACAATCGTGTTTTTTGGTCTGTTTCTGTTTCGTGATTGCATAAAAACCTCTGTAAATCTGCCATATATCCCCTGTTCTTCAATAGTGAGCCGCAACTGAATATGGAAATGTGGGTCTTTTGTTTTTGTGTGAATGGATTGGCGCCAGTATTCAACGGTAATACCGCCGACGATGTCATTGTGATAACAGCACATCCACGTGTGCCGAATTTGCAACACGGCAGTGTCTGTCTCGATTTCATCAGCAGGAATAATCGTCAGGAGAAGAGCTGACTTGTTACAGCCCGATTATTACACCCATTAAAAACAACTTGCAAAGAATTACGTATCCGAATATGTAGGTGTGAACTGATATTAGTATCGCAGTGAGAACCACTTGGAGCAAATTTGATGTGCAGCATCCGCAGAACCCAAGAGATCACGCACAATATGCTGACCCATCGGTCTCACACATTGCTTGTGCAAAACCGGTAGGTAATTCTTAGGTAATCTGACAGAGTTCACGACAATCAAAAGACTACACACAATACAATGAATGCTTACTGTCGGTAGGAAGGACAAAGTTTGTTTGGAAGCAACATTGATAGCTCAGTGAAATGGAGGGTGGTAAAACAGAACGTTGAAAACAGTGAGAACTGTCACTGCAATAAGAATCGAATTGTGCGTGATGTGTTGATACAATGACATCCCTGCAGACAGCAAAGAAGGCCTGCTGCAAGACAATGGAGCCCCAGATGCCTTCTCACGTCCCCTCTTGTACTTTCAGGAGAGATCTCTCCTTGTAGTTGTTAGCATGTTCATGATAGTGAACAATGGACAAGTCTGAAGACCAGGTTATAAACAATTTAACGTGGAATTTGTAGATTCCACAAGTGATCTCAGCAAAATCAGCATTATCTGTAATCCTTTTAGAAAAAACGTTACCATATGTGTGGTTTTTAGCGTGAGAAACGTCATTACTTAAAAGCGACAAAAGATGCTCTGAAATAATTTGATTGATGAGACGAAGAAGCCAAGCTGACAATCAAACATAAGGACATGCCCAGGGCGAGGTTTGCGGAAGGTCAGAGAAAAGAAGATCCAGAGGCATACTCCTCTTTTAGGACACTTTTCTGCTACGCCTGATGTGAAACACATGAACGTATGCTGCAAGGTCACATGAGACAAGTGAGGACGTGACGATGATGAAGCAGAGTGATAGCTCAGAGACGCCTGAGGTCGGGTCTGTGTGGCCACAGCCGTCATACCAGCAGTGCCCATTGTCCAGAAATGCTGCCATCTCAACTGTACAACTTGAAAGCCACGAGCTGTTAGGTGCCACAGCCCAAATGCGTAACATCTGTTGATGAAATGTGCTAATGTAGCCAAGTAAAAGTGTGTCTTCCAAAGTTATGTATGTGTCAGAGAAATATCTAACCCTAAGAAAGTTATCCTCAGATTATCATTGATGGAACAGAAATGTTAGTGTTTTACTGTTAATCTCACTGTGTGATGAAAAGGGTTTAATCGTTTTGTATCAGACATGTCAATAATTAAGAATAACTGCTATCAACTTAGTTGTGATCAAAAGTAAATAAATTTTGTAAAATTAAAAGCAGTTATGACGCACATTAGTTCACCGAAGTGCTTTACTTCAGATTAATCAATTTAGTTATGGGGTAGTTTAGCTGCCGAATTGAAAAGTCGTCGCATTCGGGAGGACGACGGTTCAATGCCGCGTCCGGCCATCCTGATTTGGGTTTCTCGTGATTTCCCTAAATCACTCCAAGCAAATGCCGGGAAAGTTCCTTTGAAAGGGCACGGCCGACTTCCTTCCCCGTCCTTCCCTAATCCGATGAGACCGATGACCTCGCTGTCTGGTCTCCTCCTCCAAAACCAACCCAACCCCTCATCAAATGTCCGATGTCCTGAAAAGCTGTCTTTCTTGGAAATACCCGCATCTTCTATTTATGTTGTGCTAGTGATGTGTCCTAAGTGTGTCTACTTTGTGAACATGACTGTGATGATTTTGTGTAGAATGTACTGGTTGTGTTGGTGGTGAGTGAAGAGAGGAGAAAACCCAGTGGTAACATACATCGAATGCAAGGAAAGCTTCCATCGAATTCGAAAGTAAAATTTTGTCGAATCTTAAGAATATTTCTGAACAGGCCTTGGAAGGCCCAATGGTACCAACCGGCCGCCGTATCATTCTCAGCCCACAGGCGCCGCTGGATGCGGATATGTAGGAACATGTGGTCAGCACACCGCTCTCCCGGCCGTATGTCAGTTTACGAGACCGGAGCCGCTACTTCCCAATCAAGCAGCTCCTCAGTTTGTAAGAATATTTGGTCCTATATAAATTAAGTAGGCGGAGTGAGGTCTTCTAATCAGTCGCTCTGTGATCCTATTGGCACCGAAACTAGAAAAGACAGAGAGAAGGCCGAAATACAGAATTCAGTCATCCGGAATTTCTTCTCCTTGGAAGATAGTAATACGGTTCCTTCTTTTACTCATCGCACGAAATAACAGTTACTGGGAAAAGTAATAATGCAATAGGAAACCGACTAAAATCGCCCCATAGTGGGATACAGCAGACTCTCGATAATTGGACACTCGATAATTTCAAAATCTCAATAATTTGACATTTTTTTCCGGTACTTTAAATGCGGACTTTTTAGATTAGGCTTTACCGTGACTGTTATTGATACCTAATGAAACAAGTTTACTGTTATCAGTCACTGTTTTCCCGGTCACCTGAAAATTACGCTATAAATTGGAAAACATCATTTTTTGATACCCTCAGTAACATGGAGTTGTAATAGTGAGCAGGGAAAACAATCCCGGGGCGTAACGTTGCGAAGCGATATGAAACGGAACGAGCACATAAGGACGGTAGTAGGACGGCGAATGGTCGACTTCGGTTTATTGCGAGAATTTTAGGGAAGTGTGATTCATCTGTAAAGAAGACCGCAAACAGGACATTACTGCAACGCATACATGAGTACTGCTCGAATGTTATAAATCCCCACTAGGTCGTACTAAAGGAAGACATCGAAGCTGACACGGGCTGCTTGATTTGTCACCGGCAGATTCGATCAACGCGCGAGTATTACGGAGATGCATCGTGAACTCAAGTGAGAATCGCTGGAGGGAAGACGACGTTCCTTTCGCGGAACGCTATTGAGAACCGGCATCGGAAGCTGACTGCAGCCAACGTACATTTCGCGTAAGGACCACGACGATAAGATATGAGAAATTAGGGTTCATACCGAGCCGCATAGGTTGTCATTTTTTCCTCGCTTTTCTTTACGAGTGGAACAGGAAAGGAAGTGACTATTAGTTGTACAAGGTACCCTCCGCCAGGCACCATACGGTGGCTTGCAGATTATACCTGTAGATGTAGATCTCATTATATATTTGGATCACACAAATAACAAATTCACACAACATATTTCGAAGCTAACACGTAAGCCTAACAAAGGATAGTTTAATTATAAATAATGAATCAGTATTTGACAGCAAAATGTAAAATCATAGCACTGATGTAATACAGCATTAGCAAAGCGAGAAAAAAAGCTACCGTATCATTTTAGGCCTCACATATTGGTAAATATTTGTACTTCAGTAGTAAGAAATCCTGATTAATTGCAGATTACAAACAGGTGCAACATATCAGCTGCATTGCAAATGACAAACACCCACATCCACATCAAAATGTAATACTACAATGTATATAATGTTAATAATATCATGAATATAAATACCACAATTGCTAACCTATATATTGTCTTGGAAATTTCGACGTATTATTTGAAAATAAACGGGCCCACTCGAATATGTATCGTCGTTGTGTTTGCTCAAGGCAGGACCATATCTCCATAATTATTCTGGTGCCGTGCGACTGAAAAAGGAAGCACAAGTCATTCCCGTTTTCGAGAACGGCCATAAGACAGATACATAGAACTATTGGCCTAAATCGATGATATTAATTTATTGTAGAATTATGGAACATGTTTTATGCTCGTTCATTATGGCGTTTTTGGAGAAGGAAATCTCCTCCATGAAAATCAGCATAGATCCCGTAAACAGATTTTTTTCGGAACACACTTATGATACAATTTCACTCAGGCACTAGGAGTTTTGAAAATGTTCTGTATTGTGCTTGCGCGTTCACATTCCGTCAGCAGTGGAATTCAGCTACGCGCTGCACACACACACACGCGCACACACACACACACACACACACACACACACACACACACACACACACACACCGTCGCCCACATATACTCTTACCTTCATCTCAGTTCCGTGTTGAACAATGGGTACAGTTAACGTAGATCATACAACATGTGCAACATCAGCAGAATTTAATAAAACTGCCAAAGTAACTACGATCTTCGAAGCATGGGATGAACAAAGCTAAGGGAGGACAAGACTGGTTTTATTACGGTTTTGAATTTTAAAATTTTCGTCGATGGCTTACCTGAAGATGACTGGCAGGTGCCCAGTCGCAATATGGTGCAATCAATTAAACGACGACCGACTACTCGCCCGAAATGTGTTTGAAAATACATTCCAGTTGTCGCACCCCAACAACTATACGTTATTGATTTTCTTTTCGGAAGCGTTACTTATATTTTATACTAATTATTTCCACTAAAACGGCTAGGCCACGAATTGTTCATGGATAGGGAAAACCAAAGCCAGTGGAGGAAGGTAACTGATAAACATCTCACCTACATCGTGCTCCAGTGTACACAAACCTTTCCGCCAGTTCACAAGTGTAGATGAAGAAGTCTTACGCGCCTGCCCAGGACGAAGTGTTCTTTTTCGAGCGGTATCGTCTGCAACGAATGTTTGTGCCAGTCAGTGATGGGTACAAATATTAACTTTCAATGTCAATTTTCTAGTAACTGCAGCACTGAAAAAGTAGTTAATCAGGACTTTGTGCCGGCCATTGTGGCCGAGCGGTTCTAGACACTTCAGTCTGGTACCGCGTTGCTGCAACGGTAGCAGGTTCGAATCCTGCCTCGGGCATGGATGTGTGTGATGTCCTTAGGTTAGTTAGGTTTAAGTAGTTCTAAGTCTAGGGGACTGATGACCTCAGAGCCATTTGAACCATCAGGACTTTCTGGGAGACCGTCCTCTCTCTGTTTGCATGTCTTAAATGTAAGAATAAGTTTTTGTAGTAAATAGTACAGACATAGTGCTATGATTAGTTCGCTCCGCTTCTTTTTTCTTTTTTTCCTGGTGGATTCCGGTATTTTTAGGCACACTAGGTAGTGTGGACCGTCATTTTTTCCTCGCTTTATTTACGAGTGGAACAGGAAAAGAAGTGAGTAGTAGTTGTACAAGGTACCCTCCGTCAGGCACCACACGGTGGAGGAAATGGAACAGCCCAAGCTGTTATATTGAATGGACCTATATTCTTCCGTGGCTGCAGGGTTAATTTGACTCTGGACGTCGCTACTGGAAATTCTGGTAGTGGTTGGTTTACCCTAGCTATTGTTCGTTGTGAAAACGCCTGGAGTCTGGAGTCGTACCGTCGGCGAAATCGCATTTCATTCACAATGGGTTATTGTGTCTCCTCCCCAGCCAGCCAGCCTGACTGGCCGTCTCTCCACTCCGGCTCCGCCCTCACCTCATTTTTGAGTGTAACCACAGCACCCGACATTAAACTTAACTGCTCCTTAAATATTTGCTACGTTCCATCACAACACTCGCTTTACTCTTCCATGAAATCAAATGTGTCCGAGACAAAAGCGGCCTTGTTGATGCTGTGTTCCTTGACTCCTGGAAGGCATTATCGAAGTTCAGCACTGTTGTTTAATGAACAGAATACGAGCTTCCCGAGTATTGGACCAGATTTGTGGCTGGATTCAGGACTTCCTAGCAGATATAACTCAACATGTTGTTCTTAATGAGACGAAATCGACAGATGTAAAGATAATTTCGAGACTCTTCCAGGGAAGTGTCATACTGCTTTCAGTTGTTTATAAGTGATCTGGTGGATAACATCAGAAGTTCCACAAGGTCGTTCGCAAACGATGCTGTTGTCTAAAGAAGGTTGCAACACGAAAAGATTGTAGCGTTGGGCATGAAGACCCTCGGAGGGTCAATGGTGGAATTAAACCAAGGTCTGAGAACAGGAACTCTGTGCCACCACTACTCTGCCTCAGCTGGTCAAATACTACTCACGAAAATTTCTTCCACGGCTACGCGGAGAAGTGTGCTTATAAAACAGAAGCCTGGCGCAAATGAAGTGTAATGAGATACGTTAATGCTTAGAGAGGGTCAGCGCGCGCCACAAATTCGCTCGTTACGCGTAACCTTGGCAGTTCCTGGAGAGTGGACAGCAAAAATAAGTCGTGGCATGTCTGCTTTGGTAGCTGCGTGCTCAGCAAGACGGATTGTTAAGCGAGGGGGCCCAGGTTCGATTCCCCGCCGCGTCAGGCCTTTTCTGCGCTCGGGGACTGGGTGTTGTGGTATCCTTATGTTCGTATCGTCATATCGGGCATTATAGTATTAAGATGGCTGAATCTGCACGGTCCAAAAACGAATAAATTGAGGGAAAAAGAAAAACTTGTGGCTCCAGTCCATGAGTGAGGCGACTCTAGCGTACTCGGAGCGGAGGCGAAATCGGCCAAGTGTGATAATGAATGGCTTGAAATAGAAATTACACGCATTATAAGTATACTTTTAATTAATACGGTATTTCGTCATCATAATACAGGGTGTATAAAAAAGAGTCATCCGATTTGGCACGTCTGTATTTCTGAAACTAATAAACATATACACTCAAAAAAAAAAAAAATTTCCTACCTTTTCATAGGTGTTCAATATGCCCCCTTGAGATGCACGTCGTGTGTCAATGTGGTATTCAAACTGTTCCCACACTGCAGCGAGCATGTCTTGAGTTACAGCTTCCACGGCTGCTGTTGTACGATGTCTCAGTTCATTCACTGTTGTTGGCAATATAGCCACATAAACAGAGTCCTTTATATAACCCTACAAGAAATAATCACACACAGACAGGTCCGGTGACCTTGGAGACCAGTAATGTAAGGCTGAACCATTTGGTCAAGTGCGACCGATCCACCGTTCAGTAATCCTTTGATTCAAAAATTTCCACACTTCCTGATGCCAGTGTGGCGGTGCCCCATCCTGTTGGTAAATGAAGTTGTTCGAATCAGTCTCCAACTGTGGAAAAAGAAAGTTCTCAAGCGTATCGTGATATGTTCTTCCTGTAACAGTGTTCTCGGCAAAGAAAAATGGACCATACACCTTTTCCCGTGAAACTGCACAAAGCACATGAAATTTTGGATATTCCCCCTCATATTGTACAACTTCATGTGGTTCTTCCGTACCCCATATTCTCACATTATGATGGTTCACCTTTCCATTTAAATGGAATGTGTCTTCGTCACTAAACGCTAAGCGTGTAAGAAACATGTCGTCTTCCATCTTGCCAAGTACGAAATTACAGATCTCTGCACGTTGTTGTTTGTCAACTTCACCAAGAGCTAGCAGTACCTGAATTTTGAATGGTTGCATGTGTAAACGTCGATGCAGCACACGGCAGATGGACATCGGGTGCATGTTGAGCTGTCGAGCTGCACGGCGAACGGATTTCTGCGAACTGCTTGTGAAACGCTGGCGGATGTCTGTGTCGGACACTCGGGGCGGCTCACCGATTTGCCTTTACATAAACAACCTATTTCTCGGAACTGTTCATCCCATCGTCTAATACTCTGTCCTGTAGAAGGACCCACGCCGTAGCTGGTACGAAAATCACGATGAACAGTTATCACTGGTCTGCTCTGCGCAAAACGTAGAACACAAAACGCTTTCCGTTGTCCCGACACCATTTTTACTAGAACTGAAGAGCGCGCACACTGCTGCTACCTATCGGGAATCATGTGAAACTCGAGAGTTTGCTCTTTCCAACAGTACGTTTGTTCACACACATACCTAAAATAGCATTATGGTTATGTTTTTTCTTTTTTCTTTTTTTTTTTTTTTAATCGGATGAGTCTTTTTGATACACACTGTATTTTGATATTTGCATGTTCTCTCCATCTTGTT
This sequence comes from Schistocerca piceifrons, assembly GCF_021461385.2. Taxonomy (NCBI): domain Eukaryota; kingdom Metazoa; phylum Arthropoda; class Insecta; order Orthoptera; family Acrididae; genus Schistocerca; species Schistocerca piceifrons. Next base: position 694,026,859 of record NC_060138.1, read on the forward strand.
TGCAATCATCGCAGTATGAGAACATAGCCGCACTCTTCGTGTTTGAGCATATACCCAGAAGCAGAATCTTGGCCGCTGTAATCACACTTAAGTTTCCGTTGGCTGTTGACGAACCGAGGTGGCGCAGTGGTTAGCACACTGGATTCGCATTCTTGAGGACGACAGTTCGAACTTGCGTCTGACCATACAGGTTTAGATTTTTCGTGATTTGCCTAAATCGCTCTTGACCAATTTCTGGATGATCCTTAAAAGGGCACGGTCGATTTCCTTCCCCATTCTTGGCACAATCCGAGCTTCTGCTCCGTCTCTAATGACGTTAAACGTAATATTCTTTAAGATGTGGCGTGTTATTATGCTTCGCTTTCCTAGCTTTAGCACTGAACGTAACACACAGGCCTACAAGTATCATTTTGAGTCACTGTCTGAAATTAAAAGTAGTATTAATAAATATTTGGTATTCGAACGCAGCTCATATCTCGGTTTCTTACCACTTCAAAATAATGAGGCAAAGTTTTCGAAACTAGAGGGTAAGAAAAAAAACAAAGACGGTAACATTATGTTGATTACGTCATTCCGATGATGGTTCCAAGGTGATATGTGATGGACAGTTGCTTTGGTAAATAAGAAATGGTATTGGAATATTTCACTGAAACCAAAGGAAACCTTTTTCTAAATCAGTTATCAAAATTTATTTTGTGTTACCCTTTCTTTTAACGCGATGTCTGGTGATGTCTCCAAACCTTCTTAATTGAGATTTTTAGCTTTATATAGAACAGAGATAACTTACGGTGAACGAAATTAAAATCATTAATATTCGTAATTTTTTCACCCTACTTTTGAGGACTTAAAAGAGGTGTGAAAATACACTTGGGCACTCTCAGGTCATTCGTCTCATACAGGAAAATGCAATAATATTGCCTCGAAATCTCGTTCATGTGACATTCTTCGTCTTCTTTTGCCTTCTTTCTATGACGGAGACGGCATTGTTATATGGGCTGTGTGGCAATGTTGGAGGTAGTGGGTGTCGTTGCCGGCTGCCCTTCCCGGCGGTCAGCCGTATCCCCCACCCATGCCCGCCTCACTCTCTCTCTCTCTGGGCGAAATCAGTGAATCAGTGTAGCCCCCCCCCCCCCCTCCCTGTATCTGTGTGTGTCTCAAGTAAACCTGTGTTCACGTGTGAGAATGTTTTCTGCATGTTTGCGTTGCGTGTAAGTGAGGCGATATGTGGGTACCAGTCCAGTATTTGCCGGCCGTTGTAGCCGAGCGGTTCTAGGCGCATCAGTCCGCAACCGCGCTGCTGCTACGGTCGCAGATTCGAACCCTGCCTCGGGCATGGATGTGTGTGATGTCAGGTTAGTTAGTTTTAAGTAGCACTAAGTCTAGGAGATTGATGAGCTCAGACGTTTAGCCCCATAGTGCTTAGAGTCATTTGAACCAAGTCCAGTATTTACTTAGGTGGATGTGGGAAGCCGCCTAAAAAACAAGTCCAGGCTGATTAGCTCACTAGCCCTGATCATTAATCCGCGAGGCAGATTCGATCCGCGGTAGCCTCGCCTACCCGTCTCCCAGACGCGGAGTACCTCAGCCACTGTTCATTAAATGACCCAGAGTCCTAATAAAATTAAACGACTAGTTTGAAATTATCCCAGCTGTAACTACCCTGGTTTTTTTTCGGACGGTTCCAGTAGAATCTACATCCCGTCCGTTATATTGGTAGGACGTCCTCCTCCTCCGTCGCCATAACACTGTGACAAACGGTACTCGAGCGTCAACGAATCTAACGAGTCTTGCGAGCCCAGTGGGAACTCGCAGGCTCGGTGTGCCTGTCGCTGGCTGTTTGCCCCATTGCACATCGTATGAAGATCTGTAAAAAATTTGGAAATTTGTAGTAAGGTCTTATGGCACCCAACTGCTGAAGTCATCGGTCTCTAAGCTTACACACTATTTAATCTAACTTAAACCAACTTACGCTAAGGACAAGACACACACACCCATGCCCGAGGGAGGACTCGAACCTCCGACGGGGGAAGCCGCGAGACCCGTTGCAAGACGCCTTAGACCGCACGGCTACACCGCGCGTCTGAAGAACTGTAGCGACGACTTACAAGTGAGTCTAAAGGTTGAGACGAATGGCTTAGTTAACATAGATCTATAGAACTTTGTCTGTAGCTATCTTCCACTCGATGGTGTAGGTGGTCTTGGGCATTAAGATACTCCCTACACATGCTCCATCCGCCGCAGGCTGATGTTAATGCAGTCGCGAGAAGTTGTTAACTGATGCCAATTGTCTCATACATATTCATTATCCGTTAGGTCAACAGAACGGTCTTGAGGAGCACTGCCCTTATCTAGAACAGGTGGGCCCGACAGCAGAGGGAAGAGGCGCAGCAAATGTTGGCAGCGTGTCATGTGGTGAGTGAGGATCGGTGTAGCGCTGAGGAGCCGGGACGGTCGTCCGCGAACTCCGGACAGGAGCGGCCAGTCCCCGGGGAGGCACGTAACACGGCCAGGCGCTCTGGAGCTCTCCCACCGCCTACACCTCAGCTTCCACTCTATCGCCCCAGGGAGGACGCGCTGCGGCCTTCCCTTCCCCACAATTTCCGACTGCCTGAATATTTAACGCACTCCTCCAACTCGCTTGCTCAGTTCGCCTGACGTGATCCTTGTCTTTCGTTCCGACATGATAGCAGCCGGGGATCCAATGATGGGGAGACGGTGGGGGCTGGCACTGTTCATGGGAGAAATGCCCCCTACACCCCAAAGAACATCTGTATTTAAAAACATGAATTCTAAGACATTACAAGCTCTGTTTAACAGTGGAGACTTGTAAGCTGGTTATGAGAGGGCCTGCCCGTGTGGATGCCCTGCAGAAAATATTCCAGCCAGAGAATGTGCACCATTCATAAGCTGACAGTAACTGCTGCCAGTAAGAAATCCGACACGTTCGCGAGACCACAGTTAGTAATAGAACCCAGTACGTTGTCCTCGATGGTGAGTGGTGGGGTGAGGGTATCATCTGGAGTGCCCCAGGGAAGTATGGTCGGTCCGCTGTTGTTTTCTATCTACATAGATGATCTTTTGGATAGGGTGGATAGCAATGTACGGCTGTTTGCTGATGATGCTGTGGTGTACGGGAAGGTGTCGAGGTTGAGTGAATGTAGGAGGATACAAGATGACTTGGACAGGATTTGTGATTGGTGTAAAGAGTGGCAGCTAACTCTAAATATAGATAAATGTAAATTAATACAGATGAATAGGAAAAAGAATCCTGTAATGTTTGAATACTCCATTAGTAGTGTAGCGCTTGACACAGTCACGTCGATTAAATATTTGGGCGTAACATTGCACAGCGATATGAAGTGGGACGAGCATGTAATGGCAGTTGTGGGGAAGGCGGGTAGTCGTCTTCGGTTCATTGGTAGAATTTTGGAAAGATGTGGTTCATCTGTAAAGGAGACCGCTTATAAAACACTAAAACGACCTATTCTTGAGTACTGCTCGAGCGTTTGGGATCCCTATCAGGTCGGATTGAGGAAGGACATAGAAGCAATTCAGAGGCGGGCTGCTAAATTTGTTACTGGTAGGTTTGGTCATCACGCGAGTGTTACGAAAATGCTTCAGGAACTCGGGTGGGAGTCTCTAGAGGAAAGGAGGCGTTCTTTTCGTGAATCGCTACTGAGGAACTTTAGAGAACCAGCATTTGAGGCTGACTGCAGTACAATTTTACTGCCGCCAACTTATATTTCGCGGGAAGACCACAAAGATAAGATAAGAGAGATTAGGGCTCGTACAGAGGCATATAGGCAGTCGTTTTTCCCTCGTTCTGTTTGGGAGTGGAACAGGGAGAGAAGATGCTAGTTGGGGAACGAGGTACCCTCCACCACGCACCGTATCGTGGATCGCGGAGTATGTATGTAGATGTAGATGTAGAGCTGGCAAACCACAGGAAGATGATAATGCAAGGCAGAACGTAATGGACTTTCTGCTGAAAAAATTCCCGAACGTGGGCGGAAAAGACTGGTAAAAATAGCATTCCTTCATTTACGGAATGACATAGCATTTGTCCACAGACCTACGTCACAATCTTAGTGCAAATTGAAATAGTGATAATGGTGAGTGTCCACTTCGATTCCAAAGTGTTAAATTGTAACGTCAAAGTAGTGAAAGTTTTTTTTTACATTATAGTTCTTAAATCAGTTTCATGAGAATTTACTTCCCAAATTTTGGGACGAGTGCTTTTCAGATGATTTTCTGAACTGCTAAAATAATGTACTAAACACTGATATTATTGTTTTTAAGTAATTTATACTATATTAGAAATATCTTATATAATGCTATTGTTGTTATTACTAACACCCTAGGCATCTGTGGCACGTTAAAATGTAGGTATGACGACATATTACACAGAATGGGGAGACAATAATAAACGGTGCCCCCCCCCCCCCCTCCCAAAACCGAATTCTAAATCAACTTCTGCATGAAGCACTGAACTGCAACAGGAACTATTGCTCGAGACGAATCTGGCAGTGAGACTTGAGCGATTGTGATCATTCCAGTATTGTTGCCATAGTACTGGCGTGATGTATCACCCTGACACAAAAATTCTGACTCGTGGTTTGGTTTTTATCCAAATAAAGTCGTTGCTACGAGACGCTGAAACATTTACGTGTCGTTTCTCCCAAGCAAAGCTACGCGTTTTGCCATGTATAGGCTTACATCTACATCAGTATACCGCAAGCCACCTGACGGTGTGTGGCTGGAGGGTACTTACTGTACCACTAAATGATCCCCCCTTTCCTGTTCCACTCTCGAATAGCGCATGGGAAGAATGATTGTCAGAAAGCCTCTACATTAGCTCTGATTTCTGTAATTTTTTCATCGCAGTCGTTTCTCAGCGTGTGTATGTACTCCTTGGAACGTACTCTCCCGACATTTCAGTAGGAAAGCTCTCCGTGATGCATAGCGCCTCTCTTGCGACGTCTGCCACTCTAGTTTGTTGATCATCTCTGCAACGCTCTCGCGCCGACTAAACGATCCCGTGACGAAAAGCGCCGCTCTTCGTTGGATCTTCTCTATCTTTTCTATCAGTCCTACCAGGTAAGAGTCCCAGACTGATGGACAATAGATTCGATCGAAAAAGGTCCTTCCAAGCCATTTCTTTCATGGGTGAGTCACATTTCCTTAAAATTCTTCCTACCAGTCAACCGGGACCGATCGACCGCCGTGCCATCCTGTGACAGTGGCGTCACTGGATGCGGAACGAATGGGCGTGGGGTCAGTACACCAGTCTCCTGGCCGTTGACGGCTTTTTTGACTTTGTACTCGAGTAGCTCTTCAAGTAACATCACGAGGCTGATTGTATCCCGTTCCAGACTTCTAACCACGGAAGAGTCCCTGGAAGGACCGGAAATTAAACTCGGGTCCTCCGCATAGCTGTCAGACACGCTGCCACTAAGGCAGACTCTATTCTTCCAGAGCCGTCTTAATTCCGGAAGTTGTCGCATAAAAATAGCTCATTACATCCGGCATCTACATCTACGCTCAACAAACCACTGTAAAGTGTGGGACAGAGGATACCTGTTATACTATGATGCATAAAGGTTTTCCTGTGTTCTACTGACAGAGGGGGCCTCGATTAATGTTTTTGTGTACAAGCTCGTATTAGCCTAATTGCATCTTCCCCTTCAATACAACAGCAGTATGTAGTCAACTGACGAATATTTACACATTCGTCTCTGACAGTTCGTTCTTGTAGTGTCTGATTAGTTTTTCGAATTATGTTGGACAGATTCCATGAACTGTTTGCTAGATTCAGTTATTTAGCATGTGTGTTACTCTACCGCGAGCGAAAGAGGTCTATGACTAACGGCCTTTTCTTGTAGATGACATTCCAACCTGGTGAGGACGCCGCAGATTAACGCCGTTCTCCAGTACAGATCATAACAATCACTCCGTCTGAAGGCCATCGGGCTGATCGGGAGCATCCGATCGCCGTGTCATCCTCAGCTGAGGAAGCGGATAGGAGGGGCGTGTGCTCAGCACACTGCTCTCCCGGTCGTCACACCGCTTTCCCGGTCGTTATGATCGGAGCCACTACTATTCGGTCGAGTAGCTCCTCAATTGGCATCACGAGGCTGACTGCACTCCGAAAAATGGCAACAGCGTATGGCGGCCCGGATGGTCATCCATCTAAGCGACGGCCACGCCCGACAACGTTTAACTTCGGTGATCTGACGGGAACCGGTGTATCCACTGCGGCAAGGCCGTTGCCAGATCGTAACAAGGATATCGAAAAATTGTATGCTTGCATTCTATTACACTCCAAAGGATAAATGAAGCACTACAAAGTGTTATTGTTACAGACAGAACAGGACAACCGCATCCATGTTCTGAGGACAAAAAGAGGATCTCACAGTGTTTCGATGTTAGGTAAACAAATATTTAAAAAGGTGAACTTGTTAGCCAAGATCACTTGCAAACGACTTTTATCATAGATTAATGGTTTCAGTAAGCATGGTTACCATCTTTAGATCGCGATAAAAAGTTTTTACATCTCTCCTACACCAGCTGTGCGAGTAGTTTTTCTAAACCACTGCCACGGATGCGCGGGGTAGCCGCGCGGTCTTGGGCGTCTTGCCATGGTTCGCGCGGCTTCCCTGTCGGAGGTTGAGCCCTCTCTCGGCCATGGGTGTGTGTGTTGTCCTTAGCGTAAGTTAGCGTAATTTAGATTAAGTAGTGTGTAAGCCTAGGGACCGATGACCTCAGCAGTTTGCTCCCATAGGAACCACCACTACCGCGACCACCACCACCACCACCATTGCCAGGTATGTAAGGCAATGATTTAGAAAGAGCACTTGCACAGCTGGTATAGAAGACATGTAACACATAAAAACCTTTTATCAAGATTTTAAGATGGTAACCATGCTTACCGAAACCGGTAATCGTCAACAAAGATAGTTTACAGGTGATGTGGGCTAAGAAGTTAACGTTCTCTCAATTAATTATTACATATCGCCCCTTACTACTCAAGATGAGTAAACTAATAAATATGTAAGAGACTATACAGAGCCGGATAGGCAATTTGGACACGCTTAAAGCTTGAGAAACACACAAAGTTCTTAAGTTGTACATGAAGAATACCATTTTCTACTGTATGGTTAACACTCTAAACATTTTGGTAAATCGAGGTGTTGAAACATCGATGTTTTCTGAGTGAAATTATGTATTTTTATGGTACCCGAAAGAAGGCAGGCTCCTTGAAGTGAAACTTTCTACAAAAACGGCTGGATAATTCGCTGAAAGTAATCTGAAGTCTCCCATACCAGCGCAGCTTCACCCTTATTGTGAAGCAAACATTGTGGGCGTTCCTCCGGCTCGGCATCCTTGAGCTACTCATGTATTACATTTCCTGCCCATCTGCGATAGGTTTTACAGAAAACTGTGACGTATTAATTTACAGGGTGGTCAGAAAGAGTTTGAAAAAAACTTGTAAGGCTGTTGCAGGGAAGGTAGGGCTGAGAAATAACTGTTCAGGAAAAAAATTTGATACTTTGCGCCGTTTCTGAGTTGACTGTCATTGAATTTAGCCAGTAAGGCTGTTGCGCGTGAAAGTTCAAGCTGCCTGCCAGAGACGGTGTACCCAAACGTGTGCTTGGTTTTATTTCCTAAAACCGAACAAAGAAGCCGTACAAAAATTAGAGATGGGACTGTAGTAGGGATCGAACCCGAGCCAGAGGTTGAGCAGTCTCGTGCGCTATCTTCTACGCTATGAGTACAACTGACACTAATTGTATCCGCAGGGCCGCTTGAAGTTGCGGCAGCAGCGGCCTCATTTGCTAACTTCAAAGCCAATGAACTCGAAAACAGCGCAAGAAGTCGAATTTTTTTCTGGACAATTATTTCTCAGCACACCCTACCCTGCAACAAATGTTCAAATGTGTGTGAAATCTTATGGGATTTAATTGCTAAGGTCATAAGTCCCTAAGCTTACACACTACTTAACCTAAATTATCCTAAGGACAAACACACACATACACATGCCCGACCAGTCGCACAGTCCACGACTGCAGCGCCCTAGACCGCTCGGCTAATCCCGCGCGGCCTACCCCGCAACAGCTTTACAAGTTTTCAGACTGTTCTTGACCAGCCTGTAGATCTCTTTTCGAGACCCTTCGAATGCCTTTAGAATAATGAATATGATAACTCCGTTAAAAAATAAACGAAATTTGCTTCAAAACGGCGGCATTTAATTCGTCTCCATGCCTCTTGCCACTTGTCGAAAACTTTGTTTCGAGATGCTGATCCGACACTGAGACACTTGAAGTGTACAAATTAAAAATGGTTCAAATGGCTCTAAGAACTATGGGACTTAACACCTGAGGTCATCAGCCCCTTAACCTAACCAACCTAAGGACATCACACACATCCATGTCCGAGTCAGGATTCGAACCTGCGACGGCAGCAGCAGCGTGGTTGCGGACTGAAGCGCCTAGAACCGCCGGCCACAGCGGCCGGCTGTACAAATTAAGATGTGGAATAGATGGATAATTGTAACTAGTTCGAAAGATAACCAGACTTTTGTAATCCGGTGTTGCGTTCTCTTTTATTCTGCATCTGACGTGTTTTCTGGAAATAACTCCCGTAAATTTTAACCGTAAGTGGAAATTTGAGTACGGACACCGTAAGAAATTCACTCGCTGTAATGTGTGTGAATACCTGAGGTTCCACGTTCTATAAGACCGTCCTCTAGAGCGAGCGATCCAATAACCGCGACAGGGGAGCGCACATTCTCGGTAACAATAGGGATGCGCGAGGCGCGGTTTGGCAATTAGACCAGTCGTCGGGCGAGCATTCGGTTTGTGAGTATGCGAGCGCCGCAGCGCGCGCCTAATATTGCATACCGCGCACGTCCGGGCATCCCAGGCAGCTGCAGTCGCCGCGCTCCAAGCCGGAGTAAACATACGTAGCATCCCGCGAGCTACACAACATCACGTTCCAAGGTCGTCAACCTTTCGGCTGCTTTACACACCGTCTTCCATCTCAACCTACACCTTTCACAAATCACTTACCTCACAAAAATCTTCGTTACTCGAACTACTGCAATACAGCGAGCACCACTACTGCCAGCTAAATAAAAGATTCAAACTACGGAAGGCACTAACTACTGATAGGCATAGTTAGCAAATGAAAGATTTTGATAGAGAACAAACAATGTGTTTACCTTAATAGTCATGATATATATAACAGTTCATGATATCCAGTCTTACAAATTTCAAAACTCCGCAATCTCTCTCCCCACATCCACCACTGCTGGCGGCTCACCTCCAACTGCGCAACGCTACGCGCTGTTCACATCTAGCTGCCCAACACTACAATGGCAGACAACAATGCAAACTAGCAACAGACTGCACACAGCACAGCCAGTGATTTTCATACAGAGCGCTACGTAACGTTGCCAATAAGAAAACATAAACAGCCTACCACCTACTTACAACCTGTGTTGTGCTAAGTTAATCTGTTTCCGCATACCTAGTGCAACCAACGTCACCGATAATCTGTTTTACATAATTATTGAAGGTATTTCGAATGCGTCTGTGCATCTAAAAGGAAATGCATACTTTTGTTACCAAATGCGTTTCGTTTTATTGAAAGCTAACACAGTTCGTTACAAAACATATTGAAGTGTGATTTTACTTACTGTTCAGTGTGTGTTAATGCTTTGTATATGTGGATGTTTGCTTCAAAAATGAAGAGGTGTTAGCTATCGCTAAGCTGGAGACACTGCAGAATCGCATCCTTCGGCTGGCCTTACACCTGCCTTACGATTTCCCCACCGCTCATCTTCACGACATCGCGGAAGTACCTCTGCTCCGTGACCTCTTCCAGGCGACCGCCCGCACCTTTTACGAACGTGCTGGTCGGTCACACAACGCCCAAATCCGGACACTGGGCCGCAAACTGCCGCGCAGCGTCACCACCCGCTGGCCACACCTGCTCGCTGTATAGCTAGCACTGCAGAACTGTGCTGAGGAGACACCCAAGAAGACAATCTACATGTGAAGACGTATTACATCGGCATGCATGGGAGGCAAAGCATTAACTGCTGCGCACCGAGCGAGGTGGCGCAGTGGTTAGCACACTGGACTCGCATTCGGGAGGACGACGGTTCAATCCCGTCTCCGGCCATCCTGATTTAGGTTTTCCGTGATTTCCCTAAAACGTTTCAGGCACATGCCGGGATGGTTCCTTTGAAAGGGCACGGCCGATTTCCTTCCCCATCCTTCCCTAACCCAAGCTTGCGCTCCGTCTCTAATGACCTCGTTGTCGACGGGACGTTAAACACCACTAACCTAACCTAACCTAACTGCTGCGAACTCCATCACACATCAGAGGACAAGCTATCTCCGTGCAGATCCACGCGAGGCTGATTTTTATGATGCTCTTATCTCTTTCTATTCTGTATTCCTAAGATGGTCTGCAAAGAATGAGCGGTTTGTACTGTATTTCCATGCCCTGATGTGCTCTTTGTATCTCGTGTCAGATATCCTGCCAGTCATAACATTGTAGATTTTCAAATGTAAAGGAGGACACAGTCAATCGCAAACATTCCTAATTTATTGCAAATCTAGATTTCGACTATTCTGGTGATCGTCGGTGCATTACCAGAAAAGTCGTACAGATAGTATTCGGACAATATATCGAGGCAGTCGGCGGGGAGAGGACCGGGATGGGGGAATAAGCACCGCCTCCCTCTGGAAGGGCTGCCATCCTACGTCCACGTACTGTGCTTCCACGAAAGCAGAACTAACGTAGCGGTCATCGGGATCGCTGATTACTTTTGATGTAGTGAGAGTCGCATTCGAATCCTTTTATGCTCCAGGATCAGGCTCTTCACTCACTTCAAAACTAAAAAACAAAAAAAGAAACAATGAACCCTCAACACAATGCCAATTGGACGACACAAAACAGTTCAAAACACTCTTCACCTAAAACTGCGACGATATAGTGTCGGCATAATACCAACATGTCAGAGCCCTTTGGTTTTATTTCTGCCATGTAAAGGCTAGTGTCATACGCCACAATTCTGTTCCCGTAATGCATCAATGAAGATGACGTTATAGTCGAAATCTAGATCTGCAATATATTACGAATTTTTGCGACTGAGTGCTTTCTGTCTTTAAATTTGAATATTCAACGGTGGGTGTGCGCACAAGCAACCAATGGATTCCAGTTTAGTTTTGTGGATTCCTATGGAACAAAACTGTTGAAGTCATCGGTCCCTAAGCTTAGACACTACTTAATCTAACTTAAACTAACTTACGCTAAGGACAACACACACACCCATGCCCGAGGGAGGACTCGAACCTCCGACGGGGGAAGCCGCGCGACCCGTTCCAAGACGCCGTAGACCGCGCGGCTACCAATTTAGTTAATGTACACTCCTGGAACTGGAAAAAAGAACACATTGACACCGGTGTGTCAGACCCACCATACTTGCTCCGGACACTGCGAGAGGGCTGTACAAGCAATGATCACACGCACGGCACAGCGGACACACCAGGAACCGCGGTGTTGGGCGTCGAATGGCGCTAGCTGCGCAGCATTTGTGCACCGCCGCCGTCAGTGTCAGCCAGTTTGCCGTGGCATACGGAGCTCCATCGCAGTCTTTAACACTGGTAGCATGCCGCGACAGGGTGGACGTGAACCGTATGTGCAGTTGACGGACTTTGAGCGAGGGCGTATAGTGGGCATGCGGGAGGCCGGGTGGACGTACCGCCGAATTGCTCAACACGTGGGGCGTGAGGACTCCACAGTACATCAATGTTGTCGCCAGTGGTCGGCGGAAGGTGCACGTGCCCGTCGACCTGGGACCGGACCGCAGCGACGCACGGATGCACGCCAAGACCGTAGGATCCTACGCAGTGCCGTGGGGGACCGCACCGCCACTTCCCAGCAAATTAGGGACACTGTTGCTCCTGGGGTATCGGCGAGGACCATTCGCAACCGTCTCCATGAAGCTGGGCTACGGTCCCGCACACCGTTAGGCCGTCTTCCGCTCACGCCCCAAAATCGTGCAGCCCGCCTCCAGTGGTGTCGCGACAGGCGTGAATGGAGGGACGAATGGAGACGTGTCGTCTTCAGCGATGAGAGTCGCTTCTGCCTTGGTGCCAATGATGGTCGTATGCGTGTTTGGCGCCGTGCAGGTGAGCGCCACAATCAGGACTGCATACGACCGAGGCACACAGGGCCAACACCCGGCATCATGGTGTGGGGAGCGATCTCCTACACTGGCCGTACACCACTGGTGATCGTCGAGGGGACACTGAATAGTGCACGGTACATCCAAACCGTCATCGAACCCATCGTTCTACCATTCCTAGACCGGCAAGGGAACTTGCTGTTCCAACAGGACAATGCACGTCCGCATGTATCCCGTGCCACCCAACGTGCTCTAGAAGGTGTAAGTCAACTACCCTGGCCAGCAAGATCTCCGGATCTGTCCCCCATTGAGCATGTTTGGGACTGGATGAAGCGTCGTCTCACGCGGTCTGCACGTCGAGCACGAACGCTGGTCCAACTGAGGCGCCAGGTGGAAATGGCATGGCAAGCCGTTCCACAGGACTACATCCAGCATCTCTACGATCGTCTCCATGGGAGAATAGCAGCCTGCATTGCTGCGAAAGGTGGATATACACTGTAATAGTGCCGACATTGTGCATGCTCTGTTGCCTGTGTCTATGTGCCTGTGGTTCTGTCAGTGTGATCATGTGATGTATCTGACCCCAGGAATGTGTCAATAAAGTTTCCCCTTCCTGGGACAATGAATTCACGGTGTTCTTATTTCAATTTCCAGGAGTGTAGATGTGTAGTTGATCTGATAGATCACAGACTGTCAATGTTTGATTTTGGTTTGGGTAGTTTCGAAATGTTTTCCTGTATTGAATTATTTGTTTTGTAGACAATGTTTATGGTCTGTCTTTTTTAAATATATCACGTGTTTCATATGTCGGATATAATGGTAGGTCACCGTATGCCATTTTCTTATGATTGTGCTGCATGTACGTGTAGGCGTGCTTTATATATTTTATCTTGTGTGTCTTATTTTTCTGTTCAGTTTGCGCATTAATGTTTCTTTGTATCCACTTATCACAAGTGGTTAGAGCAATCCTGTAAAGTCTGTTTAACATGTATCTGACTGCAGCTTGTTTGCGATTCTGCTGGTGTTTCGAGGTTGCATTTATTACAGTGTTCTGGTTTGGGTTTTCTCTGTTGTCACAGATGTGGCGGCTATTGTCTTCTCATATGGTTGGATTTTCTTGTTCTTTGTGTACTGTTAACTTTGTATCTGTATACAGTGTTTGTCTATTCCCGTAATGGTTGTATTTTGTGCTGAGATTCATCTACTATGCATATTATGTTATCGATGTACCTGTATCGATAGATGACGTTGTAGTCTCTTTGGTATTACTTAGCCTAATCTTTTTCTGTCTCCACAATCCTCCTCCTTATTCCTGGCCAATGCTGTAGCAAGATAACTATATTTACATGCCGTATTCTGGTATTTGCTTTCCACACACTACCTTCATTCTTTGCTGTTACAGTTTCTCTCCTCTGGGCTTGCTCCTTTCCAAGACACTGCGGTGCCGAAGTTCAATATTTTTGTTACTTTCCATTGTGACATCTTCGTTATACAGACAGTATCATAATTAATAGCGAGAACTGTGAAAAAGTGTGACACTAACAGTAAAATGTTCTAGCAACTATAGACCGCAAACGAGCCGTTAGCGAGATGATATTGATGTATGGTTACGAATCGCCACCTATTTCAGTATGAAATAATCTTATAGTCAGTGTAAATGTAGTTGTAATTTTTTTCGATTAAGTCCTCGTCTAATTGGGCTACTAGATGTTGTGGTGACGCATGGCAAGTTTATCCTTGTCCATCACCGATAAGACAGCATCTGTTAACTAAAATGTAAAATCAACGTATTAAATAGTTGATGTATTCAGGTTACTTTCTTTAAAGCGTTAACAATTTTTAGCTCTTTTCCAGTTGTCTTCAGTGTTTTGCAGTTTGAAACATGGTCACTCTAGATGGTGATTGTGGGTTCGTCTGTAGGCACACACACTTAACGTCAAAATAAAGTACTGAAAGTTTGCTAACCTAAAAGTACGTGTGAAGTACTTCTCAAGAATAAAAGTCAGTCAGTAGTGGTACTTCATACAATTTTAAGCAAAGAAGAGGGTGTGGAGAGGCTGGGGGAAAACTGTCAGAATATGCTATGCATTTCTGCCATATCTATCCAGCAGTGGTATCCAAATGGAATGTCTACACTTGCATCCTATTTTTTTAAACATATGTGTTTTGAAAGAGTGAAGCGATCTGAAGGGACATAACAGAATGGTATCAAAGTTTCATATTTAATTTTCACTCATTGACTCCAGTTGCCACAGTCTCAGTGAAATTTGTGCAGTAAATAATGACGCATTACCAATAGACGCTGGGCGCATACTGGAATGCATTCCCTGGCCCCTCGGTACTGTTTCTATTTATACCGGATGATCAAAAAATCAGTATAAATTTGAAAACTTAATAAACCACGGAATAATGTAGATAGAGAGGTAAAAATTGACACACATGCTTGGAATGACATGGGGTTTTATTAGAACAAAAAAAAACACCCCATATTGCTAGACGCGTGAAAGATCTCTTTCGCGCGTCGTTTGGTGATGATCGTGTGCTCAGCCGCCACTTTCGTCATGCTTGGCCTCCCATGTCCCCAGACCTCAGTCCGTGCGATTATTGGCTTTGGGGTTACCTGAAGTCGCAAGTATATCGTGATCGACCGACATCTCTAGGGTTGCTGAAAGACAACATCCGACGCCACTGCCTCACTGTAACTCCCGACATGCTTTACAGTGCTGTTCACAACATTATTCCTCGACTACAGCTATTGTTGAGGAATGATGGTGGAAATATTGAGCATTTCCTGTAAAGAACATCATCTTTGCTTTGTCTTACTGTGTTATGCTAATTATTGCTATTCTGATCAGATGAAGCGCCATCTGTCGGACATTTTTTGAACGTTTGTATCTTTTTGATTCTAATAAAACCCCATGTCATTCCAAGCATGTGTGTCAATTTGTACCTCACTATCTACATTATTCCGTGATTTATTCAGTTTTAAAATTTATACTGACTTTTTGATCACCAGGTATTTCCTGTGTCTGAGTAGTGGCATTATCTTACTGCTTAAAATCGACCGTAGTGTCACTGTTAGTTGTGGATTTACGAAATACGTGAAAGCAAACATTTTTAATCGTAAATGAGAGCGATGGGATCCCTGCCACGTCACTATATGGAAGAGAAGTGGCTCTGAGCACTGTGCGACTTAACTTTTGAGGTCATTAGTCGTCTAGAACTTAGAACTACTTAAACCTAAGGACATCACACACAATCATGCCCGAGGCAGGATTCGAACCTGCGACCGTAGCGGTCGCGCGGCTCCAGACTGTAGCGCCCAGAACCGCTCTGCTACCCCGGCCGGCCTGGAAGAGAAGTAAAAAAAACTCAATTTTTCTCTCGCAAAGGTTTCTTTCGCATTGAGTTCCTTCGTAATAAATATATCGTAATGTATCTTTAACAGACTGTCACGTTTCTTCAGACTAAACTCAATCGAAACGTGAAGCAACGAAGAACAGGTATGAATTCACGTCGATGATGACATCATTAGACATCGAACACGAGCTCGGACTGAACAAGGATGGGGAAGGAAATCGGCGGTCCCCTTTCAAATGTAACAATAGCGACATTCGCCTTAAGCGATTTAAGGAAACTAAGTACGTCAAAAACGAATACTAACAGGTTATAGTAATATGTGAATTTCGAACTCCGCCACACACCCATATCAAACAGTTCACATGGCTCTGAGCACTATGGGACCTAACTTCCGAGGTCATCAGTCCCCTAGAACTTAGAACTACTTAAATCTAACTAACCTAAGGACATAAAACACACCCACGCCCGAGGCAGGATTCGAACATGCGACCGTAGCGGTCGCGCGGTTCCAGACTGTAGGCCTAGAACCGCTTGGCCACCCCGGCCGGCATCAAACCGTTGTATACGTCCTTGTTACTCCTATCTTATTTTGTGTACGATCAGAGTACATCACGCGAATGCTTGCAAACTAGTACCGTAATGAAAACGCCTGTAAAAAAAAAAAACTCGACCGTGCGTTTTCCGGAAGAAAATGAACGCCAATATACGACGACTAAGCAGTGCTGCAACGGCAAGTATCTTCATTAAATGCGGTACATTAACACAGCTTTCCGTTTGGGATTGCGGATAAGGGCATTGGGTTAGAATACCCTCGGTCGAGTTCGCAGACCATGTATGTTTCTTTTGATTTACCGATTTTGTTCTGCAATTACTACTGTAGTGTCCACCGTTTACTAAGTAATAACTACGCTAGAACTACATAGTTCAGCACTTTAATGGCGTGCATAAAAATGAGTTTTAGCTAAGTGTGAAATATTTTTGAAGAATGATAATTAAAATTATATTACCCATCATAGAACAGGAATAACTATAAAACTTATCATTGTGGGGATGTTGAATAAATTTAGCGTTCGTACTCTTCAAACTTTACTTGTCATGTGTAGTGCGATCAGTACGACTGTCCATATCTTACACATCGGCAACCGACCACAGTACCATAAACACCGTTTCGATGAACCACGTCTTCAGAGATGTTTAAAGCGACCTCAGTGCATCTCCAAACATTTGACAGCTCTCTGGATCATGCTTCTCCGAACTTCCCCAACGTGGGTGTAGAGTCTTGTTACTTCTACTGTCTCTTGCCCAATTCACATGTTTCACGAGCTATTTTCCTGCCCGCTACTTGTTACCGCCTATCTTTGCTACGAATTCTATGCTAAACAGTCTGTAAATCCTATTTGGTAGCTGTTATAAACCTCATAAGTTTTTCGCAGAAAGAGAGATACTGATCTACGCGTTGTTAGACTGCACTAAAACTCCATGTTCCTTGCGGCATCATCGGTCGTCTGCAATCAATCGAACTTAAAGGCAAACATTCCTGCAGTCTCTTAGATAAACTGTACATTTCAACAGGAATTTTGACAGCCCCTTCTCGGATCTTAGCTCTCAAGTCTTCTGTTGTAGCAGCTCGATTATGATACAGTTTGCATTTAAAGTGACGTCACAAGAAGAAACCTCATGCTGATATTATGCGGACAGGATCTACATCTACATCTACATGATTACTCTGCAATTCACATTTAAGTGCTTGGCAGAGGGTGCATCGAACCACAATCATACTAAATCTCTACCATTCCACTCCCGAACAGCGCGCAGGAAAAACGAACACCTAAACATTTCTGTTCGAGCTCTGATTTCTCCTATTTTATTTTGATGATCATTCCTACCTATGTAGGTTGGGCTCAACAAAATATTTTCGCATTCGGAAGAGAAAGTTGGTGACTGAAATTTCGTAAATAGATCTCGCCGCGACGAAAAACGTCTTTGCTTTAATGACTTCCATTCCAACTCGCGTACCATATCTGCCACACTCTCTCCCCTATTACGTGATAATACAAAACGAGCTCCCCTTTTTTGCACCCTTTCGATGTCCTCCGTCAATCCCATCTGGTAAGGATCCCACACCGCGCAGCGATATTCTAACAGAGGACGAACGAATGTAGTGTAAGCTGTCTCTTTAGTGGACTTGTTGCATCTTCTAAGTGTCCTGCCAATAAAACGCAACCTTTGGCTCGCCTTCCCCACAATATTATCTGTGTGGTCTTTCCAACTGAAGTTGTTCGTAATTTTAACACCCAGGTACTTAGTTGAATTGACAGCCTTGAGAATTGTACTATTTATCGAGTAATCGAATTCCAACGGAGTTCTTTTGGAACTCATGTGGATCACCTCACACTTTTCGTTATTTAGCGTCAACTGCCACCTGCCACGCCATACAGCAATCTTTTCTAAATCGCTTTGCAACTGATACTGGTCTTCGGATGACCTTACTAGACGGTAAATTACAGCATCATCTGCGAACAACGTAAGGATATCGTGGCCGTCGTACGCACAAACGAGAACTTCACTGCCTGAGGGGCGAGGAGCGCTGTGGGGGAATAAGCCCCGCCTCCCTCTGCCATCCTAGGTTGGCGTTCTGTGGTTCCACGAAAGCAGAACTGACATAATGGTCATAGGTATCGCTGATTCCTTCTGCTGTGGTGAGAATCGCATTCGAATCCCTTTATGCACCAGGATTAATCTCTTCAGTCATTTCAAAATAAGAAAAAAAGCAAACTGCAACAAAGGCAAATTGGAGTAACAAAGTATTTGGTAGTGGCTACAGTGCAGTTGTTTGCTGCGGTTGGCAGTGGTATTCCAGGACCGACATGTACCGGTACCTTACGCAACCATAGCTCAAAATACTCCCCGCCTAAAACTGTCCGTGTAATAGATATAGAGATCTAGGAGGCCATAAAATTACAACATTTCTTAAGTTGCATGGTTTCCAAAGCGTATAGCAGCCATCAATATTTGTGCTGTGTGTGACATTGAAGTATCTTGCTGAAACCGTCTGTGGAACTACCTGTAGTGTTTGCACAACAAAGATTTTGATCCAACGTGAAGTCGCAAGACCATTCCTGTCCTTGAAATTCTATTTATGTCATATGATGATGCAGCACACGTCACAGTAACTTGGCACAAGTCACGGTAACTTCGTTGGTGTAAATGATTAGGATATTTTTGTCCCCAGTAATGAAAGTATTGTTTATTAACAAAGTCTCAAATGGAAATTAGCTTTGCCTGGCATCCACCACATTGTTAACAAACTCAGTGTTATTGCTTATGGTTTCAACCATTCGTTCTCAGAATTGTCATTGCATAACATGGATCACAGGATTTCAGTTCCTGGTCAACTGGCAGCTTGAATGGATGGGAATGTAAGTCGTGTACCAATTTTCTTTAGACACTTGAACTACGCAACTATAAAGACGATGCATGATGATGGACGGAACACGGTGGACATCTAATGACAGCAGCTCAAACGGCTTCGATATTGTCTGTGGGTTATGAGTGGTTCACGCCCAGCCCAGAGGTTTGCTTTTTGTTGTTGAACCTGTTTCCTCAGTATTATTTATCCACGTGTTAATTACATGCGTTGACGGAACATCATTAGGGCATCTTAAATTGAAGTGATGACGAAATTTTCTACATGCAGCCTCCACATTGTCAGTGTTTTTGTAAAAACGGTCTGATAGCAAAACCACCTTGTGCACCACTCCAAAAATCCATGTTAACTAAACTGCAGAACGGTGTCATCTGGTTTCTGTACGTTACCCAGCGTCAAGAATCGCCCAGAACTACCAATGCAAATTTCAAAATTTCTCATTTCTCTGAATCACCCTGTAATAACTGAGATCACTTTCCTTTAAAATCCGGTTCGATGGACGTGAAAGAATTATGGGCAAATTTTAAACACATTGTAAATCACGCATTGGACAAGTATGTGCCGAAAAAATGGGTTAAGGACGGAAAAGACCCACCGTGGTTTAACAGCGGAATTCGGAGAATTCTCAGGAAGCAAAGGCAGTTGCACTCGCGGTACAAGAAAGATCGGGAGAACATACCTTAGCAAAAGATCTTGCTGAAAACCCAAGGAAATTCTGGTCTTATGTAAAATCGGTAAGCGGGTCGAAGGCTTCCATCCAGTCACTCACTGATCAGTCTGGCCTGGCACGGAAGACAGCAAAACGAAAGCTGAAATTTTAAATTTAGCGTTTGAGAAATCTTTCACACAGGAGGATCGTACAGATTCCCGTATGGAGGACATAGTGATAGACATCCCTGTGGTTGTGAAGCATCTGAATCGGTTGAAAATAAATAAATCGCCAGGTCCTGATGGGATTCCAGTTCGGTTTTACAGAGAGTACTCTACTGCGTTGGTTCCTTACTTAGCTTGCATTTATCGCGGATCTCTTGCCCAACGTAAAGTCCCGAGCGTCTGGAAAAAAGCGTAGGTCACGCCTGTATATAAGAAGGGTAGAAGGACGGATCCTCAAAATGACAGACCAATATCCTTAACATCGGCTTGTTGCAGGATTCTCGAACATATTCTCAGTTCGGATATAATGAATTTCCTTGAGACAGGGAAGTTGCTGTCCATGCATCAGCACGGCTTTAGAAAGCATCGCTCTTGCGAAATACAACTCGCCCTTTTTTCACATGATATCTTGCGAACCATGGATGAGGGGTATCAGACGGATGCCATATTCCTTGACTTCCGAAAAGCGTTTGACTCGGTGCCCCACTGCAGACTCGTAACTAAGGTACGAGCATATGGGATTGATTCACAAGTATGTGAGTGGCTTGAAGACTTCTTAAGTAATAGAACCCAGTACGTTGTCCTCGATGGTGAGTGTTCATCGGAGGTGAGGGTATCATCTTGAGTGCCCCAGGGAAGTGTGGTAGGTCCGCTGTTGTTTTCTATCTACATAAATGCTCTTTTGGATAGGGTGGATAGCAATGTGCGGCTGTTTGCTGATGATGCTGTGGTGTAAGGGAAGGTGTCGTCGTTGCGTGACTGTAGGAGGATACAACATGACTTGGGCAGGATTTGTGATTGGTGTAAAGAATGGCAGCTAACTCTAAATATAGATAAATGTAAATTAATGCAGATGAATAGGAAAAAGAATCCTGTAATGTTTGAATACTCCATTAGTAGTGTAGCGCTTGACACAGTCACGTCGATTAAATATTTAGGCGTAACACTGCAGAGCGGTATGAAGTGGGACGAGCATGTAATGGCAGTTGTGGGGAAGGCGGGTAGTCGTCTTCGGTTCATCGGTAGAATTTTGGGAAGATGTGGTTCATCTGTAAAGGAGACCGCTTATAAAACACTAATACGGCCTATTCTTGAGTACTGCTCGAGCGTTTGGGATCCCTACCAGGTCGGATTGAGGGAGGACATAGAAACAATTCAGAGGCGGGCTGCTAGATTTATTACTGGTAGGTTTGATTATCACGCGAGTGTTACAGAAATGCTTCAGGAACTCGGGTGGGAGTCTCTAGAGGAAAGGAGGCGTTCTTTTCGTGAATCGCTACTGAGGAAATTTAGAGAACCAGCATTGGAGGCTGACTGCAGTACAATTTTACTGCCGCCAACTTACATTTCGCGGAAAGACCACAAATATAAGATAAGAGAGATTAGGGCTCGTACAGAGGCATATAGATAGTCATTTTTCCCTCGTTCTGTTTGGGAGTGGAACAGAGAGAGAAGATGCTAGTTGCGGTACGAGGTACCCTCCGCCACGCACCGTATGGTGGATTGCGGAGTATGTATTTAGATGTAGATGTAGATGTAGAAATCCAGAGTGTGTTTTCATGATGCTTCTACCCTCCCTGATCTGGAGAAAATTCCGCACATATGTATGTAGATGTAGAAATCCAGAGTGTGTTTTCATGATGCTTCTACCCTCCCTGATCTGGAGAAAATTCCGCACATTAATCCTTATGGCGTCATATTTTGCAGCGCTACTCACGGTCTTGTGGCAAGTGAGTTCATTTGAACGATGAAATGAGAAGGGCAGAGAGCTGGGTGGCCGCAGAACCCACACCGAGCCTCGAAGGTCTCGGATCGGGTGCGTTGTCACCTCAGTGTCCCCACGGCTAAGTTTTTAAGTGCCTTATTTCCATATCGGATTAAAACCCTTTTAGCATCTCGCTAGCCTCCTCCCCTTCGTGTTCTAGAGGTTTCCATTACATGGGCCCTCTCGCCCGCTGCTGCGCTGTCACTGTGACCGTAGTTTCGCGAAGTAAGCAACAAAAATACAGGGTGCCTTTGTGCTCATCAAAACTGAAATAACTCCATAATTTAAAGACATATTGCAGCAAGTGACCTTTTCTGGTACCGCCCACCGTAACAAAACGTCACAGTGAAAAGAAACTTATGAAACCAGTACAAAAGGGACGTACGCAGCATTTTCGGGAACAAAGTTGATACCAGATAAATCGCGGGGGTGTGTGGGAGAGAGAGAGAGAAAGAGAGAGAGAGGGAGAGAGAGAGAGAGAGAGAGAGAGACGGTAAAGTTATTAATGAAGGTATGAGCATAGCAATAACTTTAATGAGGATATGCTGTTACGGTAATGTGTGCATTTAGAGGCTCCAGTACATACCGCTTTCCGATTAACAGTATAAGTTGTGAATTACAGAAATGGTTTACGCCAATTATTACTGAACATAAAATGTTACCGCCTTGCTTCCTCAAACATACTCAACACTTCCTTGTCATCATAAGGAGGTTGGTTGGTTGGTTGAAAGTGGAGGAGGAGGGGGGGAGGGAGGAGGTCCTTGGTTTTATTGCACATCTACAAATATCAAATATTTGAACAATAACTGTAATGATTGGAAATTAGTACAACACCTCAGTCGTCAGTTCCTTTGATTTGTAAAACATAGATTCATTAAGGTTGCGTAGCTTGTCACTTGCGACAACATGGCATTTTTAGGAAGATAGTCACATAAATAATATATGTTGTGTGATGATTTTCTCATGCACATGAACCAGACATGAGTGCTGATTGGCCAAAGCACTGCACATGGCATTTTGTAAACGCTCTCTACTTTCTTAAGCTCTAGCTGGGACAGTTCTAGCAAACACGTCCATACGAATGTGTCGATGGATTTTCACGAACTTTGCACACAACACCAGTAGAAGTAACCCATACTCACGGTGAGAGATAATGCTCGTATAAGGAGCAGTCAAATGAAAAGATACAGGTGAAAAAAGGAAACAAAAATGTTTATTATTTCAAAAGTAATCGTCATAACTGTTAATACGTTTATTCCACTGTGAGACAAGACGCTCGAAGCCCTCATGGCAAAATGTTTTCCGTTACCTACGGAACCATGATTGAACCCAGGCGTGCATATCTTCGTCCGTAACAAATCGACGGCCACGAATGTCTTTCTTCAGGGCACCAAAAGTATGGACATAGCGTGGGGAGAGGCCATGACTATATGGAGGATGTGTAAAGATTTCCTACCGAAACTTCTGTACCGTAGTCGAAATAACCTTGGCAACATGTGGGCGGACCCATATTCATGACCGTCGATTTGCTTCGAGCGAAGAGGTGCGCGTCTGGGTACATTCATGGTTCCGTAGGCAACCGCAAAAATTTTTCCATGAAAGGATTGACCATCTTGTCTCACAGTAAGATAAATGCACTAACAGTTATGGAGATTACTTTTGAAATAATAAACAGTTTACTTACTTTTTTCTATCTGTCTAATTTTTATCTGACTGCAGCTTAACTTATATCTTTTCCCAAACTACACATCATAATGTTCTCAATGATGCGTGTAAAATGTGCCAACACTTCACCACAATCAAAGTATCATCTGCAAACTGCCAACAGCGTATTCCGGATGAAGTGCAGGAATATATTTTTAGTAGATATGTCTGTTTAGTCTTTCGGAAAATGCATTTACGTCGAAAGGAGCGGCTGGAGGCCACATTTTTCTTATATCAAATGATTCAGACATAATCTCCGAAAATTCTCTGTAAGTTCCTCGATGAAGTAATTTTCTACGTTTATTGTAGAGCGTTTGAATAATGCGCCTATTAGAACTTTAACCCTAGCGTCTGAATCTCAGAGGCACCACATTTCTCTGCCCGTACATGAACTTATAGATCTTTTGACCTATGTGTTAGGTAAAAGACAGTTTCCAAGGCTGAACTGTAATGGGAGTTACGAAATGCTTCGGTTTCGACGATTTCTGTTATGTATCAACGGTGGTAATGCAATGATTTAAAAAAACAGCTATCCAGCAGCATTTCCGTGCTCGTGTTAATAAAAACAAGAATACTTTACCTCGAATTTAAAAGCCCTGGTAATCGGAATATTTGTATTTATTGTCACGTGTTTATTTGTATTTATTTGACACGCATCCTATATTTGTCGTGGCTCAGGTGTGGATAGTGCAGTCCGCTCCAGGGAATTAGTGGAAGTTATATATTGCTGGCTTGTCTCTTTCCATTGCTATTTTGTGCACAGAGCGTGGTGAAATTATGTCGCACTCTTTATCACTGTTTCATAGCGACATATTTAAAAATTCAGTTAACGCTAAAAGGCTTACACTAAGCAAAACATAATTAGAAGTGCTCAGTAAGAAACTGATGCTGCTACCACTTCAGTTTTTGAACAACGAATAGAACTGATATGAGTAGAAAATTCATTAGACAACTATTGACTATACTGGACGATTTATTTTGAGTTTATCACTTTCATTATAACTAGAAACGGCATTCGAACGAAGATGAGTATGACTTCGATAGTTACGTAAGTATTGAGGACTGTTCGTAGCACTGTACTTCTTGTATTCATTGTTTCTACTCTTACGTTTTTTTTATTCATTAATATTGTTTCATAGGAATGGAGATAAGCGAAGTAGTGAAATACAGTAAAAGTGTGTAGCACTCGCTGCTGTTAGTGAACATACCAACAAAAACAAAATGTTATGTTCTACTGTAAAAAGAATTTATCAAAATATCTGAAACCTTGCAATGATATCGGCATAGCCTGTAGCACAACAAATAACGCAGTGGGAATGAATATGAGTCGAAATACCACTATTTGCGCCATACCCCAGTGATACTGTAGTTCGCATCACTGAGACAACTCGCCTTCGTTCTTGCAATGAGTAACGTTAGGGTAGCAGTCTGACCATGAAGTCACAGTCTCGAAGGCTAGGTCTGTACCTTAAATGCAATGGAAGACCTTAAGTTAACAAGAAATTCGTCAGACCCTATCTACGGATTTCTTATGCCGCAGTAGCGATGATCAAGTTTAGAACTTCCTTTTGTGTGTGTGTGTGTGTGTGTGTGTGTGTGTGTGTGTGTAAAAGTGAAAGATAGATGTGTGTGTGTAAAAGTGAAAGATAGATACAGAGAGAGAGAGTGTGTATGTGTGTGCGAGTGAAAGATAGATAGATAGATAGATAGATAGATAGAGAGAGAGAGAGAGAGGCGTGGGTGGGGGGGGGGGGGGGGTAGCGATCCTCTCCATTCCGTCACCCTCTCCTTCTCCATACAGCATTGCACAATTCTGCTGGAAATAGCCCAGTTGTGCCACTTCAGAATAAATCAAGATTATGCAAACACGTCATATATAAAAAGCGTTTATATACCTGCTGCTATGTTGTGCTACTTACAAATACTGCACTTCGACGAAATTCAAGACTGAGGAAATAGGTAAGTTAAAATAGGAGAGTTGGCATTTTGCATCTACTTTTATTGTTTATTTATAAACAATTACACTGTAGCAGGGGACTTGTGAGCACTGGAGCACTACATGAGGGCGGGGGCGGGCAGTGTCGTGCTTGCATAGTGCACCGACCATGAGACGGCTGTCAACTGAGGGGTCCCCACGCCACATCTCTTTACAGCTGCCAGCTGGGCATGGGAGTATTGGTAGTGGTGAGGTTGGCTCTTGCACTTGCCCAACTGCGGCCAGGGCCCAGGGCAATGTTTTTGGACGATCTGCAGCTGTGTCATGAGTGAAGCACGCCTAAATGAACTGAAGAGAAGAACGAAAGCAGAAAGTATGTGTATTTTTCCCGCACAGCTATCTGTAAAGACAGCATTTTAAACCGACACTTGGATTTTTAGTGTGACGCCCACTTCATCACCGAGTCACTCACTGTTAATACAGGGCTATTCAAAATGATCTAGACACTTTCAAGTGACTGTAAAAAATGTTTGTATTGAGGTACGGTAATATACCATTATATGCAACACCAACTTTTTGTGCCACTGTCGCAATTGTTCAACGTGTGAGCCATTAGTCAAATGGCACACGTCCAGTCTATAGTCCAATTCGGTCCACACTCACCCTAAAGCTGTGACTGTCAGTCACAGCTGTCCTGATACATGCTTGTAAGTTAGCGATGTCGTGGGTAACTGAATGTTTGAAAACAGTGTCTTCAATGTAACCCCACAGGTAAAAATAACATGGTGTCAGCTCCAGAGACCATAGGGGACATGGTAGCAGCTGAAGATTGCCGGCTGATGATCGCTGTAGTAGCTCAGTATCCAAGAACTCTACATCTACATTTATACTCCGCAAGCCACCCAACGGTGTGTGGCGGAGGGCGCTTTACGTGCCACTGTCATTACCTCCCCTTTCCTGTTCCAGTCGCGTGTGGTTCGCGGGAAGAACGACTGCCGGAAAGCCTCCGTGCGCGCACGAATCTCTCTAATTTTACATTCGTGATCACCTCGGGAGGTATAAGTAGGGGGAAGCAATATATTCGATACCTCATCCAGAAACGCACTCTCTCGAAACCTGGACAGCAAGCTACACACGAACGTTGTTGTGGAAATGCAGTGGAGCATCATCCTGTTGGCACTGCCCTTCAGTAATTGAGGTGCGAACTACACAAAATGCCTTCTCCGTTGGTCTGCTAGCCATGTTGCTGGATATCACAATAACAAAAAATAACTCCTCAGTTGCTGTTTCCATATTTTAATCATATAATGCCTTAAGTGAATAAAAACAGTTATACCATCACTTATTTAGTGTCTAGGTCATTTTGAGTAACATAGTGTGTTTCAGAATCTCATTGTCATATACCTACTTTCAAAATTCTTACGAATGGCAAACACATGACAGCAATTTTTTAAACATAATTTTATGAGTTTCAAGAAATGTTCTTGTCTTTGCTAATAAAAAAGTATAAATAACGCTTCGAGTTATTTATATATTTATTAGAAGGTCTCTTACGAAAATTTTCCCTAAAGGACATACTGGGGACAGCTTACACTGCCACACAAAGTTACGTAACACCACACTAAAGCAGACAGGAAATACGAAATTGTGGTTGCTGCGTTCCTCTCTGTGTGTGGCGAAGTCACGTGATGAAAGAGGGGGGATTGGCGTGCCTTCTGCTGGTACTATTGTCCCTTTCTGTCCCAGCCTCCGCAGTCGAGGAGCACAGGGCGGAAACTCGCACTTCTGCCGGAGCTCCAGTATTAATGGCTCGTTTTCCAGAGCCCTTTCCAGACGACGCTCCGCCTGGAGCCGTGATTTACGCGCGGCCCCGCGCCCAGCATAACGGCGCATTTAACGCTGGAGGAATGCGTATTAATTAGAGAGCAGGAAAAGCGGCATTCAAGCTCGCGCCTCCTCGGCAGAACATCTGGCGCTGCTCCACAGCCACAGAGCGGCCTGAAAAACCTCCCGCTGCAGCGTTATCTACCGCAGAGCCGCCTGCTGCGGTTTAGTGGCATACCCCCATTGCCTCGTTTGTGTGGCCGCGAGCTCCGAGTAGCAAGAGAGACACCGCTGTACAATCTTGGACCTGAGCCAATGTGGGCTACTGTTTCTGTCTTGAGTATCGGCAGCCGGCAATCTTCCATTCTGCAGCGGTGAGTGTGCTGCTGTGAAACACCTTGGCCGACTAAAACTGTGTACCTGAACAGGATTCGAACCCAGTACGTAGTCTTTAGAAGAGAGATACTAGCAGAAGTGAGATTGTGAGGAAGGAAGTAAGATCGCAATTTACATCCCGTCGACAGTGTGGTCATTAAGCACGGAATTGAAGTTCGGATTACGAAAGGATGGGGAAGGAAATCAACCGTGCTCTTTCAAAGAAACCATTCCCGAATGATGACCGAATAGAAATTTGAACTGTCGTCCACCCGAATGCGAGTCCAGTGTGCTAACAACTGTTACCTCGCTCGGTGTGAAGCTGTGAGGACGAGCCATGTTGGCTGCTCAGTCTGTAAGAGCAATGCCCACACAATTCAAGGTTCCCGCGTCGAGACCATAACGGCACACAATTTTAACCACTAAGAAGTTTTAAAGAGCGCTTCTCCTCGTCATCTTGATCACTTTGCGCCAAGCGCGTTTTTTCTTCAATAATACGCCCATTTCGAATATTGCGATGATACTCCTTTAACTAGTTTCCGCTTCACAGATTAAGGACGACGACGGGGGAGCCGGCCAGGCTGGATGAAGTTTTTAGGCGGTTTCCTATGTCCCACAGGCAAGTACCGGGTTGGTTCCGCGTTCCAGCTCAGATACACGCTACCCTGACATTTAGAAAACGTTCTCACGCTTGGGCATGGGATTAACTCTAGACACAGACAGATGGACGGCACAAGATTCCGTCCTGGGGAGTTAATACACTACTGGCCATTAAAATTGCTACACCAATAAGAAATGCAGATGATAAACGGGTATTTATTAGACAAATATATTATTGTGACTACCCAGTTGCTCGACCGCCATTGACCAGACGTTTTCAGTTGGTGAGAGATCTGGAGAATGTGCTGGCCAGGGCAGCAGTCGAACATTTACCGTATCCAGAAAGGCCCACACAGGACCTGCGACATACGGTCGTGCATTATCCTGCTGAAATGTAGGGTTTCGCAGGGATCGAATGAAGGGTAGAGCCACGAGTCGTAACACATCTGAAATGTAACGTCCACTGTTCAAAGTGGTGTCAATGCGAACAAGAGGTGACCGAGACGTGTAACCATTGGCACCCCATACCATCAGGCCGGGTGATACGCCAGTATGGCGATGACGAATACACGCTTCCAGTGTGCGTTCACCGCGATGTCGCCAAACACGGGTGCCAATGGCGATGACGAATACGCGCTTCCAATGTGCGTTCACTGCGATGTCGCCAAACACGGATGCGACCATCATGATGCTGCAAACAGAACCTGGATTCATCCGAAAAAGTGACGTTTTGCCATTCGTGCACCCAGGTTCGCCGTTGAGTACACCATCGCAGGCGCTCCTGTCTGTGATGCAGCGTCAAGGGTAACCGCAGCCATGGTCTCCGAGTTGATAGTCCATGCTGCTGCAAACGTCGTCGAACTGTTCGTGCAGATGGTTGTTGACTTGCAAACGTCCCCATCTGTTGCCTCAGAGATCGAGACGTGGCTGCACGATCCGTTACAGCCATGCGGATAAGATGCCAGTCATCTCGACTGCTAGTGATACGAGGCCGTTGGGATCCAGCACGGCGTTACGTATTACCCTCCTGAACCCACCGATTCCATATTCTGCTAACAGTCATTGGATCTCGACCAACGCGAGGTGCAATGTCGCGATACGATAAACCGCAATCGCGATAGGCTACAATCCGACCTTTATCAAAGTCGGAAACGTGATGGTACGCATTACTCGTCCTTACACGAGGCATCACAACAACGTTTCGCCAGGCAACGCCGGTCAACTGTGAAAGGTGGCTACACTGAGCCACAGCGCCAGAGATTGCGCCAAAGAGTATTATTCAGCCGCCTCCACTGGCAGTGCTTGGGGAGAACTCGTAGTAGTCAGTGCTTGTTGAGAACTCGAGGGAGTCAGTGCTTGTTGAGATGTGCTAGTGGAGAGTGCTTGCTGAGATGTGGTAGTGAAGAGTGCTTGTCGAGAGGTCGTGGTGGAGAGTTCTTGTTGAGATGTGGTAGTAGAGACTCGGTGTGGAGATATATTGTAATGATTAGAGTGATTTTGGTCAATATATGAAGGTAAAAAAAAAATTTCCTTTTCTTTTTATTATCTCAAGGTCTTAAATAATGCGTCACTACAGGTGCAGTCAACAAAGCATCTGGCGTGTGTTCTTGTATTAGAGTGTAATTCTGGGTTTCTTGCGCAATTATAGTATTTCTAATTTTTTTTATCACGTCAGTATAAATGGTATTTGAAATTTCTTGTCTTATTGAAGAAGAACCGTGCCAGATGTGTACGTTGAGTCATACTTCCACACACAGAACAGTTACACTTGTGTTTTGGTTTCGTAGGTTTTACAGTTGCTGGGGACTTAATTAATTAATTGTGTTAACGAAAATTTTCTTTCATTCTTTGTTGTTGTTCTATGCAGTCAGATTGCGTACTAAGACTAGTCAGGGCCAACCGTTTACGAAACAGCGTAATCGGACATACAGCTACGAACAAAATATTTAAAAAGTATTTTCATTATATCTAATTAAGCCCCCATGCACGTGGCGACCGCTGCTTCGGATCGTCCCTTGGAATTATTCTGATTGTAAAGATAGTAGACAGTAGTTTAGTAATTGTAGTCTATTTTGCATGTGTAGATTTGGTAATTGGCATTCTTCTAATGGTATTTTTCAAAATTTAATTTTTATTGTCTAGTCATTGGGTTTGACAATTTAGGGCAATTATTTCAATTGTTCGATTAATCGTGTTTGAGGGAAACATTTCATGTAAATGGTATTGTTGGAGATAAAGAGTCATTGTGTGTAATTTTCGTACAGTGACGAGTTTTGTATGTTTTGTAAATGATTACGCGATCGATGAAAAAGGCAAAAATGATGAATAGTGAGAATGACGAAATTGTTAACATGGCGAACTCGCCAACAGAGGAAAACAGTATCATGAATAATGGTGTTGAAAACAATTTAATAAGCAGGAAAAATAGTCCGGAAACAGTTCAAAATTTTTCTCAATCAGAAAATTCACAGAATACGAGATTAACGAAAGAAGATTCTGGAATAGTATCGAACACAGATAGCTTTACAGCTATGACGAAGGAAACTGGTTTTGCGGGAAATGTTAGGGGCGAAAAGAATTTCGAACAATTTAGTATGGAGCAGTTGATGAGTGCAATAATAAATTTGGGATCACAGTTACGATCTGAATTAAAAACAGAGATGGGAACTTTGGCAACACGGTTAGACTCACAAATGGGAACAATGGAAACTCGGTTAGGATCTGAATTTAAAACAGAGATTGGAACAATTAAAACAGAGATGGGAACTTTGGAAACACGGTTAGATTCACGAATAGGGACATGTTTCAAAAATATGAAAGATGAATTAAAGAAAGAAATCAGAGAAGAAGTACAACCGATTTTGAATGCTCACAATAATAGATTAGTTGCAGTAGAGATTAGACAAAGGGAACAGGATAGAGAACAGGAAGAAAGAGATCGCGTGATACTACAGAAATTTTCAGAGTTAAATTTACAACGTGCAAAGGATAAGGAAGAAATATTAGAGAGAATCGAGGAATCCGTACCAAATGACAGATTAAATAACCTAACACAACAATATGAACAGTTAACTACCAAATGTGTCAATACTGAAACCCGAGTCGCGACACTTACGGAAGACGTAAATAAACAGAAAGAAAAAATAGGTGACTTATCGGAAAGACTTGAGGAGATTTCAGATAAGTTGACAAGTCTTAGTTTAAATGGGGACAGAGATTCCGATGATACAGCACCATTGCCATTTTCAGAAACCGAAGAGTACCAGAACATAAATAAGCATGTTGAAAATCAGGGAAAATTTAATGAACGCGTGAAAAGGGAATTTGAGGCATTAAAAAAGCAAGTCAAACAAATTGAAGGCGAAATCGTAGGAAAAGACAGCAAAAGAAATTTAGAATCACAGATACCAGAGGGGTTTGAAGAAAATAATTTATTTCATTTACGAGAAACAATAAGAGAGCGCCAGGCGCGCGAACTTGACAATAATAGACATTGGGACAGGGACAGTCGCGGTAGGTCTTTGTCGCCACGAGGCGAAAACTTTGACAATAAATACTTTTTGACTGTTCGGAAATTTAAGATCGTTCGTAATTCTAAGAATGACATACATCCATGTTCATGGTCAGGCCAATTTGCGTACGCACTTCCGCCAAATTTGCCACTAAGTCACAAACTAGAAATTATGTGCGGCTATTAAAGTCCTCAGGGGATTCACTACTCTAAGTGAATATGTGCCGTAGCGTGCATAGGGCCCCGAGCTGTAGTGGTGCTATTTCCCTTTTAGTTTTCTGCACCGCTGCCTACTCTTTTACTATTCTTTGCATCTGTCAAAACAACTCTTCGACTATCAATCTATCTAGACAGTAGATAAACAATAACCTGATATGACTATTTTACCTAAAAGTGATTTCGAAAATTACCGTTTGGACTTTACCTTCAGCAGCATTCATTCGTAGTTTAAAGGAAATTTTACCTGTTTATCTTCGTAACAATATCATTTCATATGTTGCCGATATTCTTATTGCTAAACGTTCTTGGAGTGAGCACAACAAAATTTTGGATTCATTATTACGTATTTTTGCAAGAGTTGGCATTACAGTGAACTTGGAAAAATCTGAATTTGGTCGTTCTCAGGTGAAATTTCTCGGTCACATTATTTCTACAGAAGGTATTCTTCCTGATCCAGAAAAATTAGACGCTATTCGTAACTATGCTGTTCCTACCACAAGACGTGATGTTCGTAGTTTCCTTGGTGTCTGCAATTTTCTTCGACGCTTTGTTAGATTGGACGATTTGGCCACACCTCGTTTATGTGATCTATCTGGAAATAATTCTAATTGGTGTTGGGATGAGGAAGCTCAGTCAGAATTTGAACAGCTTCGTGATGCTTTAGTTGCTGCTCCACTTCTTTCACATCCGGATTTATCTAAAGATTTTTGTTTGGCGACGGACTCATCATACAAGGGCCTAGGTGCACATTTATTTCAAGAGATAGAAGAAAACGGCGTTGTAGTACAGAAGACTATTGCATTTGGAAGTCGTGTTCTCTCTAACTCAGAAAAGAATTATTCGATTACGGAACTTGAAGCTTTGGCTGTTGTTTGGGTTTTCACAAAATTTCGCACATTTTTGTTTGGCAGACATACTAAGGTTTATACCAATCATCGTGCTCTGGAATTTCTTATGTCGACAAAATTAACTCATGGCAGATTGCCACGATGGGCGTTGTACCTACAGGAATTTGATTTTAGTATTGTTTACATACAGGGTTCTTCAAATATTGTTGCTGATGCTTTATGACGTGCACCTATGGGTTTGAAACAAAGTGCTGAAGAGGACTGCAAAGAAAACAATTATTGTTTGACGTATATTCAAGGTGTTGCGTTTGAGAACTTTATTTCTTCTTCACTCCAGGACATCGCTAAGGAGCAAAATAAGGATCCAATCTGGAAGGACATTAAGGAGAAGTGGAGGAGAAAGGAAAGCGTAGCGATTAGACAGCATTATTTAGTTCGCAATGACATTCTTTTTAAACGAAAATCGGTCGACAACTCTGTTTGGTTAGTTTGTATTCCTGATGAGTGGGTTAATAAGCTGATTTGGTATACGCATTTCAGTTATGCACAGTTTGGTCCCAGAAAATGCTTTCATAAATTACGGGAAAATTGCTACTTCAGTAATATGGAAAAACGTATTCGATCTGTTCTGGCCAAATGCAAATTATGTCAAAAGGCTAAGCCGCCAACTATTTCTCACAGAGCACCGTTGTTTCCTATCATTCCAGCGAAATTAAAGGACATGGCTGCAGTCGATTTGTTCGGTCCAGTGGTTTGATCTACTAATGGTTTTGCGTACATTTTCGTAGCAGTGGAGTTGACATCAAAATATGTGTGTTTTACACCGTTACACAAAGCAACAGCTCGTTCAGTATCTAATGCTTTCATCAAACATTTTCTTAAAGAAGTTGGTCATGTTGATAAGGTTATATCAGATAATGGATCACAGTTTCGTTCTAAAATTTGGCTTCGTACTCTACGGCGTTGTAAAATTAAACCAATTTTCATTTCACTTTTTCACCCTCAATCTAACGCTTCAGGGAGATGGATGAAGGAAATCAATAAATTTTGTCGTCTTTACTGTCATCAGAATCACAGAACTTGGGATCAGTATCTTCATATTTTTCAAAACATTCTGAATGAACTCTCTAATGACTCAACTTCTTTACCGCCTCTATTGATATTAAAAAACAAAGCACCGACAAATCGCATATCTGAAATCGTTCCTTTTCCGCCTTCACGGAAACTGCGGCATTCTGAAGTTGTGAACATGGCTCTACAAAATATTGCATCTGCGGCTGCTAGAAGAGAGAAATCAGCTAAGCGTCCTGGTCGTTTAAAAATTTTGTCAGTTGGTCAGAAAGTGTTAATTAAGTCTCATCGTTTGTCTCACAAAGGAAAAGGCTTGTGTCGCAAATTTTTTCTGCTTTATAACGGTCCATATAGAATTCGCAAAATTATTAATGATAACACTGTTGAAGTAGAAACTCTTAAATCACGACGCTCTAAGGGAATACATCATATATCTAACGTTAAAATTTTTGTGGAATGAGATACTTTTGAGAAACTAACAGCTACATGTAAACATGCAGAGAATACAAGGATACCGCGCTGTGTTTGGGCGGCGGCATATACTCAAAGCAACAGTCAAGTCTGCGCGCCGCACAAGGCAGTCGTTGACCGCAAACAATTACTTCCTACGTCACGCGCCTACAGCTGATCGAGCGCTCAGTGCGAATGCACTGACAGCCGTAAACAAATACACAGTCTAATTTCTCCGATTAAATTCAGTATAAAGCTATAGTGACTTGATGAATTATGTTATTAATGTTCAGTATTTTTCAGGATACGGTTGTATAAAATATTTAAGAACTTCAGGTTAATTCTGTGTGTCTCCGACGTTAAGAGAACTTGCTATCGAGAAAATTACAGAAAGAATGTAATTTCCAAGAAGAAACTAATAAACTAAAAAGGTAACTATTAATTGAGTTTATTTTTTCAGCTCACATATTTCCACTTAGGTACGTACTTTAGACGTAATTTGCTGCTCGCAATTACGTGATTCATACTTTGTGCTAATTTCATGTTCTATGAAATTACTTGTGAAGCGACGTGCTTGCGTACGTCAACTGATTTTGACAATGATTATTAATGAACGGGGTTGTAACTTGTGTATATTATGCATCGCTTGGCTGCACTGCTTTTTCACTGATGTCATATTTTTTTTTATTATGTGCCTGCTGTGCTTATTTATTTAAATTATAATTGTCACCTGATTAATTGTGCTGATGTGGTTAGGTATGTAAGTTATACTTTGTGATTTATCTGCTTGCGCCTTCGTGTTTACTTATTAAGATTACATATGAACATTTATTTGCTTATGCTGATATGATACTAATGACCTGTTTATTATGTTAGATAACATATTTGCTGCCTTGCTTATGGATTGCATATTTACACATTTCTGTTTTGTTGTCATAACTACTCTTTAATTTGGTATATAGAAATGCTGATATACTGTGTACAAACATAGAGTTTAGGTCACACTATGTTATTAATTATAGATTGTTTGCTTGGCAGAGCCTCGTTGTAAGAACTGTGCTGCATCCACTTGTTGACATTCTGTTATCTACTGGTATATTTACTCGTTATTGCATGTTTTGCTTACGCTCAGTGCCTTATATTTTTAAGATAGGAAAATGAACTGCTATAATTCGACATAAACGACATTAGTACAAGAAACTTCATAGAAGTCACATGAGCTGGAGGTTTTATGGAAGCTGTAGAAATTTATGCTAATAGGAAGGAAGCTAACGACATCACATACCAAAACTAGGTTTAGACCATTGACAGTTATTACACTGCATTTTTCGTGAGCAATTGAAATAGGAAGTGACACTTGACACAAGAAATACTCCACATATTTGCTTCTGTTTGCCATAATTCTTGAAGTGGTGTACATACTGTGAAATATTATCATCATTCACACTCTGTAATCGTACT
Organism: Schistocerca piceifrons; assembly: GCF_021461385.2. Lineage (NCBI taxonomy): Eukaryota > Metazoa > Arthropoda > Insecta > Orthoptera > Acrididae > Schistocerca > Schistocerca piceifrons. The sequence continues at coordinate 694,062,482 of NC_060138.1, forward strand.
TAATTACTGAGAGTTATTCGAACTAAGTCTGTTAGAGGTCATGTATGCATTTCTTTTGTTTATAATTCATAATGAGTAGAAGATTTGGCTCAGATGGATTACACAGAGGTTGTGTGTTGACAATGTGTCTTCGGATTGTATAGGATGATGAGTTTTGCGTTAGGATTTTATCTGTACTTGTTCGAGGAGACTGACTAGAGGAAAGAGTTGTTATGGAAGTGAAATGATATTGGTAATAAGGTTTATATGTATCGACGTATTGAAGAGGTATTATTGAGAATATGTGAAGTTGATGATTATTGGAGTTTTGGTGGACAAGAGGTAAGGTAAATGCTATTAATGATAAGGTTTATATGTATCGACGTTAGAGGTATTATTGAAGTATTGAGATTATGTGATGCTGATGATTATTGGAGTTTTGGTGGATAAGAGATAAAGTAAGTGAGGTGCATATTTTTTTTTTTTTTGTTGGTCTGTATGGAACAAGGAGGATGAAGATGGCAGACTAGAACACTCAAGTGGGAAGAAGATTGCCTACACACACACGTTGTTAAATCACTAAGCAGTATATACTTTTTTTTTGGAGAGAGGAAGTAATTGCATATCTTGGCTCACTGACAGTTGTTCAGCAACCGTACATTTTGATCTGGCTTGGCAAACATTGGTCTTGACATGATGACTATGACGTTGACTTAACTATTATTGACTGTTATACATTGCTGCCACTACTACTTGATACACATGATGAACATCAAATTTTGACAGAATTGCATTTACACAGTTAACACTATTCAGTTACACAGTAGTACTTAATGTGGATGAAAGATGAGTGTGTTTTGTGTGTTTTCCTTTCATAATCCTACCCACCTATTTCCTAAATATTATTTTATTTGTATGTAGTGGCTTGCACTGACACCCATAAATATTATAGGTTTACTGATATTTGTGTATTTGTAATAGTTAATATGACCATTATCTGACATCATTTGTGTGTTTGTTATGATTTGTATGTTTAGTGTAAAAGCATTTGTATGTGGATTCAAACTATTGTTCATGCCTGAACTGTATGATTTGTGCACCTCTTCAACATTGCTGGGTGCCACAGATGGAACTGCTTCTACTGAAATAATGTCACTTGTTGCTGTCTGCACCTGCTCAACATTGCTGGGTGCCACTAATGGACTGATTCTACTGGAATAACGTCACTTGTTGGTGTCTGCACTTGTTCAACACTACTGGGTGCCACTGTTGGAACTGTTTCTACTGAAATGATGTTACTTCTCGCTGTCTGCACCTGCTCAACATTGCTGGGTGCCACTAATGAACTGCTTATACTGAAATAATGTCACTTGTCGGTTTCTGCACCTGTTCAACATTGCTGGGTGCGACTGATGGACTGCTTCTACTGAGATAATGTCACTTGTTGGTATTTGCACCTGTTGACCATTGCTGGGTGCTACTGCTGGAACTAATCATTGAAAGCATTTTATGTGAACATTTGTATAAACTGATTTTTTGTGTATTGTGTAAACTATTATGTAAAGTCACATGTATGAAAGAATTTGTATTGCTTATTGTATTTTATATATTAGGTTATTGAAAGGTCAGTGAAAAGCCAAAATTTTATCTAATTATGTGATATTTACGTATTAATATTATCTTTTATTTTTGTCTGTATTTTTGTGGACGAATTTGGTGGTATTTTCACCACCAATGCTGGCAAAAATACCATCAAATTCTGGCCCGTGGAGGAGGGGCATATGAAAGGTGGCTACACTGAGCCACAGCGCCAGAGATTGCGCGAAAGAGTATTATTCAGCCGCCTCCACTGGCAGTGCTTGGGGAGAACTTGTAGTAGTCGGTGCTTGTTGAGAACTCGTGGGAGTCAGTGCTTGTTGAGATGTGCTAGTGGAGAGTGCTTGCTGAGATGTGGTAGTGAAGAGTGCTTGTCGAGAGGTCGTGGTGGAGAGTTCTTGTTGAGATGTGGTAGTAGAGACTCGGTGTGGAGATATATTGTAATGATTAGAGTGATTTTGGTCAATATATGAAGGTAAAAAAAAAATTTCCTTTTCTTTTTGTTATCTCAAGGTCTTAAATAATGCGTCACTACAGGTTCAGTCAACAAAGCATCTGGCGTGTGTTCTTGTATTAGAGTGTAATTCTGGGTTTCTTGCGCAATTATAGTATTTCTAATTTTTTTTTATCACGTCAGTATAAATGGTATTTGAAATTTCTTGTCTTATTGAAGAAGAACCGTGCCAGATGTGTACGTTGAGTCATACTTCCACACACAGAACAGTTACACTTGTGTTTTGGTTTCGTAGGTTTTACAGTTGCTGGGGACTTAATTAATTAATTGTGTTAACGAAAATTTTCTTTCATTCTTTGTTGTTGTTCTATGCAGTCAGATTGCGTACTAAGACTAGTCAGGGCCAACCGTTTACGAAACAGCGTAATCGGACATACAACTAGAAAAAATAAAAATTATTTTCAAACATAATAATTAAGCCCCCATGCAACTGCTGTTTGTGTATGAGAAATCGGTTGGAAACTTTCCTCATGTCAGCACGTTGTAGGTGTCACCAGCGGCGCCAACGTTGTGTGAATGCTCTGAAAAGCTAATCATTTGCATATCACAGGATCTTCTTCCTGTCGGTCAAATTTCGCGTCTGTAGCACGTCACCTTCGTGATGTAGCAATTTTAATGGCCAGTAGTGTACATCGTTCAGCAAGAACGTTATGACCACCGACGTCCTACCGATATAAAGCGGTCCAGGAGATATATGAAGCGGTCCAGGAGATAGCATCGTTTCCTAGCGATGAGTTTTTAATAGCCAGACACACGCACGGTGCATGATGTACCAGTGAGCGTGTTGTCCATGTGTAGAATGGGGAAGGCACACGATCTGTCTGAATTTGACCGAGGGCAGACTTAGATGGCCCGGAGGCTCGACATGAGCATTTCGGAAACTGCACGACTTGTGGGGTGTTCGAGGAGTACTGTGGTGGGTGTCTTCAACACGTGGCGAACTCAAGGTGAAACCACGAGCACCCCTCATTACAGATGTCGAACGTCGTAGGCTGGACAGATTGGTAAAACAAGACAGGCAGCGAACTATAGCGGAACTAACATGAGGATTTAATGCTGGGGAGAGTACAAGAGTGCCTGAGCACATAGTGCACCGAACACTCCTAACGATGGGCCCCCACAGCCGACGATCTATGCGTTTGCTAATGTTAACATCACGACATTGACAACTATGACTGAAATGGGCACGTGACCATCGGCACTGGACGTTGGTGGAATATCAGAGCTCTTCATGGTGTGATGAATGATGAATGCCGATGGGAGGGCGTGAATCCGTCGTATTCCAGGAGAACAATTCCTTGACACCTGTACTGCGGGACAGAGACAAGCAGGTGGCAGTTCCATTTGGCTATGGGGAACATTCACGTGGACATCCATGTGTCCAGTGGAGCTCGTGCAAGGCACCATGACGGCCAAGGAGTATCGTACACTGGTTGCAGACCACGTACACCCGTTAATGACGATCATGTTTCCCAAGAGCAGTGGCATTTTTCATCAAGACTATACCGTGCAGATGTGGTGCCAACTGCCTGCAGCGACCTACCAAGGCCTTATCGCTTCCGTGCCATGACGTGTCGCCGCTGTTGTCGGTGCCAAAGGTGGACATACTGGCTATTAGGTAGGTGGTCATAATAATCTAGTTAATCAGTCCAAGAGACTAATGACCGTTCGCTCTGGAACTTCTTGCTCGCATGCAAGTGGGCAGTGGCTTTGGAACATTCTGAGGGCAGACGAAGCCCATTTCCATCTGCAAGGACGTGACAATATGCAGAATTGCAACGGAAAATCTGCACACATATCAACTGGTACCACTTCACTCTGCAGAGGTGACAGTGCAGTGCGGGTTGATAGCATTATCGTAAGGCCGTATTTTTTCGAGAAGAAGAGTCGTGTGGGGTTCTGTTGCATGTACCATCATTGGTGAGCGCTATGAGCCTATTTTGCGCACAAAACAGCGTGGATATGTCAGTAGAATCACTTTTATGTAAGATGGCACATTGCACAGCCCAGTGAAGCGGCAGTTGCTGAGGCATTTCAGAAATGGTAGAATAATCAGCCGTCATTTCCTGTAGCCTCTCCGTCCAGATCACCTGACCTTTCTCTGTATGACTTCTGGCTGTCGAGTTATCTGAAAGATATTCAGCAGCAGAAACCTAGTCTAGTTTTGATCTAGTCTACGAATTTCTTTTATATATATATATATATATATATATATATATATATATATATATATCCAGGCCAGTCTCTTCATCTCATCATAGTTGCTATATCCAAGATTTTCATAAATCTGTGCTTTTTATTTTAATATTTGCTTCTATATGTTTTCCAAATATTCCGCAATGTGTTGGTAGACGTTCCACTAACACGTTCTTCCTCCTGGTGTCGGTTTTCATAGACTTCGTACCTGTCAGTTCTGCAAATATACTGGACTCCCATTCGGGAGGACGACGGTTCAATCCTGCGTCCGCCCATCCTGATTTAGGTTTTCCGAGATTTCCCTAAATCACTTCAGGCAAATGCCGGGATGGTTCCTTTGAAAGGGCCGGCACACTTCCTTCCCCATCCTTCCCTAATCCGATGAGACCGATGACCTCGCAGTTTGGCCTCCTCCCCCAAATCAACCCAACGCCTCTTCAAATATATTGTGGCAGCTCCATTACAGAATAAACATGTTTTCATTACTTTATTCCATTTGGTATATCTAAACTGCTATACCGCTATTCCAGAACCCGGTACCTGTTGCAGGATGCCTATGTAATGGCTTGTTGTTGTTGTGGTCTTTATTCCTGAGACTGGTTTGATGCAGCTCTCGACGCTACTCTATCCTGTGCAAGCCTCTTCATCTCCCAGTACCTACTGCAGCCTACATCCTTCTGAATCTGCTTAGTGTATTTATCTCTTGGTCTCCCTCTACGATTTTTACCATCCACGCTGCCCTCCATGGGTCAAGCGCCCCACTCCAGTGTGACGTCTCAACAAGTTCATCTCGCCCACTCGTCCCATCACCCGTGAGACGCCAATTTTCTACGCCATACACAACCTCGCCCACCCAGGCATCAAGGCCACGACCAGGCTTATCACCAAACGCTTTGTGTGGCCGGGAATCAAAGCTCAGTGCCGCGACTGGACACGAGCATGTGCTGCACGCCAACGCTCCAAGGTCGGTAAGCACGAGTAACCCCCGACTGGCAGGTTTGATGTACCCCCAGGTCGCTTCAGACACGTACACCTCAATTTGGTCGGTCCACTGCCCCTCTCACAAAACTAAAGATACAGATTGTCAATTATCGATAGGGCGACCCGCTGGGTGGAGGCCACCCTTATGGTAGACATTTCTGCAGACTCTACTGCTCGTTCTTTCATAGCCACAGGGATTTCTCGCTTCGGCTGTCCATCCTATGTTACAACAGATTAAGGCCGGAAGTTTGAATCTATACTTTTCTCCGAATTATGCGAACTCTGTGGTGTGGCGCGATTCCGGACTACTGCCTACCACCCCCAGAGTAACGGCCTTGTGGAGCGGTGGCATCGGACCATAAAAGCCGCCCTCATGTGCCACAACTCCTCGTGGTCTGAAGCCTTACCCTGGATTCTCCTGGGCATCCGTGCGTCCTTCAGGGAGGACCACAAAGCTTCTATGGCCGAAATATTGTATGGCGAACCATTGGTTCTTCCGGTCCACTTTGTTGAGGACTCACTTCCCCTTGCAGACACTGAACTCCCTCCCCTAGAAGAGCAGGTGCGTTCCCATATTTCTCGACAACGTGTGCCGCCTCCCGGTTCTCATTCCACTCCGACTGTGTTTAGCGACAAGGAACTAGACAAGTGCGATTACGTGATGTTACGCAACTACTCAGTGCGCGCAGCTTTACAATGGCCATATTCCGGCCCTCAGATAGTGTTAGCTGCGCCCAACGAACACATTTGACACCTTCGTACACGACCGACCTCTCACCGTTTCAGTTCGCTCTGTACAGTGCAAAATGTTTTACTGTTGTTGAGTGTTGCTTTACAAAGAAGTCTTACGTTTTGCTTTTCATAGCATCGGAGACAGATAACCCGCTTTAATATGATGACTGTTGTAGTTTAAGCAAGACATGAGTATCACTCAAAATTAATTTTACATTTTGTGATCAGATTACCTCACTGCGTTGTTTGATGTTAATAATAATGCAGGGTGTCCCAAAAAGAATGACCTGATTTTAAATAGAATTATTTATTAGGAAGAATGGTTCAACACCAACAAATTGCATACTAAATTACTTAGGAAAGACAGAAGTTAATAAAAAGTTTATAAAAACCTATTATAAATGTAGCATGGAGAGCTGCATCAAACCAGTCTCAGGACTAAAGACCACAACAAGAACATCATAAATGTTCAATATGTCCTCCACTGGCTGCACAGACATCTAGCCGATAGCCGAATTCATCCCAAAAGTGAGCGTAAGGTGTTATCTGTCATTGAAGCTACAGCAGCTGGTATTCTGGCTTTTAGTTCATCAATGTCACGAGGTATGGGAGGAATGTAAACATATTGATTAACATATCCCCACAGGAAGAAATCACGTGGTGTTAAGACCTAGGAGGCCAAGAGTGTAAAGCCTGGTCTCGCGGTCCTGTACGCCCTACCCAACGTTGAGACACGTTGGCATTGAGGAAACTGCACACGTTGTTGTGCCAGTGCGTTGGTGCTCCATCTTGCTGGTAAATGAAATTGTCAGAGTCAAGTTGTGGGAATAATCAGTTCCGTAGCATTGCAAGATATGATTGTCCTGTTACGGTTTCTTCCTCAAAAAAGTAGGGTCCATAAACCTTGCTTTGCGAAACAGCACAAAAAACATTCACTTTTGGTGAATCACGTTCGTGTTCAATTGTTTCATGAGGATTTTCGAGCCCCCAGCTACGCACATTATGATGGTGAACCTTACCGCTAATATGGAAAGTTGCCTCATCGCTGAATATCACCCGTGACATAAAAGTGTCATCTTCCATGTCCTCTAGAATAGCATTGCTAAAGTCCACTCGCTTCACTTTGTCAGTCTCGAAGAGCTTGTACCAGTTGAAATCGGTATGATTTGTGGGCTAAACGGCGCCGTAACAAACGCCACACTGTCGTGCGCGGTAATGCAAGTTCTCGGCTAGCACGACGCGTAGACTTGCGGGGGCTCCGCTCAAATGCTCATCGGATTTGTTCCACTGTTTGTTCAGGCACACGTGGCCGGCCAGAACTTTTGCCTTTACAGAGGCACCCTGTTTCTTCAAACTGTTTAAACCACCGTCGAATGTTCTTTGGTGATGGTGGTTTAGCACGACATCAAATATGAAACGCCCGCTGAACTGCAATCACTGATTGAGCACGACTAAATTCAATAACACAATATGACTTCTGTTGCGCGGACGCCATATTGCGCGAGACTGGCTGCCCGCTCCAGGTCAGCGCTCGTAGCGACATCAAAAATGGCTCTGAGCACTATGGGACTTAACATCTATGGTCATCAGTCCCCTAGAACTTAGAACTACTTAAACCTAACTAACCTAAGGACATCACACACATCCATGCCCGAGGCAGTATTCGAACCTGGGACCGTAGCAGCAGTGCGGTTCCGGACTGAAGCGCCTAGAACCGCTCGGCCACAGCGGCGGGCTGTAGCGACATCTAGCGGATTTTTTCTGAAACTCTAGACCATGCCGATTACATCTAGCGCTGTTTCAGTTACCTAGTGACATTTTTTTCTCGATGTTATTGCAAGTTAAAATCGGGTCATTCTTTTTGGGACACCCTGTATTTTATATCTCGTTTATTTTCCCTTTAGAAGCGATTTTTCGTGCGACTTTTTGTCATGAATTTCGTATGTTTTCGTCACAGTGAATGACTGTGGTGTAATGTGTTTCACTGACGTTCTTTGATTTTTTGCGGTAAATATATGCGATAAACCGTATGGATGCTCTATAGCAATGCAGACACACTGCACATTTTAAAGACCACATATGGATTCATGGAGAACACAACGCCAAGGGAAAGCGAAACTTAGGATATTCAATTAGATTTAATTCAAGAAAATTGCCCATTTTTGAAATGTCCAGAGTGGAAGGAAGTTGCTAAAATCGGTGTCAGCAAATGTCTACAGGGGTGTCTAATTGCTCTTATTACATAGGTTTAGCAGAGCGAAACTACAACCTCTGACAGTTAAATTTGGTGAATGAAGTCAGAACGGTCCATCGGGCACCACTGGTGACTCAACGCTGCACCTGCGTTGCGGCCGGTGTTGATAACCTGCCTCCACCGTAGTTCAGCTGAGCATCGTGTGTGTTTCGTGTTGGACCTGTTGTACGAAGTGCTTGTTTAGTTCGTTGGTTCTGAACTGAGAACAGGACAATGAACGAGGAAAGGCTCAATTTAAAGTTTTGTTTTAAGCTTGGAAAGACACCGAAAGAAACGTATGCTATGCTGGTACGTGTTTATGAGGATAGGCACTGTCCATGAAGTGTGTGTACGAGTGGTTCGCCCGTTATCGAGAAGGCCAGGAAAGTGTTTCTGACAAATCCCGTAGCGCACGATCGGCGATCGCCATCAGTGACGAAAACATTGAGAAAGGGAGGACATTAATCACGAACGACCGTCGATTAACTGTGCGCATGACAGTGGAAGAACTGCAGATGAACCGTGAATCCGTGCGACAAATCCCTATACCCAAGAGTTAGGGAAGAGAAAAACGTGATGTCGTCTTGTGCCACGACAGACGATCAGAAGCAGGCACGTTTAGAGGCTTTACAGTATTTTGTCGAAATGGTGGATGCGACACACAATTTCGTGAACGGTATTGTCACTGAGGATGAAACCTGGTGTCTTCGGTACGACTCTGAAACAAAACGGCAAAGCATGGAGTGGCGTTCTCCGACATCACCTCGTCGTAAAAAGGTCAAAGCCGAAAAATCACGCATCAAAACGATGCTCATCACTTTCTTCGGTAGTCAAGGCGTTATCCACAAGGAATTTCTACCTGAAGGGACGACGTTGAACGCTGTACGGCACGTTCAAATTTTGACCCGTTTCAAGCAACGTCTATGCAGGGTACGTCACCAGTACGCACAACAAGGTTCTTGATTTTTTGTTCACGACAACGCTCGCCCACGCACAGCCAATATCGTCAAACAGCATTTGTATAGTGAAGCAGGCATCTATGACCATAAACACAGCTTACTCAGTAAAGCGTATGAGAAGACTCAAAATGTACAGATTTTGTTGAAGAATTTGTTCTAGTAGTTTGCAGCTCTATTAAATAAAACGGAAGATAAGAACCTAGAGTGCACCGTGATTAGAACTGACAACTCACCTCACACCGACCTTGCATCGACGTTAAAGGCAAGAACTATACTAACTTACGTGAATTACGACATTCCTGGAACCGAAAAATTAATTTTCCTGCCCCAGTGTCCCTCATCTTACATGGGTATTAATGCAGTGTAAGTCATCGAAGTGGAAATGGAATACCAAGAGTATTTAGCGGAACAATTCAGTACCACACATGGAAGAAAATACAGTATCGTAGTGTTCCTAAGTATTTGGAACAATGTTGTCAATTCCTAACTGTTCTAGGGGCATCTGTGTAGCGAATGCTTGTCGTGTTCGTCTTGCACGGGCCATGCGAGTGGAGGTATGAGCGCAATTGGTTCTTATGCTTCACGTGATATCTTGTGACGTCATCTTTCAGGCATCTTTCTAATTTCCCCAAAATACAAATGTTAGTTTGCAACGGAAGCTTGTTTCAGTGGGATAAAAAATAACTGGAAATTAACCTCGCCCCACACATCACGAAACAGTAAGACATCAAACACTTTGCACGTCAACATTTAGGCTACATAAAAACAGAATTTCACGACTACAACGAGAATGCTGAAGTATGTTGATAGGGATGGAAGTAAGAAGAAACGAAGTTAACTAACTGTCCGATACCACGCAGTAACCAATTCATTTGTGGACTGACAAGAGAAGAAACTGAAAATCATGTTCATCAATACAGGAAGTAAACTGTCGATGTGGGCAATGGGTAAATCTGAGTCTTCATAAGTTTTCCCCCTTGAATGCATACTAACCAGCCTGTTCATTGTTTTCCTAATGTTCCCCTCTTGTTTGCTTCCTATGTCACGAAAAAGCTCGAAATCAATGTCAGTAATGGTTCGAATCTTTCCACCGACTTTTATATGCGTTGTTGCTTTGTATTCGTAAAGCAGATCATTATACCTGCTCCCACAAAGGTACTGAATCGAGATTGCCTGAGGGCTTACCAATTATATTCAAAATCGAACGTCACAACTCAAACACGCACTTGGTCACCCGGGATTTCCATGTTAGTTTACGTAGCTGTGTAAATAAAAGGAAGCTACCCTAATTTATTCTTTGGCGTAACTCATTCGAACAGCAGCAGAACTAAATTATGAAACATGGTCTTCGATTTGCAGTTATAACACTATAAACAGCAGCTCAGCTAATGAAAGACCATAGTCGTGGTCACAAACTCGTAGCTATATTGTAGCAATGTCAGACTCCATACTACATTTCCGGTTGTTGTATAACATGTTGTGACACGAATTTATCTGTCAGTCATCGTGTTAAATCATCAGAAGTTGTTACAGATATCAGTCTGCGTCAGTATTGGGACACGGCCGGCACCATTCCAAAATACCGAATGTATCCGGTACGTGTTGCCTCTCTAGTCGTTATTACCGTAGCGGGTTGCGACATAGAGAGAGTCCTTTCCTAAGCATCGTTAGTAGACAGCAACAAGGTCGCACGCAGTGTATCCGGCAAGTGTTGACTCTCTAGTCGTTATTACCGGCGCGGGGTTGTGACATAGAGAGAGAAACCCTTTCTGGAACTCGAACCCTGCTCCTCCTGGGTGGAAAGGCCAAGTGCTCCCATCTAACACAATTAAACCACCAGACACACATGGAATTGATGGGAAATTAAAAATGCCGGAACCCTTTCTGGGACTCGAACCCTGGTGCTCCTGGACGGAATGCTCAAGTGCACCCCCAACACATGAAACCTGTCTAGATGCGGGAGAGGAAGGTTAGGTTAGTGTACTTTATTTATTTTGGTCGAGAAACTGACGCAAAGATCGATCCTAATTGCGTAATTAATCACAAAGATAGGTCCTAATTACACAACTATATGCAAAGCACTACAGAAGGACGGCATAAAATCGCAATACGCCGCGGAAACTGACGATACCATACAACTGGTGTTATCCTGCCAAGAAAAAAATTCGCAGAACCACTCGAAACCAGCGACAGAAACATCGAAACTCTACCCTACACCTACAAGCTGCCAGAGTCGATATTAGCTAACTTTGAGACGGGTGTATTTCCTGCTTTTCATGTATGCGTGTTTCTACTGCATTACAGAGAAGTTATTATCAGAGCTTTTTTTTCTTTGTATACGTCTACGGCATTGCATGTTTCGAATTCTTTAAGTTCAATGGGCCCCATGTACAATTAATCTTAAATAGAGTGATGGTAGAACTGCTGTCTGGACGCTTCCATATGAGGTCTACTTTTTTCGTATTTGGTCTTCGTGGTCCTTATGCGCAATTAATGTTAGCTGCAGTAGAGTCGTTTGGTAGTTACCTTGAAATGAGGGTCTCTAAATTTAGTGTTTACAGTTCCTAGGAAAGAACACCGTCCTCCAAGGACTTCTGTTTGAGTTCTGAAAGCAGCTCCATGGCACTTACAGGTAACAAATCTAGAAGCCATTCGCCGAAATTCTTCAACATGACCTGGAACGGATCAACCCCACCAGTGAAGTAAGCAGGACGATAGTAATACTTCACCTGAAAGTTACTGGTTTATTATTCCTACTCATCAGCATTAACTTGTATTTTTTCCGCATTTAAGGCTAGCGACCATTCATCACACCAAATGGAAATTTTGTCTAAATCGTCTTGTGTCCTCCTACAGTCACTCAGCTTTGATGACTTATCGTAGACCGCTGCATCGTCGGCAGACTATTGACCCGCCAAATCATTTAAGTATAAAGAGAACAGCAGCTATCAAATTGCACTGGACTGCATATTGGATATAGCCACTCTCTTATCTCTGAGCCTGTTAAATGTGCTCGTGCCTTCGTTAACGGGCTGCGATGGGAGATCGTGTCATATACCTTCCTGAAATCTAGAATATGTAATCCACCTGTTACCTTCCTTTATAGTTCTAGATATATCATGTGAAATAAAGGCATGCCGAGTTTTGAACGAATGATGCTTTCTAAAATCAGGCTGATTCATCAACATAAACAGCTTAGCCTCAAGAATGTTTATTATATTCGAACTGAGAATACGTACAAAGATTCGGGAGCAGTCCGAAGTTAGGGATATTGGTCTGTAATTTTGCGGTCTGTTCCTTCATCTTTCTTGTATACTGGAGTGACCCGCGTTTTCTTTCTTTCCTTTATACCATTCGTTTCGATCTTCGTGTTGGACGAGAAAGAAAGAGAGAGGGAGAGAGAGAGAGGCGGGGTGATGGACCAGTTCCCTGGAGTACTCCTTCTAAAATCTAACAGGAATGCCATCCGGACCAGATGATTTGTCTGTTTTTCAAATCTTAACGGTACTTCCTTATGTCAGTTACACATCTTCCATACGGGGGTCCGTCCGAAGGTCAAGAGACTGCATGTTTGTACGGTTTTCATGCTTGAACGATGTCTTAAACGTGAAATTTTAAACTTAGGTTCGGCTTTTGCTATCTTCAACTGCCGCACCAGACTGGTCAACAAGGAACTGATTGGAATCCTTAGACTCACTTACCGATTTTACACACGGCCTGAAAGTTCTCGGCTCCCTGCCAAATCTTTTGCTAAGTTGTGACGGTGGCAGTTACGTGCTTCACGCATTAATATTTCGGCAGCCGGCTAATGGCTTACGAGACCTCGATTCAATCTATTAAACGTGCTTGATTCGATTATTCTATTCCCTACAGCTTACAGCCATGAAATATCGGTCAAATTATACATCATCTTCGTTTTCCATTAATGTCGATGGTACTTCATTCCTAAATATACGGCTTACAAGTAGTATTGTTTAGTGCTCGTCGCAGTTATGAGTAACGGTAACTACAAGCGAGGTTCATTACAAAAGCGATTCATTACAAAAGCGATACTGTCTGACTCGAAATAACCAGGTATCTATGACAGGGTATACTAATACACAGAAAATTCGATGCATAACTGATTCTTTGTCTATGTGATGCACAAAACTAATTTCATTTTGTTTTGATGTTATTTATTTATTTATTGATTTTAGTTTCAGAAGCTATCCCCGATAGGTTCGCATCGCCGTCACCACTACCATCACTGCCAAGATGGTACTTACTTCCGGAGGAGGGGTATGGAAAAGATGATAATGATGACGATGACGACGATGTAATATTTCTCTGTGAAATAATAAATATCGACTAAAAGCACTACATATTTTGGAACGCAACCTACGAGCAGCTTAGAGACAGAAGTGATGACACTTTCTGCGGGACCTGACCATCATTTTGCAGAACAATGCTCAAGCACGTAGAGTGCAAACTGTTACTGATTTGTTTGACTGATGGGACTGCTGAGTGCTGTACCACCTACTGCAGTCCCCTGACGTAAGTCCTCGTGAGTTCAACTCGATTTCTGACTGAAGGAAACACTTCACGGCATTTGCTTGACGACTGCTGCAACTCATCGATTAACAGACCGCGCCACTCGAACTGTCGACACATGTGACACTGCTAAGAGCATCACTGGCAAGGGTTATACACTATGCTGGAGACTACTTTGAAGGTCAATAAAACTTTGAAAGACATATTTATTTTGTACGAGCTGTAAGTAAATAGTTTTTCCACTGTTAAATTTCCAATCCTCGTATATAAACTCTCTCCTAGTATCCACCATCTTCTACAAGACGAGTCCCTTACAACAGAGTATACCACAGAGGTGCATGTGTGTTTGATGCTTTAGAAATACGCAGTGTGTTGCCTCTACAGTTGCTAAATTCATCATAGCATCCACAGTGAGTAAATGATACACTGTCACTGTTGCGGCCAACAGTAATAATAGTAATTTCCTTATGGCTAACGGTAGTTCTCTCCCCCGTCCTATCGATAACGAATTCGATCAGAATAACGGCGTAATGACTCCCTTAGAATACTCAGCAGTTGCTAGAGCGTTTGAGGGGCGAATCTCTTTCACCAGAATTGAGAATCCATGCGGGAGGTATCGCGATCCTGTAAGGTTTTTGGAGGCGTGCCTCCCCGTCTTGGAGACCGAGCTCCTCAAACTCTTAGAAGATCCGGAATTTAACGCCTTTAAATGCAGTGCGGTATTATGCAGTGAACTGAGTCACCCCCCTAATCATCAAGGTGACGCGGAGACGGCTACTCTGCATTATATATGGGGTGAAAATGGTGTTATTTCTCGGAGCACATCGATTGCTGAGTTGTACCGAGAATCCACCTTGAGCGCTATTATGGCCCGATTTTCCGAGATGGAAGTACGTGGATCCGCTAAAGCGCTCAACAGTATACCACACCTCGACATCCATATACATGTCTATGATCCAATGAATGGAGGGTCCAGTTATATTAAACTCCCTATAGATATTGAGAAAAAGCAGGCGTGCATTAATGTTCAAAATAAGTATGATAATGCGTGTTTTGCATGGTCAGTCCTGGCTTGCGAGAGAAATTACAATTACAATTACAATTACAAACATCATCCCGAGCGTCCCAGCAGTTACAAAGTCAAAGATATTAAGAGGCAGTACAACTTTGATGGAATAGAGTTCCCTTTAAGAATCCAGGACATACCTAAGTTTTAAGCTCAGAATACCGCAATATCGGTCCACGTTTGTGGCCTGGAGAGGAAAAGCAAGTCAGATGAGCAGAACAAGCATACAGTAGTAAACCCCTCCATTTCTCAAAATTTGCATGTGAGCGAGAGTTGCATGTCAACATGCTGCTCTTCTCCGAACGCGATAATTATCACTACGTCTGGATCAAAGACATGTCCCGACTCATTTCCTCCCAGTTAAGTAAAAATGAACATAAACAACATATTTGTATAAGGTGTTTGAATTATTTTTCATCTCAAGATTTATTAGCGACACATCTATTAGATTGTGCATGCATGGACCCGGTACGTGTTGTTATGCCCACTGAGGAAAATAACTTCATTAAATTTAAAAATGCTCACCACCAGCAGCGTTGTCCTTTTGTTGTGTACGCCGATTTTGATGCTTGCTGGCTCCTATTACTCGTTGTGAAGGGAACCCCTTAGCCTCACACACAACCTTCACACAAAAACACTTACCTTATGCGACTGCGTTCCAAGTTGTATGCGCATATGATTGTAAACTTAATAGCTATCAGTCTTATGTAGGGGGCGATCGGGCGGTTTGGCTTCTCACTGAGCTTGGAAAACTTTCATGGCAAGTTCACAAGCTCTACAGCATCAATATTCCCATGACCAAATCAAAGGAAAATGATGACTTGTATGAAAAGGCTGTTAATTGTCATATTTGCGGGCTGGCCTTAGGTAGAAAAGCTGAGACTCCTCGTAGAGACCATTGTCATCTTACGGGTAAGTTCCGCGGTGCAGCCCACAAAGCATGCAACTTGAAGAAACAATCCGAAGTGACGCGATAATAGAGGACAAACATTATCCGCCACAGGAACGTAGGTGGAACCAGGGTAATAATAACTGGAAACCAACCAATAAAAATGGAAGGGATCAACCAGTGCAGAACGCGGTGCAACCCACAAAGCATGCAACTTGAAGAAACAATCCGAAGTGACGCGATAATAGAGGACAAACATTATCCGCCACAGGAACGTAGGTGGAACCAGGGTAATAATAACTGGAAACCAACCAATAAAAATGGAAGGGATCAACCAGTGCAGAACTGGAGAGCGAGTGAAGACCGCAATCCAGAACCTACACAAATAATCAAAATACGTCCGGCGAACCCTGGCCGTATGCAAACTGCGCAAAACAGACAAGAATGACTAGGGCGGCACACTCGGCAGCGGAAGAACGCGGCCGGGAACAAAGTAGTGTATAATTAGATTAGATTTTTGTGATTTGTTGGCGATGTTTATTTGTATTAGTATAGGCACTGTTTTATTTGTGTTTTGTGATTATTTGTTTTATGTTGTGTGTATTTATTTTCCTATTTTCATGTGCTTGTCTTATTTTGGCATGGATTGTGTGTATATTATGTGTTTGATGTTAAATTTTGTTGTATGGGGACCACTGGGTCGCTTAGTATAGAAAATTTGCTTCAGCTATGACACAAACAATATTTAGAAGTATTAGATTAATTATAGAAGGGGTTATCTTATGTAGATAACTTCCTATACAAAATTTTATGGCAAGGCTATTGGACAGGAGAGCTTTCAGGATAAAATCTGGCTCTGTGGTGGATGGATATGGGCTGTGTTGAGCGTGTTGTGATGTGGTAGGTGGATATTGCGTCCCACCGAATGTGTTGCGTTTCTTGAGACGAGCGCAGGGTATGACGTCCGATGCGGTAGTGTTCAGGACCCACCCGTTGCGTTATCGGCGTATGGTGATTGTGGGTGTTTCGGGTGATAATTATGAGGTGGTCTGTCCGACGCAGTAGTGTTCGAGACGCACCTGTTATCTCAATTGTGTTGATAGTGTGAGTACGGTGATCAAAACGACTATCCGGTGGCCAGTCAATCGAAATTAGGCGATAGGGACGCATCAAACATGGATAATTCGTAATCGGTGCGATGAGGATGTTGTGTGAAAAGACGAGTTTTGAGCCGTCATAGAAAGACGTAAATCAGGTGGCTGGTCGCACGCAATAGCGTGATCGACAGAGCTTATTGATGATTTGGGCCGTAGGAGTGTTGTAGAGACGTATTAGCGACGCTAGCCGAGTCTAGGATTAACTATTTGAGTTAAGCAGAGACGCTAAAACAACACGCCAGTCAGTTTAAAGGATGATAATGAAGGTCACCACAAAAGATAGATGCTCTCAAGTCCAGCCATGAACCTTGACCACTATCACTGATTTTTACTTGTTGTAGCGTGTAAAACTAACTCTTGTTTTGTTCAACAGATAAGCATGACGCTGAATTGAGCCTGCCGTTACAGACAGAAGCAGACTAGGAGCGGAAGACCAATGCCATAATCAGTCAAACTAGCGTCGTCTTCAGAATTAGACTAACTGTTCTAAAACATATTAATCTTTAACACCATCAGTGGTTGAATTCGTTGTGTGGTGAGCAGATCGAGCGTCTTCATCACACAAGTTGCTGAGTGGGACGGAGAGCACGTAAGAATGGCGTCATCAGCTGAGCTGTATGGGAGCCAAACGAAATCAAATTGAATGATGGATGAGTCTGCGAAACGTAATCCGAGTGGTCCTATACTTTCGGTTCCTCTGAGAAGGTAAATATGCGGTTAATTTCTTCGTTGATTACAACACCTAACAGTTGGTGAAGAGAGTCTTATTGCACTCCAAGTAATAGTATTACAGGGAGGGAGATATTGCTGCTGTCATGGAGATCAGCCAGTGGCATCAAAGTTATAGTGTAAATTGAGGATATATGGATAGGTACGAGGCTGGACATTACTGAAATAGACTGAACAAGGCTGTTGGCAGTTTAAGTACAATACATTCTATCTCTGTATTGACATCTTTGGCCGCAACAGTGACAGTGTATCATTTACTCACTGTGGATGCTATGATGAATTTAGCAACTGTAGAGGCAACACACTGCGTATTTCTAAAGCATCAAACACACATGCACCTCTGTGGTATACTCTGTGAAACGTCCCCTTTTAACAATTATACAGGACTGTGCTTAACCTGACACACAATATTTTTAGCGCAACGCAATCCGACTTTCAAAATTTCCTACTAAAGAATGGCCCTGACAAACATTAAACTATACCTTTCACAAATCACTTACCTCACAAAAATCTTCGCTGCTCAAGCTACTGCAATACAGCGAGCGCCACTACTGCCAGCTAAATAAAAGATTCAAACTACTGAAGGCACTAACTACTGATAGGGATAGTTAGCAAATGAAAGATATTAATAGAGAACAAACAATGTATTTACCTTGATATCATCATATATAAATATATCAGTTCATGAAAAATTACAAAACTCCGCCATCTCTCTCCCCACATCCACCACTGCTGGCGGCTCACCTCCAACTGCGCAACGCTACGCGCTGTTCACAGCCAGCTGCCTAACACTACAATGGCGAGAATTACAACAATGCAAAGCAGCCACAGACTGCACACAGCACAGCCAGTGATTTTCATATTGAGCGCTACGTAACGTTGCCAATAAGAAAACATAAACAGCCTACTTACATAGAGAAAACATAAACAGCCTACTTACATTGAGAAAACATAAACAGCCTACTTACATAGCCCCCATGCTCCCCACAAAAAGTTTTACAAATTTTTTTTGGGCAGTGGCCAATAATGATTTTATAAAAATTTTTCTTTTCATAATTACAATAACAAAGAAATCAAATGCACACACTTATTGATACAATGTTGGTCAAAAGCTAAAAATTTCTCACAGTCCATAAAGACAGTCCTGATTCATCACAGTAAAATTGCAGTGTTTTTCTCAAAGTCTGAGCAGTAAAAGAAAATGCACACAGAAGTAGTGGATTTCCATGCAGTCTTGAAGAAGTAGTGTTGTCCTTCCAACGGAAAGACAGTGCTGGCTCTTGACATGCTGACAGGTAATGGGCCACAATGGAGCAAACCCACAGCAGAGTCATTCGAAGTTTTGAAGAGTATTGGTAGGTAAGTCATCACAGAGCAGACCCACTGTAGTCCTGGTAGAGATTACGGTATTGGTGGGCCACCAGAGGTGCAGACCCACTGCAGTCCTTGTAGAAGTAATGGTATTGATGGATCATCAAAGATGTAGACCCACTGTAGTCCTTGGAGAGATAGCCAGCAGCCATCTGTTGTGACTGTGCAGGTGCACAATCACCGTTGAAGAGTCTTGCGGATAATATAGCAAGTCCATAAACCACCACTTGTGCACTCACAAAGTTTTTGAAATTGTCCTTAGAACCAGCAATGCTGTTATCCAGTCCCTTGCTGAATCATTAACACACGTGCAAACACTATCAGTCCCTACTTCTCACATATTGTCCATATACTATGACCAACAGAAACGTGTGCAGTGAAATGTAACTAACAAGTTAATAATATCATGAACTGGTGACAATTACAATTTTTATAACATAAGAATACAATAACATAGGTACAAAACACATCATTAAAAACATAATAATACAGATAACGTTTGTAGTAATAGGGGCTTTACAAAAGAATAGAAATAGACATATACGTCAGTGTTACAGGAATTATGACATGAGTACATACATAGAAGATCAGAATAATTATTGAAACATCAACTTCACACATGGGCATTTAAACAGAATGAATAATGTCTAACATCTTTACAAAGTAAATAACATATTATTAATGCCAATTATATTTGAGGATAACAGTATTCCTCATCATAGTGAATGTAGCTTAATATTAAAAGAAGAAAAAATTCTATGAAACTACACAGAGACAGGAAGAAAACAAATACACAAGGGTACACAAACACATAGTGGGATAACACAAAAGGAAAGGACAGGGTTCGTTTCCAGTGTAACATTTGGTACTGCAGTCCAACCCAAAACTTCATATATCTTTCCTCTTATTTCATCCTTTGTTTCCACCAAAAAAATTCTATCTAAGCATGCTTTCTGTATTTATATGTTCACACATTTCTTACCTCAACATTTATTTCCAAGAAAATCCTACCTAAACCTGTTTTCTCAATGCATTTCTTCCAATTCATCGCAACTCATTCTCTTAGAGGCTACCCCCTCTTAAGCTAACTTAAATCTACTGAGCTCAGATGCTAAACTAAGGGACGAGGCAATGCAGCATCACATAACAAATCAACACAAACAGCAATGCAAAAAAATGCAAATTGGCAAAGCTAGCAGCATAAATGAGCAAAAGTCAAATTCAATAACACTATGCCTGGCAAACAGCAGCAACTTATACCTAAACATGACATAGCGCAAGCAGAAAAAATATTACACTAAACAACAATGTAGATAAGGGAAATGTATATTCACATCTTAATGTCTATGTAATTAAAGTGGTGCACCACAAGAAGTTATTCTACCAAAAAGTTACCAATTACTTGAAAAGAAAATTATGAATGCAGTTACTAGTTCCTTCTTATTGTTCTTTCCTTTCCAAGTGCTCCTTTTTTTAAAGAATGTGGATCATAAAATAATTATTTAATAGATCTGTTGACAGAAAGTGTTCACATTAGCAAATGCATTTCATTTTATAAAAGCAATGCTGCAACACAGCTGGAAACCAGATGTCAAATGAAATAAGCAACTACGAAAAGCAAAGTATAAAAATATCATTCAGTAGTCATGTGACATTTCATAAGTTAGTAGAAATTCTCTCAACTCTCATAGAAAGACGCTTGTCATAATCAGGTGTGCAGATCTAAAAATATTTCTTGTCTTTTATTAGGCATTTCAGTAAATATCGTAAATTAAGAGCTAGTGTAATCATATGTTTTCAAGTTCGACCGTGTCGTTTTTGCGATGCTTTCTCTAAAGGAATGACAATGGCCAGGATAATGGCCTTCCCTTTCTTTTTTCTTTTCTTCCTGTGCTCTGAAAGGCACGCGCTAATGACTTTTTCTCCAGGCGTCTGACACAGCTGGGTGCCCGCGACGCATTACGTGCAGGTGGTCACTTAACTTTCGTTCGGAAATATTTACGACAGCAATTTTCGCTAAAGTGACAGTCTCACATAAAAATACTTCACAGGTCAAGAATTAGCGTTGCAAATCTGTAGAAACAAAATCCTATGAATATAACAGTGTCCAAAAAATGTTCAGTGGCATTGTGATACATTCACACATGATTCACACATGTCATAACTCTTAAAGTACGATTCTTGGTTTCCAACATCCTTTTTCACAAGTCAAGAGTCCCTACCCACTATTCATTACTCCTTACCTCATTATACATATACATATTCGTCGACACGTCAATCTTGCGACGGCACTTCAATATTTCATCATAGTAAATACATATAATAACCAAATTCCTCATATAGCATCAGCTTATTGATCATAAACATACCTCAACAGCATAATACACATCGTCGTCGTAAAAATAACATCATAACACCTCAGTCAAATCTCAAAATCGTCGTAGCTTCCTCCAATAATTAAAAAAAATTCTCTGCTCATGTCAAAAGTGTCATCTGCCTCAAACGTACTTCAAAAATCATGAATCCATACCAAATACATCATTCAAAGCTCTCATAGTATCACAATGGTTCCGAAAATATATGAACAGTTCACAAAGTACAAACAACATACAATTTTGTAAGTGTGAAGTTATCCAACGGTGTAATTACGTAAACGTGTGTCACTGATGTAGTAAAATAAATGTTTGTCTCTCTCAGTTAAATAATCAGATAGCTGTGTAATTTGTGTGTTAGAGAAATATGGTACCGATGTGTAAAGTTGTATAAGCAAATACCATATTAGCTAGGGTTCCTTGTGGTTGCCACACACATGGTACACAAAGTAGGCGTGTACCCCCCTGAGGATTAATGTAATTATACTCCCAGGTGTTACAAATTACCGCAATGGAATGAAATGTATCACGGAAAACTTTCTTTGTAATTAAAAAAAAAAAGCTTTAAAAATAAGTGTTTTAAGTATAAGATTAATCACTCAAATGCGTGTACTGTAGCGCTAAACTGTGCATCTTGTCGCAACATAATCTCTGTGGAAGTGTCGTAGTTATCGTCCTCCGAAAGCTAAGTTCTGCAGAAGTCAATGTACTTACCACATGATAAACAAAAGTGAAATGCTTTGCGTGTAGATGTCGTAGTTATTATGCTTATTGGCGTGATGAAGAAAGTACTGTACAGTAACGTAATGTTGTGCCACGAAAAAGGCTGTCTCATTGTTGCTATACCACAAAAGTTACTACTAAAACATGTTTTTCTTTCCAGAAGAATTCAGAAAACTGTGCAGATATAAAACAGATACACCGCAAAAGCAACATTGTAAATTGTCACTCATTAGTAGCGTCGTGATAAAAATCGTGTAGCTGTCACATAAACTAACCTCTGTGTCATCTGGTATCTCTCAGAAAGCACTTCAAATTCAGAATGTATTTTCAAATAAACCAAAATGTTGCATTAAAATCTCATTAGCAGTACTGGTAAATGTTCTAAGTATGTAAGCCTTATAGTCGTTCCATAATCGTGCAACAAACAAGCAAGAATGTACACACAATAACACTGTGACGTCTGTTCACTATAACAATGCATTCGTCATTTCTGTTTAAATAAGTTCTCTTGGTTCTTGACTGGATATTTCACTTCAAACATTGTTACATGTTAACAGATTCTAAATCTGACAAAGCATATTAGTAATGTGAAGCGAAAAATTTTATGACAAAGACTAAGTTAAAAAGCAGATTATCTTTCAATAAACGGTTTTACATGTGAAATGTGGTGTAAACCTTTACTCTTCCTAGTACGCAGAGTTTCAACTTCAACGCAATTATCATGTGGTATACGTCGGATTCTGTAAGGTCCATTGTAAACTAGAAAGAATTTGTGACTCAAGTGTTTCTTCTTATGTGATAATGAATGAGCTTTAATGAGAACCTTCTGACCAATATACAATTTCTTTGCATTTGCTTTACCGTGTAGTTTTCTCCTTTTGTCTGCTGCAGATTTTATATTTTTAAGAGCCAAATCAATTATGTCTTTGTGTCGAAGTTTACGTGTATTTGGGAAAGGTACAAGCTCTCTGATTCTGTTCGGTGGTTCTTCATTCTTCAATACAAGAGTAGGTGGTAAAGCAGTGGAATCATGAGGCATTTCATTCAGCACGTTTTGAAATAAGTGTAAATATCTGTCCCAATGCTGATGCTTTCTGTGACAATAAAGCCTGCAAAGCTTATTGATTTCTTTCATAATCCGTTCGGAGGGGTTACAATGTGGTGAGTACAATGAAATAAAAACAGGTTTGATTTTATGGTTGCGAAGCATGCGTGACCAAACAGCAGATCTAAATTGCGGTCCATTATCTGAAATGACTTTAGCAACGTGGCCGACTTCACGTAAGAAATTTTTAACACAGGCGTTGGATACAGACCGTCCAGTGGCTTTACGTAACGGTGTGAAAGAAACAAATTTTGAAGTAAGTTCAACAGCGACTAGAACGTACGAAAATCCATTGGATGTTCTGACAAGCGGTCCCAAGAGATCAACAGCAGCAAATTCTTTTAATTTAGAAGGAATAATAGGAAACAACGGAGCACGATGTGAGACAGTAGATGGTTTCGCCTTTTGACAAAGTTTACAAATAGACAAGACTCTTCGAATTCTTTTTTCCATATTGTTAAAATAACAAGTCGTTCGCAGAATATGATAACATTTTCGTGGACCAAAATGTGCGTAGCTGAAATGAATGTACCAAATGAGCTTATTAACAAAATCGTCTGGAATGCAAAGTACCCATAGCTTGTCATCAACAGTGCAGCGTTTGAAGAGTATGTTGTTTCTAACCAGGTAATAATGCCGAATCTGTGTGTGTGTCTTTTCATGCCATTTGCTCTTGATGTCTTTCCAAATCGGATCTTTATCTTGTTCATGAGCAATGTCCTTTAAAGATGTGGTGATGAAGTTTTCAAAGGCGACTTTCTGAATGTAAAGAATACTGAAATTTTTCTCGAGGTTGCCTTCTGTGTTACTTTTCTCAAGCCCAGCCGGTGCGCGTGACAGTGCGTCCGCAACAATGTTCTCCTTGCCGGGAATGTAGACTATTGTGAAGCGGAATTCTTGCAGAAACAATGCCCAACGTTTTAACCTGTCATGATTTAATTTTGAAGACATAAGAAATTGTAATGCACGATGATCACTGTATACTTTTACGTGCTTACCAGAAAGAAAGAAACGGAATTTGTTAAATGCCCAAACGATAGCTAAAGCTTCTAATTCAGTAACGGAATAATTTTTTTCAGATTTTGTTAGCACTCGGCTAGCAAAAGCAATGGTTTTCTGAATGTTAGTGTCATTTTCTATGGCTTCTTGAAATAAATGGGCACCAAGACCGACTTTAGAAGAATCCGTGCTAAGGCAGAAATCTTGTGACAGATCTGGATGAGCTAAGATTGGCGCGTGAAGTAACGCTTCTTTCAAAGAATTGAATTCCAACTGTGCTTGTTCGTCCCAGTTCCAAATAGTATTTTTTCCAGTGAGAGAACAAAGTTTTGGTGTAACAAGAATTTGCATATTCAGAAAACGACGGTAAAAATTTACGAGACCTAGAAAACTGCGGACTTGTCTTTTTGTGGATGGAACTGGAATGGCTCTGATTGCTTCTAACTTTTCAGGATCCGGCTGAATGCCTTCAGAAGAAATAATATGTCCCAAAAACTTCACCTTTGTCCTACCGAATTCAGACTTTTCCAAGTTAACTGTAATTCCAGATTCTGCAAAAATATGTAACACGCTGTTGAGGATGCGATTGTGTTGTTCCCATGAGGCTTCTGCTATCAGAATATCGTCCACATATAAGGTGATGTGACGTTTTAAGAACTCAGGTAATATGGAATTTAGCCCGCGAATGAATGCTGCTGAAGAAATGTTCAAACCAAAGGGAAGTTTCCGAAACTGATAACAAACGCCGAAACAAAGGAAAGCTGTGTATTTTCTACATTCTGGATGAAGTTCGATCTGATAAAAGCTGGATCTGAGATCAATGGAAGACAACACTTTTACACCATTAAAATTTTGAAGAAGTTCTTCCAACGTTTGCGGCCTGTCGGTTTCAGGAATAATGATCGTATTGATTTGTCTCGAATCTAAGACAAGCCTGATCGATCCATTTTTCTTCTCAACAACATGTAATGGATTGTTGTATGAGCTTACTGCAGGCTCAATAATGCCCTCGTCAAGCATAGATTGTATTTCTGTTCTAACACGGTCCCTATAATGTGCTGGAATTACATATGGTCTAACACAAAATTTAGTATGCTCACGAACACGAAATTGGTATTGAAATCCCTTGATTGTTCCTGTTTTATGAGTAAAAACTGTGGAATGTGCTTGTAAAATCTCAAAAAGGTCCTGCCTATCAGTGTCATTACAATTCTCAATTGTTTGAATTTTATTCTGAATTAACTTATTAGTGTCAAATGCGCCGTCGATATCATCCCTGTCAGTACTTGCAGAGTGATTGTTAGTGTCTAGTTCCGTAGAAAAGTCCGAACTGTTGTCTAACAGAAGGTAAAGCCGATTAATTTCCTCGTCATGGTTTGAGAGCCAATCTTCAAATTTCAAAGCTACTGACTTACCTTCTTTTTCTAAACTTATTTCAGCATCGTGAAAGCTTAAGATCGCTTTGTATTCATTTAAAAAGTCTACTCCCAGTATAATTTCCGTCGACAATAATGGAACAATAAGAAAGCTCATAGAGAAGCTGTGGCTTTGACAAAAGAATTCTAAGTTGGTTTGTTGGCGTACATCTACACTTTTTCCAAAGATTGCACCTTGTAATTTAATCTTACGTAACGGAAGTGTGGGGCAATAGTTCGATTTGTTGCATTTGCTAAAGGCTGTTTCACTGATTACTGAAATGGGACTGCCAGAGTCAAGTACTGCCGTAAATTTTATGTCATTTACTGTAATGTGAATCACAGGATATGCAATGTTGTTATGTTTTATGTCGTGTTCCTGGAGTAAGATGTCCCTAATGTCTTCCATTTTTACGTAATTACTAGCTACGGCAGCTGCGTCGTCAGTTTCATAAGTATGTTTTGTGGCTGCCAGCGGTGTGAGTCATTGCCTATTGTCTCTTTGTTGGCGCGCGTCGTTATTGGGATTTGGAGACCTAACTTCCACAAATTCGCCTTGCCGAGAGGGCCCAGCTCTGTTTAAAGCTCGCCAGTTCTGATGGAATTCAGGTCTGTCGTTTTGTCGGTAGTTTACACAGTTTCTTTCGTGTCGGTCACGTGGTGGAGAATTTCTCCCTGAATCGTAACTGTGCGTCGAACTGTTGCGCCTGAATTTATTCTGCCTCCCTTGATAATAATTATTCTGGTTCCCATATTGTCTGTTTCTCTTATTGTCTCTGTGATAGTCATTACCACGGAGAGGTGATCTTTCCCTGTAATTATTACTACTCTGCCAACGCTTGTCATACGGGTGGTGTCTGTTTTGGTCACGATATGTGTTGTGAGAATAGCCTTGTCGTGTCCAGTTATTACTTCTTTCATCGCGGAATTGCGACGGATGTGACCTGTAATTGTTGTGTTCCTCTTTCCGCATTCCGCGATTGTCAGTGTCAATTTCCAATTCTTGTAACAGTCCCTGAAAAGCTTCAATGTCGTCTTTGCAACGTCCTGCCAAAATAATATGTCGTAAATGTTCAGGTAATTTGATTAAGCAAATGCGGATGAGTTCTGAGGGGCTGTATGGGTTTGACAGGTACTGATTCTTGTGCAACATGTCTTCAAAATATTTCACAAGACTGGAGAATTCAGATTGTTCGAAATGTTTCATCATTATGATACCATGTTTTACCCGGTCTTGTGTGGCTTGAGACCAATATGCTGAGAGGAAGGCATGGTAAAATTCTCCTTCACTGTGGCAATCGTGAATGACCGACCGCATTCTTACAGCTGGTTCATTCTCTAAGTAGCCACACATAAATTCTAATCTGTGCTCTAATGACCAGTTGGGAGGAAAACAATGAGAGAATTGATGGAGCCATGCTTGTGGATGAATGTCGTTCCCAGAATTCTTAAATGTTTTGAATTTACGTGTAGTAATGAACAGCTTATAGTCAAAGTCATCATGTCGGCGAGTCGCATATCGGTCATTGTTATGTCGTTTCGGCGGTTCCATTTCAAAATTCGGTGCACCTTGCCAATTTCTTTCGTAACTTCCGAAGTGTCCTGTGTTATTATTTTGTGGTTGTTCCGTATTACTAAGTCCCTCTTCCCGTATTGGGGCGCGAGTATCCTCTGAAATACGTAATTCTTGTATTAACTGTGTCAGCTGATCTTGTACTTCCCGGATTTCTCTTTGGTGTTGCGTATTAAACTGATTCTGATTTTGTTTGAATTTCCTAATTTGTTCGCACTCTTCAGTGTCAGTGAAGGCTACAGGTCTTGTGTCATTCAGATCATCATCTACCTTTGTAGATAAGTTAGTGACCTGATCCGAAAGTTCGGCTACTTTCTCCGATAGTGAACACATTTCCTCAGTGTGTTTTTCTGAACCAAGTTTCAGAGTGTCCATTTGTGTTGAAATCGTATCTACTGTGTCCTTTAAGTTTCCCTGAGTTATTGCAAGTTGCGTAACCGAATCGGTAGATGCAACTGAGTCAATTTTAGCCCACAAGGTCTCATGATTTTCATGAACAATGGCTTGCAGTTCTTTTATGGCTGCTTCGTGATTCTGTAATGCATTTTCATGCCGCGAAAAAATAGGTTGAAAATGCTCACAAATTTGTGTTTTTACGTCATTACAGACTTTTTGACATTTCGATTCAATGTTATGTAACTCAGTAGTTAAATCTTCACGTGTTTGTTCAAGCGTGGTGTGAAGATTTTGTTCCATTGCGTCTAACTGTTGCTGTGTTTGTCTCTGATTTTGTTCCATTGTGTCTAACTTTTGAAGCTTTTGCTGTGTTTGTCCCATTTGTTGTATTAATTGTAATAACAATGCATTGGTGTCTGAAACATGTTCCTCAGTGCTTTTCGGCAGTGAATTTACACCGGAAACATTCACATTTTGACAAGCAGAAAATGTGTCTTGACTTATTTGAGAAAACGGTGAGGATCCAAAACCTGAATCTACAGTATTTGCGAGATCGTGTCGTGTCATTTCGGCTTCCTGAGGCGAGCTATTGCCGACCGATCGATCGATAATGCTGCCCTCTTCACTAATTGTTTCACTGTCCACGCCATTGTTTGACGCCCGCTCCATTTCCCTGTGCACAGTTACCAAATTACTACTTTGAACATCAGTAAATTCATTACTCGGCGGCGCTGATAAGCTACGCTCGTCATCACTATTATTTCTCAGTTTAGTTTGGAGCCTAGTGTTACGTTTTTCACACGCCATTATTGTCACAGTATTTCACACGATAACAAAGAAAAGCACAATTTGAAGATCAAAAATAAGAGAACACATTAAAATAGCACTGAAAATAATATCTAGTTAATTGCAGCTGCGAAATACTTGGTGCAAATCTACATGCATGCCAAAACTGTTTTACTGTACAACAATGAAAGACTGCAACTACAAAGGAGATTTTCTCTACAATTACGCGCTAGCAATAAACAATAGCTACACTAATTACACAAACTACAAGAAAAAATCAGAAGATTCCAGTGAGGTATCCTCGGCTAAGGGTCGCCATATGAAACGTCCCCTTTGAACAATTATATACGACTGTGCTTAACCTGACACACAATATTTTTAGCGCAACGCAATCCGACTTTCAAAATTTCCTACTAAAGAATGGCCCTGACAAACATTAAACTATACCTTTCACAAATCACTTACCTCACAAAAATCTTCGCTGCTCAAGCTACTGCAATACAGCGAGCGCCACTACTGCCAGCTAAATAAAAGATTCAAACTACTGAAGGCACTAACTACTGATAGGGATAGTTAGCAAATGAAAGATATTAATAGAGAACAAACAATGTATTTACCTTGATATCATCATATATAAATATATCAGTTCATGAAAAATTACAAAACTCCGCCATCTCTCTCCCCACATCCACCACTGCTGGCGGCTCACCTCCAACTGCGCAACGCTACGCGCTGTTCACAGCCAGCTGCCTAACACTACAATGGCGAGAATTACAACAATGCAAAGCAGCCACAGACTGCACACAGCACAGCCAGTGATTTTCATATTGAGCGCTACGTAACGTTGCCAATAAGAAAACATAAACAGCCTACTTACATAGAGGAAACATAAACAGCCTACTTACATTGAGAAAACATAAACAGCCTACTTACATCTGTTGTAAGGGACTCGTCTTGTAGAAGATGGTGGATACTAGGAGAGAGTTTATATACGAGGATTGGAAATTTAACAGTGGAAAAACTATTTACTTACAGCTCGTACAAAATAAATATGTCTTTCAAAGTTTTATTGACCTTCAAAGTAGTCTCCAGCATAGTGTATAACCCTTGCCAGTGATGCTCTTAGCAGTGTCACATGTGTCGACAGTTCGAGTGGCGCGGTCTGTTAATCGATGAGTTGCAGCAGTCGTCAAGCAAATGCCGTGAAGTGTTTCCTTCAGTCAGAAATCGAGTTGAACTCACGAGGACTTACGTCAGGGGACTGCAGTAGGTGGTACAGCACTCAGCAGTCCCATCAGTCAAACAAATCAGTAACAGTTTGCACTCTACGTGCTTGAGCATTGTTCTGCAAAATGATGGTCAGGTCCCGCAGAAAGTGTCATCACTTCTGTCTCTAAGCTGCTCGTAGGTTGCGTTCCAAAATATGTAGTGCTTTTAGTCGATATTTATTATTTCACAGAGAAATATTACATCGTCGTCATCGTCATCATTATCATCTTTTCCATACCCCTCCTCCGGAAGTAAGTACCATCTTGGCAGTGATGGTAGTGGTGACGGCGATGCGAACCTATCGGGGATAGCTTCTGAAACTAAAATCAATAAATAAATAAATAACATCAAAACAAAATGAAATTAGTTTTGTGCATCACATAGACAAAGAATCAGTTATGCATCGAATTTTCTGTGTATTAGCATACCCTGTCATAGATACCTGGTTATTTCGAGTCAGACAGTATCGCTTTTGTAATGATTCGCTTTTGTAATGAACCTCGCTTGTAGTTACCGGTACTCATAACTGCGACGAGCACTAAACAATACTACTTGTAAGCCGTATATTTAGGAATGAAGTACCATCGACATTAATGGAAAACGAAGATGATGTATAATTTGACCGATATTTCATGGCTGTAAGCTGTAGGGAATAGAATAATCGAATCAAGCACGTTTAATAGATTGAATCGAGGTCTCGTAAGCCATTAGCCGGCTGCCGAAATATTAATGCGTGAAGCACGTAACTGCCACCGTCACAACTTAGCAAAAGATTTGGCAGGGAGCCGAGAACTTTCAGGCCGTGTGTAAAATCGGTAAGTGAGTCTAAGGATTCCAATCAGTTCCTTGTTGACCAGTCTGGTGCGGCAGTTGAAGATAGCAAAAGCCGAACCTAAGTTTAAAATTTCACGTTTAAGACATCGTTCAAGCATGAAAACCGTACAAACATGCAGTCTCTTGACCTTCGGACGGACCCCCGTATGGAAGATGTGTAACTGACATAAGGAAGTACCGTTAAGATTTGAAAAACAGACAAATCATCTGGTCCGGATGGCATTCCTGTTAGATTTTAGAAGGAGTACTCCAGGGAACTGGTCCATCACCCCGCCTCTCTCTCTCTCCCTCTCTCTTTCTTTCTCGTCCAACACGAAGATCGAAACGAATGGTATAAAGGAAAGAAAGAAAGCGCGGGTCACTCCAGTATACAAGAAAGATGAAGGAACAGACCGCAAAATTACAGACCAATATCCCTAACTTCGGACTGCTCCCGAATCTTTGTACGTATTCTCAGTTCGAATATAATAAACATTCTTGAGGCTAAGCTGTTTATGTTGATGAATCAGCCTGATTTTAGAAAGCATCATTCGTTCAAAACTCGGCATGCCTTTATTTCACATGATATATCTAGAACTATAAAGGAAGGTAACAGGTGGATTACATATTCTAGATTTCAGGAAGGTATATGACACGATCTCCCATCGCAGCCCGTTAACGAAGGCACGAGCATATTTAACAGGCTCAGAGATAAGAGAGTGGCTATATCCAATATGCAGCCCAGTGCAATTTGATAGCTGCTGTTCTCTTTATACTTAAATGATTTGGCGGGTCAATAGTCTGCCGACGATGCAGCGGTCTACGATAAGTCATCAAAGCTGAGTGACTGTAGGAGGACACAAGACGATTTAGACAAAATTTCCATTTGGTGTGATGAATGGTCGCTAGCCTTAAATGCGGAAAAAATGCAAGTTAATGCTGATGAGTAGGAATAATAAACCAGTAACTTTCAGGTGAAGTATTACTATCGTCCTGCTTACTTCACTGGTGGGATTGATCCGTTCCAGGTCATGTTGAAGAATTTCGGCGAATGGCTTCTAGATTTGTTACCTGTAAGTGCCATGGAGCTGCTTTCAGAACTCAAACAGAAGTCCTTGGAGGACGGTGTTCTTTCCTAGGAACTGTAAACACTAAATTTAGAGACCCTCATTTCAAGGTAACTACCAAACGACTCTACTGCAGCTAACATTAATTGCGCATAAGGACCACGAAGACCAAATACGAAAAAAGTAGACCTCATATGGAAGCGTCCAGACAGCAGTTCTACCATCACTCTATTTAAGATTAATTGTACATGGGGCCCATTGAACTTAAAGAATTCGAAACATGCAATGCCGTAGACGTATACAAAGAAAAAAAAGCTCTGATAATAACTTCTCTGTAATGCAGTAGAAACACGCATACATGAAAAGCAGGAAATACACCCGTCTCAAAGTTAGCTAATATCGACTCTGGCAGCTTGTAGGTGTAGGGTAGAGTTTCGATGTTTCTGTCGCTGGTTTCGAGTGGTTCTGCGAATTTTTTTCTTGGCAGGATAACACCAGTTGTATGGTATCGTCAGTTTCCGCGGCGTATTGCGATTTTATGCCGTCCTTCTCTAGTGCTTTGCATATAGTTGTGTAATTAGGACCTATCTTTGTGATTAATTACGCAATTAGGATCGATCTTTGCGTCAGTTTCTCGACCAAAATAAATAAAGTACACTAACCTAACCTTCCTCTCCCGCATCTAGACAGGTTTCATGTGTTGGGGGTGCACTTGAGCATTCCGTCCAGGAGCACCAGGGTTCGAGTCCCAGAAAGGGTTCCGGCATTTTTAATTTCCCATCAATTCCATGTGTGTCTGGTGGTTTAATTGTGTTAGATGGGAGCACTTGGCCTTTCCACCCAGGAGGAGCAGGGTTCGAGTTCCAGAAAGGGTTTCTCTCTCTATGTCACAACCCCGCGCCGGTAATAACGACTAGAGAGTCAACACTTCCCGGATACACTGCGTGCGACCTTGTTGCTGTCTACTAACGATGCTTAGGAAAGGACTCTCTCTATGTCGCAACCCGCTACGGTAATAACGACTAGAGAGGCAACACGTACCGGATACATTCGGTATTTTGGAATGGTGCCGGCCGTGTCCCAATACTTGCGTCATCGGCACCTGTTATGACAACAGAGTTGCCAAACACTATCTACAACATAACAAAGTCTTAACTACGCTTGTGGCAAGATGGCTGCATTTTCGTAGCTACGAGTACATTGCCGCATGGTCGTATCCGGACACCCAGTCTAGAGCGAGACACTGTGCTCTTCAAATTTCTGATATGTGCTGTGCCAAGCTGTCTAAAAAGAGTGACAATTGAATAATACCCTAACAATTGTTATTCCCATTCCTTCGACTCTGATCATGGGTAATGCTTAGCTAGACATAATATTTATGTGTACTTGCAACAACCTGCATCATTAAATAACTAAAGGAAGGCAACAAATTGTTTCAAAAAAGGCTTCCTAACAGTAAAATTTGTCTTAGACGTTACCTTGTATTTAAAAGAGCCGCTCTTGCTTTTTCCAGTCTACATTTTATGCCCGTTATACTTCTGTATTTTGCTGCTTACATGGCTAAACTCCCTCAGCATCGCTTGACTTAATTCGACTACAGTTTCTTGGCCTTCTATTTATATCTGTACACCAAAAGAACGAGAAGTGTCATCAACACAGTGTTTATTGCGTGGTCACACAGGAAGCTTTGCCAGTAAATGTTAACAGCGACCAATAAACGAGATTTTCAATTTGCAGTATACTTCAGACCGAAAGAAACAAAATTATTATAAGAGCAGCAGGTTTACCATATTAACCATGGGCAGGGCTGAAGCTGTGCCCTGAAGTTTGTGAAGCTTCCTCCCAGTTTATATCTGAGTGCCCCAGAGGCACTGTTATACAAGAATATCAGCATATTCAAATGAGGCTGGCCGATGTGGCCGAGCGGTTGTAGGCGCTTCAGTCTGGAACCGCGCTACCGCTACTGTCGCAGGTTCGAATCCTGCCTCGGGCATGACTGTGTGTGATGTCCTTAGGTTAGTTAGGTTTAAGTAGTTATAAGTTCTAGGGGACGGATGACCTCAGATGTTAAGTCCCATAGTGCTCAGAGCCATTTAAACCATATTCAAATGAGAAATATCATCGGGGTGGAATCTTTTCATACCTTACTATGGTAGGTAACATTCAGTCGCGGGTTAATCTTAATTCCAGCCTGTCTCTTGATGACTCAATGGATTCCGAATTTCTCTCACTGTTGCCTACCTCATTGATGTTCTGTATTGTTACGCCTTCTGGCAATCAGACTACAGTAGACATGCAGAAAGCTCTTCTTTGTACTGTAGCATCAAAGCTACGAATTTGTTATCACGATCGTGGTTTACCATTGCCTCGGCTGCTGGTTGCAAGTTAAAGCTGTAAATAGAAGACTATGTTTGATAATTTAGTTCTGCTGTTGTTGGAATGAGTTATGCCAGTGTATAAATTAGGGTACTTCTTGCGTTTATCTACACAGCCACTTAAATTAACATGAAAAATCTGGGTATTCAAGTGCTTGTTACAGTTGTGACATTCGATTTCGAACACAATTCGTAAGCCTTCTGGTAAACCCGATCCAGTACCTCATGGGAGCAAGCACATTGATCTGCTTTACGAATACCAAGAAACAACACACAAGAATAATCTTTGAAAAGACCAGACTGCATGTAGACACAGTCGATTTCGAGATGCAAAGTGTTTGATATCTAAGTGTTTCGCAATGTATGGAACAACGTTAATTTCCAGTTACTTTTTATTCCATTGAAATAATTTTACGTTGCAAACTATCAAAGCAGATATTTTATTCGTTTGTATTTTGGGGAAAATGTAATCGTGATGGAAAATTATACATCTCAATATTTCACAAGCCGTATGCTGCATGAGCTGAAACTTTGCTATCCTTGCACTGAAATTATGTAGCAAGCATGAACAGCCACCTTTCATGCAGAAAAGTTTGAAAAATGAGAAATTTTAGATCAAATCTAATTGAATGTCTTAGACATAGATGCCTGAAACGTGATGTTAGAAAGTATCGGGAGATCGCTGCATAAAATCCACTTCCCCTCTGAGAGCACGTATAAGATAAGCACGACAAGCAATTCGCTACATAACTGCCTCTAGCACAGCTAAGAACTGGCTACATCGTTGGGTATACTTGACAAGCCTGTGACATTGTATTTACTTCTACGTATGGTCCTGAATTTTTCCGTGAAGTTTACTTGACATTCACTTTCACTTCGATGACTTATGCTACGTAATCCTCGTGTAAGATGTGGCACTGAGAAAGAAAAATTAATTTTTTGGACTTCAGGAATGCCGTACTTCACATAAATTACTCTTCTGAACTCCATCATTGCATTATTAGGGTCAGCGATCAATATTGTGATGGCTGATACGTGCTTCGAGTTGCGTCTTGTTAGCTCTGTGGTTCCCCACTTATCTTGCTCTTCAAGGGCGGCGTGAATGGTCAGTGCACTCTAGGATCATATTTCCCGTTTTATTTAATTGAGCCGCAAATTGCTAGAAGAAATTCTGTAACAAAATCTGAAGAAAACCTTTACACACTGAGTCTTCTCACATGCTCGATTCATTAAGCTGCGGCGAATACCAAGCCGCTTCATTATGTAAAAGTCTCTGGCGAGCTTGGACTCGAACGTCTACGATATGAATTTGAGTTTTGTCCGTCATGTAGGACCCTTATGTGAATGGAATAATTATGAAGTGATTGCAATTTCTCTGTGCTACATCTGTGTAACAGAAATTAGGTAGCTCTTTTGTTTGTAGACATTTACTGACACTAGCGCTAGCATCTCTCTTCCACTCTGGGTAGCTTCAACAGTGGGCAGTTTTGTTGGTTTAAATCTAATTGAATATCTTAAATATCACTTTCGCTCGGCGTTAAGTTCTCCTTGAATCCATATGTGGACCTCAAAATGTACAATGTGTCTGCGTTGCTATAGAGCATTCAAGCCGTTAACCGCGTACATTTACGTTAAGGTATCAAAGAACGACAGTGAAACACATTACACTACAGTTACTGACTGTGACTCGACGAAAACATTCAAATTTCTGACGAAAAAATTGGATCGAGAACCGCTTCTGAAAAGGAAAGAAACGAATACAAAGCATTACTAATAACATTAAACAACGTAGTGAGGTACTGTGACTGGAATACAAACTATACAATAATGACACTCATGTCTTGCATATTAGGGTACTACAGTACTCATTATATTGAAACGGGTCGTCTGCCTCCGTTGCTACCGAGCGTGAAATTCAAATCGTTGAATTTTTTTACAGAGCAACACTCAACAACAGTAAAGCATTTAATACCATGCAGGGTGATGGGCGGTAACTGGTAGCACTTCCGACAAAGGACGAGGCAGCACTGCCCCGGTGTCAGCAGCAAGTGAGTCCGGAGAACTTCGGCTCATGTGGCGTTCAGAGGCAGTGAGTCTTTCTCATGAGAGAAAAAAAGAAAATAGCAACGATTAGTGTTGGCGATAGTTATCCCTTCAGCGGTGCTGCTCAGGTACGTGGTCTCGAAATGCGTACTCTAACCCATCATCCGCGGGCAGCGTGTCCCATTTTTAGTTTATTACAAGTCTCCGATGTCACGATTTGATCCATCTCTTACATAACTGTTCTAATATCTAAGTTTTGTTAGCAGTTTTAAACTGTTGTATGTTAATTAGCCAGATTACTTGTTTACGTGGCGCCTGTTACAATAACCGGCCCCGAACTATCCTACTCAATAGGTTAACAGTTTCCTATTTTGTTTTTACGGTGTGTTACTATTTTGTCATTTAACGTCATGTACTCGTATGTGTTAATTACGTGTTATTTTTTGTTTCTCTCGTCGTTGATTTAGTGTCAGAGGAGTCTGTTGTGCTAGTCTTCATCTGAACGAACGCATTGGTCTCGCTGGTCAACTCGACGTTGGTATAGTCTCATTTCTTTATAGATAATGTGTTCCAATTTGGCGACTTGATCTGTGTGTTTGCTTAATGGTTCCCATTTTTCTGTGTCTCTGAGGGCTTCTAGTAGTATCTGTCGTAATTCCTTATATATGCCTATGTAGCTGGCTATACCGCTCGGAGTATACAGGGGTAAATGTTCAGGAGATCAGTTTTCTCCAAACTGGCAGTGGCAGCTATCACCTAGCGAAACGCGTTGCAAATGCGCTGGATAAAGCCCGTGCCCAGTAAGGAAGTGAAGATGGCCATTCGCCAAGAATTTGGTTGCCGTCTCTTCTCTGTATTTTCTCCCTTAATTTCCCCGACATTAACGGGTCTCCCATCTTCAGCCAGTAGGTTGTATTGACGGTTACATCTATTGGAAAAACCACGCAACACCATACACAGGCCTCAACTGAGTGGTGCTGAATGCTCCTGACAGTCTCAGGAAGAAACTCCACTATCCGCGCCTCATAATTGTCCTGTTCATCGCAGTAGGCTTGCCATAATTTCTGTCTGACAAACCGGGACATTTCTCTTAAACTGACTAAGAGTGGACGTAATTTGGAAGCAGGAACCGGGACACTTCTCGTAAGCTTAAAAAAAGTGAAACAATTGAGCAAATTGTCCCTTTTAGTCTGAAGATTGCGAACCGCTGCAGCGAGCCGCTCCCTCCAGGAGAGAAGTGGCTCACACAAGTAGGTCCTGCGCCCAGGCACCTCAGAAAACAGCTGCCATTCAGCCAGCGAGTCACACTATGTTCGAGGGAGAAGATCTGTTGTTGCGCCCATAGCCGTATTAAAAAGGAAGAGGAGGAGAAGAAAGTTGCGTAGTCACCACATTACTGTCAAAAGACTGTTATCGGATGTAGCTGAATAATAGACTCAAAGTAAAGGTGCGTTTGCACATTTATTGTTTCGCCGGTTAGCTGTACCCGGAAGTACTTCATTCATGTTGCTGTTGGCATGGCTTTGCAACGTTCTTGCTATCCACTATTCTGCATTCACTTTGTGCTCTCTGAATGGACGGGTACGTTTACAAAAGAGCCGTGAATTTCGTCAGATACGAGGGTAATCCCAAAAGTAAGGTCTCCTATTTTTTTATAAGTACATAGACCTGCTTATTTCTGCAGTGGTTTACATCAGTTTACAACTAGAACATTTAGCGATTTTTCGACATAATCACCATTTCTGTCGATGGACAAATATAACTAATGTTACCTTTGAAGCGTTACGTCAACACCAGCTCAAGGGAAGGCCTTGGCGCTTGTTGGTGACGTCACGTCAGCTAGGCACGACGAACGCCAGGTCTGTTGCACGCAGAAACGCCTGGGCGTGCTTATCACCATAAATCTCTTATTTTTGGACAATGTGTTTGGTATTGTTATGGATTCTACAGTTTTATTTAGATAAAAGAAACTCTTTCTATCGTAAAGCTACAAATGAAGATCATATCTGTGTATTAGTGACTCCTGTCGAAACAAACGTAGATCAATATGAGAAGACGCTTTGCCCCATTGCAATGAAATCGTTTCTTTTATTTATTTATTTATTTTCGTTTGACATCGTCACTGGAAATGTGAACTAATTTACATGTGTAAATGTCCAACTGTTGCCAGTCATTACATTACAGTCGTTTTCAACGAAAGGAATTCTAAACAGGAAACTGTAAGTAGGCTGTTTAGGTTTTCTTATTGGTAACGCCACGTAGCGCTCTGTATGAAAAATGACTGGCTGTGCTGTGTGCAGTCTTTGACTATTTTGCGTTGTTGTCTGCCATTGTAGTGTTGGGCAGCTGGATGTTAACAGCGTGTAGCGTTCGGCAGTTGGAGGTGAGCCGCCAGCAGTGGTGGATGTGGGGAGAGAGATGGCGGAGTTTTGAAATTTGTAAGACTGGATGTCATGAACTGCTATATATATTATGACTATTAAGGTAAATACATCATTTGTTCTCTATCAAAATCTTTCATTTGCTAACTATGCCTATCAGTAGTTAGTGCCTTCCGTAGTTTGAATCTTTTATTTAGCTGGCAGTAGTGGCGCTCGCTGTATTGCAGTAGTTCGAGTAACCAAGATTTTTGTGAGGTAAGCGATTTGCGAAACGCATAGGTTAATGTTAGTCAGGGCCATTCTTTTGTAGGGATTATTGAAAGTCAGATTGCCTTGCGCTAAAAAATATTGTGTGTCAGTTTAAGCACAGTCTTGTATAATTTTTCTAAGGGGACGTTTCATATGTCGACCCTTAGCCGAGGATACCTCACTGGAATCTTCTGATTTTTTCTTGTAGTTTGTGTAATTAGTGTAGGTTTTGTTTATTGCTAGCGCGTAATTGTAGAGAGAATCTCCTTTGTAGTTGCAGTCTTTCATTGTTGTACAGTAAAACAGGTGTGGCACGTATGTAAATTTGCACCAAGTATTTCGCAGCTTGCAATTATCTAGATATTATTTTCAGCGCTATGTTAATGTGTTCTCTTATTTTCTGTGTTATCGTGTGAAATATTGTGACAATAATGCCGTGTGAAAAACGTAACACTAGGCTCCAAAGTAAACAGAGAAATAATAGTGACGACGAGCGTAGTTTACCAGCACCGCTGTGTAATGGATTAACAGACATTCAAAGTAGTAATTTGGTAACTGTGCATTGGGAAATGGAGCGGGCGTCAAATAATGGTGTACAGTGAAACAGGTAGTGAAGAGGGAAGCATTATCGATCGATCGGTCGGCAGGCAACAGCTCGCCTCAGGAATCGGGAATGACAGAACACAATATTGCAAATACTGTAGACGCAGGTTTTGGGTTCTCACCGTTTTCTCAAATGAGTCAAGACACATTTTCCGCTTGTCAAAATGTGAATGTTGCCGGTGCAAATTCACTGCCGAAAAGCACTGAGGAACATGTTTCAGGCACCAGTGCACTGTTATTACAATTAATGCAACAAATGGAACAAAATCTTCAGAAGTTAGACACAATGGAACAACACCAGAGACAAACACAGCAACAGTTAGACGCAATGGAACAAAATCTTCACACCACGCTTGAACAAACACGTGAAGATTTAACTACTGAGTTACATAAAATCGAATCGAAATGTCAAAAAGTCTGTAACGACGTAAAAACACAAATTTGTGACATTTTCAACCAATTTTTTCGCGGCATGAAAATGCATTACAGAATCACGAAGCAGCCATAAAGGAACTGCAAACTATAGTTCATGAAAATCACGACACCTTGCAAGCTAAAACTGACTCAGTTGCATCTACCGATTCGGTTACGCAACTTGCAAAAACTCAGGAAAACTTAAAGGACACAGTAGACACTCTGAAAATTGGTTCAGAAAGACACATGGAGGAAATTAGTTCATTATCAGAGAAAGTAGTTGAACTTTCGGATCAGCTAAATAATTTATCTACGAAGGTAGATGATAATCTGAATGACACAAAACCGGTAGTCTTTAATGACACAGATGAGTGCGAACAAATTAGGAAATTCAAACAAAATCAGAATCAAATTAATATGCAACACCAAAGAGAAATCCGGGAAGTACAAGATCAGTTGACACAGGTAATACAGGAATTACATATTTCAGAGGCCACTCGCGCTCCAATACGGGAAGAGGGACATAGAAATACGGAACAGCCACAAAATAATAACTCAGGGCACTTCGGAAATTATGAAAGAAATTGGAAAGGTACACCGAATTTTGAGATGGAACCGCCGAAACGACGTAACAATGACCGATATGCGACTCGCCGACATGATGATTTTGACTATAAGCTGTTCATTACTACACGTAAATTCAAAACATTTAAGAATTCTGGCAACGACATTCATCCACAAGTGTGGCTCCATCAATTCTCTCATTGTTTTCCTCCCAACTGGTCATTAGAGCACAGATTAAAATTTATGTGTGGCTATTTAGAGAATGAGCCAGCTGTAAGAATGCGATTGGTCATGCACGATTGTCACAGTGAAGGAGAATTTTACCATGCTTTCTTCTCAGCATATTGGTCTCAAGCTACACAAGACTGAGTAAAACATAGCTTCATGATGATGAAACACTTTGAACAATCTGAATTTTCCAGTATTGTCAAATATTTTGAAGACATGTTGCATAAGAATCAATATCTTTCAAACCCATACAGCCCTTCAGAACTCATCCGCATTTGCTTAATGAAATTGCCTGAACATTTAAGAAATATTATTTTGGCAGGACGTTGCAAAGACGACATTGAAGCTTTTCAGGGACTCTTACAGGAATTAGAAATTGACACAGACAGTCGCGGGATGCGAAAACAGGAAAACAATCACTACAGGTCACATCCGTCACAATTCCGTGACGACAGAAACAATAACTGGACACGACTGGTCTATTCTTACAACGCAAATCGTGACCAAAACAGACACCACCCATATGACAACCACTGGCAGAGTAATAATAGTTACAGAGAAAGATCGCATTTCCGTAGTAATGAATATGACAGAGACAATCATAGAAACAGACAATTTGGCAACCAGAACTATTATTATCACGGGAGACAGAATAACTTCAGATGCAACGTTCCAGCGCGCAGTTACGATTCAGGGAGAAATTCTCCACCACGTGACCGACAAGAAAGAAACTACGGAATCTACCGACATGACGACAGACGATATGATCGTAACGACAGACCTGAATTGCATCAGAACTGGCGGGATTCAAACAGAGCAGGGCACTCTCGACAAGGTGAATTTGTAGAAGTTAGGTCTCCTACTCCCAGTAACGACGCGCTCCAACAAAGAAACAGACAATGACTCGCACCGCAGGCAACCACGTGCGCCCGCTGGCTCAGGGAAGAATAACATAGACGCTAACCTTGAGAAAAAATTCCAGTATTCTTTACCGACGTATACCACATGATAATTGCGTTGAAGCTGAAACTCTGCGTACTAGGAAGAGTAAAGGTTTACACCACATTTCACATATTAAAGCGTTTATTGCAAGATAATCTGCTTTTTAACTTAGTCTTTGCCATAAAATTTTTCACTTCACATTTCTAGTATGCTTTGTCAGACTTAAGAAACTGTTAACCTGCAACAATGTTTGAAGTTAAATATCCAGTCAAGAACCTGGGCAACTTATTTAAACAGAAATTACGAATGCATTGTTATTGTGAACAGACGACACAGTGTTATTGTGTGTGTACATTCTTCCTTGTTAGTTGCACGATTACGTAATGACTATAAGGCTTACATACTTAGGACACATACTGGTACTGCTAATGAGATTTTAATGTAACATTTTGGTTTACTTGAGAATACCTTATGGATTTAAAGTGCTTTCTGACAGATACCAGATGACACAGTGGTTAGTTTATTTGACAGCTACATGACTATATCACGATGCTACTAATGTGTGACACAATTTACAATGTTGCTTTTGCGGTGTATCTGTTTTATATCTGCACAGTTTTTCTGAACTCTTATGGAAAGTAATAAATGTTTTAATAGTAACTTTTGTGATATAGCTACAATGAGACAGCCTTTTCTGTAGCACAACAATACGTTACAGTACAGTACTTTCTTCATCACAACAATAAGCGTAATAACTACGATATCTATACACAAAGCATTTCACTTTTGTTTATCATGAGGTAAGTACATTGACTTCTGCAGAACTTAGCTTTCGGAGGACGATAACTACGAGACTTCCACAGAGATTATCTTACAACATGACGCACAGTTTAGCGCTACAGTACACGTATTTGAGTGATTAATTTCGCACTTAAAACATTTATTTTTTTAAGATATTTGAAGTACAATGATACAAGGGTTTTCCGTGATACATTTCATTCCATTGCTGTAATCTGTAACACATGAGGGTATAATTACATTAATCCTCAGGGGGGTACACGCTTACTTTGTGTACCATGTGTGTGGCAAGCACAAGGAGCCCTAGGTAATATGGTATTTGCTTATACAACTTTACACATTGGTACCATATTTCTCCAACACAGAATTACACAGCTACCTGATTATTTAACAGAGAAACAAACTTTTTTTACTACATCAGTGTCACATGTTTACGCAATTATACAGTTGGGTAACTTCACACTTACGAAATTGTATTTTGCCTGTACTTTGTGAACTGTTCATATTTTTTCGGACCCATTGTGATATTATGAGAGCTTTGAATGATATATTTGGTATGATATCACGATTTTTAAAGTACGTTTGAGGCAGATGACACTTTTGAAATGAGCAGAGAATTTTTTTTAGGTTTTTAAATTATTGGAGGAAGCTACGACGATTTTGAGAGTTGACTGAGGTGTTATGATGTTATTATTACGATAACTATGTGTATTATGCTGTTGCGGTATGTTTATGATCAATAAGCTGATGCTATATGAGTTATTTGAGTATGCTACGTATCTGTTATGATGAAATATTGAAGAAGTGTCGACGAATAAGGTAAGGAATAATGAGTAGTGGTTAGGGACTCTGGTTTGTGAAAAAGGTTGTTGGAAACCAAGAATCGTACTTTAAGAGTTATGAAATGTATGTACATGCGTGAATGTATTACAATGCCGACGAAAATTTTTTGGACTCTGTTATATCAATAGGATTTTGTTTCTACAGATTTGTAACGCAAATTCTTGACCTGTGAAATATTTTTATATGAGACTGTCACTGTAGCGGAAACTGCTGTCGTAAATATTTCCGTAAGAAAGTTAAGTGACCACCTGCACGTAATGCGTCATGGGCACCCAGCTGTGTCAGACGCCTGGAGAAAAAGCCATTAGTGTGTGCCTATTCAGAGGCACAGGTAGAAAAAAAAGGGGGGGCCATTATCCTTGCTATTGACATTCCTTTGTAGAAAGCATCGCAAATACGGCACGCTCGAACTTGAAAACATATGATTATACTGTGAAGCTCTTAATTTATGATGTTTACTAAAATGCCTAATGAAACGATGAGAAACATTTCACAGCTATTGTCTTGCTAGTTGAGAGAAATGCCATATGACTTGCTTTATGTATTTATTTACTCATTTTGTTTAATATCTAGTTTCTAGCTGCACTGCAGCATTGGTTAAAATAAAATTTAATAGATGTACTAATATAAATATTTTATGCCTACAGATCCAGTAAATAATTTTATGATCTATTCAAAAAAAAACGTAGGAGCATAAAAAGACATTTCCCTTCACAGGAATTGCATACGGAATTTTCTTTTCAACTACTTGGTAATTTTTTTGGTAGAATTACTTCTTGTGGTGCACCACTTTAATTACATAGACACTAAGATGTGAATATACAATTCCCTTGTCTGCATTGTTGTCTTTAATGTAATATTTTTTCTGCTTGAGCTATGTCATGTTTAGATATAAGTTATTTCATTTGCTGCTGCT
The DNA here is from genome assembly GCF_021461385.2 of Schistocerca piceifrons. Classification (NCBI taxonomy): domain Eukaryota; kingdom Metazoa; phylum Arthropoda; class Insecta; order Orthoptera; family Acrididae; genus Schistocerca; species Schistocerca piceifrons. Next base: position 694,106,288 of record NC_060138.1, read on the forward strand.
GTTTGCCAGGCATAGTGTTACTGAATTTGACTTTGTGCTACTCTGCTAAGCCAGTTTACTACTGATTTATTTTTCTTGTTTGCTGCTCATTGCCTTATATTAGTTGTAATATTGTTGCTTACTTTGCCAATTTGTATTTTTTTTTGTCCTTGCTGTTTGTGTTGATATGTTATGTGCTGCTGCATTGCCTCGTTCCTTGGTATATATATCTGAGCTCAGTAGATTTAAGTTAGCTTAACAGGGGGTAGACTATATAAGAAACTAACTATGATGAATCGGAAGAAATGCATTGAGAAGCTATAAGAAAATGGTTTGGCCAAAAAAAGTAGTGCACAGTGGAGAAAAACTATTTTTGAAAGAGGATGTGAACAGAATACAGAAAGCATGCTTGGATAGGATTTTTTTTTTCGCTGGAGCAAATGTTGAAATAAGTGGGACTATATATGGAATGAAGTTTTGGGTTGGACTGCAGTACCAAATGTTACACTGAAAACGAACCCTGTCCTTTCCATTGTGGTATCCCCCTGTGTGTTTGTGTACTCTTGTATATTTGTGTTTTTCCTGTCTTTATGTGTTTAGCTAATAAGAGTTATGTTGTAGAATTTTTCTAATAATATGTTATTTACTTTGTAAAGATGTTTAGACGTTATTTATTCTGTTTTGTTTTAATGCTCATGTGTGAAGTTGATGTTTCGAAAGTTATTCTGATCTTTTATGTAGGTACTCATGTCATAATTCCTGTAACGCTGACGTATATGTTATTTAGATTCTTTTGTAAAGCCTGTACTACAAATGTTATCTGTATTGTTATGTTCTTTAATGATGTATTTTGTACCTTTGTAATTGTATTCTTATGTTATAAAACTGTAATTGACACCAATTCATCATACTATTAACTTGTAAGTTCCATTTCACTGCACACGTTTCTGTGGTCATAGTATATGGACAATGTGGTGTCACCGCCAGACACCACACTTGCTAGGTGGTAGCCTTTAAATCGGCCGCGGTCCGCTAGCATACGTCGGAACCGCGTGTCGCCACTATCAGTGATTGCAGACCGAGCGCCGCCACACGGCAGGTCTAGAGAGACTTCCTAGCACTCGCCCCAGTTGTACAGCCGACTTTGTTAGCGATGGTTCACTGACAAATTACGCTCTCATTTGCTGAGACGATAGTTAGCATAACCTTCAGCTACGTCATTTGCTACGACCTAGCAAGGCGCCATTATCATTTGCTATTTATCTTGTGATGCATGTACCGTCAGACCGATGTTCACCACTTATGAATTAAAGTTAAGTATTCCAATAGTTACTTACGTTCTTTGCTACTATAAATTCCTTTACTTGTTCCAGACCTCACGCCAGCCTGCGTGAGCTTAAACGCGTGCCTTTCGGCTTCTTCTCCTAGTGGCTTGGCTGTCTTGCCAAGTCACAACAGACAATATGTGAGAAGTAGGGACTGTTAGTGTTTACATGTGTGTTAATAATTCAGCAAGGGACTGGATAACAGCATTGCTGGTTCTAAGGACAATTCCAAAAACTTTGTGAGTGCACAAGTGGTGGTTATGGACTTGCCATATTGTCCGCAAGACACTTCGATGGTGATTGTGCACCTCCACAGTCGCAGCAGATGGCTGCTGGCCATCTCTACAAGGACTACAGTGGGTCTACACCTTTGATGATTCATCAATACCATTATTTCTACAAGGACTACAGTGGGTCTGCACCTCTGGTAGCCCACCAATACCATAATCTCTACCAGGACTACAGTGGGTCTGCTCTGTGATGACCTATCTACCAATACTCTTCAAAATTTCGACTGATTCTGCTGTGGGTTTGCTCTGTTGTGGACCAATACCTGTCTGCATGTCAAGAGTCAGCACTGTCTTTCCGTTGGAAGGACAACACTACTTCTTCAAGATTGCATGGAAATCCACTACTTCCGTGTGCATTTTCTTTTACTGCTCAGACTTTGAGAAAAACACTGCAATGTTACTGTGATGAATGATCAGAACTGTCTTTATGGACTGTGAGAAAATTTTAGCTTTTGACCAACATTGTATCAATAAGTGGGTACATTTGATATCTTTGTTATTGTAATTATGAAAAATTTTATCAAATCATTATTGGCCACTGCCCAAAACAATTTGTAAAATTTTTTGTGGGGAGCATGGGGGCTATGTAAGTAGGCTGTTTAGGTTTTCTTATTGGTAACAGCACGTAGCGCTCTGTATGAAAAATGACTGGCTGTGCTGTGTGCAGTCTTTGACTATTTTGCATTGTTGTCTGCCATTGTAGTGTTGGGCAGCTGGATGTTAACAGCGTGTAGCGTTCGGCAGTTGGAGGTGAGCCGCCAGCAGTGGTGGATGTGGGGAGAGAGATGGCGGAGTTTTGAAATTTGTAAGACTGGATGTCATGAACTGCTATATGTATTATGACTATTAAGGTAAATACATCATTTGTTCTCTATCAAAATCTTTCATTTGCTAACTATGCCTATCAGTAGTTAGTGCCTTCCGTAGTTTGAATCTTTTATTTAGCTGGCAGTAGTGGCGCTCGCTGTATTGCAGTAGTTCGAGTAACCAAGATTTTTGTGAGGTAAGCGATTTGTGAAACGCATAGGTTAATGTTAGTCAGGGCCATTCTTTTGTGGGATTATTGAAAGTCAGATTGCGTTGCGCTAAAAAATATTGTGTGTCAGTTTAAGCACAGTCTTGTATAATTTTTCTAAGGGGACGTTTCATAAAGGAATTCTAAACAGGAAACGAAATAGCTTCATACATCGAAAGTACTGCTGAGCTTAAACTTTTTTAAACATGCACATCAGAAAAGATAAATATTCCCCTCTTGCAAGTGAAAGGAGAAACTTTATAAGATAAAAAAAATTTATTTGATAAAACAAGTATCTCTCTTTTGCCTCTTGTTCTGTCCCCCACCCCCTCCCCCAACGTGTACAATAGCAAGATATTTCATTAACATTCAGTGCTCCTCACCCCATAGTCAACCAAGATACCTAATGAAGAGCACCAATAAGTTCACAGTTTCTTGTAAAAGCAACCCAGTACAAACGTAACTTCCTCAGATTTACAAATAAGGTAAAGAAGCACGAATTCTGTTGCTGCTGGACCATGAAGTTGTTTTTGTATGTCAATCCTTAAAAAAAAAGGTGGAAATTTAAGTTCAGGAGTACACTATTTGTTAGGAAGTGTAATGAATTGCACAATTAATTGATTGCAGAAATCTCTCAGAACTATGTGTGTTGGTCAACTACCGCCAATAGTTTCACATTTTGCTGTGTCAGGGAGGGAGACACCACCATTATGAGTATGCCTGCAACAGATCTGGCGTTCGCCGTGCCTAGCTGACGTGACGTCACGAGCAAGCGCCGAGGCCTTCCTTTGAGTCGGTGTTGGTTATGTCCGAATTTATTGTGATAGCTAGACCCTATATCAGTTACAGATGATGCCACGGATTCAAAGTGCATGTGAGCACGGAGAATTTTGTGAGTGAAAGAATGACATCTTTCGTATTCCATACGAATGCGAGTTTAATCTCACGTACGAGACCTCATATACATTTGCTTGCGCGCGTGCGTGTGTGTGTGTGTGTGTGTGTGTATTGAGTACTTTCAGAATTATGGCCTGCAGAAATTAATCCGAGAATGACCCCTAGAATTTATCAGATTGGACTGTTCAGCGCCTGTGCTGTCCAAACATACGTGCAACTTATAACAAGTGCTATTCATAATTCTGCACCAGACACTGGTGGAAATGTCGTTATTTAAATTTTGAACATGTAAGTTAACTTTGGTAATCGATCCTTCTACTGAGTACAAGGTATGCACCGAATCGCCGAAGCAGTAGTCTCCAATCTGCACAGTGCTGGGAACCGAATCCGAGAGAAGGTGGTGGTAGCCATCCACTTAATACGGCCTGAGTGCGCCTGGGCACGTAGAGGCGGAACGAATTGTACGGCTCACAACGGGCGGTGCGTGCGTCCCGCGGAAATCGGTCGCTGGAGCGAATCGGGAGCACGGCCGAGCGCGGGCAAAAGCGGAGCGGCCGGCCCACTGGGTCACTAGACTAGCTGTGCGCTCTCAAAGCGCCGCCGAGCGGCCCCCAGCCCTGAAAGCACTTTCAGTGCTTGCGAGGAGGGGTAGGGGGCGGCCAGCGACAGCAACTGCAGATCCGGCATTCCGCCGGCGAAATTGCAGAGCGCGGCAGCACCTGCTGGGCACAAAAAAAGTGTGGGGATTCAGGGGGAAGGGGGGGGGGGGGGAGGGAAGGGAGATGGACGAGCCTAGCGGCTCTGGCACACGCCTCCCCAGCTGAGCTCTCACTGCGAACAGGTGTGTGTTAAACAACGCCCTGCTGCCTCTGCGTGCGCCGACTTGTCGGCCCAGACGTTTTTATGTGTATTTTAGTTTAACAGTTATAAAGTATTTCCAAGCAATAATTTAAAAAAGAAGAGATTACGGGCGGGAAATGCGTGCTACTTCTCACTGAATAGATTGCTTTCATCACGGATATTGTCGAGGAATTTAAAGATTAGAATATACAAAACCATTATTCCACCAGTTATGCTGTATGGGTGTGAGACTTGGTCTCTCACTGTGCAAAATGAAAACCCGTTTCGAGTACTTGAAAACAAGATTTTGAGGAAAATTTTCGGAGCAAAAAGGGATGACATTAGCGGAGAGTGGCGAAAACTGCATAACCAAGAGGTTCGCGAACTCTATTCAAGCCCTGACGTAAGCAATATTATTAAATCACGTAGGCTGCGATGGGCGGGTCACGTAGCTCGAATGGATGAGGGCAGGGCAGCGCGCAGAGTACTGGTAGGGCACTTAGAGGGAAAACGTCCTGTGGGGAGACCGAGGCGTAGATGGGAGGACAATGTGAAGGTTGATTTTAGGAGCATGGGTATTGAAGGTGAATGGAACGAAATAGCCTAAGATGGGGGCAGATGGCGAAAATACGTTGCTGCGGTAATGGACTCTCGAGTCCGGTATGACCAGTGAGTCTGTGTGTATGTTTAGAGCACAGTTCTGTATGAGCCCGAAACATGGACAATCGGAAAGAGAGAAACGAAAGATTAGAAGAAGCTTTCGAACTATGGTGTTGCAAGAAGCTATTGAACATCAAGTAGACTGACTGACAAAGAAACAAATTGTGTTGGGAACAGCCCAATGAAAACGGCCGATTCAGTGGGTTGTAGTTTTACGTATCGGTTGGATTATTGTTCGTTTATTTCCTTCACATGAAACCAGTCTCTGGGAGCAACCAAATGTAAACACGACACAGTCTATTGGCGTTTTGCTACTGACTGAAGTTACACATTCTTTCTTTTCAAGTGAAACCAGCCTGTAGTTTTTGTGTCGGTTAAAGCACGCATCTATTCGTTCATTTAATTGAAACCACTGTTTAGTGGTTTAGTTGAGTTATCCAGTCATTTTTTCTGAATGAAACCAGTCTAGTACTTTCATTAGGTGAAGTCAGTGCGAACTGGGGTAAACGTACCCCCCAGAGGGTAGCCCCATCCCAAGGTGTACGCGAAGGCATCTCAAGTGGGTACGCCAGAGTTAAAATAAACAACATACATATTCACTTAATTATGTTCTGAAAGTCTCATTCTTTTTTTCACCCAAAACTGATAAGCAGATTGTTGTGCATTAAATAGTTGGCTCTGAGCACTATGGGACTTAACTTCTGAGGTCATCAGTTCCCTAGAACTTAGAACTACTTAATCCTAACTAACCTAAGGACATCACACACATCCATTCCCGAGGCAGGATTCGAACCTGCGACCGTAGCGGTCGCGCGGTTCCAGACTGTAGTGCCTAGAACCGCTCGGCCACACTAGCCGGTCATTAAATAGTTCCTGCAGTTAACAACACGTAACTAAAAAGCTTCATTGGGAGTACTGAGTGAGCATAAAAAGCCGGCCGCGGTGGCCGTGCGGTTCTAGGCGCTTCAGTCCGGAACCGCGCCGCTGCTACGGTCGCAGGTTCGAATCCTGCCTCGGGCATGGATGTGTGTGATGTCCTTAGCTTAGTTAGGTTTGAGTAGTTCTAAGTTCTAGGGGACTGATGACCTCAGATGTTAAGTCCCATAGTGCTTGGAGCCATTTGATTTTTGAGCATAAAAGTTCTCATAGGTGTATGTGAAGAAGAAAGGATACAAGCCAGACTTTTACGACTGTTTGTTTACATTACGTTTTACTGAAAATCTACCATTTGACCGCAGCACACGCTCCACGTCAGCGACCTGCTGTTGCCAGTGCCATGGGGGCAGAGGGCGAGGGAAGGTAGCCAATCACCGCTAGCGCAGTTGCCAGCAGTACTAGCAGGCGTCGGCCACCGTACTACCTCTTCACACCCACTGTGACCCTGGCCTTGACAATCGACTGTCCAATCGTTTATTGAAAACAGTCTATTGCCGCATCATTCAGAAAAAAAAACAAGTCCTGCAGCGAGACAGCGAGAAAAAAATTCCTACTAAACAACAAAACGCTGTGAAGAGATAGAATGGTTGAGCATATACAGGGGATAGGCAAAATAATGTGAACAATGGTAGTAATGGGATGGTTGTGTTTGACGGTCGACAACACAGGTAATGCATCTGTCTCGCTGGACTATGCTGTTCAGCACGGACTAGGCATCAGTGCAGGTCGTTCACGACTAGTGCAACAGTTCATATTTGCGTTCAGAGGCCGAGGTAGACGTGCCATGAAAGGCCAAACAGAATTCCAAAGAGAGCAGATTGTGGGGTCCCGATTAGCTGGAGCATTAGTAACCAAGACAGCCAACTTACTGAGTGTTTGAAGAGCAATTGTTTCAACAATCACAACAGCCTACCCAAAACATGGAAAGACACCGTCGTGTAAACATAGTAGTGGGCGCAAATCGAAACTAAATGTCAGAGATCGTCGTACGCTAACACGAATTGTGATAAAACAACACAAAACTACGGTGGCTAAAGTGACTGCAGAGCTCAATAGCTATCTTCGAGACCCCGTATCTGTCGCCGCTGTCCGCCGAGAACTCCATAAAGCGAATATTGATCGACGAGCTGCTATACCGAAATCATTAGTGACGACAAAGAAGCGTAAAACATGGTGTCAGGAGTATAAATCCTGGACGGCTGATCAGTGGAAACACGTCACATGGTCCGACGAGCCAACGTTTTCGTTATTTCCAACATCGGGCCGGGTTTATGTCTGGCGAACACCAAAAGAAGCCTACGATCCTGACTGCTTGATTTCAACGGTTAAGCATGGAGGTGGATTTGTGATGGTGTGGGCAGCCGTATCGTGGTATTCTAATGGTCCCATCATTACTCTCAAAGGCCGTGTTACAACCAACGAATATATGAACACTTTAGGTGATCAGGCGCATCCCATTATTCAGATGTTGTTCCCCAACAATGTTGCCGTATTTGAGGACGATAATAGACCCATTCACACAGCCAGGACAGTACATTCGTGGTATGAGGAGCATGCAGCTGAACTGTGGCGTCTTCCCTGGCTAGTACAATACCCGGACTTGAACATTATCGAACCGTTGTGGGCGGTATTGGTGCGCAGACTCCGAAGCAGATTCCGTCTCAATCGTCACTTTAGGAGTTAGAAGAGGTTCTGTTCGAAGAGTGGCATAATATTCCACTGAGACTATAAAATCATTATATGCTAATATTCCAAGAAAAATCGCAGCTGTATTACGGGCAAATGCGGCTCCAACTCCTTATTAATAAACCATTCACAAGTACAGGTGTTCACATTATTTTGCCTATCCCCTGTATTACAACATGATTTGTTGCTGGATACAGCAGTTGAAGAGATAGTAGAAAGGTAGAGTCGCAGAGGTAGGCCTAGCTGGATAAGATAACAAAACGCTTGACATGCACACATTCGCAAGCATTTTGTGCAAGCGTGCAAAGGGTACCCTCCACCTCCACACAATATAAGGATGCATGTACAAGCATCGGTTTGTGCGCTGAGTCCATGGAACTTGGACGAAATGTTGCTCGATTTGTTCGGCTTTGCCAGGGTGGTACAAAACAAGTAAGAGGAAAAGAAACATGGTGTGTGGTTTACAGATCTGTTAATGAAACGAATGTTTGTTCTCACATTAAGCTACTGCGTAGCCGAATATATGTGCACATGACATGTATAATAAGGCGAGGATCTATGAATAAATATATTTGACTCTACTATCGCTCATAACACCATTAGTTATAAAGCAGGAGGCAGTCATCACTAAAGCTCTAACAATGCTTCAAAAACTGACAGCAATGTTTCGATTTATCGCAAGTTGAAGGGGCTATGGAACCTCAGATGCTCCCCACTCTTGTCTGTAATAAGTGCATCTTCCATCGCCAGATAAATAAATACCTATTGTTGGTTGTGGGATAATTTTTCTTCTTAATAACGAAATGCCTATCTGTCAGACAGGATCGATAGCTTCATATATTGTCAAAAGTATAACATATGCACCATCCCTCTTTGCCTAACCATGACAGGTTTTTACATGTAAAACAACGCTGGCTTTCTTATACTCGATGGACCTCTTCCAGCAGTTTGCAATTGACTTGCTTTACGTAAATCAATCAAGCCTCAAGCATCTTGTACAGTCTGACTGCAAGCGCAAATTAATCCTAAGACAGTCAAGCATGCTTGCATAAAGTGTTTGATCATGCGTGCTCATCAAGCTTGCAGTTATGTGTATAATCGCCTGAAGTTGCTATGGCAATTCAGCTCGCAAATGCGCACTTCACTATATGAATGCAAGGAGTTCAATTTCTACCTAACAGATGGGTCTTAAATGTATTTTAAGACAAAGCAGAGGCCACGTTTGGCACATCGTAATTGATCTTAGTAAGCAACCAGCACAGCGAAATGATGACGACTAAGTTTTACGGAAGCTTCTTGATAGTGTTTTTGAAAGGGATAATGAAGTAACAGAGTTGTCTTTCAGTGATTCAGATACTGAAGAACCGCAAGCATTAGTTTAAGGTGGATTTAGTTCTGGAAAAAAGATCTGATACACTGCGTTCAGGACCAACGTTGATCAGCAGCTGCTTGAGAGTGCACGGCTACGTGAGTATTCTGTTAGTGGGCGATCATCAGAGATATCCGGCAAGAACAGGGGCTGCTTTCCCGATGCACATAACTCTCCCCTCCCATTCCCACCTCCACCCAACCGAGAAGACAAAAATGTCAAAATAAAGTGTTTTACGTAGTACTCAAGAAGAATAAGAAGTGAAAGTGCATCCCAGTGTAAAATGTGTGATGCTGCTGTATTTTTAGAAGACTGAAATTGCATGGCAGCGTAAAATGCTTGATGCTGCTCTATATTTAGAAAATTTACAGGACTACGACACCCCAAAATCGTAATAGCCAATTTGTAAAACAGTTTTACTAGATGATATGTATTAAATCAGATTTCACTGCAACCATTAGGATATTTACATACGATCTCATTAGGTTAAGGCATTTTGTCGATGATCTGGGATGCAGCAGTTACGTTGAAAGGAAGAGGGTAGCCAGCAAACGACAGGAATGGAGAGCTGCTTCAAATTAAACTTATTTTTAATTAACAAACAACGATAGGCACTTATTTGTCACTACACGTAGAAAGGATGCACTTTATGCAGTTTGGAACACTTTAGAAGCCGGCCGAAGTGGCCGTGCGGTTAAAGGCGCTGCAGTCTGGAACCGTAAGACCGCTACGGTCGCAGATTCGAATCCTGCCTCGGGCATGGATGTTTGTGATGTCCTTAGGTTAGTTAGGTTTACCTAGTTCTAAGTTCTAGGGGACTAATGACATCAGCAGTTGAGTCCCATAGTGCTCAGAGCCATTTGAACCATTTTTTTTAACACTTTAGAATTTTCACCCAGCACATGTCTAAAATGTGAGGTTGGCAGCTCTAAAACAGAATCAGTTGGGAGGAGCATATCGTAAAACCGCTGAAACTCTTCAACAAATCTTTATCTGCAGTGTGGGTCCTGCCAGACATAGGTGATATAAAAAAATGCTTGTATACTTCACACTCTTTCATTCAATAAAGTCATACAGGGTCATATTCTGTGGTAATTCATCAAACTGAGCTCAAGACTTACGAGACCACAAGTGTGCAATACAAATTATCTATGAAGTAGGTTCAAGAACACCCTGCAGAGAACTGTTCAAGGATATGGGAATACACTATGTAATCAAAAGTACGCGGACACCCGGATGAAAATGACTTACAAGTTCGTGGGGCCCTCCATCGGGAATTCTGGAATTCAACATGGTATTGGAATTCAACATGGTATTGGCCCACCCTTAGTCTTGATGATGACTTCCACACTTGCTGGCATACGTTCAATCAGGAGCTGGAAGGTTTCCTGGGAAACGGCAGCCCATTCTTCACGGAGTGCTGCACTGAGGAGAGGTAACGATATCGGTCGGTGAGGTCTGGCACGAAGTCGGCGTTCCAAAACATCCCAAAGGTATTCTATAGGATTCAGGTCAGGGCTCTGTGCAGGCCAGTCCATTACAGGGATGTTACTGTCATGCAACTACTCCGCCACATGTAGTGCTTTATGAACAGGTGCTCGGTCGTGTTGAAAGATGCAATCACCATCGTCGAATTAATCTTCAACAGTGGGAAGCAAGAAGGTGCTTAAAACGTCAATGTAGGCCTGTGCTATGATAGTGTCACGCAAAACAACAAGGGGTGCAAGCCCCCACCATGAAAAATACGACCACACCATAACACCACTCCCACCAAATTTTGCTGTTGGCAATACACACGCTGGCAATGACGTTCACCGGGCATTCGCCACACCCACATCCTGTCATAGGATCGCCACATTATGTACCGTGATTCGTCACTCCACACAACGTTTTTCCACTGTTCAGTCGTCCAATGCTTACTCTCCTTACACCAAGTGAGGCGTCGTGTGGCATTTACCGGCATGATGTGTGGCTTACGAGCAGCCGCTCGACCATGAAATCCGTTTTCTCACCTCCCGCCTAACTGTCATAGTACTTGCATTGGATACTGATGCAGTTTTGAACTCCTGTGTGATGGTCTGGATGGATGTCTGCCTATTACACGTTACGACCCTCTTCAACTGTCGGCGGTCTCTGTGAATCAACAGACGAGGTCGGCGTGTACGCTTTTGTGCTGTACGTGTCCCTACACGTTTCCACTTCACTGTTACATCGGAAACCAGTGAACCTAGGGACGTTTAGGAATCTGGAAATCTCGCGTACATATGTATGTCGCAAGTGACACCCAATCACCTGACCAAGTTCGAACTCCGTCAGTTCCGCGGAGCGCCTCATTCTGCTCCCTCACAATGTCTAATGACTTCTGAGGTCGCTGATATGGAGTACCTGGCAGTAGGTGGCAGCACAATGCCCCTAATATGAAAAACGTATGTTGTTGGGGGTTTCAGGATACTTTTGATCGCATAGTGTACGTACTACACCTTCACTGTATATTTATTCGTTAGTTAAATTTGTCATGAATGATGCATTTATTTTCAAACCAACGACTCAGTCCGTACTGGAAATAAGAAGGAATGGAACTTCTTGCCAACCATGTGACCAGAGTGGCAGCATGTTGCAGAGCATGCACTGCCGTTCGTAGTGATCACGCACCCTATTAAGGACCATGTCTCGCCTTTTGTAATGTCCAGGGGGCCATCACGCATCGCGTTGACTTCATTATAATTACTGTCTTTGCATAAAAGTGTTCTGTTAGTCTCATTGCGTATTTCTTTCAGTTACCATCTGTACTATATTGTAGCAATTCTTTCCATTAAAAACGGGGAGTTATATGTATATTTTGTAGTTTGTGTGTGGTGGACTTTGATGTGTGGGATGGCTGTTGTGGCAAAATGTAAATGAAATATTACTGTTTACTGAGTGGTGAAGCCAACTACAGCACATTATGTTAAATGATGTCAGTATCAACTGCATAACTTAAACGACTGAAGGAAATTGTTAATGCAGCCACACAAGTATATCATTGAAAAGGAAATAAGAGGAAAAGTATCGTTGCAACAATATATATGGAGTAGTATATTACGACTCCTTTTGGGCAAAATGTAATCTGAATTTACTGATGTCCTTTAGACGTTCATCATTGTCGATGAAACCCTTGCTTCCTTCAGCACAGTTAAAATGAATCACTTAAATCCTCAGCAAAAAAATGACATTTGCCCTATCTAATTCGCACTTTAGTGACGCTTAGAATTGCGCGTAGAAAGCTCAGGTGAGAAAATTGGGAGAAAGTATGTGGTGAGGTAATTATTCACACTTATTGCCGGCCGCGATGGTCTAGCGGTTCTAGGCGCTCAGTCCGGAACCGCGCGACTGCTACGGTCGCAGGTTCGAATCCTGCCTCGGGCATGGATGTGTGTGATGTCCTTAGGTTAGTTAGGTTTAAGTAGTTCTAAGTTCTAGGGGACTGATGACCACAGATGTTAAGTCCCATAGTGCTCAGAGTCATTTGAACCATTTGAACACTTATTGCTATGAAAAGTGGCACTGACATGCAAAAAAGCGCATCCTAAAGTTAACGGTTGCTGGTGCCGCATTTACTCATGAAATAACATTAACCAAAATCACGATAGATGCCAAAAAGGCAACATTAACTAAAATCACGGTAGATGCCAAAAAGGCTTCTTTTTGTTGAATCACACACGAATCCCAAGGAAGGTAAAGGTTGGATTAGCACGCTCTTAACTGGATTCATACAGGAAAGTCTAAAGATAGAAAGAAATTAGACCATCACCATGCACACATAATTTTGGCAAAGAAATTCGTACCGACTGGCCTCCACGTTGACAAATAAAGCGGAATGTAATTAGTGATCCGGAAACATCCACACGCAAAAACGAAGGAGAGAGTCGACGTGCTGAGTAATTTAACAAAGGTAGCCAGCACATGAATTATCATAAATGGTTGAAAATTGAATAAATAACAAACAAACGTTCGCGAAAGACTAAGAGAAATTTAGTTGCGCCGATGAAATAATGAACATCAAAAGCTGAGGAGTCTATTTGTTCTTTCATTTTCCACGCAATATCATCGGCTACAAGGGGAAGCCAAAAACCAGTGTGGACCCTCGGCCTGTACGAGTGATAGCTTCAGTGTACTATCAATAGATAACGTCTTCATCCCATCCACGGGCAAATCGCGAAGCACTTTTACTAATGTGTACTAGGCTGAACGCTGTGCGTTTAATGTGAGACACAAAATTTGTTCACACGCGAGGACCTGCGAATCACAATACGTATATGTTCTTTATCAAACACGCACCATCTTTCTACTGAAATGAGTACCGGAGACTAAAACTTCGCAACACGCCTGCGAATTCATGTAAGAGGCTTTACACGTGCTCAATACATGGAGCGTGAGTTGATGTCGCTTCTCAGATGTCACATTGTAATCCCCCCGCTCCTTCCTTCTTCCATCTGCTGTCCACATTAAACAATGCCCAGTCCAAGTAATTAATAAGCAAAGTCTTTTATGAAAATTTGAGAGGAGCAAAGATTGCAATAAACTTTCAGGTTTAATTAGGTTGTCATGTTGAGATGGCTCCAGTTCTTCCTGTCTAGGGGTCTTATTCTTGAAGCTGAAAATCTAACATCAGGTCCTCACGGTTGGTTTGAACTAAATAAGTTGGAAGATTGTTGATGCAGAATTTTTTACGTAAATTACAACTCTCTCACTCTGCGGAAAAAGTAATACTCCATAGTGTTTACAATGTTTCTTAACAAATGAATTCCTACTAGTTTTCGTTACATTATTAAATTCGATTATTATATCATAGATGAATCCAGAAATAAACATAGTAAACAAAACGGGATTGCGTAATAAAAATAGAAATTGTAAGTGTGCAAATAATTCGTAATTTCAAATGTGACTAAAAAATAATTTTAATTGTACATTCAGAACTAGCACTTATCGATTATAACATTGAAACTAAAATCCACACTTCAAAAAAAGTTTTGCACCACCTCGGTTCCTGGAGTTCTGGAACCTGTACAGAAAATTGGAATAGAGATCAACATAAACATCATTTCCGCCCTTTTTATTGCTCACGAAAACCACACGTTGCATGTTGTACCACCATGCAGCGAGACCTTCAGAGGTGGTGGTCCAGACTGCTATATACACCGGTACCTCTAATACCCAGTAACATGTCCTCTTGCATTGATGCATGCCTGAATTCGTCGAGGCATACTATCCACAAGTTCATCAAGGCACTGTTGGTCCAGATTGTCCCACTCCTCAACGGCGATTCGGCGTAGATCCCTCAGAATGGTTGGTGGGTCACATCGTCCGTAAACAGCCCTTTTCAATCTATCCAGGCATGTTCGATAGGGTTTATGTCTATGTCGTTATCACAAGATGTACACGATGGGGGCACGAATTATCGTCCATGAAGACGAATGCCTCGCCAATATGCTGCCGATATGATTGCGCTATCGGTCGGAGGATGGCATTCACGTATCGTACAGCCGTTACGGCGCCTTCCATGACCACCAGCGGCGTATGTCGGTCGTACATAATGCCACCCCAAAACAGCAGGGAACCTCCACCTTGCTGCACTCGCTGGACAGTGTGTCTGAGACGTTCAGCCTGACCGGGCCGCCTCCAAACACGTCTCCAACGATTGTCTGCTTGAAAGCATATACGACACTCATCGGTGAAGAGAACTTTATCCCAATCCTGAGCGGTCCAATCGGCATGTTGTTGGGCCCATCTCTACTGCGCTGCATGGTGTCGTGTTTGCAAAGATGGACCTCGCCATGGACGTCGGGAATGAAGTTGCGCATCATGCAGCCTATTGCGCACAATTTGAGTCGTAACACGACGTCCTGTGGCTGCACGAAAAGCATTATTCAGGCTGTACAGTAAGGGTTCCTCTGGGCCATAATCCGTAGGTAGCGGTCAACCACTACAGTAGTAGCTCTTGGGTGGCCTGAGCGAGGCATGTCATCGACAGTTCCTGTGTATCTGTATCTCCTCTATGTTCGAAAAACATCGCATTGGTTCACTCCGAGACGCCTGGACACTTTCCTTGTTGAGAGCCCTTCCTGGCACAAAGTAACAATGCGGACGCGATCGAGGCGCGGTATTGACCGTCCAGGCATGGTTGAACTACAGACAACACGCGCTGTGTACCTCCTCTCTGGTGGAATGACTGGAACTGATCGGCTGTCAGACCCCCTCCGTCTAATAGGCGCTGCTCGAGAATCGTTGTTTACATCTTTGGGCGGGTTTAGTGACATCTCTGAACAGTCAGAGGGACTGTGTCTGTGATAAAATATCCGCAGTCAACGTCTCAGGAGTTCTGAGAACCGGGGTGATGCAAAACTGTTTTTGATGTGTGTATTTCATAAATTTTAGATTGAAATATAACTATACTGTGTGTAATATTATATGAAAGTTTTCAGAAAAGCAACTGAAATAATATTGACCTGCCCAAAGTTCGAAAAATAATACTCGCATCGAGAACTACCGTTGAGGAAAAGTAATGCTAAAGGAGGATGTCCCGTTAGAACATGAAATATAGAAAATACAGAGTTCGAGTTGGTCTCGATCTTTTTAGCAACATTGGAGGTTGTGGATTTGTGTTGTTAAGAAATTTTTGGTTGCCGGATAATGTTCATTGTTATTGTCTTACACAACATTTTTCTTGCAACATTCAGTGGTCACTGAACAATTTCGCTACAACTGCTACGATAGAGTTTTTTTTTTAATTATTGCTTTTTTAGTAGCGTGGAATTAAATGAGACTGTACTCACAGTAAATGTTAAGAGCAAAAACGAAGGATAAGAAAAAGAATCCAAATGGTTGTGCCCCACTTAAACTTTGCCTGGGCCGTCAGCCATTACAGAATTATCAGAAAAAAGCAGCAAATTGTTCAGTTTTCTTGCCCAAAAACTATTATTTAAATATAAGTTTTCTACAACGAGGCTCGACTTAAATGGATCATGGTTACAGCAATTCAGAACGACAAATATGCACAGAAATAATAAATGCTCATGTATTGTGTGTGTGTGTGTGTGTGTGTGTGTGTGTGTGTGTGTGAGGGGGAGGGGACTTCAGTCGTAAGCATCGGAGTTTGCATTCAATAAAAAACACTTGTTTGGTCAAGATGATGCAATGTATGTAATTAGTACAATAAATCCGGCGAAATTTGACGCTGTCAAACTGGGGCAGGCGATCTAGACAGTTATGAATAAAAGAGTGAGCAGTATACCCATACAGAGAATAGGTAAACAGTCTACATAGAACCACATTTTGGACTTTCCCACTATCCATAACTGAAATCATAAAGTGAATCATAGGTAACAAACAGAATGATGCTCCTGTATTCGCACTGGAAAACGAGTTCCAGTTTTGTTTCTTTTTTCTCCTGTGAAAGCTGACCCGGTAGCGTCGTACGCTGTCCTCCTTCCAGGAATGAAAATGTTCTGTAAGAGGCACCGGCATTAACACGATCCCGAAGCTCATTACTGGTGGTGGGGATGACCGCCTCAAATCCATTCCTCTGGAGGCCTGATCGATCAGTATTAAGGAGGCGCGTGAATAACTTGTCGGATCTATTGAGACTTGCTCTTAAAAAGCGAAAAAAACGAGTTTTGTAAGGGCTGAATTGGAAGGCTTCATTCAGCTACGAATTGGAGTCTTCCAGCTGCTGTATCGCCTTCAGAGAAAGGACGCTACGAAACTTGCCATTCCGTTTCCTTCTCGCGTAATGATGTAGAAAACAGTCCAAAGAAACTCAGGCGCCAGCTCCTGCAGTACGCTTAGCCTTCACACCGTTAAACTTGTTACGATCGTACCCAGCGATTTTTGTTTTTCTGCTCCAGGCACCTTCCACGTGTCTTCATATTTCTTTTTCTTTACTCACCAGTAACAGCTTTAGTTTCGAGCGTATATTTTGCAGGGCAGAGAAAAGGTTGAGATTTGCTTATAATTCATTGAAGCACCGTCACATTTGAATAAATATTTGTCATATGTGTATTTTATTTAATGTTGCAGAACAAAACCCTTTCGGTTGCGAAATTATTTAATGTCAGTGACGTATTTCACCCTTTTGGGTCATCATTAGATTGTGTAAAAGTAACTGGATACGTGACCCAACAGTCATAAAATCACATAATGTAAAATAGACACCCAGGTAACCGGATACATAATCCATACGTCATACATCATCTAAACCATTAAGTGGACCTTGAGCACGCCAGCCGGTTCCGCTTCATGGTTTAGATGTAGTTGGCTTGTTATTGTTTCTACGATACGGAACAGAGTCTCACATTATCCATAAAGCCAAATGAGTATCCATCACAGCCTTCTAGTTGCATCCCATGCAAGTTGTTCAAAAAAATGGTTCAAATGGCTCTGAGCACTATGCGACTTGATTTCTGAGGTCATCAGTCGCCTAGAACTTAGAACTAATTAAACCTAACTAACCTAAGGACATGACACACATCCATACCCGAGGCAGGATTCGAAACTGCGACCGTAGCGGTCGCTCGGCTCCAGACTGTAGCGCCTAGAAACGCACGGCCACTCCGGGCGGCTGCAAGTTGTTCACCGAGCTAGTATTGAAGTATTGCTTCAAAATGTTTGAGCTGGCAGTGGAAGGTTCCTACCCCATTCTGTGGCATCTAATAGTCAGGCCTACTAGATGAGTGGCTTGCAAAGCGAGTGCAATTATTATTCGTACATCAGAAATATTGTCATGATTATCATACCCACTGCAACTGTGCTTGAAGTATGAGCCCTAGTGCCTTTCAGTTAAGTTATAATTTATTCTTGTCCCTACTTTTTAATGCAACAGAATAGATAACGCACCTGACTAAGAGCTCTTGCACATTTATGATGGACTCACTCCACGCTGGCAAAGCCACATTTCCCACCTGTCGTTTATCCAAAGCTTGGACAACCCAGCAAGAAAATGGAGGTTATGTTAAAATACCTCAGCAAAATGGCTATCCACAACTCAATAATCAAGACCACTATTTGTCTCATACATCTCCTCTTTTATTACAATAAATGCTTTCATGATAATGTTGCAAAATTTCTTGCATTACACTTAAACACAATAGTAAAACAATCGATTCTCCACCCAATGGGCATAATATAACATAAGCGTTTTACTATTATATGGTCTCGTAATGTTTCTGTCTATTGCTACTGTGCACTTTTTGGATTGGTAAGGAATCTTTTGCTACTTCATTCTCTCCCACACTCTCATAATCTCATTCATTAGCAACATAACGAATTTACTGACTTTCGTGCCGTACTGGGAAAAATCATGCTTGACCCACTAAATTCGCTACTGTGTCATGCAAATCACACAAATTAAATACACATAATAAATCACACTGACAGTATAAGACACATATCTAAAAACAAAATGTTTGGTTTCCTACTCGTTCTGCTTTCCCACTTTAAACAATAGTTACCCAAGATTCACACGTCACTCATACACGTAATAATTTTCCTACCACAAACTCTGGAGGACTTATGCACATCTCCCTGTGCAATGAGACCCTCATGGAGTTGCGTGTAAATGGCTGACTCACCTTAACTCACTCTCAGAGTATCTGAATATCAAGCGGGCGTCACACGAATGTACCTCATACTGGAAGTTTTGGTATCTTATTTATTTCACACACGGATCCTCAACTGAATGCTCGGACAAGCATTTCTAATTCTGTTTATTGCCTCATAGTCTGGTTGAGACTCACACTGTACTCACCACGTGAAAGTTCTTGTCTCTAATTCAAGTTCTCACACGGAACTCTTAATTATTTTCAACTTAGATTTACACACGCAAGTATTTCATCTTAATACTACCACACGTGGTTTCTTTGTCACTTCCAAAGAATCGCATGTCCCCCTTGAATTATTACTTGCCTATCTTTTTCAGAACAATTTACATCGGCCTCCCACCAAAAGTTTCTGAAAATATTCTAAATGTATACCATTTTCATTTAACTTTGTTTTTCTGGAGCACACATAGAGCACGTCTTCACACCTCAGGAACCAGCGACAGAGTGCTGAAACATGGCCGTTCATCCGGTCATCCCGCGCTTCCGCAGAAGTGGAGGAGGACCTTGCCACCATATTGGTCAGCAACATTCCAGGCCCTCTGGTGCTCTGGTACACTTCCTCTCTTTGGTTCAGCCAAAGATGACCAGAGAACTCTCTCAAAGATGATGATATAATCTACCTTTACTATCTGTGGTCAGCAAACGACCAGCCATTCGTTCAATTCACAAACAGTACCAAACTGGATTCAGGGATCTATTTTAAGGAAGTGCACATCTGAATAATTAAATATACAAATTGCCCTTCTTTCCTACATTGGTATCCGGCTTCGGTGTATTAAATAAAATGGTGTTACTCTACAAAAACGCTGTTCTGACAAGAACAACAAAGCATGTTGTTGTACATCTTTTCTATGTCGGGCAGTACTGTATCCTTTCAGCAGGAAGGTCGCGTCACACATTTAATTATTTTTCAGCCACATCAGATGCGACTTCATCAAAACTTTGGGAACTTATTATTCACGAGTTCTGCTAATATAAATAAATTGAAAATCAAAATATTCTGTCAATTTCATGAGTCCCGCGCCTTAAAGAGATAAGTATCTTGCAGTGCGAGTTTGATGTGCTTATTTTGTTAGGCTGCAAAACTACGAGACTGACAAACACAAAGACGGACCGTAAATAATGTCGTGTAGGGACAGTATTGCACGACACGGTAGCGTGACAGTACAGAACTTAAGTATAACACAGGGAGTAGAAAATCGACCCTGGGTTTGTTAGGATCCTCCCTGGCACTCGCCTGTAGTGACTAAGGAAATCAAGTCTTAAAGAATGAGATATTTAGGATTACATGTTTTGCTGAGAGTTTCTACTCTTTGTTTCATGTTGGTTTTCTGATAGTACGGTACGGCAGTCTAGGATGCGACAGTCGCACGTCAGCGGAGCCATCATTTCCCCCTGATTTTACTGTAATATGGCTGCATACACTGATCAGCCAGAACATTATGACCATCTACCTAATAGCCGGTATGACCACCTTAGGACGGATACCAGGGGCGATGCGTCGTGGCACGGAAGCAATGAGGCCTTGATAGGTCGCTGGAGGGAGTTGGCACGACAACTGCACGCACAGGTCACCTAATTCACGTAAATTCCAGGGAGGCTCTGACGCCACGTTCAATCACATCCCAGATGTGTTCGATCGGGTTCAGATCTGGCAAGTTGGGGGCCAGGACCTTAATTGGAACTCGCCTCTGTGTTCCTCGAACCACTCCCTCACAGATCTGGCCTTTTGACTTGGCGCAACATGGAAAATGCCACTCCCGCCATGAAAGGATGTACGCGGTCTGCAACGATTGTACGATACTCCTTGGCAGTCATGGTGCCTTGCACGAGTTCCACTGGACCCATGGATGCCCACGTGAATATTCTCCATAGCATAATGGAGCCACCGCCAGCTTGTCTCCATCCCGCAGTACAGGTGCCCATGGAAGACGACGGATTCACACCCTCTCATCGGCCACTGTGCCAAAGTCTAGGGTCGATACTCACGTGCCCATTTCAGTCGTAGTTGTCGATTTCGTGGTGTTAACATTGACACAAGCGTGGATCGTTAGCTGCGGAGACTCATCGTTAGTAGTGTTTGGTGCGCTGTGTATTCAGACACACTTGCATGCTGTCCAGCATTAAAGTGTGATGTTACTTCGCCACAGTCCGCTCATACTACGACGTCCGACATCTGCAAGAAGTGGTGGCCGCCCAACCACGTGACGTCTGGACGTGGTTCATCTTGGTTTCGCCACGTGTTGAAGACACTCACCATAACACTCCTCGAACACCCAAAAAGTCGTGCAATTCCCGAAATGCTCATATCGAGGCTTCGGGCTATCGCAGTCTGTCCTCGGTCAGACTCAGGTACATCGCGAGCCATCCCCATTCTACACACGGACAGCACGCTCACTGATACTACATGCGCCGTGCATATGTCTGGCTAGTAGTCATTCCTCGCCAGACGCCTGACGCTGCTATCGCCTGAACGGGCTTATATCGATACTAGGTCGGTGATCATAATTATCTGGCTGATCAGTGTATGAGTTTTTGTTATTTGCGCAGCAAAATAACTAATCATGGCCGAAATAGAGAGAATATAAAATTTAGACTGGCAATGTATGAAACATCCCCTTAGAAAAATTTATGAATGACTGTGCTGATAAACCTCTTACGTTAGCTAAGTAAAAGATTCTAACTACTGAAGGGACTAACTACTGATAGGCATAGTTAGCAAATGAAGGATTTTGATAGAGAACAAACAATGTATTTACCTTAATAGTGTTCAAAAGTCATAATATATATATCAGTTCATGACATCCACTCTTACAAATTTACTCTCTCTGGTGGACACACGTCCAGATCATCCACTCTCAAAACTCCGCCATCTCACTCCCCACATCCACCACTGCTGGCGGCTCACCTCCAACTGCGCAACGCTACGCGCTGTTCACATCCAACTACCCAACAGTACAATACGAATATTTCAAGAATGCCAACCAGCCACAGGCTGCACACAGCACAGCCAGTGATTTTCACACAGAGCGCTACGTGGCGTTACCAATATAGAAACCTAAGCAGCCTACTTACAAATGGCAAGAAAAGTGTTTCTGAAGAAGAGAAACTTGTTAACATCAAGTATAGATTTAAGTGTTTTCTAAAAGTAATTGTACGGAGTGCGCCATGGATGAAAGTGGAACCTGGACGATAAACAGTTTAGGCAAGAAGAGAACAGAGTCTTTTGAAAGGTGGTGTTACAGAAGAATGCTGAAGGTTAGATGGTCAGACCAGGTAACTAACGAGGAGAAACTGAGAAGAAGTAGAGAGAAAAGCAATTTGTGGCACAACTGGACTAGAAGAAGGTATCAGTTGGTAGACACATTCTGAGACATCACTAGAGCACCAGTTTAGTATTGGAGGGTAGTGTGGGGGGTAAAAACCGCAGACCAAGAGATCAATACAGTAAGCGTCTTCAGAAGGATGTAGGTTCCCGTAGTTATTCGGAGATGAAGAGGCTTACACAGGATAGAGTAGCACGGGGGTCTGCATGAAACCAGTCTTCGGAATGAAGACCACAATAACAACAACAACAACATGGATACAGACTCCTATGTAGCTGCACACAACCAGTTGCAGATATTACTGGCTATCACAAAACGCATACGGATTAAGGGCTGTCTTACTGCTGGACACTAGAGCAGATGCAATTCAGGGAAATTAATTAACATGTAAAGACCAAACATTCTGGGCTGCTTAAGGAAGAGACGAAAGGCGTCATTGGCAGGGTTTTCTTGCTCTTCGCACACGTTGTGAGCGAGAGTTGTGGCTTAAATGTATCTGTTGAGTGTAGCTGATTGCAAAGAGCGTGAGCATAGTATGGTGGCACGTTTGTGATGTATGAGAGACGGTGAACCCCAGTGCCGACAAACAGTCCACTCGTCTGGTGTGGCACAACGGTACGTCAGGCTTAACGTCCACATCCGCTTGGCGAATCACTATCAAATGTCACATGTCATCACTTCATGAGACGTCGTAGAGAGGTAATATTGACCCGTCCAAAATTCGAAAAATAGTACTGGTATCGACAACTACTATTGAGGATAAGTAATGCTAGAGGAGGATTGTAACCAGGACACTGGTGATTACGAACTTTACGCCACTACGTCTCTCCCCCTAGCTGATGAAACACCGCCGGTGAAAATTTCTTACGCTACAAGGATTCTAACTTCTGCATCTTCTTCAGTACTCCGCAAGGTACCTTATGGTGCCTGGCGCAGGGTGTTTTGTGTATCACAGTCCTTCCCCCTTTTCTGTCCAAGTCGCGAATGGTTCACGGGCCACAACGATTGTTGGTAAGCATTCGTGTGATCTAGAATCTCTTTAGTTTTACCTTCATCTCTTTGCACGAGATATAGAGGAAGCGGTTCTCCCCAAGCACAGCGCCACCGCAAGAGCGTACTTTAGCGACCTCGGCTACTGAGGTTGATTCACTGGAATTCTCAATAATTCGGTGCCGTTGCTGTTGCCTTCTCTTTGGATTGTTCTTCGCATTACTCTGCAGGCAGGAGAGAGACTCGTAACAGTGTCAACGTAGATGAATCGATAGGAAGTTTAATTGCATTTTACCGCTGCCTTGCAAGCCAACAAAGCTACGTGAATGAACTAGCAGCGACTGTAGCTAAGGAGACCTGAATTAAGAAAGGTGCGAGACAATCTGTTCTGCCGGTGTACTTCGCAGTTAACATAGTGATATGTAGATGGAAGGACCAATAGGAAGTGAGGAGCAGCTAGCTGCACTTCTGAAAGCCCTCCGGCTGGCGATGGAATACAAAGTAAACAGTGCTTTTATTTCCCGTTCGTAGTGTCGTTAGCTCGGCCAGATATGTAGCTAGGGACTAAACAAGCTGTGGTCAAAACGAGTTCTCGTATAAATATACTCTCTCTGTTCAGGCAGGACAGTACCCTCTGCTCGCAGCTAAGTTGTACTAAAAGTTGGAAGCTGCGTGAAAACCTCCTGTCAAGATTGTGATACCAAAGGATCATACTTCTTTTCCTAGTGGCAGGGTAAAGTTATGGCCAGTCTTTCTGCTCAGTCACAGGTAGCCGGATAGTGGAATGATCATATAAAGTTGATCGTCGGTAAAGCAGATGCCAGACTGAGATTCATTGGAAGAATCCTAAGGAAATGCAATCCGAAAACAAAGGAAGTAGGTTACAGTACACTTGTTCGCCCACTGCTTGAATAGTGCTCAGCAGTGTGGGATCCGTACCAGATAGGGTTGATAGAAGAGATAGAGAAGATCCAACGGCGAGCGGCGCGCTTCGTTACAGGATAATTTAGTAATCGCGAAAGCGTTACTCCAGTGGAAGACTCTGCAGGAGAGACGCTCAGTAGCTCGGTACGGGCTTTTGTTGAAGTTTCGAGAACATACCTTCACCGAGGAGTCGAGCAGTATATTGCTCCCTCCTACGTATATCTCGCGAAGAGACCATGAGGATAAAATCAGAGAGAGTAGAGCCCACACAGAGGCATACCGACAATCCTTCTTTCCACGAGCAATACGAGACTCGAATAGAAGGGAGAACCGATAGAGGTACTCAAGGTACCCTCCGCCACACACCGTCAGGTGGCTTGCGGAGTATGGATGTAGATGTAAATGTAGATAGCGCTACACATAAAGAAACTAGACAGAGGCCAGTTTACAAACACTAGGTTGGCAGTCCTGCAGCCAGGCGGACGCGCGTGTACGAAGCTCTCACTAAGTTAAGCAGTTAATATTGAAATAAGAGCTAATTTAGTTAATATTAAATTTTAGACTAGTGCATTTACTTCTTATCTAATCTATCTAGTGGAGGTTTCGATTTTCTAAACGTAATTACATCGAAAAGGAAGGATTTCGTAAAGGCCGGCTGTCGCGAGTTTCTTTACATACTTAGTACGAGCGTAGATATTTGTTTTTGACTAGACCTAGCGCTTCAAAGTTAAATTAATTCGTGTCTCACATCCAGAATTTGTGTGGTTAGTTAAAAGCTTCTGAAGCAAGTTTATAAGTTTGTTTACATTAGTGTTTAGTTACGTATAAGTATAGGTTACGAAACTGTTGTGTTTTGAAGCTATTTCCTGCTTTTGTGTTACGTTTTACTATCAGACCATGTGTGACAAGTGTGGTGGTTGCCGTAGAAATTTGAAAGAAGGGGTGTTCTGTTTAGACTGTAGGTTGTGGTTTCATTGGGGCGAGTGCAGCGGAGAGGAAAAGAGGGTAGATAATGAGGCTCTTCCATGGCAGTCCAGGTTATGTAGAAAGGACAGAAAAATCGCGGAACAGGAGGCAAAGACTTGTGCCCTTAAGGCTAAATAGAAATCGTGAAATTGGAATTATGTAAGCTAAGGGAGCAAAAGGACTCTGGGCGCTGGGAAAAGGTAGCAAGCAAAGGGCGAAAAAGGGAAACAATTGATAAAACTTCTGAAATTCAGTTAGCAAATCAGTTTGGCTTGCTATCTGAAGTAGCGGAAGAAGGGCTTCATTCAGATGTAGTTGAATGTAGGTTGAAGTAGAATACTAGCTTAGAGAAAAAATACAGGTCGGGATCAAACCAGAATAGGAAAAGAAGAATTCTGCTTATAGGTAGCAGTCATGGGAGGGGTGTGGGGCAACAGCTTCAGGAGAATATAGGGACAGAGTACCAGGGCACAAGTTTTGTGAAACCAAGTGCTAGCCTTAGCCAGGTGACAGAAAACTTAGGTCAGCTATGCAAGGAATTTGAGAAGGAAGATCAGGTAATTATAGTTGGGGGAGCAGGAAACAGTCTGGCTATGAATCCAAGATACAGTATTAGGAGTGACCTGATGAAATAGGAGCAAAAACTAGGCACACGAATGTGGGGTTTGTGGAGGTCTTTCAGCGCCATGATCAGCCCTGGGTAAACACTGCTGTAAGGCATGTTAACACTGAGCTGAACGGGATGCTCCAGACACCGGCAAAGTTTCACATGAGTGTTGCTCCAGTTGATGCTATTGGAAGGTGGGGTTACACTACACATGGCCTGCACCTTAATAGGAACGGGAAAGATAAATTAGCTTCTGTATTAGCAGATACTATAAGGGGGGGGGGGCACAGTCACACAAGGGGTGATTCCTGTGGTTATTGGGACCATTTTGTAGTGTTACATTTAGTAATTCTACTTCAACCTACATTCAACTACATCTGAATGAAGCCCTTCTTCCGCTACTTCAGATAGCAAGCCAAATTCCAGACAGACAACAACCAAGGAAAATAGAAGAAAAGAAACTTCATGCACAGCAAATAGGGATAAAGCTAAGGGTGGTATAAACTTGCTTCACCAAAATATCAGGGGAATGAAAAATAAAATAAATGAGCTGATAATGTGTTTAGATGATCTCAAAAATAAGAATGAGATTGATATACTTTGTCTACCTGAGCACCATGTAACTGTGGGGATCGAAAATGTCAGTATAAATGGGTATAATTTAGCAGCTTACACTTGTAGATCTAGTATGGATAAAGGAGGAGTTGCCATTTTCATAAAACAAGGGTATAAATGCAGACTGTTGAAGTAAGCACATTTTGTGTTGATCAGCACTTTGAGATTTGTGCATGTGAACTTCAGCTAGATAATGTTATGTTGATATTAGCAACAGTGTACAGGTCTCCACTAGGAGACTGGGAGCTATTCATAAAAAAGTTTGACTCCCCATTATGCTGTCTGTCAGACAAAAAGAAGAAGTTATTAATCTGTGGTGATTTCAATGTTAACTTCCTAAGCAATCCTGATAGGAAAAGTTAACTAGAAGTGTTGTTAACAACATTTAACTTAGAATCAGTGATCAATTTCCCTACACGTATAGCTCAGGACAGTAGTACTCTAATAGATAATGTATTTGTACAGCAAGAGGATGTAGAACATACACATGCTTTCCCTGTGGCAAATGGATTATCTGACCATGATGCACAACTGACTAACTTACAAAACCTAACAGGGTGTACACTTCAGAAACCATTAAGTAAAAGTGTGAGGGTGCTCACCCTGGTATCTACAGATCACTTCAGAGAAAGTTTAGGAAATGTAAACTGGGAAGATGTATATAATGAGCCAAATGCTAATGATAAATGCAGCATATTTCTTGATAAATTTATATCCCTTTTTGAACATTGTTTTCCAAAGAAAATTACTAAATGTAACACTACAAACTTTTCAAAGAAGCCTTGGATTACTATAGGTATTAAAGTGTCTTCGGAAAGAAAAAGAAAACTGTATGAGAGTGCAAGAACTAGTAAAGGTCCAGAAGTAGTTTTACACTATAAAAACTATTGTAACATACTGAGAAAAGTCGTAAGGAAATCAAGAAAAATGTGTGTTAGAGAAGAAATTAACAACTCTGGCAATAAAATCAAATCAATATGAAATTTTGTTAGAGGGGAGACAGGAAAAGTAACCACTGGGGTAGGTAGTATTACTGTCAAAGAGTATGAGACCATCTTAACCGACAGTACACAGGTTTCCAATGTATTTAACAATCACTTCTTAAGTGCAGGAGAAAAAATTGGTGAGAATAGTTCAAAAGAAAAAGCCAGGCAGTACATGGAAGAGTCAGTTTTGAAAAATTTTAGTCAGATTAAGTTTCATCTAACAACCTCTTGTGAAATAAGGAAAATTATTAAATCTTTGAAAAATAAATGTTCTGTTGGAATAGATGACATCTCTAACAAGTTATTAAAACAATGTGGAGCAATTACAGGTGATATTTTGAGTCACATATGTAATGCATCACTGACTCTAGCCTGGATGCATGCACTGATTCGCTTGGGAAGGATATCATAAAGCCATCGTACCGTCTCATGAGGCAAGCTGGTCCACAACTGTTATAAACGGTCCTTGATATCCCGGACACTGGCTCGGGGATGGTGAACTGGTTCCACACATATGCTGTAGGAGACAGATTTTGTGGTTTGACTGTCATGGGAGTACCTCAACCTCACAGAGGCAGTTCATAGAGACGCGTGTCTTCTGTGGCCAAGCATTGTCCTATACCAAAATGGCAGCAAGATACTGCAGCATGACGGGTAACACACGAGGACGCAGGATGTCCATGACGTAGTGTTGTACAGTCAGTTCCCCTCAGTTACTACCAGCCGTAACCTTAAATCATACTCGATGGCTTCTCGCACCGTGATGCCAGGAGAAACACCGCTATGCCTCTCCAAAACATTCGAAAAATGATACCTCTTCCTAGATCGTTGTCGTTTATCACAGCGACGATGATCATCAGGGGTAGTGCAGAACCGCGATTCATCACTGAACACAATGACGGCATTCGTCAGCAGTCCATGGTTCCCGGTCACGACACCACTCCAAACGCATCCGTTCGTGTTGTGTTGACGACATCCTTCGCATAGAACGGCCTCTGTGGCCGAGCGGTTTTAGGCGCTTAAGACCGGAACCTCGCTGCTCCTACGGTCGCAGGTTCGAATCCTGCCTCGGGCATGGATGTGCGTGATGTCCTTAGGTTAGTTAGGTTTAAGTAGTTCTGAGTCTAGGGGACTGTTGACCTCAGCTGTTAAGTCCCATAGTGTTTAGAGCCATTTGAACATTCGCATGGGACGGTAATTCCTTAGTCCGGTTGCTGCTAATCTCCAACCAGTAGTGAAGGATGGTACAGTATGTTGCAGGGACTCCATTACTCGTCCTCGGATGCGAGGCGCAGATGTGCAGCTTGGTGCATTGTACGGCGATCCTCCCTTGTGGTGGTCAGAAATGGTCTACCAGAACATAAACGACGAGTATGCCTGCCCTCGTGTTCCCATGTAGTCCAACATCGGGTCACTGTCACATCCGAATGCCCCACAAATCTGTATGTTGTACGATTCGACAAACCAAATGTAGACCCACAATATGGCCCCAGTCAAACTCTGTCACGTGCTGATAACGCTGTCTCAAACAAGTACGCAGCATTTCCGTGATCACCCAACATCTGCCGCTATTCACGCCTCTTACATTTCCGACCTGGCCTGATAAGAACACTAAACACGAACAACACTAATGCACTCTGGTGGCAGTCACAGAAAATTACAAATGTAATTATTTACCTACTCGCTGATGGTTCGTACGTGTACAAAGTTACACTGACACTTTTTTCGTCAGATAATAAACATTAAATTAATACTCACACTTGATTAGTTAACAACTTTATAATGTTTTCTTTTACTTTTCAACTTTGATCATTTATTATATTTGCTGCTAATAGAAATGTAATTAAAAGCATGATACCATCCTGCTTGAGGGTGTGACATCGCAATGTGTCAGTCAGAAGTCAATCACTCTGTCAGAGGTTCCAAGTACCAGCTTCCCCCATCGCCTCGGAAACCAGCGCAGAAAAATCTCCACGTCAAAGACTTAGACCCTCTGAAAAGAAAAGCGCTATTAGCCACTGATCAGCAAGAAGAACCACCTACCAGTGCCCACAGGAAACAGTGCGGAAGTCGAACTGCCAAAGCATCTGTAAAGTCAGCGATTGTGGACCCAAAGTTCGAGTTGGCCAAAAATCATCCCTTGTCGAGCCCTGGTTACCACCCGTTTAAAACTCAGTCTTGTGAAATCTATGGTAATCAGAGTGCCTATGTTGGCGAGATTGCTTTCAGCACATTTGACGAGGTGTTACCGAGGACGCTTACCTGTTACCTTTGCCGTGCACGCATTACTCACATATGTTGAACCGAGTAGTGCTAAGCAGCTTTAAACGTGAATTCTGTGTAGCATTCCCAAGAGATTGGTAGCGGTCGAGAAATGCTTTCTGTTGTTATGCAGTGACTCCCACACCGTGTATGGTCTGACATCTTAAACGAGTGTCCCATCATACACCTCAGCATAATATATGTTAACTGACTGTAATATTGTCAAGAAGGTATTTCTTGGGTAATTTGCTAATATGGCCTTGCCGATATGACATACGGAATATATAAATATTTTTCTAAAAAAATTATCGTATGTTGGGAGCCGCGTGGGTAGCCGTGCGGTCTAGGGGCCTTGTCATGGTTCGCGCGGCCCGCCCCGTCGGAGGTTCGAGTCCTCCCTTGGGCATGGGTGTGTGTGTGTTGTCCTTAGCGTGAGTTAGTTTAAGTTAGATTACGTAGTGTGTAAGACTAGCGACCGATGACCTCAGCAGTTTGGGCCCATAGAACTTACCACAAATAAAAAAAAAAGTTTGTTGGGTAATGCGTTGGTGTGCAACCCATGACCAGATGTTTCAGTCGGTAAGAGATAAGGAGAATGTGCTGTGCAGGACATCACGGACAAGATGCGATCTTGCTGAAATATACCGTCACTGAGATCTCGCGAATCGGAAAGAGCCACAGGCCTTAACATGTTAGAAATGGAACTGCTGCTGTTCAGTTTATCGGCTACGCGAACCAGTGGCGATCACGTTGAGTACCTAATGGCACCCCATACGATCAGGCCAGCTGAAGGTACTTGCATGACGGTGACCAATATGGCATTATTTGTCAGGTAGGAGGCTCCACATACGAATAAGTCCATCGTGATGCTGTACGTAGTCAGAAACTCGTCTGAGAAACTACATGTCGGCAGCCCTCTGTTCACCATTGTCACTGGGCACGCCTCTCTCTGCTGCCTATTCTGGGAAGCTGCAACAATGGTCACCTTGCTGACAGTCCGCTGTGCTCCAGACATCGTAACACTGTCCGTGCGGATACTTTTCTTTCTGTAAACAACCCCACTTCGTTACTGAACATATGTGATATATATACGGTGTCTGTTCTTTCGGACACTCTGAAAGAACAGACACCATGTATACATAAATAGGGAGAGACGGCGACTGATCCCTTCTGTGCAGATGCACACATACGCTCGACCTCGTACGGGACACTGCGTCAGTAGTGTGTGGATAAGTTGAAAATTGGAGTCGGTGAGGGACAGTGCCCGGATGGCCGAAACTGTTAAGGGAACCGCTCATGAGAAGGGTAAATGTGGATTCGAGTCCCGGTCCGGCACATATTTTCAACTTTCCCCACTTACTCGTTTCAATGCCCAGTGACAGATACTGTCTTTGTTTCGTTTGATTCATATATGACGTGTCTAGACGATCCCACACGGCCAAGCGAACAGTATGTATGTCCTCTCGGGCGCTAGATGCTTGCGGTCGTTAAGATTGTGCACGGCGCTATAGCCCTCCTGAACCAACCTATTCGACATTCCCATGCAGTCGTAGGATGCCAACGAACGCGACCAGCAATGTTGGAACGGTAAATTGCAGTCTCGATGGGAAATGATCCTGGACACGTTTTGCCTCCTTGCACGACACACAACACGTCTTCTCACAAACAAACAGCATTCAAATGCGATATCAGCTGTGTTCTTGCTCTGAAATGCTGATCATTTGCCTGTTCAAGCATGCAATACACTTCATGCCAGTCGGACTTTTGTTGCATGCTGCTTTCGTGGTGTTACAATTCTATGGTCAGCAGTATATTAGAAACGTTTATTTTCTACTTTTGTTCTTCGCTTATGTTTCACACAAGGACATGTTTTCAGAAAAAGTTGTCTTCATCGATTCGGCCATCCCACACTGTCAGTGTTCGAATCCTTCGTTAAGGAAATTGCGATATTTCTCTGTAACTTTCGGTTTATTTATTGTTTGCAGCATCACGCCCGTAAATCAGTAGATCTGAGCGCTGACTTCTTCTTTCGTACCTAAAAAGCGTCGTGTGCTGAATCTTGAAGAATCTTTAAACATTCGTTATGTAGAAACTTCACGAAAAACTCGCTTAAAAATGCAGTGTATTCAGCTCTTACATTTGTTATCTATCTGTGAAGTGCTTGTATAAAATTGGACTGTGTGAGTGCCTGGCAATGTCAGACTAGACGAAGTGAAACTGAAGTGATCATGAAAAGGAATGGGTACAATCAATGCTCGTGCTGACAACTACAACGAAATTTACTTTTATGCGAGCGGCTAACATGTCAAAAAGTGTGTTTCTAACCAGCCAGGGGATGGAAAGTTAGCGTCGAGGTCTTTCATTCCGTAGCAGCTAATTTGCACAAGCGCCGCTGCTCGTCGGCTGTCCAGTGCAAACGAGAGGCGTGCGCTACAGGTTGCTTCCATTAGTCTGGCCGTGTACTGGGGGCGGCGGTCTGGCCGTCTACCGACAGCAGCGTCTAGTATGGGTGCACGACCGTGCCCAGTCATTTGTTCCCTGTCGAGCCATTACCACTGGCGTTCGCAGGGCACGTGTACTGAGCGGGTAACTGCGATGGCCGCTTGTGCAGTGTAATTATGGGTAGTCTGGGAAACGACAGAAAGAATTAGGAGGAAACTCTTTGCCAGCTCATAGTCCAGTGCTAGTCGAATAGTACCAAAAAGTATGTCGGTCTAAACTTCCCCAGCCGTCGTACAGATCACCGCGTCCTTTACTCGGCGAAATATGGGACTTTGCGAACACTGGGGTCCCGAGCTGGGGACTAGTGTGCACCGCTCTCTGTCAGCTCTTTACATGCTTCAGAAATTACCGTGCGACATGGCGTTGGAACCTTGTGCTGCGCCGGCCGGTGTGGCGGAGCGGTTCTAGGCGCTTCAGTCTGGAACCGCGTGACCGCTACGGTCGTAGGTTCGAATCCTGCCTCGGGCATGGATGTGTGTGATGTCCTTAGGTTAGTTAGGTTTAAGTAGTTCTAAGTTCTAGGGGACTGATGACCACAGATGTTAAGTCCCATAGTGCTCAGAGCCATTTGAACCATTTGAACCTCGTGCTGCAGAGACCGGAGATCTGACTTAACAGCCCGAATCGCGAGGACAGTACAAATATTTACAAATAAAGAACAACATTGGGGTGTGCTACATGCCGATTAGGTGGATGGCTGCTGAGTCGAAACAGTCGTTAGCGGGCAACGTTTGGAGACCAGCTGTGAAAGGCTTGAAGAGATAAACTGGGCTCCGTTTGGGTCGTCCCTAATTGCTTAGCTGCACCTAGTGCGTCAACGGATAGTACATCGACCAAAAACAAAACTAGCATCTCAGCTGTGGTAAAAGACGCTTTCATTGTTATCAGACATGTGGAAGGGACTCTGCAACATACACAGAGCGTTGGACAGACTTGCAAGATCACTTACATCCATCGAGAGCTGCGTAACGGTACTCACGTAGTCGAGGCAGCGAAATGAATCCAAGTAGCTAAGCTGTTAAATTCCAAATCCTTTGGAGAGTATTCCATGAACAGTTAAATTATAGTAAAAGGTTGTCAGCTGCTGCTATATCCTGGACAATGGCATCAAAGAACTGCAACAGGAATGGGAGGGCAAATATGTTGCTGAAGTAGCTCGAAAAGAGAGCAGACTTTTTTCTTACGTTCGATGTACTAGAGTTGGCCGAGTACACTGCAGCAGATTTTTTTCCCCGTTTCACTGTCAGGCCTTATGTACCTAAACCTGTACGCTACTGTAAGTGTCAATATTTGTCATATCACCGTGGTGTATGGAAAGGTTAGGTAACATGCTCCAGATGCGGTTCAGCCGCTCATCAACCAAATAATAACTGGACTGCTCCGTACAATTGTGTTAAGTACTCCCAGAAACACCCTCGTTTGCACCATAGAATGTCGGATCTTCAGAGAAGAAATTCTAGGAAATTACTGTTACACAATATATAACCTACTTTCAGGCGAAAAAGGCTTTTAAAGGCCAAGCAGCCCTCTGCTTCGTGAAGTCATTCGCCTCAGTGATGCAACAATCTATTTAGACGAGTATTGTCGACGCACGAACTACGAAAACTGATGAAAGCACGACCACCTACATCTGTAAACGTAGGTGCAAACAAGTACCGCTCACGAATCTATTAAGCTTAGCAACTGAAATGAAAATTGTGGTTTCGCGTTCCATCGACGATGAGGTTTACAGAGATGGAGCACAAGCTCTGACTGAGGAAAGACGAGGACGAAATTTGCCGTGTCCTTTTCAAAGGAAACATCCCTGCAGATGCAATAACCTATTTAAGGAAACTACGTAAAATTGAAACCTGGACTGCCAAACGGGGATTTGAACCACCAACCACACAAATGAAAGTTTAGTGGCTTTGACCATTGACCCTCCTCACTCCCTAATATATAGGGTGTTACAAAAAGGTATGGCCAAACTTTCAGGAAACATTCCTCACACACAAAGAAAGAAAATATGTTATGTGGACATGTGTCCGGAAACGCTTACTTTACATGTTAGAGCTCATTTTATTACTTCTCTTCAAATCACATTAATCATGGAATGGAAACACACAGCAACAGAACGTGCCAGCGTGACTTCAAACACTTTGTTACAGGAAATGTTCAAAATGTCCTCCGTTAGCGAGGATACATGCATCCACCCTCCGTCGCATGGAATCCCTGATGCGCTGATGCAGCCCTGGAGAATGGCGTATTGTATCACAGCCGTCCACAATACGAGCACGAAAAGCCTCTACATTTGGTACCGGGGTTGCGTAGACAAGAGTTTTCAAATGCCCCCATAAATAAAAGTCAAGAGGGTTGAGGTCAGGAGAGCGTGGAGGCCATGGAATTGGTCCGCCTCTACCAATCCATCGGTCACCGAATCTGTTGTTGAGAAGCGTACGAACACTTCGACTGAAATGTGCAGGAGCTCCATCGTGCATGAATCACATATTGTGTCGTACTTGTAAAGGCACATGAACTAGCAGCACAGGTAGAGTATCCCGTATGAAATGCCGGCCGCGGTGGCCTAGCGGTTCTAGGCGCTCAGTCCGGAACCGCGGGACTGCTACGGTCGCAGGTTCGAATCCTGCCTCGGGCATGGATGTGTGTGATGTTTGTAGGTTAGTTAGGTTTAAGTAGTTCTAAGTTCTAGGGGACTGATGACGACAGATGTTATGTCTCATAGTGCTCAGAGCCATTTGAACCATTTGAACCGTATGAAATCACGATAACGTGCTCCATTGAGCGTAGGTGGAAGAACATGGGGCCCAATCAAGACATCACCAACAATGCCTGCCCAAACGTTCACAGAAAATCTGTGTTGATGACGTGATTGCACAATTTCGTGCTGATTCTCGTCAGCCCATACGTTTATTGTGAAAATTTACAATTTGATCACGTTGCAATGAAGCCTCATCCGTAAAGAGAACATTTGCACTGAAATGAGGATTGACACATTGTTGGATGAACCATTCGCAGAAGTGTACCCGTGGAGGCGATTCAGCTGCTGATAGTGCCTGCACACGCTGTACGTGGTACGGAAACAACTGGTTCTCCCGTAGCACTCTCCATACAGTGACGTGGTCAACGTTACCTTGTACAGCAGCAACTTCTCTGGCGCTGACATTAGGGTTATCGTCAACTGCACGAAGAATTGCCTCGTCCATTGTAGGTGTCCTCGTCGTTCTAGGTCTTCCCCAGTCGCGAGTCATAGGCTGGAATGTTCCGTGCTCCCTAAGACGCCGATCAATTGCTTCGAACGTCTACCTGTCGGGACACCTTCGTTCTGGAAATCTGTCTCGATACAAACGTACCGCGCCACGGCTATTGCCTCTTCCTAATCCATACATCAATTGGGCATCTGCCAACTTCGCATTTGTAAACATTGCACTGACTGCAAAACCACGTTCGTGATGAACACTAACCTGTTGATGCTACGTACTGATGTGCTTGATGCTAGTACTGTGTAGCAATTAGTCGCATGTCAACACAAGCACCGAAGTCGACATTACCTTCCTTCAATTGGGCCAACTGGCGGTGAATCGAGGAAGTACAGTACATACTGACGAAACTAAAATGAGCTCTAACATGGAAATTAAGCGTTTCCGGACACATGTCCACATAACATGTTTTCTTTATTTGTGTGTGAGGAATGTTTCCTGAAAGTTTGGCCGTACCTTTTTGTAACACCCTGTATACTCTAAGACAAAAAACGACACTCCGCGAAGGAATTATCCGAATGGCACAGACATCAAAGATGCAGAGACAGACAAATGGCTACAGTTTCAGAACTACTGGATGATTTTTTCAAGAGAAAGAGCTTCACAAAATGAGCAAGTCAAGAAAGCATTGGTCCACTTCGAGCCCTTATGCAAGCATTTACTCGGCCTGACCTTGATTGGTGGAATTGTTGAATGTCCTCCTGAGGGATATCGTGCCATATTTTGTCCAATTGACGCGTTAGATCGTCAAAATCGCGAGATGGTTGGTTGGTCCTGCCCCTAATGTTCCAAATGTCCCCAATTCGGGAGAGATCTGGCAACCGTCCTGGCCAAGCTGGGGTTCGGCAGGCACGAAGGTAACCAGAAGAAACTGTGGGCGTGTGCGGGCGGACATTATCTTGCAGAAATATAAGCCCAGAATGGTTTGCCATGAAGGGCAACGAAACGGGCTATAGAATATCGCTGACGTACTGCTGTGCTGTTATGGTGCCGCAGATGACAACAATTGCTGTTATGAAAAGAAATGGTACCCGATAACATCAGTCCTGGCTGTCGGGAGATGTGGCTGGCGACAGTCAGATTGGTATCCCACTGCTGTCCGAGGTGTCTCCAGACACGTATTCGGCCTAGTATCTCATTGACTGGATGCAACTGTCTTAAGTGATGACCCCCAATGACCAGTGAAGACATGTCTGGAGGCGCTCCGCACAGCGGTGGGATACCAACCTGACTGTTGCCCCCCATACGACATGATAACCAGGAGTGATGGCCTGAAGTGCGATTTCTTTTCGTAGCAGGACCCCTTTGGTTGTCAACCGCGCCACCCTTTAAGCACAGCGGTACGTCGACGATATGCCCCGTTTTGTTGCCCTTCATGGCAAACCATCCTGGCCTTACATTTCAACAAGATAATGCACGCTTTCACATGGCGAAAGTTCTACTGCTAGTCTTCGTGCACGCTAAACCCTACCTTGGCCAGCAAGGCCGCCGGATCTTTCCCTAATTGAGAACGTTTGGAACATTACTGACAGGGCCCTCCAACCATCTCCGGATTTTGACGATCTAACGCGCCAGTTGGACAGAATTTGGCACTATATCCCACAGGTGGACATTCAACAATTCAGTCAATCAATATCAAGCCGAATAACTGCTTGCATAAGGGGCAGAGGTGGGCCAACGCGTTATTGACTTTCTCAATACGTGAAGTTCTTTCTCTTGAATAAATCATCCAATTTTCCGAAATCATGATTATTGTTTGTCTGTACCGGTACATCACATCTAAAGATTTCCGTCCTATTCAGATAATTCCTTTGAGCTGTATCTAGAGCGGACACAGTAGTACCAGTACAACGTATAGTTGAGGAAACAACGAACACTAACGGCAGACAGAGGAACAGAGGCATAAGAATGGTTCTGGTAAAGCAGGCTTACCATCATGCTTACCAACATCTCCAAAGTACAAACAAGTGGCGAAGAACAATAGACCAAAAGATCCGACGATACATAACAGCGAGACAATGAGATTTTGATCCTCTCTGAAGGATCAGGTAAGTCAGGCATATCAACGTCTACAATATCCAAACAAGCGACCAAAACACACTCACACACACACACACACACACACACACACACACACACACACATATATATATATATATATATATATATATATATATATATATATATTATGAGAGGCACCCACATGCCTTGCTCATACTGTGGCATCAAGCAGTCAGGCCTGCAAGATGAGTGGTCTGCCAAACGAGTGGATTCATTCTTATTTATCGAGTAACATGAACTCTAGTACTCACAATTAAGTTACAAATTATTCTTCTGTATCAATATTACACAACGGAAACGCACATCTGACTATTAGTAATTTACACAACTCTGACTGTTCACTACGCACTGGCAATACCACATTTTCTTTTTTATTTAACGGCTTTTATCAACATGTGGCCATCGCACTGAATATGAATGGCGCACACATTATAAATTCTGGATATCTTGACAACATACAATTCGAAGGAAAAGGCCACCAATCTTTTTCTTTTCACTATCTTATTTATTACGATAAATTCTATAACCTAAACACACAAATTCTATAACCTACAACAATAACACAAGAGAAATTCCGCACAGTGGGCATGGCTTTACATTGGTGATTCTCTATCTTATGGTCTCGTAATTATTTAATGCTACAGTGCACTTTCTGGATAGGATGGTGGATCTTTTGCTATATCTCACACTTCGACTCTCACAACCATCATCACGAAACTTTCCTCCAGACCGAGCAGTACAAAAGGAACATGCATAACCCACTACCTCTGAAACTACCTTGCTACTCTCCCATGCAAACCACACATACTTAAATTACATGACATACACCACACTGAAACATGGAATACAACATAAGGAATAGTCACAACATTATAACCACATCACTTTCAGCTTTCCCACTTCAATTAATATTCATCCCAGTTTCACACGACATTGCCCCACTTCGTAATCTTTTTCCTACTACGAACTCTGGACGATATATGCACGTCTTCTCGTGCAATGCAAGCCAAGTGGCGTTGCTGGATAGACGGCTGACTCACCTTGCTTCTCTCTCAGAGTATTATAGTTTGAATCAAGCATCACACGGAAACATAACACGCAAAGTAATACTAAGAACATATTCATCACACACGCGAGTCCTCAACTGATACCATGGACGAGTACTTCTCTTTATCCTTTGTCTCATACACAGATTGAGACTCACACAGTACTCACCACGTGGAAGTACTCGTCTCTAATTTCAAGTCCTGCACACGCCATTTCTTAAATATTTCCAACTTATAGTACACACGCTAGTAATTCAGCTTAACTTAAGCACTCGGAAGTATTTCAATTTATTGCTACACGTGGTTTAATTGTGACCGTTGGTCACTTCCGAAGATTACTACGATCCCATTAATATTACCTGCCTGACATTTAATTCTCCCCACAAAAGTTCCTGAAATAGAGAAATTATTATTCTAAACTACTCTTACGTATTTCACATGCATACCATGTCTCCACTCTTTTGTCCTTACGGAGCACGCCTAAGACAGGTCTTACCAACACTAGATCCAGCGGCAGAGTGCCGAAACATGGCCGTTCTTCAGGTCCTCTCGCACCTCTGCCGAAGTGGGGGAGCACCTTGCTACCGTATTGGTCAGCCACATTTCAGGCGCTCAAAGCTCCGGTAAATTTTATCTCTTTGGTTCTACCAAAGGTGACCAAAGGGTCGTCTCAAAGATGATCATATATTCACATTCACTATCTGCGGTTAACAGACGACCATACATTCATTCATTTCACAGATCTCACCAAACTGGATGTAGGGATTTATTTTGTGGGAGTGCACATGTGATCAATTAAATAAATAAATTGTCATTCTTTCCTACACTGGTATCCGGCTTCGCTGTATTAATTGAAATTGAGTTATTTTTACAAATAATGTGTTGTTCTGACAAGAATAATGAAGTATGTTGTACCTATTTTCAATGTCGGGCGGTACTGTACCCTTTGTGATAACTCCCCACCTCGGTTGAATGACAGGGTGAAAGAAGGAAAAAAAAATCCCATCACTAAAATGGCTCCTATTCTGCAGTGGAACATCAGTTGGTTTATAACACATGTAGAGGAACTAAGGCACACATAAAAGACCAAAACATAGACGGTGTTTAAAAAAATATTCCATACTTTGAGAGGTGGTAGTATGAACCAAAACAAGACAAAAACGTCCAGTAAATCTGAGTTTTAAAATACATACCCTAGGGACTATGAGCACTTGTTCATTTTAGGTACCGTGAAATACCACTCTTCTACTGCAGGCTCTTTGCTTTCCATATTCTGAGATGTGTTACTTTGGACCAAATCAAGGTAAAAATGTCCAGTAAATATGGGCTCTAAAATGCCTACCTTCAACACCTATGAGCACTTGTTCATTTGCGTATCTGTGAAACATATCTCTTCTTTTGAACAAGTTTTCATAGCTCTTAAGACTTCTGCGGTCAAAATTTATTTGGGATGTATTTGACAAAATAAAAGATCGAAATCCGTTTTGCTCTGTGGTAAATAATACAGGGTGTTTCGAAATGAACATACGGTTTTAAGGCGTTGTAGCATTTATTACGTTCGACTTATAGTTGTAAATAATACACCAAATGAAAGAGCAACTCAAACAGTTTTGTGTGTATACCTGTGCGCAATGGGAAGAGCATGGAATGACAAAGAGTGACTGAAAAACGTGTTGAACCAGTGTGAGTCTTTCACACTTAGCCCCAAGAAATATCCCCACGGAAAGTTTATGGGCCTTTCTTTTTCGGTCAATCGACTGTAACTGATGTTTTTTATCTTGATGTGCTACTGCCGTGGCCCGTGCCTCAATGACTGGCCCGTGCCTCAATGAGAAGAAGCTGAACAACACATCTTTATTTGGGAGCAACGTGGTGCACCGCCTCACTGGCATAACTGAGTTCACGACTGGTTAAACGACGTTGCATCCGACTGGTGGATTGGGCTCAAGGGGCCGGTTGACACAGCTTTTTATGCGTGTCCTCCACGTTCACACACGATCTGACGCGATAGTGTGTATGTGCCTCCGATACCAGCTGATCTATCCGACTTTAGAAACAATGTTATTGCAACAGTTACTCCGGACACATTGATCAAGGTTTCGAAACAACTCGCCTATCGGCTCGATGTGTGATCGGTGTTCGGTGTTCACACTGAATAAGCGTAAGAAAAACTGTTTGTGTTTCTCTTTCATTTGGTGTATCATTTATAACTGCAAGGTGAATGTAATACGTGCTACAAAGCCTTAAAACTCGTATATTCATTTTAAA
Organism: Schistocerca piceifrons; assembly: GCF_021461385.2. Taxonomy (NCBI): domain Eukaryota; kingdom Metazoa; phylum Arthropoda; class Insecta; order Orthoptera; family Acrididae; genus Schistocerca; species Schistocerca piceifrons. The sequence continues at coordinate 694,146,730 of NC_060138.1, forward strand.
GCACCCTGTACACTTTTACTACCAAAAACCTTCAAGCAGACCGATTTTGAAAATCGGTGAAGTGGGACATATGTGACCCCTGAACCTAAGTAGCTCCATGTTTTCGTGTGAACCAAGGATTTTCAACGTTAAATATTTAATTTTAGGATGATTGTATCGGGATGGCGAGTACTGAAAGAAGTATAACAAATCAGTACAAAAAATACATTTATTCTCCTAACAGTGACAAACATGGAATATCACACACAAGTTTTCAACACAACATTTGAAGCTGAGCTGACATACGCACACCAATGTCTCCTATATTCTATGAAGTTTTATGAGGCCTATGCGTCCCGCTACAAACAAATTATATACAGAGCAGCAGAAATACTGAAGTGTGTAGTAATGTTTCAAAACAACGTCTGTGATGTAGAAGAAAACACAATTAGTTACATCAGACAATCTTGGTTCAAAAAAGATGGTGATTTGATCTGTTTTTTGTGAAACAGATACGCTATAAACACACGGCGCCCCATTTGATCGCCCATAACCTTCCCACACCGTAGTCCGCGGTATATTCTCCAAGTTCCGAAAACATCTCGCTACATGCTGGCCCTGCGCTAAAAACTTCATATTGCTTTAGTGTGACATACGTGTCTCGTCAACCACGAAAGAGTTAAGCTACGATATTCATTTTAGATCCCATGTTTATTGGACATATTTTTGTTGTTTTGGCCTATATTACCACCTCTCTATACAGAACACTTTTTTTAACACTTTGTGACGTTGAAGGGCCAAAACATAACGACCACCTGCTTAAAAGCGTTTTGGTCCACCTTCGGAAGTACTACAGCAGCGATTCTGCGTGACGTAGATTCGACAAGTCTTCGGTAGTTTTCCGAAGATATGTGGCACCAGATGCCTTTGCAACCGGGGTTGTGGGTAGGGATACGGAGTCTGCGTCCGACATCGTCCGAGATGTGTTCCATGGGATTTAGATCCCATCTGGTTGCCAAGATATCAACATGCGTTCACTATCGTACTTTCAAACCACTGTAGCCGATTCTTGTCTTGTGATGCGCTCAGTTATCCTGATAGAAGATATCATCACAATCTGGGAAGACAACAAGCATGAAGGAATGCAGGTGGCGCACAGTAATATTCACATAGTTCACAGCTGTCATGGTGCCTACGATTACTACCCATGGATTCAAATGGTTCAAATGGCTCTGAACACCATGGGACTTAATATCTGAGATCATCAGTCCCCTAGAACTTGGAACTACTTAAACCTAACTAACCTGAGGACATCACACACACCCATGCCCGAGGCAGAATTCGAACCTGCGACCGTTGTGGTCGCGCGGTTCCAGACTGAAGCGCCTAGTACCCCTCGGCCACACCCTTCGGCTTCTATTCAATACCTCCTCATTAGTTAGGTCATCTACCCATCTAATCTTCAGCATTCTTCTGTAGCACCACATTTCGAAAGCTTCTATTCTCTTCTTGTCTAAACTATTTATCGTCCACGTTTCACGTCCATACATGGCTACACTCCATACAAATACTTTCAGAAACGACTTCCTGGCACTTAAATCAATACTCGATGTTAACAAATTTCTCTTCTTCAGAAACCCTTTTCTTGGCATTGCCAGTCTACATTTTATATCCTCTCTACTTCGACCATCATCAGTTATTTTGCTCTCCAAATAGCAAAACTCCTTTACTACTTTAAGTGTCTCATTTCCTAATCTAATTCCCTCAGCATCACCCCCCGACTTAATTCGACTACATTCCATTATCCTCGTTTTGCTTTTGTTGATGTTCATCTTATATCCTCCTTTCAAGACACTGTCCATTCCCTTCAACTTCTCTTACAAGTCCTTTGTTTCTCTGACAGAATTACAATGTCATCGGCAAACCTCAGTGTTTTTATTTCTTCTCCATGGATTTTAATACCTGCTTCGAACTTTTCATTTGTTTCCTTTACTGCTTGCTCAATATACAGATTGAATAGCATCGGGGAGAGGCTACAACCCTGTCTCACTCCCTTCCCAGCCACTGCTTCCCTTTCATAGCCCTTGACTCTTATAACTGCCATCTGCTTTCTGTACAAATTGTAAATAGCCTTTCTCTCCCTGTATTTAACTCCTGCCACATTCAGAATTTGAAAGAGAGTATTCCAGTCAACATTGTCAAAAGCTTTCTCTAAGTCTAAAAATGCTAGACACGTAGGTTTGCCTTTCCTTAATCTATTTTCTAAGATAAGTCGTAGGGTCAGTATTGCCTCACGTGTTCCAACATTTCTACGGAATCGAAACTGATCATCCCCGAGGGCGGCTTCTACCAGTTTTTCCATTCGTCTGTAAAGAATTCGTGTTAGTACTTTTCAGCCGTGTGGCTTATTAAACTGACAGTTCGGTAATTTTCACATCTGTCAGCACCTGCCTTCTTTGGGATAGGAATTATTATATTCTTCTTGAAGTCTGAAGGTATTTCGCCTGTCTCATACATCCTGCTCACTATATGGTAAAGTTTTGTTAGGCCTGGCTCACCCAAGGCTGTCAGTAGTTCTAATTGAATGTTGTCTACCCCCGGGGCCTTGTTTCGACTTAGGTCTTTCAGTGCTCTGTCAAACTCTTCACGCAGTATCATATCTCCTATTTCAGCTTCATCTACATTATCTTCTTTTTCCATAATATTGTTCTCAAGTACATTGCCCTTGTATGGACCCTCTATATACTCCTTCCACCTTTCTGCTTTCCCTTCTTTGCTTAGAACTTGAGTTTCTATCTGAGCTCATGATATTCATGTAAGTGGTTTTCTTTTCTTCAAAGGTCTCTTTAATTTTCCTATAGGCAGTATCTATCTTACCCCTAGTGATATGCACCTCTACATTCTTACATTTGTCCTCTAGCCATCCCTGCTTAGCCATTTTGCACTTCCTGTCGATCTCATTTTTGAGACGTTTGTATTCCTTTTTGCCTGCTTCATTTACTGCATTTTTGTATTTTCTCATTTAATCAATTAAATTCAATATCTCAGCTGTTACCCAAGGATTTCGTCTTTTTACCTACTTGATCCTCTGCTGCCTTCACTATTTCTTCTCTCAAAGCTACCTATTCTTCTTCTACTGTATTTCCTTCCCCCATTCTTGTCAATCGTTCCCTAATGGTCTCCCTGAAACTCTCTACAACCTCTGGTTCTTTCAGTTTATCCAGGTCCCATCTCCTCAAATTCCCACCTGCAAATTGATTAAAATTTATTAAAAAGTAAAATATACTTACAGTGTTTAAACCTCAGGATACATCACTTGTTCGCGACACATTCCGTAGTTCTGTGGCACACAGTAAAACGCTACGATACACCGTTTGGAAAAGACTGATCTGCGTTGTGCTTAGCGGCGGAAGCTGGAAACTTAACTCTGCGATATTCGTCGAGACAGAATGAACACGGTGGCGTATCTGAATGGTTCAAACATTAACGCATGTATGAAAACTTCAAAGAAATGTGTTGAAACAATGTAGACAAACACAGTGTGGCTGAACTCAGAATTGTGGCAGAAACGAAACAAGATCTCAAAAGCGGCTGTATGTGAGCTAGGTCATCAATAACGTTAATTCAACAGGAAAACTATGATCCTTTGCGACTACTCTGGTTTCGCAGAGTGGCCTATGTCGTTTGATGTGAGGGTGTACCAGCGTCAGTTCTTAGATGAACTTTATTAGCAACGTAAAGAAAAATCTCTGTCGATGACATTGGTTGTCAAGTTCGTAATAATGCACAGGAAACAACAGTGGATCAGAACACGAAAATAAAATTTTTATGCCAATTTGTAATACGTAAAATGTAGTTCAATAAAATAGAATAATGTCCATTGTATTTAAAAATGCTCCAAAATACAAACAGTTTCATGCCATTAAGCTACTGTTTCCATTGCTCTGAAAATACTACATACTCATACGCAGATATTGGTAAATAGTGTTATTCTTTTCAGTTCAGAATTGCTAACAGTTGATTTTTCCGCAAAAAAATTGTACAGCTGCAGGGCTGCTCACAGCGCAGGGCCCGTGGCATGTGCTACACGTGCTATATGAGTAAACTGCCCCTATTTGAAACTAGACGGTCAGTATGCAGCATCCATCCCTCTCGTGATCTGAACTGCTGTTGTATACCAATTCCATTATGAGTCTTCACATCTTCCGCAGTGAGCTTTAGCATTCCTCAAGTATAGGCAGGAACACGATTAGAGATAATACGTTGGCCGTGAATGGAAGGGCTGTCACGGTAACATGAGAGAGACGCCGTATGCCCACGCTGTACACCTGGCTGCCTTCACAGGTATTCGCTCTACCTTAACGCCCCCTGATGGTGCCGGCTGTATTTCCCAGGCGACCCGCATGCTGCTTCAGCCTCTCACTGGGAACAGGAACTACGTACCGTTGATGAACAGAAAGTAAATCGCGCCCATATCCTAGGTGCCAGTACACTGGCTTCATTTCTGCGGCGTCGCCGGCTGGCAAGAAAATAGCGGCGACCACCCACTGTTTGCACAGCAGATTGCGCAGCCCCGTTGTGTACTGGACCGGAACGTGACACGGCGGCAACTTTCTTCCAGTTCGTATTCTGCGTTTTTGTTTTTGTTTTCCTCTCCTTCCGTCGCTTTCTCCATCTTTGCCAACTTAACAGCGTGTTTGTACTCGTTGTCAGGACAACTGTCTGAACATTGGAAAACCGTTGGAAAAATTCGGAACGACAGGCATTTTTGTTTGTTGTTTCTGTCGTAATAATTATGAACATAGGGAAATAATATCGCCGTGTGGACAGGTAGACTAGTCACGCCATGAATTTAAGAACGAGTTCTGTCGACATCACCAACTGCTGGAGGAAGAGTTATAACCGTTTGGAGCGCTAACATCGCTGCAGCTGTCATGGCTTCGAAGTTTACATGGTGCGTCGCATCTACAATGAAATTAATATAAATATACGTGGCAGATGAAGCACTGCATAACTTGAGGCAGCCCCAATGCAAAAGCCGCGCGGGGTATCCGTGCGGTCTGAGGCGACCTGTCACGTTTCGCACGGCTTCCCCCCGTCGGAGGTTCGAGTCCTCCCTCGGGCATGGCTTTGTTTGTTGTCCTTTAGCGTAAGTTAGTTTGGTTAGATTAAATAGTAAGCCTAGGGACCGATGACCTCAGCAGTTTGGTCCCATAGGAACTTACCACAAATTTCCAATTCCCAATACAAAAATAGAATTAGAAGTAGCGAGAGCTATAAAAAAACTGTTGGGGCCATAACCGTGAAATACGGCCAGGATGTACCCCCGTGGATATAAAGCAGAAAGTCTACAACTTTTGTGGAAATAAAAATATTTCTTAATGGCTGTAGTATGTACCAAACAGTTACTCCTCTTTAAGTGCTTCACAAATAGCTTCACACCTTTCTGGTATTATTTTCGTCAGTGTGCCCTGCGGTATTCGAGTGCATACTGTAAACTAGATAGCTTTCTCCTGTTGCAAAAAATCATTGTGTCACGGTAAGTCTGTCTTGTGAATATCACATTTCTGAGGTGAGTGTTCTGCTTCGTAATATGAGGAGCCACTTTCTTGAGCACATATTGAAATGTATTCTCGTCCATTTGCAATAATTTTCATACTTCTTTACATCCTCGACTTCCAGCTTCCGTAACAGATTTTGTTGGATGCTTTCAGCACCTCGCCGTGATACCACGGCTTCACTCGAGTACGTCTCATTTCCTTTTCTTCTGCTCCTCTTCTGAATGTAAATTAAATGCAGTTGTGGTACACGATACTGCAGAGCACAGTAATAAGTCTTCGTCAGCAGTTCTGAAGGAACTTTGACATCAGAGATGTTTGTCACGGAAAATGCGATGACAGTGTAATACGCCTATTTGCGCCACGTCAAATATCTGTGTCAAAGAAAATATGATTAATATTTGATCTTATTTCTTTGTCAAAGAAAATTCGATAGTTTAATACCAGCCCTAAGAACGAAGGTAGCTTTCGCATGACGTGTCACTGGCAAATACAGTAGTGGCCATTAAAATTGCTACACCACAAAGATGACGTACTACAGACGCGAACTTTAAACGACAGGAAGAAGATGCTGTGATGTGCAAATGATTAGCTTTTCAGAGCATTCACACAAGGTTGGCGCCCGTGGCGACACCTACAACGTGCTGACATGAGGAAAGTTTCCAACCGTTTTCTCATGCAGAAACAGCAGTTGACCGGCGTTGCCTGGTGAAACGTTGTTGTGATGCCTCGTGTAAGGAGGAGAAATGCGTACCATCACGTTTCCGACTTTGATAAAGGTCGGATTCTAGCCTATCGCGATTGCGGTTTATCGTATCGCGACATTGCTGCTCGCGTTGGTCAACATCCAATGACTGTTAGCAGAATATGGAATCGGTGGGTTCAGGAGGGTATACGGAACGCCGTGCTGGATCCTAACGGCCTCGTATCACTAGCAGTCGAGATGACAGGCATCTTATACGCATGGCTGTAACGGATCGTGCAGCCACGTCTCGATCCCTGAGTCAACAGATGGGGACGTTTGCAAGACAACCACCATCTGTACGAACAGTTCGACGACGTTTGCAGCAGCATGGACTATCAGCTCGGAGACCATGGCTGCGGTTACACTTGATGCTGCATCACAGACAGGAGCGCCTGCGATGGTGTACTCAACGATGAACCTGGGTGCACAAATGGCAAAACGTCATTTTTTCGGAAGAATCCAGGTTCTGTTTACAGCATCATGATGGACGCATCCGTGTTTGCGACATCGCGGTGAATGCACATTGGAAGCGTGTATTCCTCTTCGCCATACTGGCGTATCACCCGGCGTGATGGTATGGGGTGCCACTGGTTACACGTCTGGGTCACCTCTTGTTCGCATTGACTGCACTTTGAACAGTGGACGTTACATTTCAGATGTGTTACGACCCGTGGCTCTACCCTTCATTCGATCCCTGCGAAACCCTACATTTCAGCAGCATAATGCACGACCGCATGTTGCAGGTCCTGTACGGGCGTTTCTGGATACAGAAAATGTTCGACTGCTGCCCTGCCCAGCACATTCTCCAGATCTCTCACCAATTGAAAACGTCTGGTCAATGGTGGCCGAGCAACTGGCTCGTCACAATACGCCAGTCACTACTCTTGATGAACTGTGGTATCGCGTTGAAGCTGCATGGGTAGCTGTACCTGTACACGCCATCCAAGCTCTGTTTGACTCAATGCCCTGGCGTATCAAGGCCGTTATTACGGCCAGAGGTGGTTGTTCTAGGTTCTGATTTCCCAGGACCTATGCACCCAAATTGCGTGAAAATGTAATCACATGTCAGTTGTAGTATAATATATTTGTCCAATGAATACCCGTTTATCATCTGCATTTCTTCTTGGTGCAGCAATGTTAATGGCCAGTAGTGTAATATAGCTCGATGAAACTTGGACCATACGTAGAAAGAACTGCTACAGTGTGGTGCAGAAGCTAAGTGAAAGAAATGCGGAATGAGACGAACAGAAATGGCTCTTTTATTCAAAGACAATGACTACAGTGAAATCCCCGCGAATCATGATGGTCCTTTGGACGTTACAAAAGATGGGGATGGATCTTAATAGCCGTGTGACCACTACGGATGCCCCGCAACGTGCTCTTGTGCTGGCGACATGGTTGGTAAGGGCTTCTTGTGGTAAGGCGTTCCATTTTTGCACCAGCGCGGTTGACAATAATTTGCTGGTTGGTCGTTGATGCGTATGCACGTGCTGCAGTAAGTCTCCTTAACGCATCCCACACGCGCTCGTTGTGATTTAAGTCGGTGGAACGGTGAGGACAGTCCATTCCCCGAATATCCTCCCGATCCAAGAGTTCCTCCACCTGCGTAGCTCAATGCGGTCGCTCATTGCCAGCCACAAAAATGGAGTCTGGGCCGAATGCATCCCTGAAAACAAGCACTTCGGTGAGGTATGCGCAGCAGCAGTCAACCGCACTGGCCGAGGAATGGCACGCCCTCTCACAGGATCTCCTTACCAACGTCCTGGCTGATCCATGTCCCGCCAATTGTAAAGTCCAGGAGACAATCATGAATCGCAGTCACTTCGGTGTAACTATTGCCTTTGAATAAAAGTGTCTTTTCTGTTCATCTCATTGCGTATTTATTTCAGTCGCCTTCTGTACTAAGTACTGAAGTAATTGTTTAAATGCAATGTCCAAGTTTCATCGAGCTACGTTACTTGACCTGTGACACGTCATGCGAAAGTTACTGTCTCTGTTAAGTTTTGCACACCAATTTATATTCAAAAGTACGGGGTCTCTTTCGAGTTTGGGACCGCCAGGAAGACCCCGACTGACAGACATTAGAGAAGTTGTGTTAGTCAAACTGTACAACGAACCAACATAAAATGGTAAGTTCCCCGTCGATCATTCACGGTCAAATTTCATCGATTTAGGCCTTGTATTTTTCAACGCGTATTGGAGGATGTTCCTGAGTGCAGCTTGAAATTTGTGCTTAGTTCTGACGAATAAAGAAGATCGCTAGTAGCCGCGCCGTTTAAGGCGCCTTGTCACGGTCCGTGCGGGTCTCCCCCTCGGAGGTTCGATTCCTCCCTCGGATAGGGCTGTGTGTGTTGTCCTTAGCGAAAGTTAAATTAAGTAGTGGGTAAGCTTAGGGACCGATGACCTTAGCAGTTTGGTTCCATAAGACCTTACCACAAATTTCCTATTTCCAAGATCGATGGTGATGCTACACTCTAGACTGCTCAAAAGACAAAACCTGACCTACTGATGTGGCCGAGCAGTTCTAGGCGCTTCAGTCCGGAACCGCGCTGCTGCTCGGTCGCAGGTTCGAATCCTGCCTCGGGCATGGATGTGTGTGATGTCCTTAGGTTAGTTAGGTTTAAGCAGTTCTAAGTCTAAGGGACTGATGACCTCAGATGTCCAATATTACTTGGAGCCATTTGAACCATTTGACATACTGGCCCTAGCAAAGGCCCCACTGATACGAAAAGAAGAGGTTCCACTGAGTGTTGATGTAGTGCAGCATCATCAGTCACTGTAATCACTGACCTGTACTTTTTCAAAGAGGCTGTGAACGGCAAGACATATGCGACAGTATTCGATACCTGAGCTTGAATGTTGTGATGTAGCCGTAATGCTTGGAGATGCTACAGCCACGCAGCAACCAGCGTGTAGATACCGACTCGCTCTTGTACGGTCAGACGTCGCCGCCACGCGTGAAAACCGTGCGAGAGCTCAATTGTTAAACGGGAAGAAACAGTTACCTACGAGGGGTGATAAATAAACCGCGTAACGATAGAGCGTTCACAGACGTTGTGTGGTCGTTGGCACAGCTAGTTTGGTGTCGCGAGAAAAGAGTACGGAAGTCTTACGTTTTATGAGAGCGTGGAAGGTGTAGGACCAAAGTACAGGTGCAGCACAATGGGAGTTGGCAAATCCTGCAACCATTTACGGTAGACACTGCCTTTTCCAGCCATCGCTGTAGACCAAGATAAAGACTGCCAGCAACTGGCATATCAAAAAGTGCTACCAGCACAATATACTGGATCCCACATTTACTGATCCCTCCAGGAGTCATATCCCGACTGACGTCACGTGGAAACAGCAGCAGCGTGAACTCTGCTGTGTGGAAGTGTTTCCATCATGATTCATGCACCACAGTGCCCCAGTGCAATATGCCTGAATTTTAGATACTTAAAGGGTGCCATCTTCCCTGTACACTGGATTTGGTCGTAGAGCAATTGTCGTATGCCCCACGTTACGCGAGTTTGTGTCCAGTAGACCACTTTTTTTTTGGTCTGAGAAAGGGGAGGTGTATCAAACCCCTGACATACACCGCGAAGATTCGCAATACGACCGCTCTTTTTCGCATGACAGCATGTATAGAAACAAATTGGCGCAGATTTTGACCTCCGTATCATCACCAGTTTACAGTTTGTGTCAAATTGCACTGAGAATAACAATTATTATTGTTTTAAGTCTTTTTTTTTTTATTATCCACTGGCGACGGAATGCGACTGCGTTGGCCCGAATGCAGTTCACTAAATGGTAGATGCGACGCAGACATCTGCGACATTAAAAATGGCGACATGCCCGCTTTCCTGACTTATAATTAGGTTATTTACCTGTGTTAAAAGTATCCTTCGGATTTCTGTTATTCTGAGTATTTACAACATTCAAGTATTCTCACAAAAGATCTGCTATTTTTTTGTAATCGAAGCTTGAAAATCATTAAATATCATGGTTTAGTCACGTGATCGAAAACGCTCTGTTACTGGCTGAAGCTCTGCTGACGTCACAGACTAGGAGTCATGTGGACTAGGAGTCAGCTGTACATGTGTTACCCTGGAGTGTTAGCGGAAGTTACTAGGTTTTTATGTACTTCTTCTGCAAACAGTTTAGCCATTTAGTGATAGAAAACGAAATTACATGTTTTAAGTAATAATAGAAAGGAATTTTGTGGGTCCGTGTTTTATAAGTAGGTTGTCGACTGTCTGTCATTAACTACGACCCAAAGCACAACAAAATTATTCTTGGCATATCTTAATTATTCTTGGCATATCTTAGTGCTCATTTACTCTACATAAGACATTTGGCAGAAGTGCAGGCATTCTGTGACACAACGGATAGCGTATTTGACTTAAGTTCAAGAGGATTCAGGTTCCAGTCCTGGACGGCTCGTATATTTTTTAAAGGTTTTACACGAAATACGAAAGTAGCGTTAGCAAGAACTCATTGTAGCAGTTGATTTAATGGTGGAATGTATATATCTGTATATAGATCCCAATTAATCTTAGTGTGAGCAATGGACAACTGAGGATAAATGCATTTATTATGCTTACAAACAATTCACTTTTATGGAAAGCATTGCTTGTAGTGAAGATAATCATAGGCCTGTAGTACAACGAGGTGAAGGATGATGAGGTTTTGTATACAGAAAGACACGTTGAGGAGCTAAAGAAACTGGTAAACCTGCCTAATATCGTATAGAGCTCCCGCGAGCTCGCGGAAGTGCAATAACACGAAACGGCATGCACTCGAATAATGTCTCAAGTAGTGCTGGAGGGAGCTGACACCATGAATCCTGCAGGGCTATCCATAAATCCGTAAGAGTAAGAGATCTCTTCTGAACAACACGTTGAAAATCATCCCAGATATGCTCAATAATGTTCATATCTGTGGAGTTTGGTGGCCAACGGAAGTGTTTAAACTCAGAAGAGTCTGGCTACGAAGTCTTCCGCGACGTATTTCCTGAGTAAAAATTTCTCGGTGTACATGCCGCGTCAAATCAGGATAGATCTCCAAGGTTTCGACCACTACCTCCATGGTCGTCGTCAGGGCTAAAACTGACTGTCGTGAACTAGCGAGGTTCCCACTTTTATATGCAAATATAAAAGTGGGAACCTCGCTAGTTCACGACAGTCAGTTTTAGCCCTGACGACGACCATGGAGGTAGTGGTCGAAAGCTTGGAGATCTATCCTGATTTGACGCGGCATGTACACCGAGAAATTTTTACTCAGAAGAGTCTCCCACGAGTCACTCTGTAGCAATTCTGAACGTGGGGGGGGGGGGTCGCATTGACCTGCTGGAATTGTCCAGCTTCGTCGGAATTCACAGTGAACATGACCTGTCAGAGTTGTATCTAGATGTATCAGCAGGCCCATATCACTTCAACTACACACGCCCCACACCATTGCAGAGCCTCCACCCGCTTGAACAGTCCCCTGCTGATATGCAGGGTCTATGGATTCATAAGGTTGTCTCCAAACCCGTACAGGTCCATCTGCTCGATACAATCTGAAACGAGACTCGTCCGACCAGGCAACATGTTTCCAGTCATCAACAGTCAATCATGCACACAGGCGAGTCGTTAAGCTTTGTGTCGTTCAGTCATCAAGGATACAAGAGTAGGCCTCCGGCTCCGGAAGCCCGTATCGATGATGTTCGCATGCTCACACTTGTTGATGGCCCAGCATTGAAATCTGCAGCAATTTGCGGAAGGGTGAAAGGTGGCTACACTGAGCCACAGCGCCAGAGATGGCGCCAAAGAGTATTATTCAGCCGCCTCCACTGGCAGTGCTTATTGAGAAGTCGTAGTAGGCAGTTCTTATCGAGAAGTAGCAGTAGGAGTGCTTGTTGAGATGTTGCAGTAGCGAGTCGTAGTTGAGAAGTTGCGGTAGTGAGTGCTTGTTCAGAACTTGTAGTATTGTTTTGATGGGCTAGACACCAGATGTTGTTGGTTTGGGGATGCTGTAATGATAAGAGTGTGCTTTTCGTCAATATATATGAAGGTAAAAAATTCCTTTTTTTTGTATTATTTCAATGTCTTAAACAATAATGCCTCTTGGTCACAGGTTCAGTCAACAAAGCATCTGGCTCGTGTTCTTGTATTAGACTGTATTTCTGGTTTCTATGTGCAATTATAGTATTTCTGTTTATTTTTTTTAATTACTTCAGTATAAATGGTATTTAAAATATCTTGTCGTATTGAGGAAGAACCGTGCCAGATGTGTACGTTGAATCACACTTCCACACACAGAACAGCGACACTTGTGCCTTGTTGTTTCGTAGCTGTCATAGTTGCTGGGGACTTAATTAATTAATTGTGTTAACGGAAATTTCGTTTCATTCTTTGTTGTTGTTCTATGCAGTCAGACTGCGTACAAATACTAATCAGGCCAACCGTTTACGAGACTTCGTAATCGTACATACAGCTACTAAAATTAAAAATTATTTGCATTATATATAATTAAGCCCCCATGCAAGGGTTGCACTTCCGTCACGTTGAACGATTCTCTTCAATCGTCGTTGGTCCCATTCTTGCATGATTTTTTTTCTGGCTGCAGCGATGTCGGAAATTTGATGTTCACGGTACACTCGTGAAATGGTCGTACAGGAAAATCCCCACTTCATCGCTACCTCGAATGTGCTGTGTCCCATCGCTCGTGCGCCGACTATAACACCACGTTGAAACTCACTTAAATCTTGATACCTCGGGCATGGATGTGTGTGATGTCCTTAGGTTAGTTAGGTTTAAGTAGTTCTAAGTTCTAGGGGACTTATGACCTAAGATGTTGAGTCCCATAGTGCTCAGAGCCATTTGAACCATTTTTTGAAATCTTGATAACCTGCCTTGTAGCAGCAGTAACCGATCTAACAACTGCGCCAGACACTTGTCTTATATAGGCGTTGCCGACCGCAGCGCCGTATTCTGCCTGTTTACATATCTCCGTATTTGAATACGCATGTCTATATCAGTTTCTTTGCCTCTCCAGTGTATAAAGCTTGTACAGCATGCAGGTAACAAAAACGTAAGAGCTGTCGTGATTGTGAGTGTAGACTAATGTCAATGTCTGAAGCACCTTACTTCGTTTTTCTTTCTTTCTTTTTTTTTTTTTTTTTTTTTTTTTTTTTTTTTTTTTTAAAAAAAAAAGATGACGAAACTTCAAAAGTTAGAACAACAAGGATCCTAGTCGGACAGTACAAAGATACTTCTTCTAATAAAGTAAAATGTGTATGTTACATTAACTAGAAAATATCTTTTTGAACGTGACGTGTGTGAACTGCGATTGCAAATGGAAGCGCTGTTTCTGATGGATTTTTTTTGTAATTTTGATTTGGTTTTCATATGAGAGGACTATATTCTTTCGGACTGGACTCGAACCAGTGATACGTGGATATCAGCTTCTAGAATCAGTCTACCACCCCAACAGCTGAGCTATCGAACATTGTGCGTGAAATAGGGTAAAACGACGATTTTCACGAAAAGTTTAATTTTGTCGAATGACGCTGTCCTTCCTTGTGACAGTGGGAAAGCGTATCTCATAGTGCAAGACAATTTTAATTTAGTCAGAGGACTTGTTGGTCGACGTGGAGTGCAACCACATTTTGCGCATCTCCTCATTGTTTGGTACACTCAAAAACAATTTCTCAAGAATTTGTACATAGATATTTGTGCACTATAGTATTACACACCGTTTGCAGTCCATTTTCCGGAAAGTAAATTCCAAAACAAGACGTCACTGTGAATGAGCTTGACGACAGCAGGAGCAACTCGATAGCCAGTGGCTTCACAAGCATCACATGACTCAAATGGACCGTTTTAGTGGGCTTTCAAATTATTTGAATTTCATTTCCGTTTTTATGAAAAAATACTGAAATTCAAGAGAAAAAGCATGTTATGAGCATAAAAGACGTAGTGAACCCTTTGAGACTATTCCAGAAAACAAATGGTTCAAATGGCTCGGAGCACTATGGGACTTTAACATCTCAGGTCATCAGTCCCCTAGAACTTAGAACTACTTAAATCTAACTGACCTAAGGACATCACACACATCCATGGCCGAGGCAGGATTCGAACCTGCGACCGTAGCGGCCGCGCGGTTCCAGACTGAAGCGCCCAGAACCGCTCGGCCACCAGCGGCCGGCTCCAGAAAACAAGTCTAATACCCTATTACATTTACGTCCTGTTAGCATCATACTAACCTTATGTGAGTCCATTCTGTTTCGTTTGCAGAAACAGCTATGGAATTACCAAATGCTGCCACAAATAATTTGCTGCTATTCATTGCGACTTCGTTTCATACATAGTTTCATTCCCGGCTGTGTGTGTCACAGATAATATTCGTAGGACTCCTATCAACGTTTCTCCCAAATGTTTGACATTGTGATTAATTAACGCACATTAGATAAACGAACTATTTAACTAGCCATTAACTGCATTCAATATACAACTTTTAACATGACTTGATTTGACTTCCCAATGTTGTGCTATGTGACAGACTATGGTATATTAAAACGTTGTCATGATCGGTCTGGGTTAAATTTAATATCCGCAGGTACGGATAAAAAACATGCGGATAAAGCTATGGCGGATAGGAATCTCATTTCTCTTATCCGTGCGGAGCTCTAGTCGCCGAAAATATCTATTTCCAGACAAACATTATAGTGGTCTCGTTACTGTTAATGGTACAGGTCGCCTCCTGAATTGTATTCATATAATTTGTGTTCATGCTGTAAGCGTAAATTAAAACCTAGAGTACATACCACACCGCAGTAAACTTTATATGTGATCTGTGTTTAGGCTCTATTGCGTAAATAAGTAGGAAAATCAGTTTTCAGTTTCACGTTATTTTCCCAGTTATGTACAAATTCGATGTTGCAGATTATTTTGTGCCTGGACAGGGTGTGATTCTCATAGCACACAGGAAAGCCCGCAAAACAGCGGTGTGCTGGTGGCGCCAGAAACACAAGACACCGGGGCAGTAGGAGGGCTGAAGGTGTGGCGGCAGTTGCTGCGGCACACTTATTGCTGGCTGCTGATATTGTGGTATAAGTAGTTGTGGTGTCACCGCCAGACACCACACTTGATAGGTGGTAGCCTTTAAATAGGCCGCGGTCCGGTAGTATACGTCGGACACGCGTGTCGCCACTGTCAGTGATTGCAGACCGAGCGCCGCCACACGGCAGGTCTAGAGAGACGTCATAGCACTCGCCCCAGTTGTACAGCCGACTTTGCTAGCGATGGTTCACTGACAAATTACGCTCTCATTTGCCGAGACGATAGTTAGCACAGCCTTCAGCTACGTCATTTGCTACGACCTAGCAAGGCGCCATTATCAATTGCTATTTATCTTGTGATGCATGTACCGTCAGACCGATGTTCACCAATTATGGATTAAAGTTAAGTATTCCAACAGCTACGTACTTTATTTGCTAGACTCAAATCCTTTAACTGTTCCGGCCGGCCGAAGTGGCCGTGCGGTTAAAGGCGCTGCAGTCTGGAACCGCAAGACCGTTACGGTCGCAGGTTCGAATCCTGCCTCGGGCATGGATGTTTGTGATGTCCTTAGGTTAGTTAGGTTTAACTAGTTCTAAGTTCTAGGGGACTAATGAACTCAGCAGTTGAGTCCCATAGTGCTCAGAGCCATTTGAACCTTTAACTGTTCCAGACCTCACGCCAGCCTGCGTGAGCTTAAACGCGTGCCTTTCGGCTTCACCTCCTAGTGGCTTGGCTGTCTTGCCAAGTCACAACAGTAGTGATTGCACACCTTGGACTGGATCTGACGCTACACACTCTTGCTGTTTGTAATCGCAGTCATGCATAGTGCAAAGCTGCTTACGACTCAATTTGGACTGTACTGCAAAGCTGTTTACTTCCTTGATTACATGACTCGGCCGGCCCGAGTGGCCGAGCGGTTCTAGGCGCTGCAGTCTGAAACCGCGCGACCGCTATGGTCGCAGGTTCGAATCCTGCCTCTGGCATGGATGTGTGTTTTGTCCTTAGGTTAGTTAGGTTTAAGTAGTTCTAAGTTATAGGGGACTGATGACCTCAGATGTTGAGTCCCATAGTGCTCAGAGCCATTTGAACCATTTTTACATGACTCAGTTTCACATGGTCATCCACAATCTGGATTGCCAGGTGTTCGGCTTCTCACGAATCTGTTTGGTATTTCAGCCCCGTGTTCGGTACCGAAGTTGTGAGTGGTTCGGTAATTTTAAAATTCCGTTTATATCACTAATTTAGATAATTTATACGATAAGATCCACATACTAAATAAAATTTTGGAACAATTACTAAGTCAAGTTTCCATGTGCATAAACTCGTTTTCCTGGGAAACATTTCTAAACGGAGAAGAAAGGCCTAACATGAAAACATATATCAAAAGGATAATGACGGTTCCGTGCAGCAATGCCTATGTGGAAAGAGTCTTTAATCACATGAATCATTTATGGTCTGACGCTAGAAACGAATTAAGTGACGAAATGGTAAAAGGAGAAGTTTGCAACACAGACGGACCTTTACCAAGAAATGAAAAATAACTTTAATTTATTAAACGTTGTAACGAGCAATCATAAAATATAATTTTAATGTTTACGAAGAGTTTTATTGTGTTCACCATCAGCTCTCAGTTCAACAAATCCATACGCCAGGAAATGTTCGGTAACTTTGTCAAATTTATCCGGCAACCCAGTCTGCAGTAAATTACTATAGTGTGTTTCTTTTTGTACGTACCCAAACCGTAACAAAATAAATCTCTGTCTCAAGATATGTGATATCTTTCACATTGAAATATTAGATAGCTTTATGTAAAATGTTTATGTTCATTATATGTTTAACAGTTCGTAACCTCTGCTTCCCGTGACTAAATGACTAACGCCGTAGGCCAATCAACTAAATTTTAAAAAATCTCTGCCAGATGCATACACGCGACTGACACTGAGTGGAACTTAATATGTGAATCATATATCAAGAACTTTTGAAATTCTTTCACGAACTAGAGGAGCACTATCGGCAGCGGTTCGCATAAACAAAACAACATCAAATAGCGGCAAATTCAGTTGTTACAGGAACAATGCACGCTTCGTAACTCGACAGCACGATTTTCCCCTCCTCATTCAACAAAGCAAAAGAGAAGCGAGAAACGCTACTGCATTAACTACAACACTCGCCGCTAGACTAGAATTTCCTCATTGTAGTAAGCAACCAAGTCAGTCACATCGCCCTTGCATTACTGACCTGCAATGACTCATTAGTTACTGCAAATTCGAGTACGTAAATTCGACACGCAAATTTCGATATGCAGATTGTTTAATCTGAGACATGGTTGTTCAGTTAACTCCTGAACAAATGTCGAATAGAATGACTGAAACTAAATATCCAGATCATGATGAAATTTTACCAGTTGTGCAGTGAATTGAAATAGCTCAATAAGCCATTCAGCTTCTTCACCACTGGTGGCAACAGTATTATGGAATACTATCCCCCCGTAAGGCGTAACGGGTTTGGAAGGCGTTTTCCAGTAACAGCGCTCATAGTAAAGGCCATACTGTGATCTGCGAAATCAGTCTGCTACTTGACAGTAGAGTTTATAATTAGAGAATAACATAAAAAAAATTCTCGTTGACTATGCTATCTGAATCCGAGATGGATAGACGGTGGCACATTGCCACCTCAAGAGGCCGCAATTAGTGAATAGCAAGATTGTAACAGGCTCTTACATATCCACATTAGAGTTTTGTTTGTCGGACCAAACACATATGATACCATTAAAACAAATCCACAGATCCTGACTGAAAACATACAGCCGGCCGAAGTGGCCGTGCGGTTAAAGGCGCTGCAGTCTGGAACCGCAAGACCGCTACGGTCGCAGGTTCGAATCCTGCCTCGGGCATGGATGTTTGTGATGTCCTTAGGTTAGTTAGGTTTAACTAGTTCTAAGTTCTAGGGGACTAATGACCTCAGCAGTTGAGTCCCATAGTGCTCAGAGCCATTTGAACCATTTTTTTTTGAAAACATACACTGCTTATGAGTGGTTGTCCAGGCACATAATTCAAAAGACCTATCGCCATGTAAACAGTTTAGTAACAATACACTTACGAACAATATTCATATAATTCGGACTGATGGAAAATCTGTTCCAAAATGCTTTATTGCAAAAGCCTACAGACACAGTGCAGTGCTGCTTCCCAGTGGTAAACATTAGATTAGACATGCGTTAATTTAAATTTCCGATATTTCCAAAGATGAGCACTTCAGCAACTGCCAGTATTAATAGTAAATTTTGTTTATTTCACAGTTTGAGTTATTCACAATTTGCAGGTATTTTTGTTGTGGTATATGACTTCCCATTTGTTCCTTGAATGGCACGTCTTAAGCACCAGCTTCCTTTAGCAGCAAGGAAGAATGGGGAAGCAAGTACCACTCCATACAGCCAGGTGCTAGACACATGAACGAAGCCCGCATTCACTGCAGCACTACCGGAAGCGGCAACTTATCGCATACAGGCTGCCCTGACAAGAGAACAAGACGCGGCCAGGCAATCGCGAGTACAAGAGTGTACTGAGAGCGATGTGCCTTCTCCTGAGTTGTAGGGCAAATGAAGGTGAAAACTTCTCACAGTCATTGTTGTGCTTCTGCTGTACGTGGTATGCCCTTGCGTTCACCGGACCTAGAAGCCAGCTTATCCTCGCATTTATGGGACTTTAAAGATTTACGTCAAGTGCTCTCACCGGCCGATGTCTATGCTGTCCTCAGCACCCTGAAACAAGGCTTTAGTTCAAATGGTTCAAATGGCTCTGAGCACTATGGGACTTAACTTCTGAGGTCATCAGTCCCCTAGAACTTAGAACTACTTAAACCTAACTAACCTAAGGACGTCACACACATCCATGCCCGAGGCAGGATTCGAACCTGCGACCATAGCGGTCGCTCTGTTCCGGACTGTAGCGCCTAGAACCGCTCGGCCAAGGCTTTAGTCAACCATCATTTCTCCAAACAGGCTCTCCTGTATTGTCTGCGAAAGGCAAGATTTTGGATTGAAGTCATTGTGTGGTACACAATTTTAACACACCAGGAAGATTCATTATATTGTACATCCGCTGCAGAGATTTACGCTAGCTACAGACGAATTACGATATGTAACACGACTTGGTGTTTTCACCCAAACAGTGGCTACCCAAAAGACAAAATCGTGCAAAAATCGAACTCCATCGCAGATATAAACAAGGAAAAGATTCTGTTTTAATGTCTTAATGAGAGGAATCTGTCTCGCGGTATTAAAGCCCCCGTAAACGAACAAACTTGTTTGTCAAGTTCGCCCTTCTCTAGTCGCGGATTTGTCAAACAAGCCCTTACACGTACAAACAATGTTTGTCGGTTTAACCTTTGAAGCAGACGTTATTTGTGTTCGTGAGTATTTTGACAGTAGTGAGAGTGGCTACAAATGTAGACAAAGAAGAAGAAAACAAGACGCTGGTTCAGGAAGTGGCTTAAAAGGAGAGATAGATTTGTCCATGAAACTCTGCTAAAGGAAATGTTACTCTCAGAACTCAATGATCACGTCAACTTTCTCCGAATGGACGATGAAACCTTTAATAGCTTCGTAAGGCCGTCGTAAAAGAGCAAACTTGTTTGTCAGATTCGCTCCTATCTAGCCACGGATGTGTCAAACAAGCTCGCACACGTGCCAATAAAGTTTATGAATTTAACCTTACTTTTGAAGAAGACGCTTTTCGTGCTCATGCTGGGTAGGATTAGTGTTTGATGGCGCACATGCACAGAGTAGGGAAAGGAAATCAACCGTGCCCTTTGAAAGGAACCATCCTGGCATTTGTCTTAAGTGATTTAGGGAAGTCAAGGAAAACCTAATTCAGGATGGCGGGACGCGGATTTGAACCTTTGTCCTCCCGAAAGAGTGTCAAGTGTGCGCTATTCTCACTCGGTGGCGCTTTTAGCGTATGCCTTATTTTGACACTAGTGGAAATTGCTACAAATGTAGATAAAGCATTTCTAACATTGACTCTGACACTGTGTATAAAGAAGAAAAAGTAGACAAGACTTTGGTCCAGGGAATGATTTAAAACGAGAGAGAAATATACACACGAAAACCTGTTAAAAGAAATTTTACACTCAGAACCTGATGATTACATAAACTTTCTGATGATTAAATCAACTTTCTGCGGATGGACAGTGAAACTTTTAATAACTTGTTTACATGTACTCCTCCATCACACCGAAAAACAAGACACAAGTATGCGGAAATTTATTCTCGTCTACTTGGTCCTCTAACGACAGTTCATTAAAATATAAAAACGTGGAAACATATAGACCACTTAGTCTGTGTGTAGGGAAGCAGCCTACTCACGCCGTAATAAATTCACATCAGTCTTTCCATTGTGTGCCAGCCAGTCCGCTGTAACTAGCTCTGACGTCATAAATGTTGCGCAATACTTTAAAAATCAAGTAAATAACCTCAAACGGTTCTGGCATGTCAGGAGTAATACTAAATCAATATGTGTTGAATGTCAGTTCAATAACTTTAACCATTTTCAAAATTTGGACGTTTTTCTGTAAAAATCATTGGCGCAACAGAAAAGATCTAGAGACTTAAAAATTTATATTTAGATTCCTTTTTCATAATAATTTAATAGAAACAGTCTTCCGGATCTCACAAATTAAGATTTTAATGGAAATTCATGATTTTCTGGTTTTTGTCTTAAAAATTAAGGAAGCAAGATAGATTAAATAGGCTAATAAATAAGGCTAGGATGTTTAAATTTAAATAGATATCATAATAGATATATAATCATAAAGATGTGAGAAATTTCAACTGAATGACTATAAAACTATAGCGATAGCGTATCTCCAAAGGGCAAGTTCTGAGCTCGTCTACTGCGTGTAGTGTAATTAAATTAATTCTCTCGCCCAAAATATTTTACTTAGCCACGTCAGACTGTTATTATGATTACTTACCTGTGTGTTGATTGCGCATTTAAATTGAGAGCATCGGCCATCAGCAAAAGAAGCTATGATTTATTCGGTAACTTAAAGTGGTGCATTACTAGTCCAGCGGCTAGTTGGGAGAGCCGATTTGATCAGGCGTTCCCTTAGCCGTCCGCACCGCGGCTTTATATATAAGAACGCTGCGCGAGAGAGTAAGGCCACCTCCCCTCTCTTTGCCCCCTTCTCACCCCTGCGTCCTTTTACATTTCCCTCCTCTGCCTCCTCTCATTCCCTCTCGCGTCTGCCCTTTTCCCCCTTTATTAGTCCTCTCCCTCCTTGGTCCCCCCCCCCTCTTTTCGTTTTTTCCTCTCCTCCCTCCTTGTTTTTTCCCCCTCCTGCAGGTCCCCCCCCCCCTCATCTGCCTTTGGATCGGGAGTGCCACATTTGTGCCGCCTTTTTCGTGCAGTGTTTTACAGTGTGTTTTCCCAGTGAGTGTTCCGTGTTGTGTCTTTTGGGAAGTGTAGCGAACAGCCATCATACTGTCGCTGGGTGTGCCTTTTATCTCTTGCGAACAGAAACCAGACTGTCGCCATGTTTTTTAATTGTGTGTCTACTATGTTACTTGTCTGATTCCTGTGTCTTTTATCTACATTGCCAACCCCTTTTGCTTTCTGTTTCAACTTTCCGCAATTTTACGCCATTTTACACTTTAAATCACCATTTTATCGCCTGTTTTTCCTTGTTTCTTTCTTCTTCCTTTATTTAAAAAAAAAGTCTGTAGGCTGTAGAGCAGCGTAGTAAGCTGCTGCCAGTCTGCCCCCTTCGGGGGGGGGGGGGGGGGGGAACTGAAAATCAATAAAGTAAAAAAAAAAGAAAGTAAGGCCCCAGTTCTTTCCAGACGCTGAATAGCACACCATCTGTGTCGGGAGTCGCGTCGCGTCGGTATCACTGCTATAAACAGCCTCGGATGCCGTATTAAGTTACTAGGGACTAGGCGTAACCATGAAATCATTTTCGAGTGAAGTGTTAATTCTGGGATGACTTTAATTATTTATCTTCAGTTTGCGTATGTCGTATTTTCACGTGCCGCCGCGGGACAAACATTCTACCATTATTTAGCGTGGCGTTTGATGAACCTAATGATCAAATTATGGCGAGCATTCATTTAAACATTTAATTTGGACAGTTATAGTTGCATCAGCGCATTAGACTCTGAACTGCTCTGTTAGTCAGATTGTGTGGATTTTGTTTTTTTTTTTTTTTTTTTTTTTTCATCTGTGGCTTTCAGAATATATCGTACGTTTTTTTCCACGATCGTTTTTGATTATGAATCCCAGACAATTTCCTAATTCCTCAGAGCTTTAAGCTGTAGCTATAAGTGTATTTCTCAGATGAAGTGGGCACTAGGAATTCTAATTACAGGCTTCCCGTTTTGCTAATCACTTTCTGGTTGCCAATATTGTAGTTAGAGAGCATAAATAATAGGAACATTTATATAACAATTAATTCCATCCGCCGCCCCACATATGGTTAAACGGCAGGGAAATGCAGTGTTTCTACATCACAATTCTACATTTTAAACAACGACATAATTTCCACCAGCCGCCCCACATGTGGAAGAACCGGACAACTTCTATTTTCTTATTTCATTGCACTCCCGCTTGTATGTTAAGCGTAGAATACTGATTTTCTTCTTAACCTCTTCCTGACTAATATACGGCAGGGAAAGATGACATTTTGGTAACTGCCAGTGCTATTTTGTTCTTATCCTTGATCACGGTTTCCATAGTAATGGCCACTCGCGATATAATGAAATAAAGTGTAATGAAAGTATTTTTCACTGAACATATACGGCAAAAAGACGACACGAACAACGTCCGCCATCGTGCCAAACTTACCGTCAATCAAAGTCTCACGCACACACGTCAGACACGATCAGTGATGGACAAACACGTCAAACAGCACCGTACACGGTCAAATGATTGGCAAACATATGAAGTTTCAGTAACTGTTTGATCGTGTAGGGATCTTTAGTATAGCGAGCTGGGCACAATACTAGGACAGTATCCCATTGCTAGCTGGGAACCCTCTTAAGGATTGCTCACTAATGGAAAAATTTAGCCTTCGTCACTCGCATTGGCACCTGTCCGTTGAGAAATATGAGTGTTGCGTCATAAAAGTATATCTCCAGTGCAGGCGACTGTGGTCTGTTCCTGTAGAATTCAGGGTCGCTTGTATTATCGACGTTGAGAGAGAGACGAACCTGTATTTAATCTGGCGCCTCTCGAATAGCACGAAGAGTGCCGCCGAGCTTAACTCTTGACACTATAACGCATGACACCACTCCATGCGACGCTTTGGTGTAGTTTATTATTCGTCCCAGAACATTGCCACAAAGTCCGCAGATCACCTCTCCTCCACATACTGGATAAACACTTGCAATGAAAATTTCTTTCTGTATCCGCTTTTGAACTGGCTAGCAAACTGGCTGTGAAGACAGCGAGCAGGAGGACTGTTGCCTTAGGAAGAACCGTTTATGACGAATTCATAATATATCCATATCTTTAGAGTTCACTGACTGGAATATGCATTCTTGATGAGTGATGTTAGAGCACCCAATCTTTATACGACGTGGAAATTTGCCTACTAAAAATAAGTAGTGAATATCACAAGCAATCAGAAAATTACCCGAGGAAGCGGCAGTAGCGAAATAATCTTTTAATCTTGCAGTGTTGACACTAGTAAAAATATGTAGGCCTTCCGAAGGTGGTCGTGAAACATCTTAACTGGCTAAAGAAAAACAAATTTAATTTTGAAACGGAATAAGTGACATTTGGTGTAAAACCTCTCGTTAAGAATGAAGACCTGTTTCTCTGTACAAATTATTAGTTGCACAAAATTCTGGCTGAAAATACTATAAGTAAAAATCACACTTCAGTATCTTGTGGAGCCGGCCAGAGTGGCCGTGAGGTTCTAGGCGCTACAGTCTGGACCCGAGCGACCGCTACGGTCGCAGGTTCGAATCCTGCCTCGGGCATGGATGTGTGTGATGTCCTTAGGTTAGTTAAGTTTAATTAGTTCTAAGCTCTAGGCGACTGATGACCTGAGAAGTTAAGTCGTATAGTGCTCAGAACCATTTGAACCTTATCTTGTGTAACGAACTGTTTTTAGATCTAGTAAATATACTGACTATGTTTTAAATGAATATAACGAACCTCGTATGACAAGAAACACGTAATCTTAGCAGTTGCAGGGAAAGATTTTAATTACCCTTAATAACCGTGAAACAACTACGGATACTAAAATTACACATGTGAAAAATTGAATATGTTAGACGGTGAAGACGCCATCAAGCCAAATTTGAAATTCAGCTTCGTTACCAGTATCGAAAGAATCTCCTTGAAGACGGAGAGTTAGTCATAATGTTCTTAACATTAACAACAGCATGCTTATTGATTAGTGTTGTGCCCACAAGTCATTGCTTTTCTGCTCACTTTGATCTCCCTTGGGGCTGCCACACACGGACCCGTACACCTGTCAGGCTCCCTGAGCAGAGAGCGTCAGTTGTCTTTGTATTTGCGTGTACAACAGTGTTACCTAGCGACTACACGTGCGGTAGTGCTCAACTCTTGTGATCAACGTGTCAAATAGAAACGGAACCGAGTGATACAAGAGTTTATCGAAATGTATATGTTGGAACCTTGTTATTGGCAGGTGAAAAGTAAAGAGAACCACGACCGTGAAGAGAAAGATTCAGCCTACGAAAGACTTGTTATTAAATTGAAGGAACTAGAACCCGATGCTACAAAGCAATCTGTAGTTTAAAAAATAAATAATTTAAGAAGTAATGTACGTAAGGAGAAGAAGAAACGTGACATGTCAATGAAATCCAGAGCTTCAACAGACAATTCCTACACATCAAAATTGTGGTATTTAGATTTGTTCGATTTTCTTGGCGGTCAAGATACCCCTGTTGCGTCTGTATCGAACTTGGATGACGAGGATGGATGTAAGATCATATAATTTTAATTTAGTTATACCACGTTTTGTATTTACAAATGGTCAACTTTATACGGGGTGTTCAAAAAGTCTCTTCGCAGTGCCGTATGATTGTTAGCCGCGCGTACCGTATGCCGCAGTGAATATACCGAAATGAAACTCAGGGAAATACAACTTATTAATTTATTGAATATTCATTATTACTTACAAATTTTCACATAAAATGTTGAAAGTGTCTCTCCTGTTCTTGAATACACAATTCAATTCGTCTAATCATGTTTCCAAACACAAGCTGTAACATTTCAAAAAAAATTGTTCAAATGGCTCTGAGCGCTATGGGACTTTAACATCTGAGGTCATCAGTCCCCTAGACATAGAACTACGTAAGCCTAACTAACCTAAGGACATCACACACATCCATGTCCGAGGCAGGATTCGAACCTGCGAACCGTAGCGGTCGAGCGGTTCCAGATTGAAGCGCCTAGAACCGCTCGGCCACACCGGGCGGCTATAACATTTCTTCTGCAGCAGAAGCAGTGAAAGTGGATATTGCAGTTTTCAATTCATCGATGGGTTTTGGACTGTTTTTATAGACAGTTGCTTTCGCTACACACCAGAAGATCGTGGACGCCAAAGTCCCTGTGAAATTATGCGATCACCAAAAATATCAGCAAGCAGTGACATTGAAACGCGAGGTGTATGCGCGGTTGCACCATCTTATTGAAAATAACCGTTCAGTATTTCACTTAACACAAGTTCTCCTATGAATGGGTACAGAATATCACTGCAGTATCGTGCATTTATTGTTTCGTTGAAAAACCCAGGCAGGCGAACAATCATACGGCACGGCGGAGAGACTTTTTGAACACCCCGTATTTAGAGTCCACATTAATGTTCTGAACCGTATGAATTATTAACTTACTAAGGCTAAACATCTTCTTTTAGTCTTTTTTTGTTTATTCATGAAGTATGAAGTGAACCCACTTCTAAGCTGTTTAGCAGCAGTCGTTACGTTCCCGTGGTTCAGACGCTTCAGTGCGATTGTATTTGATTCTGAAGTATCCAAACCTGTAATGGCAGTAGTTCCATCGTACGTCTCCTGATATGAGGAGCGTAAAAGCTTGGATGTTGTTCCATCAAAAAATTATGCAATGCTCATGTTGCCATCACCACTTTTATTATGTTCTCTGGTTCCAAATTGATTTGAGTATGGAATATACGAAATCTGGATGCAAGTGTTCCAAAAGAATTTCGACAATATGTCTTGCTCTTGAAATGCGGTAGCTGTAAATTTCTTTACTAGTTGCGCTGGTCGAAAAGGCTTCATAATATTAACTGTAAGAGGAAAGGCATCATCAGCCACAAAAACGTAAGGGACATTTTCGAACTTTTCTGTAACATTGCATGGCTTTGGAAGTTTGAGCTCATTACTCTTTAAATATTCATAAAATTTATTATTCTGAAGAACGCCTCCAGCAGATACACGTCCATTAGTTCCAGAATCCATCAAAAGGAACGGATAGTTAGCATCCACTAATGCAAGAAGCACCATACTGTGTCTGCCTTTGTGGTTGAAGTAAAAAGATCCGGAATTCGCTGGGGGAACTGTATGTTTACGACCCATGGCACCAAGACAATATGGGAAATTCCATTTGTCTTCAAATGTTTTAGCAATAATTTTCCATTTCTCAGCTGAGTCAAGAAACTGAAACGACAGCAAATTAATATTATTTTTCACACTGTGAATGTATAGCGATGATGTTGTAACAGGCTTTATAAACTTACTTTTACAAACAAAATAAAAATAACATTTAAATTAACACAAAACCAATGCTTGTTTAAAAAGCTGGGTTATAAAGAAAATAAGAAACAGAATTTTAAAACACTACAGTAAAACTACTTGTTTAATAGCTTTTTAAGAAGGTTTGCGTTATTTTTATCTTATAGATTTGTCTTATTTTATGTTATATTCCTGATATAAACAATAAATGACTTTTAGGGTCTAGGGTCTAATAATATGCTTCTTTCAGGATGGAATCGAGAATGCTGCCCCACAAACACACAGCAGTGGAGAGCCCTTAGAGAAAAACGAGAGTCCTCAAAATTCCAAAGATCTCCCGATTTGCGACCTAATTTACAAAAAAAAACAGGAAAGTGTGGAATTGACCAATGATGTCCTGCTATCAGTGAAAGATAATTTTAAAAAGACTTCGCCCGAAGATGACAGGTATGATCTACTGGAAAAATCTATTGCAATTAGAATGAGGACACTGGAAAAACGTCAGCGTTTGATTTTTGAAAAAGAATCACTGATCTCCTATACGAAGCTGAAATGGAACTGCTTAACGTGCGAACGAGTTCATACAGCTCCGAATTGTAAGCAGTCCCAGCTCAAGTACGAGCTCACCAAGTCCTACCGCAGCTGCTTCATATGATCAGTTCATATAACAAACAGCGCCTGCAGAATTTGTAAACTTCAGCACATTGTAGATGGTGTCACGCGTCTCTGGAATTATTTTGCCAAGAGTCTGGGGTGATATAACAGAATATTTCAGGCATTCGTACTTTCGACCCGTTGCAAGAAACCTCAGAGTAGCTGTCAGTCTCTCATGGGCAGAAATAGAAGTTCTCATAACTGTATTTTACCTTTGTATTAAAGGAGTCACAAGCGACAACAGTTTTTGGTAGACGTCTTCGTTCATAATTACGGTAATATGGAAGATCTGAACGTAACCCTCTTATTAATCTCGTATGAGTGTATTCGTTTCTCTTTGTAAGCCACTCGTTACACCATGTTTTCCGCTTTTGCTTCCTTTCCCTTCATGGCCATTAACAAACGCCGGCCGTGGTGGCCGAGCGGTTCTAGGCGCTACAGTCTGGAACCGCGCGACCGCTACGGTCGCAGGTTCGAATCCTGCCCCGTGCATGGATGTCTGTGATGTCCTTAGGGTAGTTAGGTTTATGTAGTTCTAAGTTCTAAGGGACTGATGACCTCAGAAGTTAAGTTCCATAGTGTTCAGAGCCATTTGAAGCATTTTGAACCACTAACAAACCGACTAACGCGATCGCTTCGTATTCTTGTCTGCTCGCCATTTCTCGACTGAAAAGTGAGTTAAAATCTTCCGGTTTACCGTAGCGTGTGCGTGCTCCAGTCTGCACAGGTATACTTGTGCAGGTATACCGGAAACGCATGCTTGTGCAGGTGTACCTGACAGGTATACCGCAACGTGTGTGGCGGGCCTTCTGCATCAAACCAGCACACCCACCGCCAGGAACACCGTAGCCCATCACGTCTGAATTGAGATGAATCGATCCCTGTCGTCCGTGATTCTGACAGTATGGGAACAGGTTATTGAATTGTGACACATAGTCCTCATCTGCACGTTAATTGCAAGGAAATGCGACGGCCTACCTGGCAAAGAGCGCGAAATGCTAGAAATCAGCGTATAGGGCTGGCGCCAACCGCTCATTCGCTTCCCGACGGTATTCGAGATGGCCAGGCCGTGTTTTCAAATAAACTGCGCAGATAGGCTGCGCGTTGCCGACTTGTGGCGGTTAACGCGTTCTGCGCAGACGCGCAGGCAACTCGCGAGGTGTAAATCACAGCGGCCCGCCCGCGGCCGTTCCACCGCTGTTGATATAGCTGTCAGGATGCCATCAAAACGCTGGCTGCGTGCGCAATGACCCTGCTAATCCTGTGCAGTGCTCCAATACCGTAAAAATATATCGTACGCGCGAGGCGAAATGGAAAGTGGGCGATATCGCCACGCTGTTGCATTTGTGCCCCACCGGGAAATGCCTGGCATTTTATTGTGCAGCCCGTCCCATTCCCCACCTGCGCTCCCGGCACGGAGTTGGAAAACGAATAGCTCATATCCGGTCGGAATCGTAAAACACCCGCATTGCCGGCAAATACGTAAACATGTAGTCAAACAGCTGTGCTTTCAATGTCATATTTCTGAGAACACGGTATCGTGAATTCGAAAGCCAGCACATACAAAAATTAAATCACGGTCACTTGTTTGCTTATTAAATTCAAATTCCCTGTCCACAGATGAACCGTACTGCCGATCTGTTTGTTATCCTTATGCAATAAAAACGCTTCTCACAAGTTTTATTTACAAACGTATACAATAGAAGACGAAACGGAGATGAGCCCTGAACCTTATACGCAGTAGAAAGTCTGGAGGTTGTAAGAACAGCATTGCTTAAGAGACTAGAACCTGCGGGACGAAGGGATCTCGAGGGACCTCGAACAGCAAGAGACGATAAATATAGAACGAGCCGTCAAATGATGAACAGACAGATGGAAAAAAGTAAGTGAAGTGTTTACTATTTCAAAGGTAATCGCAGTAACTGTTAATAAATTTATCCCACTGTGAGACAAGACTGTCAAAACCTCCATGGAAAAATGTTTGCGGCTGTGTACGGAAGAATGAATGTACCATGCGAGGCGTGCGCTTCTTCGTACGAAGTTGTTTGATAAGCTTCCACGACACGGATTCTTGTAAAACGTGTTCTTTTCTTTCTCTACTGCCCCCCCCCCCCCCCCGCTTCACCACCACCAGTACTAGTACTTTTTTGTTCAAGGAAAGGAATCGCTCTGAAGTCAGTAGAGAGAGAGAGAAACAGGTTTTATAAAATTGCACGTTATAGATACGTATCAGAGACGATTGGAAAGAAACTGATGTCAGCCAACATAGCTCAGTCATTTTTCACATAAAAAAATTTGGGCAATAGATTAGGCAGCCGTGAAGTTATCAGAAAGGATCATTTCTTCTATCCCGAAGTGGATCGTATTGAGTACGATAAAAACCATTTGTGTAAGAGCAGACAGCAGGAATTTTTTATACGAGATTTGAAGAACGTAAAGACCTGGCCAGCTCCACGTCACCTCTGACAATGCATTTGATTTTTTAGTTTATTTACACGTCAAGTTCCGAAGGACCAAATTGAGGAACAAACCTCCAAGGGCATGGAACATGTCAGTACATGAAATTACAACACAAAAGAACAGATAAAAATAAAATGTTTATGAACCCGAAAAAATCAACCCATAAGTTTAGGTAAAGGCAAGCAACAATACAACAAGAATCAGCTTAATTTTTCAAGGCACTCCTCGACAGAATAGAAGGAGTGACCCATGAGGAAACTCTTCAGTTTCGATTTGAAAGCGCGTGGATTACTGCTAAGATTTTTGAATTCGAGCGTTAGCTTAATGAAAATGGATGCAGCAGTATACTGCACACCTTTCTGCACAAGAGTTAAGGAAGTCCGATCCAAATGCAGGTTTGATTGCTGCCGAGTATGAACTGAGTGAAAGCTGCTTATTCTTGGGAATAAGCTAATATTGTTAACAAGAAATGACAGTAGGGAGTATATATATTGAGAGGCCAATGTCAAAATATCCAGACTCGTGAACAGGGATTGACAAGAGGTCCGTGAACTTACACCACGTATTGCCCGAACCGCCCGTTTTCTGAGCCGAAATATACTTTTAGAGTGGGAAGAGTTACCCCAAAATATAATACCATAAGACATAAGCAAATGAAAATGAGCAAAGTAGACTAATTTTCGTGTCGAACGATCACTCACTTAAGATGGCGTCCGAAAAGACTTTGAACAAGATCGTGAACGAGGTCTTTCCACGACAGTTTACCATCTATCTGAACTCCTAGAAATTTGAACGGTTCAGTTTCACTAATCATATGCCCATTCTGTGAAATCAAAACGTCAGGTTTTGTTGAATTGTGTGTTAGAAATTGTAGAAACTGAGTCTTACTGTGATTTAGCGTTAGTTTATTTTCTACAAGACATGAATTTAGGTCATGAACTGCTCTATTTGAAACTGCGCCAAAGTTGCACACACCATCCTTTACTACCAAGCTAGTGTCATCAACAAACAGAAATATTTTAGAGTTACCCATAATACTAGAGGGCATATCATTTATATAAATAAGGAACAGGAGTGGCCCCAACACTGATCCCTGGAGCACCCCCCACGTGACCGTAACCCATTCAGACCCCACATCACAGCCATTCTCAACATTGTGAATAATGACCTTTTGCTGTCTGTTGCTAATGTAAGAGGTGAACCAATTGTGAGCTACTCCCCGTATTCCGTAATGATCCAACTTCTGGAGCAGTATTTTGTGATCAACACAATCAAACGCCTTAGTTTAATCAAAAAATATGCCTAGCATTCGAAACCTTTTGTCTAACCCATCCAGTACCTCGCAGAGAAAAGATAATATAGCATTTTCTGTTGTTAAACGACTTCTAAAGGCGAACTGTACATTTGATAGCGAATCGTGTGATAAAAAATATCAATTATCCTTACACACACAACCTTTTCGATAACTTTAGCGAACACTGATGGCATAGGAATAGGTCTAAAATTGTCTACATTATCCCTTTCTCTATTTTTATAAAGCGGCTTTACTACTGAGAACTTTAATCGTTCAGAAAACTGACCATTCCTAACGGAAAATTACAACTTTGGCTAAGTACAGGGCTAACATGTGCAGCACGGTACTTTAATATTCTGCTAGTCACTCCATCATACCTGTGAGAGCCCTTAGTCTTCAGCGATTTAATTATTGACTCAATCTCCCCCTTGTCTGTATCACAGAGGAGTATTTCAGACATAAATCTCGGAAAGGCATTTGCCAATAAAGTTATGATTCTCTGTGGAAACTAAATTTTTATTTAATTCACCAGCAGTGCTCAGAAAATGATTGTTACTGATTTATCAGTAACAGAAATACGAGTATTTTTACTAAGAACTGACTTTATATCGTCGACCTTGTGCCGCTGACCAGACACTTCCTTCACAACTGACCATATGGTTTCGATTTTATCCTGTGAATGAACTATTCTATTTGCATACCACCTACTCTTTGCCCTCGTAATAACATTTTAAGCACCTTACAATACTGTTTGTAGCTTTATTGTGACTACTTCTAACATTTTGATATAATTCCCACTTTGTTCTACATGATATCCTTTTCCCACTAGTCGGTCACACGGGCAGCCTATTGCTGCTAGTACCTTGTTAAGAACGTCCTACTGGAAAGCAACTCTCAAAGAGCATGAGAAATGTGTTAAGGAAAGCATTATATTTATCATCAATTTTATGAGCACCATAAACACCCTGCCACTCTTGTTCCTTGACAAGGTTTAAAAAACTCTCTATTGCTGTTGGATTAACTTTCTTACATAGTTTGTAATTATATGTGACATGTATTTGAGTACAAAAGCCCTTTAGTATTAAAATTTGTGCATCATAGTCTGAAAGGCCATTCCCCCTTTTACTAACAGAATGCCCATCTAGTAATGAAGAATGAATAAAAATATTGTCTATGGCTGTGCTACTATTTACCTGCTCCCTAGTTGGAAAATACACTGTTGCATCAGATCGTATGAATTTAGGAGATCTGCCAACATTCTTTTTCGTGCACCATCATATATAAAATTAATATTAAAGTCACCACATATAACTAACATCTGGTACTTCCTACAAAGGGAATCAAGAATCCTCTCTAGCTCGAGCAGAAATGCTCTGAAGTCAGAGTTAGAGGACCTATAAACAACAACAGTTAGAAGTTTATTTTACTAAATTCAACAGCCTCTGCACAGCATTCAAATACCTGTTCAGTGCAGTGCCGTGATACGTCTATGGACTCAAATGGAATACTGTTTTTTACGTTCATAGCCACTCCTTCACCCCGCAAGGAACTCCTTGAAAAACAGCCAGCTAATCTGTATCCTGGTAAAGGAAGCATCTGAATTGTCAAATTATTTAAGTGGTGTTCCGATATTTTTTCTTGTTTTTTAAATGTACAGGTCCTTTTCCGTCTCTCTGTGGTGATGGTTCAGTCTTCTTTCTACTGTTATTTCCCGTTTTTCCTCTTTAAATAAATCACCTATCTCATGTCTGTTTCGTACCGCTCTTGCGCTTGGGTCGTGTGCGGCTTCAGCAC
This sequence comes from Schistocerca piceifrons, assembly GCF_021461385.2. Lineage (NCBI taxonomy): Eukaryota > Metazoa > Arthropoda > Insecta > Orthoptera > Acrididae > Schistocerca > Schistocerca piceifrons. The sequence goes on from NC_060138.1 coordinate 694,179,959, forward strand.
TCACGGCTAGTACTTCCTATTACGTAGTTTTCCTGTATGTGTTCCGGTCGCGCAGCACGGGCGAACGGTTGTTCTGGAATTTTTGTAGGTAATTCCACGCAGTATGTGATTTCTCCCCCCCCCCCCTCCCCTTTCCCTAATTTTTATTGCATTTTACATGGTTAATTACTTTGGTAGCAACGGCCTAGCAACAGTGGATACACCGGTTCCCGTGAGATCACCGAAGTTAAGGGCTGTCGGGCATGGTCGGCACTTGGATGGGTGACCATCCAGGCCGCCATGCGCTGTTGCCATTTTTCGTGGTGCATTCAGCCTCGTGATGCCACTTGAGCAGCTAATCGACCGAATAGTAGCGGCTTCGGTCAAGAATACCATCATCATGACCGGGAGAGCGGTGTGCTGTCCCCACGCCCCTCCTATCCGCATCCTCCTCTAAGGATGACACGGCGGTCGGATGGTACCGGTAGGCCATTCGTCTCCTGACGACGGAGTGCTTTTAATTACTTCGGTAACTTTTGGTGTCCGCGTCTTCGGATTTTTTAGGCCTCATTTACCCTTTTGACAAAAATATTCAAATGTGTGTGAAATCTTATGGGACTTGACTGCTAAGGTCATCAGTCCCTAAGCTTACACGCTACTTAACATAAATTATCCTAAGGACAAACACACACACCCATGCCCGAGGGAGGACTCGAACCTCCACTGTTGGTTCCATGAGACTATTGGGATGAGGATGACCTTAGATGATTAAGTGATTTTATAAGTAAGTAACGTCGTGTTCGGTCTTTTAATTTAATTTGATTTAATTTTGAAATTTCAGTCTCGTGTATTTCCTTGGTTGCTTCATTGGTTATTGATTTGAGGGAAGGGACCAAACAGTGATGTCATCGAACCCATCTCGGAGGGGATGGCGAAGGAAGTCGGTCGTGCCCTTGCAAAGGAACCACTCCGACATTTGCCTGAAGCGATTTAGGGAAACCACGGAAAACCCAAATCAGGATGGCCAGGCGCGGGTTTGAACCGTCATTTTCCCGAATGCCAATCCAGTGTGCTAACCACTGCGTCACCTCGCTGGGTCATGGTTCCTTACCTGATATTTCATACTTGAGGGTCCTCCCCATTCGCGTGCCACAGAACGTTTTTATTATTATAGTTAACATCACATGATGGAACTTCAAATCTTCCGAAACCGGTCGTGTACACAATAAAAGAGTGTGGATTAAGGAACTGTCCTTGCGGTTTCTTCTTTTTTAAAAATGGACATGTACCGTTGCGGCTGCCCCATAGCCGGCCCCGGGTGGCCGAGCGGTTCTAGGCGCTACAGTCTGGAAGCGCGTGACCGCTACGGTCGCAGGTTCGAATCCTGCCTCGGGCATGGATATGTGTCATGTCCTTAGGTCAGTTAGGTGTAAGTAGTTCTAAGTTCTAGGGGACTGATGACCTCGGATGTTAAGTCCCATAGTGCTCAGAGCCATTTTTGGCTGCCCCATAAGAAGAACTCTTTGTGCGAAACAAATCGACGGTCACGAATGTCTTTCTTCCGGCCTCCAAAGATATGGATATTGCACGGGGAGAGACCGGGAATGTAGGGAGGATGCGTAACGGCTCTCCGGTACTTTTTGCGACTTGTGGGAGGGCATTATCCTGCATCAGAATGATGCCTTGTGTCAACGTTCCTGGGCTTCATTTTTTGCGTGGACTCTTTGCAAAAATAAAAGCAAGTCATCATATGATGCATGCCGGAGGGTACCTCGTACTACTACCAGTCATTTCCTTTCCTGTTTCACTCGCAAATAGGGCGAGGGGAAACCACTGTCTATATGGGTCCGTACGAGTAATAATTTCCCTTTATCTTCGTGGTTCTTACGCAAAATGTACGTTGGCGGTAATAGAATCGTTCTGCTGTCAGCTTCAAGCGCCGATTCTCTAAATTTTCTCAATAGTGTTTCGTGAGAAGAACTTCATCTTCCCACCAGGATATTCCATTTGAGTTCATGAAGCACCTGCATAATACTCGTGTGTTGATCAAACCTACCAGTAACAAATCTAGCAGCCCGCCTCTGAATTGCTTTGATATCTTCCTTAAATCCGACCTCTTTGGGATCCCAAACATCCGAACAGTACGCAAGAATGGGTCGCACCAACGTTCTAATGCAGTCTCCCTTAAAGATGAACCACACCTTCCTGAAATTCTCCTAATAAACCGAAGTGGCCGAATTGCCACCTCTACCGTCATCCTCACGTACTCGTTCTATTTCACATCGCTTTGCATAGATATTTACAATATGACTGTTTCAAGTAACACATTATTAATGCTGTAATCGAACATAACGGGATTGTTTTTCCTACTCATCTGTATTAACTTATATCTTTCTACATAGGAATAAAAGATGATGGTGTTCTTCTGACACATGCTTAGAATAGAACAGGGGATATTGACACATTAAATATGGAAATTTCATGTAAACAAGAGAACCAAAATACGCTCGATTGAAGAAGCACAAAGGGATCTAGAAGAACTGGAAATACATGAAACAGATTTACAACAGAGTGATTTTTAGATCTAAAACTTGTCAGGTAACGGGCGAGTTGGTGCGCCCTGGAAATATTCTAAGTTCGGAGTCGGCGTGGCCGTGCGGGGACCTCTGAGCGGGCCGCGGCCTAGCAGCAACGCGTGGTGCCGAACGTTAGCTGAGCATGAGGGGTGGCCCCAGCGCGTGGTCCAGCCGCGTGGCTGGGAATTCCATGGTGACGCTTTGCCGATGAAGGAGACGTGCCAGTAGTGCCAGAGATGGCGGAATTTGTGAAACCTTAATGGCAGACATTTCACAGTTCATACAGAAATTAATAGTAGCCAGATGAATCATGATACCTCAAAAAGGAACTTGCACATTACCATTATTTGCACGACAATTCAGATGGTGTAATCAGATTTTCAATATCTTTATTAGTTTAAAGTTTAGTATCTGACTGTAAATTATACAAGTAACACCCAGCAACGAAATTCCAAAATCTAAACGGTTCATCCGATTTCGTCGATCGACATGTCTTTAGAAACCTATTAGTGTAAACCTAAATCCGTAAAAATTACAGTCATGAAATTTGAATAGTACATGAGGTCAAAGTGCCCGATTACTATCGATCGCGTCAAGCAATAAGTGCCCCACAGTTACACGAAAAAACGGCAGCAGCATGCTTATAAATATATTTATTCATCTATGTCTTTGTTTATAGCCGATATATACTATTCATGAAGAAATTGGTCAGATATTTACTGTGCTTTAGAAAGCACAGAGACATTAGGCTACTGGCCTACTTTTGCTTGCTACTCCTTTGATATATATTTATTTAATTCGTTTATGTATTTAATAATGTATGTTAGAGCGTGTTTATGGTCCAGCCATAGGGATATTTATTTAATTTCAAGTTATTTAAATGTAAATCCAGGATTTCGAAGGTGTTTCATTATGTTTGTGAATGTGCATTGGCTTGGAGACAGGGTGAGAGTGCTCTAGCCAATCACAGCGCTCGTTACTACAGCAGACGACTACTGTTTTATTTAATTTCTGGATCATCGACACCAATAAGTGTTTGCAGAAATATACCTCATTCTCAAAAGTACTTCTATTATCGTACTCATCATTTAAAGTTGTTAAGATAGTACCTGAAGATTTTATTTAACTTCAAAATTTCTACATTTCATTTGCAATTGCCGGGTGATAGGAACCTTCAACCATTCGATTCATGTGTATTTTCATATTGTATACTGTAGGCTCAGCAGTATTTGGCTTTTAATGCGGCAACTACGTATCCCAGCCCCTAGACAACGAAGCCAGGCAAAACTTTTAATATTTCAACACTGAGTCAGAGGAAACCTAGTTGAGGGCCGCCACAGAAGCCCAGTTCACATTTATTGTGAAAGCCCGCAAACTGAGACTCGAAAATGCTTCAAGGACAGATATAGACACAAAACAGAAACACTATGGACAGAAGGGAAGAGCAAGTATATGAAGATCAGAAAGGAAATGTGACAATACGTGAAGAATTTCGCGTGTCACGAAACACCTAAAGTGATGCAAGGCACCTGGAGTAGATGACATTCTCTTAACATCATTGAGGTCCTTGGGAGAACCAACTGTGACAAAACTATTCCATTTGATACACATGAGATTTTTTGAGGCGTCAGTCTTCTGACCGGGTTGATGCGGCCCGGCACGAATTACTCTCCTGTGTGTACCTCTTTATCTCAGAGTAGCACTTGCAACCTACAGCCTCTATTATTTGCTGCTGGATGTTTTCCAATCTCGTCTTCCTTTACAGTTTTTGCCCCCTAAAGTTCTCTCTAGTACCATAGAAGTCGTTCCCTGAGGTCGTAACAGATGTCCTATCATCTTCTCCCTTCTCCTTGTCACTGTTTCCCACGTATTCCTTTCTTTTCCGATTCTGTGCAGAACCTCTTCATCCCTTAGCTTATTAGTCCACCTAAGTTTCAATATTCGGCTTTAGCACCACAGCACTACATCTTAAATGCTTTGGTTCTCTTCTGCTCCGGTTTTCCCACAGTCTATGCTTCACTACAATACAATGCTGTGCTTCGAACGTACATTCTCAGAAATTTCTTCCTCAAATTAACAGCTATATTTGATACTAGTAGACTTCTCTTGGCCAAGAATGCCCTTTTTGCCAATGCTAGTCCGCTTTGAATGTCCTTGCTCTGTCTGGTCCTTAACTTCATTTATTTCGTGACCATAAATCCTGATAAGTTTCTCGCTGTTCTCATTTCTGCTACTTCTCATTACTTTCGTCTTTCTTTTATTTCTATCATTGCTTCTTCGATGTGCAAACCGAACAGTAGGGGAGAAAGACTACAACCCTGTCTTACGCCCTTTTTAACCTGAGCACTTCGTTCTTGGTCATCCACTCTTATTATTCCTTCTTGGTTCTTGTATATATTGTATATTACAATCTCTCCCTATAGCTTACCCCTGTTTTCCTCAGAATTTCCAACATCTTGCGCCATTTTACATTGTCGAACGTTTTTTTCAGGTTGACAATGCCTATGAATATATCCTGATTTTTCTTTAGTCTTGCTTCCATTATCAACCACAACGTCAGAATTGCCTCTCAGGTGCCTTTATCTTTCGTAAAACTAAACGGATTGTCATCTAACACATCCTCAGTTTTCTTTTCCATTCTTCTGTATATTATTCTTGTCAGCAACATGGATGCATGAGTCGTTAAGCTGATTCTGCGATAATTATCGCACATGTCAGCTCATGCAGTCTTCAGAATGGTGTGGATGATATTTTTCCGAAAGTCAGATGGTATGTCGCCAGATTCAGACATTCTACACATCACCGTGAATAGCCGTTTTGTTGCCACTTCTGACAGTGATTTTAGAAATTCTAATGGAATGTTATCTATCCCTTCTATCTTATTTGATCTTAAGTCCTACAAAGCTCTTTTAAATTCTAATACTAGTTCCCCTGCCTCTTCTAAAGCGACTCCTGTTTCTTCTTCTATCATATCAAACAAATATTCCCCCTCGTAGAGGTGTTTAGTGTACTCTTTCCATGTATCTGCTCTCTCCTCTGCATGTAACAGTAGAATTTCCATTGTACTCTTAATGTTACCACCCTTGCTTTTAATTTCTCTGAAGGATGTTTTGACTTTCCAATATGCTAGTCTAGTCATTCGATTTTTGACAAATCCTGTAAATAAACTATTCTATACACCACCTTGTATCCCATTGACTTTTTAAAATAAACAATATTCCTTACACTGTGATCGATCAATCAGTATTTCCAGAAGGGTGAGCGAGGCAAGGATAACTGAAGGATATTGATTTAATTAATTAATTAGTCCATCAATTTGATAAAGTGGTAGGGGGTATTTGAATAAGATGAAGCAGCTCATGAATACCAGAAGTAGTACAATTGAGCTGCTTCCCATCAAATTTTTTTCGATCAGTTTAATTAATTAGTCTATTAATTTGATATAAGGAGTAGTGCTGGGCTTCTTAGAGGACTGGGAGGGGTGGGGGTGACATGGAAAACCACTTAACAGAACAACAGGTTAAGGGTGGATTATCCTCAGGGCATCATAGTCCTCTTAGCAGAACAATAGGTTAAGGACCTGTCAGTCAAAAGAGAACAATAGGTTTGCCCCTAAATGTATGCTTGCTCCTGAAAGTAGACAACCTGGAGTAACAAACTGTGCTGAAGCCCCTGTTGCCCCCCTACTACCGATCCGTTTCTTGCTGTCGACAGGAGTGTTTTTGTGTGTTTAATGACGTAACTACTGAAGGAATAAAGACGCATCCGTTTCAAAACTGAAGGAATTGTAGGTCATATCGACAATGGTGGTATGAAGTCCAAGTTCAGAGTGAATAAAGGCGTTTTACACAAGCGACCTTCTGGTCGAAATCGACTCTTGAAATGTGTGCGCATTTTGTGCTTGCATGTAAATCGGCACCCACCCACATCTATGGGTGTGTCTCTGGCGTTAGTGACCTATAGCTTGTGCTGAGAGTGAAGCTGTAAATTTCCGAATATGCCACACACTGCGCATGCGCAGAAGCAAGGAACTGTGGCGGCGTAGGCTAACGTTGGCCACGTAAGGCCAGCTCACTTCTTTTGTGGGAACGGTGCTTTCGTGTCATTTTAATTTCTATTGTGTTGGTTTCCTTGTTTTAGAGACACACTGAAAATTTTGCACGAGATCCTGGTATTTTTCATACTAGTGTCCTCCTTCAAGACAGACGAAATATTTGAAATGGAAAAGGTATTTACGCTGTACAGAGAAAAAGCTCACGCTATGCATAGATAAGAAAGTAAATACATAATTTAGAAAGAATAAACAGCCATTAGACTGTGTATTACTGTATTTATCTTGTGTATTGCCTACATTTCGGCTTTTATGCCATTATCAAGTACAATGCTAAAGGTTCTTAGTTGCTACTGGCGTAATAGCAGAAATGTCGATAGCACAGAATATAATACGGTAATACACAGTCAAATGGCAGTTTATTCTTTCAAAAAATGTTGCATGTCTGTGGCTAGACACCTTCGAAAACTTTTTAAATAGATAAACTTGTTTTAATGAAAAAATTATTTCAGTAGTGAAAAAATCAGTATTACTTGACGAGAAAAATAATTTTCGATGTTATTTGGCTCTTAGCAAGAAAAAAACACAAAGATTAAATTAAAATAGCGCTAATAATTACATCTAGATATTGGCTGGTATATTTGCAAGCATATATTTTCTAGAGCAAATGGATATATATGTTTTGAAATGTTTGGACGGCACTTTTCCTATTCTTTGAGTTCTCAGGCGTGTAGAAAGTTTACCACACAACCTTTGAGAAGAACATCCACTATAAATTTTGCTTTGGTCATTAATAAACTGTATTATCATTAGTCGTATCTACATTTTGTAACTATATTTCGATTTTTTTCATAAAAAGGATAGTCCCCAATAACCTCATTTTCACTGTTCAGCAGACAGCACTCACAACACACACAACTTTAACTTTTTTTTTATTTTTTCATTCTGATTAGAAAACGAAAGATTAAATTTATGTGAGTGAAACGATCAACAATGGTATTTATGTTGTTGCCGGTCACAAATATTTAGCTGTTCATATCCAAATATGTTGCGATGAGGATGTGGATATGAACCTAAGGGCACAGTCTAAATTGCTGCGAGTGAAAGGAGCAGTAATTAAGTTGGTTCTCCCTATTGCCGAGGCAAAGGAAGCTGCAAAGCGCAGGAGGCTTAGTCGGAAACGCTACAGTGCAAACTGGTTGGTCGGAAGTGGCGCGGTGTCTGGGGAGCCTACGATAGGGTCGAAAACGCCGTGGTTGGAACACGCACGGAGCCGACGTGTTTAGTAACAAGTTGAATGAAAAGCTAAATGGTGCTCACCGTAAAACAGCGCCTGTTCATTGGTGAGTGTTGTCGAAAGACAAACCCAATAACCTCATTTTCACTGTTCAGCAGACAGCACTCACAACACACACAACTTTAACTTTTTTTTTATTTTTTCATTCTGATTAGAAAACGAAAGATTAAATTTATGTGAGTGAAACGATCAACAATGGTATTTATGTTGTTGCCGGTCACAAATATTTAGCTGTTCATATCCAAATATGTTGCGATGAGGATGTGGATATGAACCTAAGGGCACAGTCTAAATTGCTGCGAGTGAAAGGAGCAGTAATTAAGTTGGTTCTCCCTATTGCCGAGGCAAAGGAAGCTGCAAAGCGCAGGAGGCTTAGTCGGAAACGCTACAGTGCAAACTGGTTGGTCGGAAGTGGCGCGGTGTCTGGGGAGCCTACGATAGGGTCGAAAACGCCGTGGTTGGAACACGCACGGAGCCGACGTGTTTAGTAACAAGTTGAATGAAAAGCTAAATGGTGCTCACCGTAAAACAGCGCCTGTTCATTGGTGAGTGTTGTCGAAAGACAATTCGAAGAAAACGTGTGTGGAACTGTTTGCGCAAGAGCTCAAGACTGGAAGTGTTTCGGCGGAACTTCGAAAAAAGCTTGCAAGACAAAACTTAGTTGCAATATGGTGCGAAACAGGCTTCGTAGAGAAAATAAAAATGTAAGGTGAGTCTCGCGTCAGTCTTATTGTTAGCATTTTCCCTGCCTGTTTTATTTGACCCATCATGCTGTGCACATGAGGCACTTTTTGTTTATCAAACTGTCAATTTCGCTGTGTTTGTTGAGCTAGCCGGCAAAGTGATTAAGACACTGGGTTCGTAGGTGGGAGAATCCCTGTCTGCCGGTTTACGTTCGGGTTTTACGTGGTTTCCCTCTTTGCAAAGGTTCATGTCCTGATTTCACTACCATCCTTGTACAACTGAGCTTACGCTCCATTTCAAATTATTCTCACGTTGACTTCACGCTTAACTATAAACTTACTGGTACTTACTTTTTTTCACAGTCTTTCAAGTAGTTACCTATACAGTAAAATACACTTTTTCAACTGCTTCTATTACGAAAGACTTACGGTTCGTCATGACCTGAACATCGCTGATATCGTTGTGTTTTTGAAGCAAGTAAAAATCCATCTGATGATGAATGTAGTAGAACCGGTCAGTATCTCCATTTACAGAATGAGATTTTCACTCTGCAGCGGAGTGTGCGCTGATATGAAACTTCCTGGCTGATTAAAACTGCGTGCCAGACCGGGACTCGAACTCGGGACCTTTGCATTTCGTGGGAAAGTGTTCTACCATCTTTCTTTTTGTTTATCTCATTTTTTTCTATATGCTCGTTGATTTTTTCGGGGCTGACGTCCGATGATACCCGTTCATGTTGTTCGTTGATCCGTTCACTCAATTTTCTTTATTGTCCTCACAGCTTCAATTCTGCCAGTACCTCGACTCCTAGCTTCCAAACTTCACAGAAGCTCTTCTGCTGCGAAGAGCTTCTGTGAAATTTGGAAGGTAGGAGACGAGGTACTGACAGAACGAAGCTGTGAGGACGGGTCGTGAGTCGTGCTTGGGTACCTCAGATGATAGAGCACTTGCCCGCGAATGGCAAAAGTCCCGAGTTCGAGTCTCGGTCCAGCACAAACTTTTAATCTGCCAGGAAATTTCATCTCCATTTACATCTTTAGGTCGTAAAGCAGCGAACGATGTGTGCTGAAGGGTACATGCACACCAGTATCATTCTGTCCGTTTCTTATTCCATTCACCGAATGCACGTGGGAACTGAGATTGTCACTCCGCATTCGTTTAACCCGTAATGTCTCCAACTTCAGCGTAGTCGTCATTACGCGGGAAATGTGTTGGAGGTGGTAATACATCTCTGGACACTTTATGGAATGTAGGCTCTTGGAATTCTGTAACGCTCTCCGTAATGCACAACGTCCTTCTTGGAGCGTGTCCTACTACAGTTTATGTGACACTCTCATGCAGACTAAACAAACTCGAGGCAATTTGCGCAGTTCTTAGAATCTTTCTGTCTCAACTGTTAAATTAACTCGTTGAGAGTAGCCGACCAACGAACAGTTCAAGAAACGATCGAAAAAGGGATTTTTTGTGACCTCTGCCGTAAATGAGTCACACTTCCTTAGGATTCTCTGAGAAAATCTGAGTCTTGTATATGTCTTCCTTTTGCCTCATGTCGTCATCGCGTCTGGTGTCACTCCGGACAGAAACTCTTAGATACTTTAGGTTGTTATTTATTCCAGTGACTGATCCCTCGTCACGTGATCAAACGATGTCGTAACCTCTCCTATATTTACGCACATTATATTCACATTGTGAGGCCGTTAACAGACTTTGCATTAGGCACGGAGTATGGGCATGTCCCTATCCGGTTAGTAACAAGTTTATAACGATGTTTCACCCTTGCACAAAACTGCGATGTCTGCGAATAGCATAGGGCCACAGGTCATATACGTCATGTTTTTTATACGCTGAAGAGCCAAAGCAACTGGTAAACCTGCTAATATCGTGTAGGGCCACCGCGAGGGCGCAGAAGTACCGCAACACGGCGTGGCATGGAATCGACTAATATCTGAAGTAGTGCTGGAGAGAATTGACACCATGAATCCTGCAGGGCTGTCCATAAATCTGTAAGACCGCGAGGGGGTGGAGATATCTTCTGAACAGCTTGTTGCAAGGCATCCAGGATGTGCTCAATAGTGTTCACTTCTGGCTAGTTTGGTGCCCATCGGAAGTGTTTAAACTCAGAAGAGTGTTCCTGGAGCCGCTCCGTAGCAATTCTGGACATATGGGGTGTCGCACTGTCCTGCTGGAACTGTCCAACTCAATCGGAATGCCCAATGGATATGAGTGGATGCAGGTGATCAGACAGGATGCTTACGTACGTGTCAGCCGACAGAGTCGTATCTAGACGTTTCAGGGATCCCGTCTCACTCCAACTGCATACGCCCCCACACCATTACAGATCCTCCACCAGCTTGAACAGTCCCTTGCTGATATGCAGGGTCCATGGATTCATGAGATTGTCTCCATACCTGTACACGCTCATCCACTCGATATAATTTGAACCGAAACTCGTCCGACCAGGCAACATGTTTCCTGTCATCAACAGTCCAATGTCGATGTTGGCGGGCCCAGGCGAAGCGTAAAACTTCGTGTCGTGCAGTCATCAAGGGTATCCGAGTGTGCCTTCGGTTCCGAAAACCCATATCGATGATGTTTCGTTGAATGGTTCGCACGCTGACACTTGTTCGTGGCCCAGCACTGAAATCTGCAGCAATTTGCCGAAGGATTGCACTTCTGTCACATTGAACAATTCTCTTCAGTCGTCGTTGGTCCCGTTCTCGCATGACCTTTTTTCCCGACGCAGCGATGTCGGAGATTTGATGTTTTGCCGGATTCCTGATACTCACGGTACACTCGTGAAATGCTCGTACGGGAAAATCCCACTTCATCGCTACCTTGGAGTCACTGTGTCCCACCGCTCGTGCGCCGACTGCAACACCACGTTCAAACTCACTGAAATCTTGATAACGTGTCGTTCTAGCGGCAGTAGCCGATCTAACAACTGCGCCAAGCACTTGTTGTCTTATGTAGGCGTTGCTGAGTGCAGCGCCGTATTCTACCTTTTCACATATCTCTGTACTTGAATACTCATGCCTATACAAGATTTTTGGCGCTTCAATGTATACATACTGGGATTGGCAGTGGTCTATCACGTTGCTTATAGTTACGCCGGACGTTAATCATTTCTCCTGAGGATGCCTCTTCATTAAGAGCAACATAGTGAATTCACTGAATTGTGTTTGCTAGTAAGTCCTCGGATAAAGCGTGCATCTGTTCAGATTTTCCGTAAGCACTTTTATTTACTAGACGACGGCTCAGAACTATGCGGAAGGCTTTCTGGAAGGCAAGAACCAGGGTAAAATAAATCATATGAAAAGTAAACTGCGTCGACATAAACATATACAGAGGGCTCTACAGCAGTCTCTCAGGCTTTCTCGAGCCAAAGGTGTGCGTCACAAAGCGATTCCAAAGACTTTGGTCCTTAGAGTTTTAGCATTTTCAGACAAGGAGAGCCTTGCTGAAGAATTACAACTCCGAAGGAATGAATACTCAGATCATCAGATTGAAAGGACAGTGCAGTCAAAACCGGAAAGCCGAAGAGAGAGGTTCAGACTGAGACCGAGGAAGAGAAGCCAAAAAATGCTTATCTACCTTATGCTGGCCCATTATCCGGAAAGATCAGTAGACACTTACGGAAACATGGCATCCGTTGTGTTTCGATCCCTTCAGCTAAAGTAAAATATATTTTTTGTAGTGTTAAAGACGGTCTACGTCTCCAAAACCCGCGTGAGCATCGCATTCCACGGGAATGTGGCATGTCTTACGTGGAGCAGACTGTCAAAAAAGTCGAAGAGAGCTGTAAGGAACATCAGCGACATAACCGACTAAAACAACCAAGCATTGCCAGCTGACACCGAGCGCTGACTCAAATATAATAATGAAATGAAATACGGTGAGAGCAGATTCGTTGTGGAAACGCCATTTTTCTGAGACAGCGTAATTAATCAGTCTATAATTAAGCAGTCTATCCAGATAAAGATGTTAGAAAATCTGATAAGCAAGATTGGCGGAATCAGTTAAAAAAAGCTTGGGGTCCGGCACTCGGGTTATTAAAATGTCGTCGGCCATCACGTCCACCACAGGTGGGAAATGCTGAGAGACTTTGCCGCTCGCAGTATATCAGGGCGAGCTGTGAAAGACGAAACAGCATCAGAGAGCGTAGGCGACGCCGTGAGGCCAACAATAGTTCACACTCTGGTTGGAGTTCAGGCAATGAGTTCACATAGTAGCAGAAGTCGCAGCATCTGAAGAAGACGGCGGGGCGGTCGTCGAAATATTGTGCATGCACTGGGAACATTGTCCGCAGCTCGTGGTCTTGCGGTATCTTTCTCGCTTCCCGCGCACGGCGTCCCGGGTTCCATTCCCGGCGAGGTCAGGGATTTTCCCTGCCTCGAGATGATTGTGTGTTGTTGTTTCGTCTTCATCATCATCATTCATCCCCATTACGGCCCGAGGAAGGCAATGGCAAATCACTTCCGCTAGGACCATGCCTAGTCGGCGGTGCGGGTCTCCCGCATCGTCCCTTACTCTCCTCGGACTATGGAACCTCACCATCATCAATGGGAAGGACTCGGCAGAACGTTCGGAAGCACACTACTAAACACTAAAGTAGTTAATGGCTCTGAGCACTATGGGACTTAACATCTGTGGTCATCAGTCCCCTAGAACTCAGAACTACTTAAACCTAACTAACCTAAGGACATCACACACATCCATGCCCGAGGCAGGATTCGAACCTGCGACCGTAGCAGTCGCGCGGTTCCGGACTGCGCGCCTAGAACCGCGAGACCACCGCGGCCGGCCTAAAGTAGTTAATACTTCATGTTTTATGTATCTAATGAACATTATGGTGTAAACAGCGTTACACTGTAGAAAATACTGCAACCAGCCACAAGCTTTTTTGTAATGATTTTATTGTAACAATACTATAATCCGCCCATCATAAGAATAAACTTGATGTAAACAAACACAAACGCGATGATTGTTCAAAACCGTAGTACACATACACTGGTGTTGTTACGCACTTGGAAGTAGATCCAACTTATGTATTAGATATCTTATTACTAAGTTACTTTAAATGAAACTTTAAGACATTCAACTGTATTAACAGCCATCAACGCTTTTGTTAATCACGCTTTAGCTATGTAGTTTTTATTTAAAAAATCGTATACAGTCACAGCCTCTGCAGCGTTGTGCTCTGATTGTCGCGCTGTTGATGCGCAGTTTGAAAATGGTTGGGTTGTTTTCTGTTCCGTAGTGAAGCACGCGCGTGGAACGCGGTTAAAAAGAGCCGAGAAATAGGCTGTTCTTAATGTTTTTTTCAGAAATTTACGGAAACAATCGGCTTCGAACTTTTCCAAGAGTTGTATACAATGCAACTCATGTTGAACGTGTAGCGCAATCGGTAGGGTATTGGCATGTGAACCATATGGCGTTATTCGTGCGTTGATTCAAATTTCGCCGGTGTCAATAAGAACTCGTTCAGTTTGAGATAACTGCATCTCATAATTATAAAACCCATCATTTTTTTATGAATAATGCACGTCTTGTTTCTAATTACATATTGGACGCGAAATTCCTGTTTCCATTTCAAATACAGATTCTTAACTATCTATGTTTTATGAAACACTGTTAGTAAAAGTTGCTTAAATTAAGAAAACATAATTTAATTTTTGAGGCGAAAATGAAAAACCGAATCCTGTTTATTTGGTCTTTGTCCATCGTTTTATACCACAGAGGTAGATGAGTATCGTAGAAACATGAAAAACAATCGTTTTCACGGCATAGAGCACGGCATACAAATGCTGCATTTTTACATTTGTTACTGTACCATTACAATATGAACCCAACAGAAATGATCTGGAGCCAAGGTGCGGGATTTGGTCCGAGAAGTAACAAGACTGTTAAGCTGCCAGACGTACTGGAACTAACACACCCAACTTTTTCACACGTCACTGCAGAACTCTGGCGGGATATAGAACGGCTCGTCATAATAGAAGAAGAGAAAATGCTGCCCCTGGTTGGCTTCGCGGACTATGTTGTTGATGGGCTCGTTGTCAGTGCAGCAGGTGACGCTTCCAGAACTGAAATGTATTTCTCGGATTCGGAAAAGGAAGGAGCTAAGAGATTGCCAGACGACTGCCTGTAAGTAATACCTTCAGTGGCTTCAATATTTAACTATACGGTGAAATCCGTCGCTACTCTCTTACGACACACACGGCTTATGCAGGAAAATTCCCCTGTGGTTAAGTCAGGAATGTTAATCATTCTTGTTTTTAATTACAATAGTATGTTAGCTAAAAACGATAATGCGTTGCGGCTTTTGTCTAGTCGTCTAAGGAGCGTATTGTGGTAGATTTGCAGTGTATTATTTCATTCTGCTTAAAAATTAAAATGACATTCGAAGCTGTATTGCTCTTCTGCTCGTCTGTTTTACGTGCGAACTGCAGCTGCTGACCGGCCAGTGCCGTCCGAGCTAAATGCGCCGGTAAAGCCGTTGTCCTGTTTTCGCTAAGTCGATGTGCGCGTAACGCACAAATGTACCCTTATTATCGTACTCGACAGTACTCGAGACAGCTTGGCTGCAGTCCCACGAGAAACGGAAATCCAATGAGGTTCCAACAAACGCGGAAGAATACATAGTGCAGCGTTTGAATTAGGTTTATTCTTATGATGAACGGATTATAGTTTCGAGCCTGAACCCATCGTCAAATTTTACTTTTCAGTCTTCATGAAAAGTGCTGCTTCACATGTTATTAGACAGAGATTTGATTTTCTTTTACAGTCAATGCTGATCAATGAACTGAGCTAACTACAGGTTGTATTTAGTTCATTGATGAGCATGGATTGTAAAAGGAAATACAAACCTCTGTCATACAACATCTAAAACAAGGCTTTTCATGAGGACACGTATTTAAAATTCGCAAAGAAGTCACCGCTACCATCTGCCTATCAGCTCACAATAAAATCATTTCAAGAACACTTGCGGCTGTCGCAGTATTTCCTACAGTGTAATTTACGAAAACAGCTGCGGTGTTCTCTAACCAAAATGCGTAAAATATACAAACATTGTGTAGACTGTGAAAGATCTCTAAGATGTTGCATTTTTCAGTCGTAATGGAACTGGTAAGGATCAAAGCGAGTACAAAACTATGGTTGTTAGCGGAACCAACACTGATTGCTGGATATTATTCTTTCAATTTGACAGCAGAGGAACGTATCCAAAGAATGGTTGCTCTCAGATGAACAAGAACCAAAATTACTTACAGTAAGACCAAAGCTGTATGCTGAAACAAGAGAAGGGTAGCAAATTATATTAATGAGGTGGTTGAAGAAACCGCGAGTTAACAGAACGTGACGAGCACATCCATACTGAGTAAAAGAAACGGTATTTATTTTCAAAAACTGAATGTTATTCAGAAGCTAATATTTTTCTATAACCTGTAAGTGTAAACGGGAACCTGTATGTCCAAACAAAAAAAAAAACTGTGCAGTATTTCAGGACACCCACTGAACCAGCCTTGTAACGAAGGCGAATCGCGTCTGGGTGCACAACATAAATAAAAAAAACCTTAATGTACAGCATGCAAAAGGCGTTTTTCTCTTGAACTGCAGTAATTTATTCATTCTGTGTTGTTGAGACGTAAAGTGCGAAGGTAGTTGGTTCGGCTAAGTTTCCAGTAAAAATGGAAATGTCGTGTGGCTAGGGCCTCCCGTCGGGTAGACCGTTCGCCTGGTGCAGGTCTTTCGATTTGACGCCACTTCGGCGACCTGCGCGTCGATGGGGATGAAATGATGATGATTAGGACAACACAACACCCAGTCCCTGAGCGGAGAAAATTTCCGACCCAGCCGGGAATCGAACCCGGGCCCTTAGGATTGACAGTCTGTCACGCTGACCACTGAGCTACCAGGGCGGACTTTTACCGTCTGGCGAGACGTTTCGAAGCCGGTTGTAGGAGGCGTAGCGATGTTATCAGGACGGCGAGTAGAGCCAGCGGCGTGTAGGTGGAGGGGGAACCGGGTCTGGCTGCACGGAACCCTGCTGGACTGGCGGGAAGGATGAGTCAGTCAAGGTGTGCATTCAACCTGTAACCGTCGTCTCCCGTGTGTAGAAGTGCGACGCTCGCCGTGACCCAGTGCACCGCCGGCAGCTGCGGGCGGTGTGACCTGTGCTGGCAGAAACGCGTGTTTAGATCTCTTATCTGTGCGTGGCGTGCTGGCCATGGGGGCACCGTCACTGGAGAACCTGACGCAGCGACGAGAATCTCTGCTATAGGTAAATAATGACGAACGCAGGAAAGATTCCACTCCTGGGTAGCGAGCAGCTCGTTGCGTGCACTATTGTGATATTTATTTTGCATGAAAAGAGCAACTAGACTGCTAAAGACGCTTCAAATCTGGCGCAGTCCCTGTGGGATATCTGCCCTCTTTTGCTGTTTTCATTAAATGCACTTCTTCGGAAAGATTCCTTCTGTAGAGAGTATACTGTGACTCTCTTCAGGAATAAACAAGCCTCTGCTTAAAAGCGCATGCGAAGCGAAGTAATCACGCTTCAGATGGCCGTGACCCAAAAAGCTGCACCGTACAGAGCTCTGTTTACAAAAATTGACTTTCTTTTGGATTAGCTAGAATTCGTAGCTCTTCTTAGAGTATTACATGATTTTTTTGTGTCCGACTTCCGGAAAAAAGTTTAAAGGGCCCGATGAAATTTAATTCTTTGCCTAGTTTTGCGTATCCGTTACATAGGTATGACTTGAGTGGTAAAAGTCATTCTTTGTAATACGACAGACATAAACACGTTCCTTTTTTTAAAAGTTCTTATTTTGTTACATAATATGTGATATTGAAAGCGTAGTATTTTTGGGGAAATGTTTAAATTCGGTTTCCTTTGTTATGTATTTAATCTTTTATACCTCCGTCTGAACATTTGATTTCCTGCAGGGAGGTTTGAAGATAGTTGCTGGTAGATGTGAGTGCCGAGTAATCATTCTAAGTTTTATTACAAGCGCTACATAAATGAATGAGCGTCAGTAGAATTTTAAACTGAAAATTCGAGTGGGAGAGAGCGATTATGGTCATGTGTTCAGCCGGTAAAAAGTGATTTAAAGTACGGACTTCTGCTCATTTTGACAATATTAGGTAATTCTTGCCTAAAACACCCTTGTAAGTTTGCAATCTTACTCACGCTCCAGCTAACGGAAGAAGCCCGAGATCTGTAACAGAGGCATTGAAAATTAGAATTTGCTAATTCAGGGATAGAGATACGATCTTTTTGGCACAAATTGTTTCCGTAGTCCTCATCAGTTATTTCTGACTGTAGTCGCTTGTCCGCAGGTCCTATTTAGTGTGGCAGAGACATTTATGATCCTTTCTCTTGAATGCCGCAGACAATCTGCATACGTTGCGCAGTAAACACTGTGATGTGACTTTGCTCTTGTCACTAAGTTGTCACATTTGTGCCCTTATTCGCTAAGTATGCCAATCAGCTCTTTTGTGAAGCACTATTTATTTCACGTCAACTAGCGTATTCACACATCATTACTTTGACTCTACTGCCGCATTGTTTTCGCGGTCCATAATACGAGTAGCTTCTTTATACCAACGTTCTCATTGTAATATCGCCGACGGCCACTGTGACCGTGCGGTTCTAGGCGCCTCAGTCCGGAACCACGCGGCTGCTAAGGTCGCAAGCTCGAATCCTGCCTCGGGCATGGATGTGTGTGATGTCCTTAGGTTAGTTAGGTTTAAATAGTTCTAAGTCTAGGGGACTGATGACCTCAAGTCCCAAAGTGCTCAGAGCCATTTGAACATTTTTGTAATATCGCGACCTAAACGTTTCAGATTTAGGTGCCTTTCAAACAGTCCATGTTTATCAAGCTTAATATTTCTGAGAATGTAGGAGTCTGATGCATAGATGATCACAGAGTGCGCAGTGGAGTGGACGATTACAACTATCATGCCGTCCACGTGCAAAGTAGTTTCTAAATACGCCGAGCCCCAACAAAGATAAAAGACATAAAGGGCAAAGTGTTAACGGCCTTAAACCGCGTGTTTCTATAATGGGAGTTATGGTTAGTGTACGAGTGTGAAATCGGTTCACAACACCGAAAGTGCGTTTTGCCGAAGGATGTGCATACAAAATGGTTCAAATGGCTCTGAGCACTATGGGACTTACCATCTGAGGTCACCAGTCCCCTAGAATTTAGAACTACGTAAACCTAACTAATCGAAGGACATCACACACATCCATGCCCGAGGCAGGATTCGAACCTGCGACCGTAGCGATCGCGCGGTTCCAGACTGAAGCGCCTAGAACCGCTCGGCCACTCCGGCCGGCGATTTGCATACAAGCCATCATAATATGTGTAATATTTTGCTCGTTAACTAGCGAAACAAAGTGCCCGCTGTTAACAACAAGCGCGAAGATGAACATGTGAAGCATACGAAACAAGAGACAAGAGGTTCCTCCTCAATATTCGTTATTATCCTTAGGAATTCGTGAATTTATCCTTTATTGCCACACAGTTGTTAATAACACTGTTGAGCTTCCTTCCTTTTCCGCCGCGCCAAAAATAAAATTGGAAAACCGTGTCTTTCGCGGTTCTATCGATAGAAAGAACGCACATCGCGACTCGACATCCAGTAACAGCTGTGACAGAAACACGCGTCCCCTTGCAGTCGTTGACCTTTGAAAACAGGTAAGGAGGGAAATTGTATCATGATCTGTACAATTTCACAAAACTGACTCCCCTCTCTAAGCTACTCTGTATCTGCCGGCCGCGGTGGTCTCGCGGTTCTAGGCGCGCAGTCCGGAACCGCGCGACTGCTACGGTCGCAGGTTCGAATCCTGTCTCGGGCATGGATGTGTGTGATGTCCTTAGGTTAGTTAGGTTTAAGTAGTTCTAAGTTCTAGGGGACTGATGACCACAGCTGTTAAGTCTCATAGTGCTCAGAGCCATTTGAACCATTTTTTTTACTCTGTATCTGCCTTTTTTTTCTCTCTACTAGATAATGGCGTGTGATCTCGAAGACTTACCAGCTTACCTGTCTCCTTCAGAAAAGAAGATGAAAATTTTCAGCTATCTCTGTCATTAGTTATTTTATCCCTCGTCATAAAAGAAGGAATAACAGCTCCCTCTTTTATTTACTGGGATATTACACATTGCTTCACGACGTTAACAATACCACAAGTACTTTATGCCTACAATGTCATCTTAATGCGACACGATCATTTCGTAGAGTATCATGTTACGAACAAATTAATGCTGGAAGTTTGGCATATTAGATTACGAAATGTTTTCGCTGTTGCATTCTTATTCTGCCACACCATTCACGTGTCTTGCCCAGTGTTGTTATTTGTTTACATATACCTCCCCTCCCTCGGCCTCCCTCCCATCACTCGTGGCCACTGTCAAGTCTAAGCGGCTTCCTTTTCCAGTGCTGTGTGTGCGTCTTGAGAATCCGTGATCATATTTCAAAAATTACTATTTCTGCTGTAATAATTATCAAACTATAAATTACAATAAAAATTCTACAATAAGTGTCATTGAATTCTTTCAGACAAAAAGCCGAAGAGTTCTTACACCCTTCACTCTGGCACACTTTGTATTACTTCCAGTGTAGCATTCGTTAAATGCTAGATATTGAGAGTTGATAGAGGATTACCAATTACTTTTGTCAGAGATAGGAAATGAATTAGCCTCTGCATTTATTACGAAACCTCCCGAATCCTGCTGCGTACCTATTAGAGTTTCTCCCCTTCCATTCTGGCGTTTCCCAGCTTCATTACATGATTCACACCTGTTTATTTATCGCGAGTATAATGCTTGTTTCTTTGTCCGGACGCCCCCTTCTGAGGTTACGACTTCATCTTATTTTCCGGGGAGGTGTGTTCGTTATTGGTCGCCAAATCGTGCATGCTCAAATCTCGTGTTTTTGTATTTGAGCTACAGGTCATTTTCCTCGCCACACTCGCTCATGGGTGATTCATTCGATAGCGACCAAAGAGGAGCATTTAAATCTTTCGTGACTGAAGCAGAAGGGACACTAACCTCGTTATTATCAGCTGCCCTCTCCGATCTCAAGAAACAATTCGTTTAGAATAAATTCTTATGAAGTCTGACCAACAATTACCCATTTAGTATGACAACATTGTGGTGATACTTAAACAAATATTTAATTTTCTACCCACTGGCAAATATAAGTTAATATTTTATATTTAAGAAACATTGTGAAACACAAGTTGAGTGAATGCGCGTGTGTGCGTGTGAGGGAGAGAGAGAGAGCAGATGAGGTGCTTGCATTGTAGTTCAATTTGTGTGATACTCCGGTGTCCGGGAGACAAATGACTAACAAAAATGCGTTATGTTCGTGAACCAGAGAGGGGAAACCGTTCGGGTATTTGCCTAGAATACTGTGGGAAACCGACTTAAAAATCACTCTCTCTGGCAGATAAATAGGAACTGCAAATACCACGATGACTGAAACAAAATCTCAGTGCACCTGCGATGGGAATGAATGATGTTGTTTAACGCCCCATCGACGTCAAGGTCATTAGAACTGTAACATTCGATCTGTAGGATGGGGAACTATTTCAGATGTAGGGACTGTTGCTGTGGTCTTCAGTCCTGAGACTGGTTTGATGCAGCTCTCCATGCTACTCTATCCTGTGCAAGCTTCTTCATCTCCCAGTACCTACTGCAACGTACATTCTTCTGAATCTGTTTAGTGTATTCATCTCTTGGTCTCCCTCTACGATTTTTACCCTCCACGGTACCCCCCAATACTAAATTGGTGATCCCTTGATGCCTCAGAATATGCCCCACCAACCGATCCCTTCTCCTAGTCAAGTTGTGCCACAAATTTCTCTTCTCTCCAATTCTATTCAGTACCTCATCATTAGTTATGTGAACTACCCATCTGATCTTCAGCATTCTTTTGTAGCACCACATTACGAAAGCTTCTATTCTCTTCTTGTCCAAACTATTTATCGTCCACGTTTCACTTCCATATATGGCTACACTCCATACAAATACTTTCAGAAACGACGTCCTGACACTTAAATCAATACTCGATGTTAACAAATTTCTCTTCTTCAGAAACGCTTACCTTGCCATTGCCAGTCTACATTTTATATCCTCTTTGCTTCGACCATCATCAGTTATTTTGCTTCCCAAATAGCAAAACTCCTTCACTACTTTAAGTGTCTCATTTCATTTTGCTTTTGTTGATGTTCATCTTATATTCTCCTTTCAAGACACTATTCATTCCGTTCAACTGCTCGTTCAAGTCCTTTGCTGTCCTTGACAGAATTACAATGTCATCGGCGAACCTCAAAGTTTTTATTTCTTCTTCATGGCTTTTAATACCTACTCCGAATTTTTCTTTTGTTTCCTTCACTGCTTGCTCAATATACAGATTGAATAACACCGGGGAGAGGCTACAACCCTGTCTCACTCCCTTTCCAACCACTGCTTCCCTTTCATGCCCCTCGACGCTTATAACTGCCATCTGGTGTCCGTACAAATTGTAAATAGCCTTTCGCTCCCTGTATTTTACCCCTGCCACTTTCAGAATTTGAAAGAGAGTATTGCAGTCAACATTGTCAAAAGCATTCTCTATGTCTACAAATGCTAGAAACGTAGGTTTGCCTTTCCTTAATCTAGCTTCTAAGATAAGTTGTAGGGTCAGTATTGCCTCACGTGTTTCAATATTTCTACGGAATCCAAACTGATCTTCCCCGAGGTCGGCTTCTACTAGTTTTTCCATTCGTCTGTAAAGAATTCGCGTTAGTATTTTGCAGCTGTGGCTTATTAAACTGATTGTTCGGTAATTTTCACATCTGTCAACACCTGCTGTCTTTGGAATTGGAATTATTATATTCTTCATTGGCAAATAAAAGTTAGTATTTTATATTTTAGAAAGATTGTGAAGCACAATTTGTGTTTGTATGTGTGTGTGTGTGGTGTGTGTGTGTGTGTGTGTGTGTGAGAGAGAGAGAGAGAGAGAGAGAGAGAGAGAGAGAGAGAGAGTTCAATTTGTGTGATACGTCGGTGTCCGGGAGCCAAATAACTAACAAAAAATGCGTTATGTTCGTGAACCAGAGGGGGAGAAACCGTTCGGGGACTTGCCTAGAATACTGTGGGAAACCGACTTAAAAATCACTCTCTCTGGTAGGTAAAAAGGAACTGCAAATACCTCGATGACTGAAACAAAATCTCAGTGCACCTCCGATGGGAATGAATGATTATGTTTATGGCCCCATTGACGTCAAGGTCATTAGAAGTGTAACATTCGATCTGTCGTATGGGGAATGACTTCAGATGTAGGGACTATGCAAACCGAAATAATAATGTCTGGACAGGGGATTAGAATCGCGATCACACAGAAACAAGTTACGCGTCGTAATCACTGCACTACCTGTTCGTCCTCGAAATACACCTGCAGCGCTCGCAACTCGGGAGCCATACTGTACGGCACAGTTATCGGTGCCTGCGGCGAGTTTTTTCGTCGGCGTGGCTGCCGCGACGCTTGCTGCGCGCCCTATGCGGCGGTGCATTGTGAACTGGAAATGCTTTTAGCGGCAGGTGGGTGCTCCCCGAGCACGAGGTGGCTCGGCCGGCGCTGCGGTTGTCGTGCTTCACAGCCCCCACCTGCCAGCGAGCGGGGCTCCCTCTTCCTATCGGGACATCTGCCCGCCCTCCCCACACTGCCATAAAGCCACAAACTGTCGCTCTCTCGCCGAGCCAGCTCGTCTCACTTTTTTCACACTTACCCGTAGATATTGCACGTCAAAGACTTCGTTTTTATGCTCGGTGTACTTCATTTTGCTGCTGTTGAAAGCTCTTGTTGCCGCCCTTCCGCGGTTGCAAACTGAATTTGGATTTTTAAAACACCATTTTCTGCAACGCACTGGTTTTCCTTTTTTTATTCTGTACCCAAACACGTTTCGACATCTTTAGACATCTTGTTTTATTTCTGAAACTGTAATCATTTTAAAGATGGGATTGCCAGTTTTTACGCTTTCCGTCGCTGAAGAGCATACGTCATGCTTTTTGTGGGATCTTTATCTCCATCGTTTTTCGCGCTTTGTTTGACTTTACTACCGTCTGGTATCGCAAGTTTCCGGTAACATAAGCAAAATTTAAGAAAACTTTACGTCACCACTTTCACCGAAAAAAAGAAAATACGATATTTAGGAAAACTTACGTCTACACTTTCATCGAGAGAAACACCTGTCGTTGAATGTGGCGTTGTAAGTTTCCCTAAAGCTCGTTCTTGTGCATCTAAACTTGCGATACCAGTGTGAGTCTAAT
Organism: Schistocerca piceifrons; assembly: GCF_021461385.2. Classification (NCBI taxonomy): domain Eukaryota; kingdom Metazoa; phylum Arthropoda; class Insecta; order Orthoptera; family Acrididae; genus Schistocerca; species Schistocerca piceifrons. Next base: position 694,203,863 of record NC_060138.1, read on the forward strand.
CTAAAAGCCGTAAATTCAACTAAATACCTCGGTATCACAATTACGAACAACTTAAATTGGAAGGAACACATAGAAAATGTTGTGGGGAAGGCAAAATAAAGATTGCGTTTTATTGGCAGGACACTTAGAAAATGTAACAGACCTACTAAGGAGACTGCCTATACTACGCTTGTCCGTCCACTTTTAGAATACTGTTGCGCGGTGTAGGATCCTTACCAGATAGGACTGACCAAATACATCGAAAAAGTTCAAAGAAAGGCAGCACATTTTGTATTATCGCGAAATATGGGAGAGAGTGTTACAGAAATGATACAGGATTTGGGATGGACATCATTAAAAGAAAGGCTGCAACAGAATCTTCTCACAAAATTCCAATCACCAGCTTTCTCCTCCGAATGCGAAAATATTTTGTTGGCACCGACTTACATAGGGAGGAACGATTACCAAGATAAAATAAGGGAAATCAGAGCTCGTACGGAAAGATTGTGAAGTTGGTTCGATGAACCCTCTGCAGGCACTTACATGTGATTTGCAGAGTATCCATGTAGACGTAGATGTACATGTAGATGAGTGAAGTGTAAATGGTGTGAACAACAGCATAAGTAAATGCAACCTACAATGAAATATGGAAAATTTCTTGCTCTGGCCCTCCACTGCAGAGAGTCTGGTAGGCATCTTCTCTGTGCCATATTGCACCGTCTGTAACGGTATTCACAGTGATTGTGGATGTGGTGCTACCAGGGAAACAATACCTCGTTTCATAGGTGCCCTGATGTCATTGTTGGCATGGTTATTCATTGACCGGAATGCTATCTTCCGTGCAGAATACGATCATACGGGCATCTTGTTAACAGTTTGTACGATTATATCGTGAATTAGATACAGGACGGGGAAATCACGGTTTGTTGCTTCAGTTTTGGACACCAGTGTAAGTACAAAACGTATAAAAACTGGCCTAACCTGTAAAATCGCATCTATAAAATTAATGCAGTTTCAGAAATACAATTAGACCTCTCAATATGTTTGGGTAAAGAATTTAAAAAAAAAGGTAAAGCATTGCGTTTTGCAGAGGTTGGACTTTTAAAAATCCCAAATTCAATGACTTCACTTGCCGTTGTGCGATCTCTAAATGCAGAGTAAGTGATAACAGTGGGATTACGACACTCAATAGTCCGATTACTAACCAGTGTCATTTAGGGTAAGGGTGGGTCTGTATTTGGCTTGAAGCGAAGTGCGTACTTGACACTATTTGTTAGATTAATATGTCATTTTTGTATAAGATGTTAATTCAGTTATATGCCTGATGCTTTTGCGTAACATCAACTATTTCGGGATACCTTTAGACAAGATGTTGACCAGAAATGTACCGCACAGCGCAAAGCGTTATTCTGAATCGTTACCTATCGCAACTTGATCACTTTGAAATATGGTGGTTCTCGATACATTATTTTACATCGTTTTCGTTTCTAATATTCATACTACACTACGCCTCTCGGGCTTTCGTCCCAACATCCACTGCCTATTACGGATTCGAATCGTGAAGGCAGAAAAAAACTATCACGCCAGTATTTGACTGGCAAGAAGAGGAGAGGCGCTAGAGTAAAATTCCTAATCACCAGTCTTTGCAGCAATCTCGTGAATTAGTTTCGAAGCCTGTCCTCAGCGTCAGATGGGAACGTTAAGCCTGGCGGTCCACTCGGTACTATTCGAGAGGAGTAAGCTCTCTGTCGGTCCCAGGTTTCACCCGCTTCCTTCTCTGACTGTCATATAACACAAACATAACACTTCAGTATATACGCTCCCATCACAGTCAAGTAAGTACACTCAATAGATGAACTTTAGCGCCGACAGGTCGTTGCTATATGCTGCAGGCTAGAATGGCATCAAGCGTGTCAAAGGTCTGGCTACTGTTATTAACACGAATGAGTCCTATGAGGTAGCCGGCGGTGTGATCTAGCGGTTCTTGGCGCTTCAGTCCGGAACCGCTCGACCGCTACGGTCGCAGGTTCGAATCTTGCCTCGGGCATGGATGTGTGTGATGTCCTTAGGTTAGTTAGGTTTAAGTAGTTCTAAGTTCTAGGGGACTGATGACTTCAGATGTTAAGTCCCATAGCGCTTAGAGCCATTTGAACCATCCTATGAGGTTACAGATACTGCGATAATGTATACCACACGAGGCAGTCTTTTTTCTAATGTTGGTTTTCGGTACTTGCCCATACAGCCATTTCAACACAGGAAATAGGATTCTGCAGTTTGTTTTGACACTGCAGAGTATACATTAGTTTAAGTCGTACCCTGGTGCGAAGTTACGTAAGTTTCAGAAAGGACAGATTCCGACATAAAGCATATTTCACATTCACAGTGTACTGAAACGAGTAAACAAGACGAAAATGTAATCCAGAATACACAGAGGTAGTATGCTATAAAAATCCAACTGGTAACACAATAAAACTTGATAAAAAGCCGTTGGCACACATTCAGGATATTCCCAAAACAATCCATATTAATGAATATGTATCTAAATTAAAATGTTCTTTTGTATGTCCGTGTAGAACTGTTTCTAAAGCTGCATCTAGATAATTGAATACTTGTGCAGTTATAGAAGTACCATCTAGGCAGAACATGAGAACAACAAACAGGGTATTACAGCCATACGTCTAGATACACCAGTATTCAGTCACATATACATAGGAGGAATGCAGAGCAGGCAGTTCAGTTGAAGAAAAGGAAGGGTAGAGCCCCGTCAACATCGCATTCACTGCAGACGAAGCACAGGCTCGGATTACGAAAGGAGGGGGACGGAAAGCGACCGTCCCTTTTCAAATAAACACCTTGTGAGATGTCTGGAGCGAAATCACGAAAAATCTAAAACTGGTTGGTGAACGGGGATCTGAACCGTCGACCTCCCAAACGCGTGTCCAGAGTGCTAACCACTGCACCACCTCGCTCGGTTTGAGTTGAGAAAGAAGGGAAAGCTCTAAAAAGGTTAATCAAAGAAGTTGGAGCCACTAATACAGGGTGTACTATTATTACCGGAGTCACACCGTATAGTTGGAAATACTCAGTAAATATAGGTCCACATAAGGGCCGTTTTCGAGATAACTGCGAGTTTGTGGTTACCAGCCACCATTAACATGATTCTGTGTAAACGTTAACCCAGTTATGAAAAGGTAACAGTGCTGTACAACATTAAGAAAAGTTGTTAGAGATACTTTGAAAGATGTGCAGGTCTTTTGTATGTGCACGACAACAGTTACATGACTGCAATCGTAGTTAAAGGAGGTGATTAAAGTGTCGTCCTTGCAGCCAGATTCAGACCTGTACCAAACATGGCAATGAGTTTCGAATCCTTAGCAACAAGCCTGGACCATTTCGAAATTCTTGACAAGTATTGAAAAGACTGTGCTCCAATTCTTCAAGCGTGTTAACAGCTGCGACGTACACTACAACTTTAAGGTGGCCCCAAACTCAGAAATCCATAGGGTTCAGATCGTATAATCTTGAGGTACCTGTCCTCATCCAAACCATCTTTGGGCATATCGGCGCATGAGGTATCTCGCCGTAGCAGCAATATGAGCTGGTGGTCCATCATACACATACCACATCCTCTGGCGTTACTCTGAGTGAAAGTCCTAAGCAATCCTGCAAGATGATGCCGCAGAACTAGAAGGTAGCTCTATCCACTGAGTTTGTTTGGTAACATGTACAGCCTAATAAGACGATCACCTGGTACCCCCAACCACACATTCAATGAGAAACGTCTCTAATGCGGAGACTCATACACAGCTGTGGACTGGAGCCTAGATGACTCCAAACGTGAGAATTGTGATAATAAAACACAACATCACGAGTGATCCGTGATTCGTCTGTAAATAAAATGTTACTGTCAAAGTAGAGTTGCCAACAACTGGTTGTTGCATCCCTTGACAGAACATTAGTCTGCGACCATCGTTCACCTCACTTAGATACTGAACTCGTTGGAAGTGGTAGGGATACATTGCATTGTGATGCATTATTCTCCAAAGACTACTGGGGCTCGTTCTAGGAATTTGTGTGACAAGTCTCGTTACCGAGATTCCTGAAGGTGTTGGACTGTTTTCGGCACCACATCTTGAAGCACACGTGTAATTCATACAGGCCTTCCCGCTCACGCCGCATGTGCAAAGTTCCCAATTTCTCGGAGGCGTTGATGCACCACTCTAAACGTTCATCTCGGGGTGTCTTCGGGCATACCACAGACTGGCACACACAGAATCACATCAGTAGTATCTGGTAATCACAAAGTCGCAATTCCCGAGGCTTTGTTGCTTCCAGTACCGTGTTATTTCAACGGTATGAGTTTACGCCATTAGTTATGATACACCCTGTATACGAGGTGCGGCTAGAAAAAAACCGGACTGATGCTGGGAAAAACATTTATTTACAATTATTTACAATTTCATGTTATCTCCTTCAATGTACTCTCCTCCTCGGTCTCTACACCGCTCCATACGAATTTTCCACTGTTCATAGCAATGCTGCAAATCATTTTCGGTAAGTCCATACATTACTTCCGTCGCTTTTTCTTTTACTGCTTCAACAGTCTCAAATCTAGTTCCTTTCAAAGCTGACTTGACTTTAGGGAAAAGAAAAAAGGCACAGGGGGCCAAATCAGGTGAGTAGGGTGCATGATCTAAATGGGAATGTTGTGTTTTGCCAAAAACGTCTTCACTGACAACGCACTGTGAGCTGGGGCATTGTCTTGGTGAAGGATCCATGACTTTTTTCTCCACAAATCGTTCCGTTTTCTCCGTACTCGCTCACGTAGGGTAGCCAGGACGCTAATGTAGTAATGCTGATTCACTGTTTGTCCCTCTGGTACCCAATCAATGTGCACAATCCCTTTGATGTCAAAAAAAAAAAAAAAACAATCATCATTGCCTTGAATTTCGATTTTGACATTCGTGCTTTTTTTTGTCGTGGAGAACCAGGAGTTTTCCAATGCATCGATTGGCGTTTAGTTTCGGGATCGTAAGTAAAAAACCACGATTCATCGCAAGTAATAACATTTTGTAAGAAGGTGGGATCACTTTCAATGTTTTCCAGGATGTCAGAACAAATCATTCTTCGGCGTTCCTTCTGTTCAATTGTGAGACACTTTGGAACCATTTTTGAACACACTTTGTTCATGTTGAAACTTTCATGAAGAATCTGCCTAACACTTTCCTTGTCAACTCCTGTTAACTCAGACACTGCTCTGATTGTTAAACGGCGATCTTGTCGAACAAGTTTACCGATTTTTTCAATGTTTGCATCAGTTTTTGCTGACAATGGTCTGCCAGTGCGAGTGTCATCACTGGTGTCTTCGCGGCCATCTTTAAATCGTTTAAACCACTCAAACACTTGTGTTCGCGATAAACAATCATCGCCGTACACTTGTTGTAACATTACAAACGTTTCACTTGCAGATTTTCCTAGTTTGAAACAAAATTTGATGTTAACACGCTGTTCTTTCTGTACACTCAACATTTTCCGACGCACAGACAAAACGTCAACTACTTAAAACAGACGCCACGGGCAGACTGAGTGCAGGAGGCAGATGAAACTCGAGCAGTAGGCGGAGCGAGAGTCACGTGACAGGCCACGCGACTTTCAGCCTTATTGCATTCGTTTTATTGTTTCACCAGTACTAGTCCGGTTTTTTTCTAGCCACACCTCGTAGGTAAGGCGACTGCGAATAAGTTAGAAGTACTTCAGCTGACAGAAAAAGGAAGGAAATACAAAAATGTACAAGTAAAGGAAGGATTGCAGCAATATAAGTAACTTGACAATTAAAAGAATGGGACGTGCACGGAACCTAAACTGCAGTGACAGCAGAGTCAATGCGAAAAAACAGAAAAAGAACTGGGTGTCGGAAAGACAAATTCAGTACGCAGAACATTCTAAATAACTTTTCGTGTATCTGAAAGCAAATGCATCACATTAAGAGTGCAAAAGGAAATGCCAGTATCAGGGAGACAATCGTTAAGTGGAAAGAGTACTTTGACGGCCTATACAGAGGGCAGAAACTGCTAACGTGACTGAAGAAGAAATGGGGGTCGATTTGGACAACATGGGGATTCTAGTATTAGGGTCAGAACTCTGGAAGCCTTGCCGTATCGATCAAACAAGGGGGAAGGGATCGTAACATGGCTTCGGAATTTCTAAAAATCATTGGGAGGGATGACAACCCGTTAATTAGTCAACATTATTGAGTCAATGGGACTCGAGACCTACTATCGGCCTTCCGGAAGAACATCATCCACACAATCCGAAAAATAATAAGTGCAGATAAATGGTGAGAACTATCGTCCAATCACCTTGTCTGCTCATGCACCGAAGTTGCTGACCAGAACAATATACAAAATACATGCATGAAAACTGACGATGTGTTATGTGAAGGTTCACTTTGCTTGAGGAGAGATAGACGCACTAGAGTGTCAGTCACTTAATAGGAGCAAAACTTAAGAAAAGCAAGACACTTTATAGGATCTGTTGATCTGTTGACCTAGGACAAGCGCTCGACGATGTAAAGTTGTTTGATATTCTCAGGAAAGTAGGTATCCGCTGTAAGGAAAGTTGGGCATGCGTGTACAGAAAGCATAAGGTGGAACCAAGAGCGAATTGCTCAGTTTAAAAAGAGTTTAAGGCGTAAATGTCGTCTTCCATCTCAACTCTTCAATCTGTGTGTTGAAGAGGCAATGATCGGAATTAAAGAAAGTAACAGATGTGGGATTAAAATTCGGAGTGAAAGGATATCAATAATAAGATTTGCTGATACCATTGCCGTTCTGCGTGAGAGTGAACTGTGGGATTTGGCGAACGGGACGACTAGTCTGCTTACCACTGAACTTGGACAGAGAGTAAAATAAAGAAAAGTGAGGGTATCGAACAGTAGAAATGAGGATAGCAACTAATTTATCATCAAAATTGGTGACTGCATAGTAGACGAGGTGAAGCAATGCTGCTAACTCGGAAGCAAAATGTATCATGACAGCCAAAGCAAAGAGGAGATAAAAAGTAGACTAGCACAGCCAAAAATACGTTCCTTACTAATAGAAATGTACAAATATCTCATGCACTAATTTAGGAAAGAAGTTTCTGAGAATGCACATCTAAAGCACAGCAGTGAATGGATGTGAATGCTGCACACTGGGTAAACCTGATAAGAGTATCAAAGCGTATGTGATGTGACATTGCAGAGGGACGCTGAAAATTTAGTGGTGTGGGAAGAAAAGGAAAGATTTCGTGTGGACAGAAATGCGTGGAGTGCACAAACTGGAAGAAGTGGCATACTGATCGCACATGTTTAAAGACATTAGGGAATAGCTTCCATAGTGCTAGAGTAGGGAAGGCCAAGAATTCTGCAAGCTACCACACCATGTTGCGCTACAATGAATTCTTCAGCATTCGCATTTTCTTTAGTGCCAGTGAACGTAGTGAAATGGACGGTGTTTTCTGCCAGAATTTTTTCCTTCCACAATGCGGTTTTCGCTTTAAATGCACCCCCATCAAATCAGAAACGAGTTGTTTCTCACCTTGCAACGTCTTACTGTGGGCAGTGTGCAGTCAAGGCCTGTTAAAATGTGTGGTTTGCAGACCACTGCCGGCCGGTGTGGCAGAGCGGTACTTGGCGCTACAGTCTGGAACCGCGCGACCGCTACGGTAGCAGGTTCGAATCATGCCTCGGGCATGGATGTGTGTCATATCCTTTGGTTAGTTAGGTTTAAGTTGTTCTAAGTTCTAGGGGACTGATGACCTTAGAAGTTAAGTCCCATAGTGCTCAGAGCCATTTGAACCATTTTTGCAATCCATTCCGGATGTTATTATTTTCCTTTCTACTCCTCTTTTTTCCTTGATAAAATGAACAATAGCAGGTATTAAATGAAAATCGTTCGGTACATGCCGCTTGACTTAACCAGTTGCATTGGTATATAAAGTTATATACAAAAACTGTTGCAACTGACTGTTTAATAATGCATGTGACTTCAGAAAATTTGTCACTTGCACTACCAATTTCATCATGTGCTTCATGCCTCCTAATTTAGCACAAAATGCTTCGTGATGTGCAGAACAATGAGTTCCATACAAATTGTCTGTCGACCGTAATTTTTTGCTCTTACATTGTCAACTAAATCTTTTAATTCCTTCTGAATGGTGTTGTAAAGACGTTCCATACCAAATTTGCGGTACCAACTGATTATGTGACTGCATAATAGATATTGAAAATTCTCATCCTTCTCTTGTATGATTCCCATTCGTTTTTAAAGCTTGTGACGATAGATCGTAAGACTGCCCTTTAGTGCAACCGGCACTGCGAACATCTTTTATATCGCAGACAAGAAGCGAGGGATAAACAACGCTGAAATCATGATTCTATTGAACTGAAGAAAGTCGTGTCACGAGAAAATTCCGCACCGTACTGCTGAATGAAATGATGCGATGTACTTGGTTCTTACGAAAATGACCGAGCAAAGCCGAGACCTACCGAATAGGGGGCCTCGGCAGACCGAGCCTCTGTCTGCCCGCGTGCTGCATATTGTGCACGCGTATGGAAGTGCACGCCGTGGTCGACCCGGCAGAGGGATCAGTTGTGAGCAGAAACTGTAGCGAAAGACAGTAATACATATTGGGTCGTATGAATAAAAAACAGAAGATTCTCAAGGCAAAAAATATTCTCCGAGAAAGTTCTCAATTTTGTATGAATAAAAAATTCGAAGCATCTTCTTTGACGAGGGTATTCTTTCTCACTAGCTCTTCTTCTCCTTAAGAAGGTTCTCGGAGTGTGTCGTCTGCCGCGTCCGGCACAGAACACATGCACAACGTTAAGCGCCCCTAGATGGTGGATAATAATGCACAATTTTACCTCCCCAAGTTCAATATTACTGAACGTCTAGGGTTGATCATGCAATGTAGGCTTTCACGGCCGGTGTTGTCTTCAGTTGAAACTTCCGGGCTGAGAGGCCGTGATCGATGTATAAAATTTCTACCTGACGTTTCGTCTCCATCCGCGGGAGACATCTTTTGAGGTCATCCGGCTACTGCCACTGAGCCTCAGCCCGGAAGTTTCAACTGAAGTCTAGGGTTGAGTTTGGGAGGTTGCGCAGAACATCTAATGCTTTTGAAATATCTTGCGTTGGCCATAATATTGTGCGGTATGTGGACAGTACCACAATATCCTTGACAATATCTATTCTGTTACCAAGGATTTTTACTCGCCTTCGTCTTTTTACCTACTTGATCCTCTGCTGCCTTCACTATTTCATTCCTCAAAGCTACCCATTCTTCTTCTACTGTATTTCTTTCCCCCATTCCTGTCGATTGTTCCCTGATGCACTCCCTGATACTCTGTACAACCTCTGGTTCTTTCAGTTTATCCAGGTCCCATCTCCTTAAATTCCCACCTTTTTGCAGAGATACTGAATTTAAATGATGAAAGGAGAAAATACAAAAATGTGAAGCAGGCAAAAAGGAATACAAACGTCTCAAAAATGAGATCGACAGGAAGTGCAAAATGACTTAAGCAGGGATGGCTAGAGGACAAATGTAAGGATGTAGAGGCTTATCTCATGAGGGGTAAGATAGATACTGCCTACAGGAAAATTAAAACCTTTGGAGAAAAGAGGACCACTTGTTTGAATATCATGAGCTCAGATGGAAACCCAGTTCTAAGCAAAGAAGGGAAAGCAGAAAGGTGGAAGGAGTATATAGAGGGTCTCTACAGGGGCGATGTTCTTGAGGACAATATTATGGAAATGGAAGAGGAGGTAGATGAAGATGAAATGGGAGATATGATACTGCGTGAAGAGTTTGACAGAGCACTGAAAGACCTAAGTCGAAACAAGGCCCCGTGAGCAGACAACATTCCATTAGAACTACTGACAGCCTTGGGAGAGCCAGTCCTGACAAAACTCTACCATCTGGTGAGTAAGATGTATGAGACAGGCGAAATTCCCTCAAACTTCAAGAAGAATATAATAATTCCAATCCCAAAGAAAGCAGGTGTTGACAGATGTGAAAATTACCGAACTATCAGTTTAATAAGTCACAGCTGCAAAATACTAACGCGAATTCTTTACAGAAGAATGGAAAAACTGGTAGAAGCCAACCTCGGGGAAGATCAGTTTGGATTCCGTAGAAATGTTGGAACACGTGAGGCAATACTGACCCTACTACTTATCTTAGAAGAAAGATTAGGGAAAGGCAAACCTACGTTTCTAGCATTTGTAGACTTAGAGAAAGCTTTTGACAATGTTGACTGGAATAGTCTCTTTCAAATTCTGAAGGTGGCAGGGGTAAAATACAGGTCACGAAAGGCTATTTACAATTTGTACATAAAGCAGATGGCAGTTATAAGAGTCGAGGGCCATGAAAGGGAAGCAGTGGTTGGGAAGGGAGTGAGACAGGGTTGTAGCCTCTCCCCGATGCTATTCAATCTGTATATTGAGCAAGCAGTAAAGAAAACGAAAGAAAAGTTCGAAGTAGGTATTAAAATCAATTGAGAAGAAATAAAAACATTGAGGTTCGCCGATGACATTGTAATTCTGTCAGAGAAACAAAGGACTTGGAAGAGCAGTTGAACGGAATGGACAGTGTCTTGAAAGGAGGATATAAGATGAACATCAACAAAAGCAAAACGAGGATAATGGAATGTAGTCGAATTAAGTCGGGGGGTGATGCTAGGGGAATTAGATTTGGAAATGAGACACTTAAAGTAGTAAAGGAGTTTTGCTATTTGGAGAGCAAAATAACTGATGATGGTCGAAATAGAGAGGATATAAAATGTAGACTGGCAATGCCAAGGAAAGCGTTTCTGAAGAAGAGAAATTTGCTAACATCGAGTATTGATTTAAGTGTCAGGAAGTCGTTTCTGAGAGTATTTGTATGGAGTGTAGCCATGTATGGAAGTGAAACGTGGACGATAAATAGTTTAGACAAGAAGAGAATAGAAGCTTTCGAAATGTGGTGCTACAGAAGAATGCTGAAGATTAGATGGGTAGATCACATAACTAATGAAGAGGTGTTGAATAGGATTGGGGAGAAGAGATGTTTGTGGCACAACGTGACTAGAAGAAGGGATCGGTTGGTAGGACATGTTCTGAGGCATCAAGGGATCGCCAATTTAGTACTGGAGGGCAGCGTGGAGGGTAAAAATCGTAGATGGAGCCTAAGAGATGAATACACCAAGCAGATTCAGAAGGATGTAGGCTGCAGTATGTACTGGGATATGAAGAAGCTTGCACAGGATAGAGTAGCATGGAGAGCTGCATCAAACCAGTCTCAGGACTGAAGACCACAACAACAACAGTTGTAAAACAATGCGTTGGGCTATAGATAGAGAGATGGTGAATGAAACGCGTTTGGTTGTCAAGAGAGCCTTGTGTGATGCCTTCAATGACTACCGTAGCAGAATATTGTCAAATGACATTTCACAAGATGCAAATAAATGCTGGTCGTATGTAAAGGCTGTTAGTGGCAGAAAAGTTAGTGTCCAATCCCGAGCAATTGAGACACGAACTGAAATTGAGGGTAGCAAAGCAAAAGATGAAATGTTGAACTCTGTTTTAAAATGTTCCTTTACAAAGGAAAACCCCTGAATTCATTAAAGCTGAACAAAGCTCCTGGCCTCGATGGAATACCTGTTAGATTCTATACTGAATTCACGGATGAGTTAGCTCCTCTTCTCACTATAATCTATCGTCGATCCCTCGAACAAAAAACGGTGCCCTGTTTTTGGAAGAAGCCACAGGTCGCACCCGTCTGCTAACAGTCATCCACAAAAGTATGGTCCAATATCCTTGACATCGATTTGTTGTAGAATCTTAGAACATATTCTGAGCTCAAACATTATGAGGTATTTTGAACAGAATGACCTCCTCAGTGCCAACCAGCATAGTCTTCGCCGGCCGCGGTGGCCGAGCGGTTCTAGGCACTTCAGTCCGGAACCGCGCAACTGCTACGGTCGCAGGTTCGAATCCTGCCTCGGGCATGGATGTGTGTGATGTCCTTAGGTTAGTTAGGTTTAAGTAGTTCCAAGTTCTACGGGGCTGATGACCTTCGAAAACATCGATCGTGTGAAACCCAACTCGCACTTTTCTCACATGGCATACTGGAAGCCTTGGATCAAGGCAACCATGTATATGCAGTGTTCCTTGATTTTTGAAAAGCATTTGACTATGCTGATTGTCAAAAAGAATAAAAGTAAACAGCGCAACCACAATTCATGTAACGTATACAAAGGAAAATATTGCTTGAACGGCTGGGCTTACGAATGATTAGTACACCCGTAAACGATGCAAGCTTGCATTTTTGATAAAACAATTAGGTCTGCACACCATCAAAGCGCCAGATGCTATTTGAGATTCGACCGAAAAGCCGATAGATATCGCTAACGATCGAAACTAGGAACGGGCACTGCAGAGTGATATTACGAGGAAGTGTGACTGCAGTGAACTATGGAGGTATAAATGTGGTAAACGTAATGTTTTGGGCTATCTAAGATGGCGAACGTCCGCTTCAAGTTTGTGGCATAAAGATAACTCCCTTCGTTTTTTACCTCCATGTCTAAATCTCTGCTTAATAATATCTGTGACTATAATATTGTATATAATACTATTTTCCGTTTGTTTTTTCCATCTTGAAAGGTTTTAATAATATTTCTAAAGATGGCCATGATTTTGCTTTCCCATGAACATTGGATTCATCATCTCTACATAATGGCCTTGTGTCTTGGCATCTACACACATCAAAAGAAGTTTTACATCACTTCGGTTCCGAGAGTTCCGGAACCTGTACAGAAAATTGGACTGGAGATCAACATAAACATCGTTTCCGCCCTTTTTATTGCTCATGAGAACCACACGTTGCATGTTGTACCACCATACAGCAAGACCTTCAGAGCTGGTAGTCCAGACTGCTATACACACCGGTACCTCTAATACCCAGCAGCAGGTCCTCTTGCATTGATGCATGCCTGAATTCGTCGAGGCATACTATCCACAAGTTCATCAAGGCACTGTTGGTCCAGGTTGACCCATTCCTCAACGGCGTTCGGCGTAGATCCCTCAGAGTGGTTGGTGGGTCACGTCGTCCATAAACAGCCCTTTTCAATCTATCCCAGGCATGTTCGATAGGGTTCATGTCTGAAGAACATGCTGCCCACTCTAGTCGAGCGATGTCGTTATCCTGAAGGAAGTCATTCACAAGATGTGCACGATGGGGTCGCGAATTATCGTCCATGAAGACGAATGCCTCGCCAATATGCTGCCGATATGATTGCGCTATCGGTCTGAGGATGGCATTCACGTATCGTACAGCTGTTACGGCGTCTTCCATGACCACCAGTGGCGTACGTCGGCCCCACATAATGCCACCCCAAAACAGCAGGGAACCTCCACCTTGCTGCGCTCACTGGACAGTTAAGGGTTGCCTCCAAACACACAGATAGCCAAATGGTAAGACGACCGCTCGCAATTAACGGGAAATCCGGGTTCTAGTCCCGGTCCGGCACCAATGTTCATTGTCTTCATTTCATTCTTCAGCTGATGTTGCCCTTATTCGCAATTGCGAAAACATTTAACGTAAAATGGAAAATGGTTATTAATTAGGACTGGCATGTGCTATATTGTACAAGAAATGCACAAGTGTACTGGCAATAAATTATGCGAAATATGAATACTAGACGAAAAATGTAAATATTTACCGCGATGATCTTTGGTAAGTTACTTATGTTCTTGTCTCTCAGACGCATTGCATGTAGCAAGAGGAAGGCGGAAGCTGCTAGACCAGTAATTTATGTGGTTGCTTGCAAGGTTGCCCAACCGCGAACTAGCAGCGTCTTGCTACCAGCCAGAAAGGCGGCTGTTTTTTGAGGCTCCTGGCTTCACGGGCACAAAGGAACACGGAGCCGAGCCCTGCTTGCTGGCGTCTCCACTAGGAGCGCTGTTACCGGTTGTCGTAATCCGGGGCTCTGCCTATTCATCACGCAGAGATTCAGTTCTTGTCTCTCTCTTTCTCTGTGGAGCATTCGCGTGCAGCGCGAGCGCCACAAGCGCGTGCACGCACACACAGAAAGAATGAGAGAAACACAAATAGAACGAGTTGCGCCACGACAAAACAAGCATGTTTGGGCCCTGTCCTTCCCAAGTACATCTCCTCGCGTATAAATTGGAAGTAGCATTCATCACAGCTCGCTGATTTGCGCTTGTATATATCTGTCGAACAAAGCAACTCATCAGCGCGGCATTGTCAAGTGTAAGAATAACGAGTCGTTTTCGTCGATTTCCCCGCGGATGCAGTTGATAAAAGGTTTCCTCAGCGCAAGCCGAAACAACGCTCCGACCGCGTTTGTAATAGCCGCATGACGCACCCATTACTAGAGGCAAAAATTGCTCGTAGAGAGAAAGTACAGACTTTGTGGATTGCGGAGCATCTCCGACTTTAATGAACTAACAAAAGTGAAAAGGAGATTCTCAGGCCTTCTGAAGTAACGTCTGTCACTCCCTAAACATTCTCGAACGCCTTGCAGTCCATCTTTCTTTTCTTAAATCCACATTTCTGTGCCATCTACGCAACACCCGCCCCCCCCTCCCTCAAAGGGAAATACATTACCAAGAAAAGGAGGAACTGGGTTATATGGATGCTTTCGTCTTTTAGAAAGCGATCTGTTTCCAAACTTTAACTCGTGAACCGATGCTGGGCATAAATCGTTTTCACAATTTTATTGGAATGTCGAAACATGCTTTTGAATATATCGTAAGACACACCGGTCCGAGAATTAGTAAGCCTGTTACCAATGTGAATGACTGTATATTAGTGACAACTAGTTTCACAATCACTTTTTGGTTTTTGGCCATAGGTGATTCAGGAAGAAGTTATTAAAGCGCACTTTTCACCTGTATGCTTCCCGATAGCAGAATTTTGGAGATTTAGGTAGAAGGGCTCAAAGAATTCACTAAGACAGGTTTGAAATAACAAGCTAATGTTCATGTAAATATTTCATTTTGGTTTCGCCAGTATTGTGAGAGAACCACAGTGTTCACAAATAGGCTTCATAGACGAGCAGAGTTGTGGGACAAGGAAAGAAAGACGCATAAAAGACCGTAGTAGAAAAACGACAGTTGGCAAGTTGCTGCCGGTCAGCACGCAAACACATAATGATGAACCTTACAAAAACTTCAGAAGTCTTGACAACTTAACGTAGGATACAAACACGGCTTACTGCTATAGATCTTCTAATACGACGGTAGCAGAGAGAATACCCTGTTTCGGATTACAGTCTTTGTATATATTAGTTTCTATTTTCCATTGTTCTGGACGACTTTCGTTAATATGCTTCTTCACTGAAGAGCCAAAGAAACTAGTAGACCTGCTTAATATCGTGTAGGACTCCCACGAGCACGCAGAAGTGCCGCAGCATGACGTGGCATAGACTCGACTAATGTCTAATGTACTGAATTAACTCCATGAATCCTGCAGGGCTGTCCATAAATCCGTAAGAGTACGAGGGGGCGGAGATCTCTTCTGAACAGCACGTTGCAAGGCATCCCAGATACGCTCAATAATGTTCATGTCTGGGGAGTTTGGCGGCCAGCGGAAGTGTTTAAACTCAGAAGAGCGTTCCTGGAGCCACTCTGTAGCAATTCTGGACGTGTGGGTTGTCGCATTGTCCTCCTGGAATTGCCCAAGTCCGTCGGACATGAATGGATGCAGGTGATCAGACAGGATGCTTATGTACGTGTCACTTGTCAGAGTCGCATCTAGACGTATCAGGCGTCCCATATCAGCCCAATGCACACGCCCCACACAATTAGAGCCTCCACCAGCTTGAACAGTCCCCTGCTGACATGCAGGGTCCATGTATTCATGACGTTGTCTCCATACGCGTACGCGTCCATCCACTAGATACAATTTGAAACGACACAGTCCGATTAGACAACATGTTTCCAGACATCAACAATCTAATGTCGGTGTTGACGGGCCCAGGCGAGGCGTAAAGTTTTGTGTCGCACAGTTATCAAGGGTACACGAGTGAGCCTTCGGCTCGGAAAGGGCCGTATCGATGATGTTTCGTTCAATGGTTCGCACGCTGACACTTGTTGATGGCCCAGGATTGAAACCTGCAGCAATTTCTTGATGGGTTGCACTTCTGTCACGTTGAACGATTCAGTAGTCGTTGGTCCGGTTGTTGTAGGATCTTGTTCCGGCCGGAGTGATGTCGGAGATTTGATGTTTTACCTGATTCCTCATACTCACGGTACACTCGTGAAATGGTCGTACAGGAAAATCGCCACTTCATTGCTACCTCGAAGATGCTGTGTCCCATCGCTCGTGCGCCGAATGTAACACCGCGTTCAAATTCAGTTAAATCTTGATAATCTGTCATTGTAGCAGTAGTAAACGATGTAACAACTGCGCCAGACACTTGTCTTCTGCGTTGCCGACCGCAGTGCCTTATTGTGCCTGTTTAACATATCTCTATATTTGAATACGCATGCCTATACCAGTTTCCTTAGCGCTTCGGTGTACATTCTCATAAACGACAAATGAATCGATTTCGCATGTCAGCTATAGAACGGTAGTGAAATACACTGCCTGACGAAAAGTGAAGCACCCAGAAGACATGGTCGCATCTCAGTGTAACATAGAACACGAACACACCATCGGCGGGTATGTAAATGATTATAGAGTTGAAGTTCTCTGTGACTGGCAGAACGACTACTAGAGCCCATTAGATTTGTTCGTGTTTACTGTTTTATACCAGTCCTGGTAGGTTATGTAAGGGACGGTAACACCACCTGTTGTTGAGTGGTCACTACGAAGAACACGCAGATGGCGAGCATTCGTAGGAGACAGCGCTCTCAGTAACTGACGGAGTCTGAAATTGGCATCATTGTCGGTCTCCATTTGGCTGACTGATCGAATTGTGCAATATCCGTATCTGTGGAGCATTGGATGTGACAGTGGCGCGATGTTGGACTGCATGGGAACGTCGAGGCAGGAATAGCCGTCGTCAAGATTTCGGGGGTCGACCACATTTGAGTGAATTACGGTCCCATGTGTAGGCTCCCGGTAACACCACAACACAAACTGTTTCGTTTGAAGAGATGCGTGGCCTGCTAATGTATGGCTTCGCACTGTGTTCAGTGATGAATAGCGGTTCGCACTACCCCAGATGACCAACATTAGCCAATATGGCGGCAGCGTGGGGAAAGATTCTGTTCATTCAATGTTTTGGAGAGGCGCAACGGTGTTACACTTAGCTTCATAGTGTGGGGAGCAATGGAGTATGACTTCAGGTCACGGCCTGTTCAGCGATACGTCAGGAACATTCTGCATCCTAATACACTACTGGCCATTAAAATTGCTAAACCACGAAGATGACGTGCTACAGACGCGAAATTTAACCGATAGGAAGAAGATGCTGTGATATGCAAATGATTAGATTTTCAAAGCATTCTACACAAGGTTGGCGCCGGTGGCGACACCTACAACGTGCTGAGATGAGGAAAGTATCCAGTCGATTTCTCATACACAAACAGCAGTTGACCGGCGTCCCCTGGTGAAACGTTGTTGTGATGCCTCGTGTAAGGAGGAGAAATGTGTACCATCACGTTTCCGACTTTGATAAAGGTCGGATTGTAGCCTATCGCGATTGCGGTTGATCGTATCGCGACATTGCTGCTCGCGTCGGTCGAGTTCCAATGAATGTTAGCAAAATATCTTATCCGTATGGCTGTAACGGATCGTGCAGCCACGTCTCGATCCCTGAGTCAACAGAAGGGGACGTTTGCAAGACAACAACCATCTGCACGAACAGATCGACGACGTTTGCAGCAGCGTGGACTATCAGCTCGGAGACCATGGCTGCGGCTACCCTTGACGCTGAATCACAGACAGGAGCGCCTGCGGTGGTGTACTCAACGACAAACCTGGGTGCACGAATGGCGAAACGTCATTTTTTCAGATGAATCCAGGTTCTGTTTACAGCATCATGATGGTCGCATCCGTGTTTGGCGACATCACGGTGAACGCATATTGGAAGCGTGTATTCGTCATCGCCATACTGGCATATCACCCAGCGTGATGGTATGAGGTGCCATTGGTTACACGTCTCGGTCACCTCTTGTTCGCATTGACGGCACTTTGAACAGTGGACGTTACATTTCAGATGTGTTACGTCCCGTGGCTCTACCCTTCATTCGATCCCTGCTGAACCCTACATTTCAGTAGGATAATGCACGACCGCACTTGATGAACTGTGGTATCGTGTTGAAGCTTCATGGGCAGCTGTACCTGTACACGCCATCCAAGCTCTGTTTGACTCAATGCCCAGGCGTATGAAGGCCGTTATTACGGCCAGAGGTGGTTGTTCTGGGTACTGATTTCTCAGGATCTATGCACCCAAACTGCGTGAAAACGTAATCATATGTCAGTTCTAGTATAATATATTTGTCCAATGAATACCCGTTTATCATCTGCATTTCTTTTTGGTGTAGCAGTTTTAATGGCCAGTAGTGTACCTTACCTCTCACGTGAAAGTATCGTGGTGCGATTTTTAACGGGACAATGCTCGTTCACACATGACATGTGTGTCTATGAACTGCCTCCCGTGGGCAGCAAGTACCCTAGATCCACCTCTGATAAAACAGTTCGGACGTCAGCACCGTACCAGCACCAGTATCCAGGATTTCAAGGGCCAGTTAAAATAGTTGTGGGCCGGCTTGCTTCAGGAGAGGATGTAACGGCTTTACGAAGCCTTCCCAATCGAATCAGTGCACTGATAAATGGGCTCGTACTGCCTATCTCTTTGTAGATTTGACTAGATTTTGTAGTGAGTGAAATAATGTTAAATGCCCTCTCATCCAGCGAAGTTTCCTTCTTTTCTTCTAGGCGCTTCACTTTTTTTTTGTCATTGAGCGAAATATTGCTTCACAGATTACGTGATTTGGCATTGCAACGCTGGAAGTTATACTAGAGGGAAGCATGGGAGAGACTGAAAGGGAAACATTTACAGGCAAGGACAGGGGGAGATAACACCCAGCGATACAAAATATTCTGCGCTCCTAGTGGATAACATCGGAAACACTTTGGCAACTATCTGCTACAGTCTGTTCCATCAGCAGAATTGCTGTGCTGTTCGTAAATATTGCCGTGTATTGCAGCTACATTGCAGAAATGTTTATGGCAACACTATTGCGTCTACACAGTACCGTAGTGAAGATGCGCTGTAAGTGCCATACTTCCCCAACTTGAACACAAAAATTACATTGTCTCTTCATTCATTGTCAGATCTGGGTCGCTACAGCATCTGTATGAGACTACTATATCTTTCCTCCTACAACCTGCTATAATGCTACCTGTTACCTGCTAGCTACGCAGTATTCATGTAAGTAGAAAATGTCGCCGTGCATTGTCTTAGATTCATGTTGTGTAGTAGCTGATTGTAAAACACTTTGGACACTTTACCCCCCGTCAGAGCCAGTTGCGTGTTTGTTCATGGTTTTTAAATCTAATTGGGGGAAAAGAAAATTATTGTTATAACAAATCACTTTATTATCATCAGCAGTGTAGAACTGCTTCCAACGAAAAGACCGTGAGCAGCATGTGCTTGCTCAAAATGGTTCAAATAGCTCTGAGCACTATGGGACGTAACATCTGAGATCATCAGTCCCCTAGAACTTAGAACTACTTAAACCTAACTAACCTAAGGACATCACACACATCCATGCCCGAGGCAGGATTCGAATCTGCGACCATAGCAGCAGCACGGTTCCGGACTGAAGCGCCTAGAACCGCTCGTCCACACCGGCCGGCTGTGCTTGGTCCCATCCAGACCCATGCAGCCTACGTCACAGTCGCAATATAGAAAGTAGTTAACGCACCAAAGACAATAAACATACAATTTTCACACCTTCTCACTTTCTAAGGCATTTGTAAATACTAAATTTTAGTTCTTGTTAATGAAATACAGTCATTCTACTCTCTCGTAATGTCGTCTGCTGTTTAAGATATTTTTGTAACCTCATATTACGTAGACGTCATACCGTATTGCAAAGCAACATTAATAAGCTCCCCCTCCCGACCCAGGCCATCATTCCAAAATTCAAAACTCCTGCGAACTGAGCTACCAAAACAATCGTTCCTCCCTTCGGCATATTAATTGATTGTATTGTGTCATATCATGTCGGTCTTCCTTTCCACTCACAGTGCGGCGTGACGATCAATGCATATCAAAATATATCATGTAACCACTGCCAGCACTGTCTTTAACAACAAAGAACTGTCATCTATAATGTTGTCATCAGCAGTTGTTGCTGCGGTCTTCAGGCCGAAGACTTGTTTGATGCAGAACACTGACACTGGTCTGTCCGTTACAAGCCCTCCATTTCTGCGTACTTACTACAACCTACATCTGTCTGAACCTGCGTAAAGTAGCCAAGCCTCCCTCTACAATTTTTCGACTACAGCAGTACTGAACTTCAGCTCACCATCAAAAGCATTTGAGCAGGAAGTATGGAGGAAGAATATGTAACCAGACTCAAGTCACAACATTTCGTTGAACACTTACGTCTGTTGGCCAATGATACGGATTATGGGCATCCACTCTAATGAACGACAAGTTTTGAATTTGCTGGAGGGTATCAGACCTGTACTGCCACTAAGTATCGGCTTGTAGTTTCTGATAAATTTAATTTTTAGGGAACGACATATATTCAATCACAGCACATCAGTTATTTCAAAACTAGCTATTTTTGAATAGTGCTACCTCTTAGAAACATTAACCCAAGCAAAACGGTTTTCTTCGTCAAGCCAATGTATCTTGCCTCAGATAAAAACATGACAGATGGCCTGAATATGCCTAAATGGTTCCTTGGGAACTCAAATTATACAGATGTTGGAACCATTTCAACGTCAGGAACACCTGGAGCGACTGGTTGCTGTGTAATCTTCCACACGGCCGTAAGAAGCACTACAAACAGTATGACTTCTGAAACTTGTGAAGACTTATTAGCATCTGACACCCAACTCAGTTCCATGCATGTTGTCTGCTGCGTGTTTTCCTTTCCTAACGTAGGCTGCTCTCGATCCTGAGAGATCATATTAATGTGGTAAGCAGTCCATGGTCTTGTGTTATTTAATTACTACACTTGTACTGCGTCCATGGTCTTGTGTTATTTAATTATTGCGCTTGTAAGTAATAAAAACTGTCACCCGCAGTGACTGTGAAAACAGCCTCTAGCCTTGATAGTGGTCCAATCCGGCGAGGAAAAGATGCCACATGTCTCTTCAGATATGCCACATGCGAATAAGCCAGTCATTTGCGACTAGATCCCGAAGAGTTATGAAACTGCGGGAATGTTGATGAGATTAAGGTTGAGTGACTTAGCGGGCCAGTCGAAGTGCGATAGAATGCTTGAGTGTTCATCAATGGATGCGTTCAGCATTGTGAAGATGGCTGTTGTCAGTGTTCGAAAATGGGAGGGGCAACTGTAAGTAGGCTGTTTAGCTTTTTATGCTGGTAACGCCACATAGCGCTCTATATGAAAATCACTGGCTGTGCTGTGTGCAGTCTGTGGCTGGTTGACATTGTTGGAACATTCGCTATTGTATTGTTGGGCAGTTGGATGTGAACAGCGTATAGCGTTGCGCAGTTGGAGGTGAGCCGCCAGCAGTGGTGGATGTGGGGAGAGAGATGGCGGAGTTTTGAGAGCGGATGATCTGGACGTGTGTCTATGAGAGAGAGTAAATTTGTAAGACTGGATGTCATGAACTGATATATAGATGATGACTTTTGAACACTATTAAGGTAAATACATTGTTTGTTCTCTATCAAAATCCTTCATTTGCTAACTATGCCTATCAGTAGTTAGTGCCTTCAGTAGTTAGAATCTTTTATTTAACAGGCAGTATTGGCGCTCGCTGTATTGCAGTAGTTCGAGTAACTAAGATTTTTGTGAGGTAAGTGATTCGTGAAAGGTATAGGTTATTGTTAGTCAGGGCCATTCTTTTGTAGGGATTTTTGAGAGTCTACATCTACATCCATACTCCGCAAGCCACCTGACGGTTTGTGGCGGAGTCAGATTGCGTTGCGCTAAAATTTTTGTTTGTCGGTATAGTGTTGATCAGAATAAGTAAAGAGAGAAATGTCTCAGTACGTTCTGTTTTGCTCAGCTGTTTGAAAATAAAATAAAATAAGAGGTTTATCAGCACAGTCATTTATTAATTTTTCTAAGGGGACGTTTCACAACGAATATATTCATCATGTGATATAGAAGAAACGTTAACATCTGATCACCGAGAATGTTGAACTAAACGTGGCGGTTCATCTTCCCAGTAACCTGAGTAAGTGGGCCCAAATCACTGTACAAAAAACATCCCCAAAACATCACAGAATCACCTCCAGCCTGAGCTACACTCTCCATGCATTGCAGGTTAGACGCTTCATTTGGCTGTCAGTAAACGCGATGATTTGCATTATTTGAAGAGAGACAGAAACGCGATTCGTCGGCCCACACTAGACATTACCAGTCAGCTACTGTTTAGTTTCTGTGTCGTATAGCCAGGTGAAGAGATGCAGATTTTTGCATCACTGTGAACCTTGGCCTTTTGCCCGGTGCCCCATTTTAGATGTCCGTTGCAACTAGTTCCCTTCCCAATGTTCGGTCTTAGAATGGTCGAGATGGACCCACATTCTTTGACAGCAGCAATTCCTGTCGGGTTTGAAATCGGTTGTCGTTGGCGAGGCATGACACTCATCCTCGGCAGCTGATCATTTTACCACCACTGATCTTATGTCGTGTTACGAGGGGCATTCAATAAATAATTCAACACATTTTTTTCTGAAAGCAGATTGGTTTTATTCAGTATTCCGGTATACAATAGTATTACCCACGCATCTGGTTTCAAAATAATGTCCGTTCAATGCGACGGCCTTACGCCCTCTTACTGGGCGCGCCTGTATGCCCGCATGGTACCACTGTATTAGTCGACGTCGGAGCTAAAGTCTTGCTGCATCAACACCATTCCCATAATTCGCGTACTGCTTTCCGCAGAGTGCATCCTTCATTGGGCCAAACGGATGGAAGTTGTAAGATGCTCTTTATGATTTTCTGTTAGGCGACAAGGAACCCAGCGGGCACACAGCTTCGAGTACCACAACCGGTGGACGAGTTTGTCAGCACTACCAACAGAGACGTCCATTTGAGCAGCGAGGCTGAAACGTCCCCTTAGAAAAATTACGCTACTGGCCATTAAAAATGCTACACCACGAAGATGACGTGCCACAGACGCGAAATTTAACCGACAGGAAGAAGATGCTGTGATATGCAAATGATTAACTTTTCAGAGCATTCACACAAGGTTGGCGCCGGTGACGACACCTACAACGTGCTGCCATGACGAAAGTTTCCAACCAATTTCTCATACACAAATAGCGGTTGACCGGCGTTGTCTGGTGAAACGTTGTTGTGATGCCTCGTATAAGGAGGAGAAATGCGTACCATCACGTTTCCGACTTTGATAAAGGTCGGATTGTAGCCTATCGCGATTGCGGTTTATCGTATCGCGACATTGCACCTCGCGTTGGTCGAGATCCAATGACTGTTAGCAGAATATGAAATCGGAGGGTTCAGGAGGGTAAAACGTAACGCCGTGCTGGATCCCAACGGCCTCGTATCACTAGCTGTCGAGATGACGGGCATCTTATCCGCATGGCTGTAACGTATCGTGCAGCCACGTCTCGATCCCTGAGTCAACAGATGGGGGCGTTTGCAAGACAACAACCATCTGCACGAACAGTTCGACGACGTTTGCAGCAGCATGGACTATCAGCTCGGAGACCATAGGTGCGGTTACCCTTGACGCTGCATCACAGACAGGAGCGCCTACGATGGTGTACTCAACGACGAACCTGGGTGCACGAATGGCAAAACGTCAGTTTTTCGGATGAATCCAGGTTCTGTTTACAGCATCATGATGGTCTCATCCGTGTTTGGCGACATCTCGGTGAACGCACATTGGAAGCGTGTATTCGTCGTCGCCATTACTGGCGTATCACCCGGGGTGATGGTATGGGATGCCATTGGTTACACGTCTCGGTCACCTCTGTTCGCATTGGCGGCACTTTGAACAGTGGACGTTACATTTCAGATGTGTTACGGCCCGTGGCTCTACCCTTCATTGGATCCCTGCGAAACCCTACATTTCAGCAGCATAATGCACGACCGCATGTTGCAGGTCTTGTACGGGCCCTTCTGCATACAGAAAATGTTCGACTGCTGCCCTGTCCCGCACATTCTCCAGATCTCTCACCAATTGAAAAGTCTGGTCAATGGTGGCCGAGCAACTGGCTCGTCACAATACGCCAGTCACTACTCTTGATGAACTGTGGTATCGTGTTGAAGCTGCATGGGCAGCTGTACCTGTACACGCCATCCAAGCTCTGTTTGACTCTATGCCCAGCCGTATTAAGGCCGTTATTACGGCCAGAGGTAGTTGTTATGGGTACTGATTTCTCAGAATCTGTGCACCCAAATTGCGTGAAAATGTGATCACATGTCAGTTCTAGTATAATATATTTTCCAATGAATACCCGTTTATCATCTGCATTTCTTCTTGCTGTAGCAATTTTAATGGCCAGTAGTGTATAAATGACTGTGCTGGTAAACTTCTACGTTATTTGATTTTCAAACAGTTGAGCAAAACCTAACGTACTCAAACAGTATTCTCTTTGCTTTTTCTGATCACCACTAAACTGATACACAATATTTTTGGCGCAACGAAATCTGACTTTCAATAATCCCTACAAAAGAATGACCCTGACTAACAATAACCTATACCTTTCATGAATCACTTACCTCACAAAAATCTTCGTTGCTCGAACTACTGCAATACAGCGAGCGCCAATACTGCCTGCTAAATAAAAGATTCTAACTACTGAAGGCACCAACTAGTGTTAGGCATAGTTACCAAATGAAAGATTCCGATAGGATAGAGAACAATATATTTACCTTAATAATGTTCAAAAGTCATTGTGACATCCAATTAAACAAATTTCCTTTTTCTGAAGGACACACGTCCAGATCGTCCGCTCAAAACTCTGGCATCTCTCTCCCCACATCCACCACTGCTGGCGGCTCACCTCCAACTGCCCAACGCTACGCTCTGTTTACATCCAACTGCCCAACACTACACAAGCGAATGTTCCAACAACGCCAACCAGCCACAGAGTCAGTGATTTTCATACAGAGCGCTACGTGGCGTTACCAACATAAAAACCTAAACAGCCTCCTTACAATGTGTTTGATTGTGATCATCGAAGTTACAGCTGTGTGTGGCCGCACGGCACGCAGGAGACTGGACAGGTTTGTACGACCTTGTTGCGATGATGTCATACGTATCGCCCAACGATGCACTGTGCTTTTGTTCACTGCCAGGTCTCCGTAGACAATCTGCAAGCACCTATGGACATCTGCGAAGTTCTGATTTGCGCCAAAAGAAACTGAGTGACAGCTCTCTGCTTGAAACACACCTCCGTTACAGACGGAACTGTAGGGACTGAAGCGGCAATATTCAACGATGTCCCGCAGCAAATTCCGCGTTATTTCAACTGAGGAAAAAAAGTGTTGCATTACTTATTGAACGCCCCTTGTACATGGCTGCTATTGGTGCACCGTTCTTTGGACATTCCGTGCTGATAGGGCGACGAACCGCGATGCTTCGTTCCCCATGCAGTCATCGGCACGTACGAGCAAGATAGCTCCTTTCTGTCAGGTCTACACTCCAGTCCACCTTGCTGCACTGACTTCACATAACGAGGTGGTACGTAAACACCACTTTACTGTCATACATGACGTCAACAGTGGAAGGTGACATGACTGCGTGGTTCTAGCTCTAGTTTCACGCGGTCATTTCCTACCGAAGAAGAAGAGGCGGACGGCCCTCGGAAGTCCGACGCCAGGGTGTCCGTGGGAACGTCGGGTCACATTCTGTTGCGTCGCGCCGCTCGGCCGATGCTGCGGGCGCGTGTACGCATCATGCGTGAAAGTGTGCGTGTGCGTGAGCCGCCAGTCCATTGTCAACGCACTTGCCAAAATACATACATATGTATGTGGCAGCCTACCCGGCTGCGGGCGGACTGTGTTTTCCATTTTGTGTATTCCGAACAGGGCTCCCCACATGATGCTCTGCATAAAACGGCTGCTGCCCTCTATCACCATAACTGCCTCTGAGGGCACACGGCGTCAGTGTGTCGGAAAGATCATCAGACTCCTCTCATTTAATCTACACAAGTGACAAAATCCACGTGGCAGCAACAGTGTAAGAAAAAAGTAATCTAAATACGAACCTTTAGGCGTTGATTGTTTTCTACGAACTGTTTGGGCAAAATCTAAACGATTGAGGGTCTCTTCTAATATTCAGTAAGATACAGTGTTTGGTTACATTTATGAGACAACATATAGTCTGTAGTTCCGCGCATAAAAACCAAATTTGTTGTCAAAGACTGCTGCGTTACGTATGCGGCTTTCCATGCAGTACGGTCTTCTTTCTGAGTCCGGAAGGAATGATAATTAAGTCTGCTCCCCCTCCTCCTTCCACTGTCGAGGCCGTTAAGAGACGAATGAAAAACTTGGATTTGTGAAAGGTGAGGAAGGATATCGGCCGCGCCCCGTTTAACAAACGATAATAGCGCCCGTTTCAAGTTACGTAGGGATACTGACAGTCTGTATCACAACCTTAGCTCATGTAATTAAAGTCGCTTATAAGGAACTTTTTACTATTGGTCATACAATGTGAAGACGAACCACACCGACAAAATTTTGTAGCTTGTTAAGCGATACTTTTCGAGTATTTCATTATAAGGGATCCTTGATCTCTAGCGGCACTTTATAGAGTAATAATGTAATTATGATTTTCTAGCGGCGCCCCGCGGTTAAAGAGTTACTTGCGGCCCAACAAACCACACACGTCGCATTACAAAAAAGAAAGGTGAGAGAGAGAGAGAATACGTGCCGCTCACGACTCACAAGTCTACTTAACGGAAAGAACTAATCTCTACGCTAGATTTAATGCATTCATTTGATAGTTGACTTTCATGGATGACTTTTCTCATCCAAATTTGTCGAGCCGCTTCATCGTGAAGGAATAAGGAACATACTAACTCGACGAAGAAAGAAAATAAGCAATTTTTAGTTCGGTGCACCGCAAGCAAATATTGTAATATTTGCACGTACAACGACGTCATCTGACCTCATGGGTGTGCCTGTTACCAGCAGATACTCCCGCATACAATACTCAAATCTTGCCTCACCAAAAGCCTACCAAGTTCTACATGTAAAGGCATGACCTCTCTTGTGTCGCATAGCATTTAAACACAGTCTAATGCGTACAGTCGCGACACTGTGGAAAAGTAACGGGATTTCATTTTTTTACCCGGGGCAAGTGAAATACAAAGCTAGTTTTTTATTTGTGATTTGTCTTTATTATATTTTAATTAAGAATGTGTAAGCTTTAACATGTTTTTGTTTGATTTTACATATTTAAAAAAATCAATGCAATTGTAATATAGTTGAAAATGGTCATTAATTCACATTTTATCGAATTCGGGGTACATTTATTTCGTACCTGAGCCCATTTTAATATCATCTGTGAAAAAACACTTTCTACGAAGCAGCTGGAACTAGGGATACTAAAATTGAAAAATGTTAGGAATTTCACTCTTGGAAAACACTTCCATGATTTTCTTCAGTTTCTCAATCGTACCCTTATTTTTGTCATCAAAAGACTGTGCCATATCCAGGCTTCTTTTAATTACTTGAAATTCTTCGTATAATGAGTTCATGTTTAGTTGATCGAGCCTTAAAACTTCCGCAGCTTTTTAAAGTCGTGATAATGTTTTGGTGATTTTATGTTTAAAAACAGCATCTTGGGAAGGATGTTGTTTTCTGAGAATTCATATCGTGGTAACAAATATTCTAAAATATTGGTGTAGAACAGTAGAAATTCGTTCCGAATAGATACTTTTGGCGTTATTGCTTAATTCACCCATTGTTTCTCTTGTTTTAATTACGAAAAAATTGTCGTTTGTTTTTTCCTCAAGTTTTCACGAATCTCGAGCATGTCAGCATGCTGCAACTCAACGCCTGACAGAGAATCTGATTCAGTCTTTTGTCTACTGAAAGCATTACGTTATTTAGAAGCAATAACTACGTCAAAATTTTTTCCCTTCTTCTTCAAATGTGATTATCTTTTGTAATAGACAAGGACATTCATTGCGAAACTCCAGAAAATGAGATTTTAGTGCAGGCCATATTTTTAATATTCCTTCGGCACTAGGACCAAGAGATGAAAATCCCTTGGCAACATGTTTTATTATTTCTTCTCATTGCGTCCCATTCGATTCAGAGTGGAGTCGCAAGTCCGCTCTTCGTTTCGCAGATCTACTTAAGTGACTGTATGTTTTCAGTATCAAACTTTCTACATCCAGTTCCAGTTTGTCAGTACTGTATTTTGCAGCATTGTAGTGAATGTGGACCGTGCAACCAGTCTTGACAATTTTATCATTTTCACCTAAAAGAAGTATAGAAACGGAATGGGTGCTGCCGAAGTTTACATTAGTGTTTTCAGCGGAGTATGCTGGAACTTTGTTCAAAGACAATCCATTCTTCACCAATGTGTCAGTTCTTAAACTTGATATGTACATTCATCGTTACATTCTACAAATTCCAGTAGACGATTTACAACCCCAGTATCACCAGTATCATAATCAAAGAATCGTAAGCAATTTTGAAACATATTTCTGTTTTTTTTACTAGTTACATCCGTTGCTATTGAAAAGTACAGCTTTTTTACTTGGATGCTCTTTTAAGTATTTTTAATAGATTCTTTGGACAATACTCTGCATACAATAGGTTCCGCTTTTGCTCTTCCGCAGCTAAAACTTTAAGCAGTTACATAGTAATAATTCGTGTGACAAACCGTACTATTGTATCTAAGAGAATTCTTTACGGTATGATAAATAGATGCGAGTTCTTCAGCAGCAATCTTGTCCATCTCCGAGGCAGATGGTTCAGGCTACAAGAAATATTTGTGGGTAAAGTACTTGATGCTCTAGTGCTAACAGCAGTGATGTGACATGTAGTCCGCAACTCGTGGTCTAGAAATGGCTCTAAGCACTATGGGATTTAACATAGGAGGTCATCAGTCCCCTAGACTTCGAACAGTTTAAATCTAACTAACCTAAGGACATCACACACATCCATGCCCGAGGCAGGATTCGAACCTGCGACCATAGCAGCAGCACGGTTCCGGACTGAAGCGCCTAGAGCCGCTCGGCCACAGCGGCCGGCTCGTGGTCTAGTGGCTAGCGTTGCTGCCTCCGGATCACGGGGTCCCGGCTTCGATTCCCGGCGGGGTTTGGGATTTTCTCTGTCCCGGGACTGGGTGTTTGTGTTGCCCTCATAATTTTATTATCGTCATCATTCGTGACAGTGGCTAAATTGGACCGTGTAAAAATTGGGACTTTGTACGGGCGCTGATGAGCGCATTTGAGCGCCCCACAAATCAAACATCATCATCATGGGACATTTAGTAGATGCATGTTGCTTTACATCAGCAACGCCTCCATGATCACACGAGAAATATTTATTGCACAGGCGACAGTACGCTTTGTACGACTTTCCTTTTACTTGTCTTAACCAAGAATAACTATTTTCCCAGTTCGGATTATTTCTTAGAAGACATTCCACCACTTCTAGACAAATTATCTGTGTCACTGTCACTTAAATCACTCATTTTGTCTATGATTTTAGAAATAATTCACAAGCGCAACACGTTCAACACTCATCAGTTCTCGCAAAACAACGAACGAAGTTTTAAACTAGATTGACAATCAAGAACGAAATTGAAAAATCCTTTCAGTATTGCTAAAACGTCTTGACATTGCATTTAACGAGTTAGCAAACGAAAGAAAGTGTTAAAAACAAAATTGTTGAACATAAGTGAGACGGATAATAAACAAATAGAAGGATGTAAAACAAATAGAGGCAAACAGAGATTCTGGGCGCCGCACGAGAGGGTGGGAATGGCTGAATACCAGCCCCTCCCGGCACTATCATAGACTGTTGGCCGAGCTGGTAGTATTTTTAAGCGGTATGTGCGTAGATAATAGGTACTTGCCAGCTGTAGCGCGAAAGATTTCGCAATAATAGTCGAACAAGGTTGACATACGGGACAGAGACCTATTCCGACGGGGCGTTTAAAATTCTGTCGGAAATACGGGACGTCTGACAATACTACTCAAGTGTGTCGTAAGGATAATGTATGTTTTAAATTATTTTTACGCAATTAACGAAATAATTGTTATATTTTTCGGTTCCGTGAAATAGTAAATTACCAAGAGACACGAATTTGTGAAAAATAAATGCAAAAACTGCCGAATTTCACTAATTCGACGACAAAAGCTACAACTTACTCATGACGAAATACTATCGAAATCGATTAATTGCAGGATACTCCGCGGACAAAAAGAGAATAGAAATACATATTTCATGCATGAAAAGCGTATATTTCTGTTCTTGTCTGTTCTTATTATGATAGTCACTTTCATTGAAACTTAAAAAATATTTTATGGAGTCTAATGATTTGCCCATTCTTATACAGTCACTCCCCTTTCTGGTGGTACACGAATATTTTTGTAAATATAATTACTTCTGCTTCAGAAACGAGTATCTTGAAGATTTTTGCCGTTTGTGACTCAGACGTAGTGAAAAATAATTAAACTGGTTTCTTCCCTGTTGGGAAACAGCTTTATTGCTTTTGACGTTTTATTATGACATCTATGCACTTTTCCCTTTGGCTACAGGTACGGTGGCTTATTTGGTACGTTAAATAAAACAGGCATTTCATTCCATAGAGGTTTCTTACGTCCCACAATCACTGATTTGGCTGGAAGTGTAGGGAACAAAACTTCGCGTTGTTGGGTAGATCTACGACTGTTCCTACGGAAAGTAAGGTCTTCTCCTGTTTACTATAATTTTTTTGTTATTGAAGGTAAACAGCATTCTTCAGTATATATCTATACATTAGAAGAGAATCCTAAAGAGATTGTCCTGTAAAGTACTATCTCATACTCGCCAGGGTTCTTAGAAAACTAAAAAGAAACACAAATTTGGTGTCAGTTTTTAGTTATTGTCGATTTTTATGGCACTAGATAGGCCCCCTATTGTAAAAGCTACGTTAGAAATCAATATAAACTGTAGTACACTGATGTGCCAAAGAAACTGGTACAGCTGCCTAAATATCGTGGAGCCCCCCCGCGAAACCGCGGAAGTGTCACAGCACGACGTGGAATGGACTCGACTAATGTCTGAAGCAGTGCTGGAGGGAATTGACACCATGAATGCTGCTGAGCTGCCCATAAATTCGTAAGAGTACGAGGGGGTGGAGATCTCTTCTGAATAGCATGTTGCAAGGCATCCCAGATATGCTCAATAATGTTCGTGTCTGGGGAGTTTGGTGGCCAGCGGAGTGTTCCTGTAGCAATTTTGGACGTGTGAGGTGTCGCATTGTCCTACTGGAATTGCCCATATCCGTCGGAATGCACAGTGGACATAAATGGATGCAACTGATCAGACAGGATGCTTACGTACATGTCACCTGTCAGAATCGGATCTAGACGTATCACTCCAACTGCACACATCCTACACCATTACAGAGCGTCCACCAGCTTGAACAGTCCCATGTTGTCATACAGAGACCATGGATTCATGAGGTTATCTCCATACCCGTACACGTCCATCCGCTCAATACAATTTGAAAACAGACTCGTCCGACCGGGCGACATGTTTCCTATCATCAACAATCCAATGTTGGTGTTGACGGGCCCAGGCGAAACGTAAAGCTTTGTGCGTTCAATCAAGGGTACACGAGTGGGCTTTTGGCTCCGAAACCCCGTATCGATGAAATTTATTTGAATGATTCGCACGCTGACGCTTGTCGATGACCCAGCACTGAAATCTGCAGCAATTTGCGGAAGGGTTGCACTTCTGTCACATCGAACGATTCTCTTCAGTCGTCGTTGGACCCGTTCTTGCAGGATCTTCTTCCGGCCGCAACGATGTCGGACATTTGATGTTTTGCCGGATTCCTGATATTCACGGTATACTCATGAAACGGTTGTACGGCAAAATCTCCACTTCATCGCTATCTCGGAGCTACTGTGTCCCATCGCTCGTGCGGCGACTATAATACCACGTTCAAACTCACTTAAATCTTGACAACCCAACTTTGTAGTAGCAGTAACCGACCTAACAACTGCGTCAGACACTTGCTGTCTTAGCCGACGGCAGCACCGTATTCTGCCTGTTTAATCCGCCCCGACAGCGCGACGCACTGCTGTGCCAAGGGGCCCGAGTTCGATTCCCGGTTGTGTCGGAAATTTTTGGCTTGGTTCAAATGGCTCTGAGCACTATGGGGCTTAACATCTATGGTCATCAGTCCCCTAGAACGTAGAACTACTTAAATCTAACTAACCTAAGGACATCACAGAACACCCAGTCGTCACGAGGCAGAGAAAATCCCTGACCCCGCTGGGAATCGAACCCGGGAACCCAGGCGCGGGAAGCGGGAACGCTACCCCACGACCACGAGCTGCGGACGGGATATTTTTCTCCGCTCAGGGACTGGGTGTTGTGTTGTACTAAACATCATCATATCATCTCCATCGACGCGCAAGTCGCAGAAGTGGCGTCAATTCAAAAGACTTGCACCACGCGATCGGTCTACCCGACGGGAGGCCCTAGCCACACGACATTTCCATTTGTCTGACTGTTTACAAATCTCTGTATTTAAATACGCATGCCGATACCAGTTTCTTTGGCGCTTTAGTTTATTTGCACTCATCCGGTAAAGTACTCCGAGGTGTCATTTGCAGGCTGCTTGGCGCGCTGATGTAGCAGTGGGTAACAAAGGTGAGACAGATCGTCGCGACCGTTGACACCGTTGTTGTGAGTCTACAGGCGTCTCAGAAGCTGTAAGATACGCCTGACGCTCGGCGGCTAAAATGCAACGTGCTTGTGTGAAAGTATGGATTAAACACTTTGAGGATTGCACAAGCATTGTATTCATTATGCTGAATCGTAAAATTATCTGGAGCTTCAGGGGTTTCACTTTCCAGTCAGTACAGAATAATATAAGAGTTGAAATGCCCTATCGCTGTCTTATACCACATACAAGGTAATGGTCTATACCTACCCAGTTTTTTTTCTTTTTTGTTAAAAGACGGAAACAATTGATCAAAAGTAGCTGCTAAGACGAACTGCCAGTATTTTTTGTGTTAAAAAATTTTCAGGATCGTGTGCCGCCGGCGATTGAAATTGCACACCACTAGAGACTGCGCTACACGGCTGGCGCGCGGCCTTGAATGGCTGCTCGTGGCGTAAACACACGACATGCTACAATCCGATTGTAATTTGTCGAGTTGTAAGTAGGCTGTTTAGGTTTTTATGCTCGTAACGCCACGTAGCGCTATGTTTAAAAATCACTGACTGTGCTGTGTGCAGTCTGTGGCTGATTTGTATTGTTGGAATATCTGCTATTGTAGTGTTCGGCAGTTGGATGTGAACAGCGCGTAGCGTTGCGCAGTTGGAGGTGAGCCGCCAGCAGTGGTGGATGTGGGGAGAGAGATGGCAGAGTTTTGAGAGCGGACAATCTGGACGTGTGTCCGTCAGTAAAAGGACATTGTTTGTTCAAAGGTCATCAGTCCCCCAGAACTTAAAACTACTTAAACCTAACTAACCTAAGGACATCACACACATCCATGCCCGAGGCAGGATTCGAACCTGTCACCGTAGCGGTCGCGCGGTTCCAGACTGAAGCGCCTGGAACCGCTCGGCCACACCGGCTGTCCACGTTAAGCTGACCCATTTTATTGTGGGCTGCCTTTTTACCCTCATCGCTCTTACCCCTCTACAGTCGTTTAACGGGGTCTCTAAACCTGGCCACGCCGCTGTGTATAAGTGTTAACGTACAACACTGCTGGAAAAGCAACGTGAGTGAATACGAAAGAGACAAGTGAGAAGATAATTACTTTTATCAGATAAAATAATTATATAACTTTTTTCTGTTGCAGTGTCCTCTTCATCCCAAAGTCATATAAATGTACCTCTTGAGCTTAAGAGACTCATTATAATTTTTTTTGTAGGAATAGGACGTAACAGTTTTGCTGGAAACATCTAGTTCTATTGCCCTTTTATGAACACAGTAGCGAGTTCCTTATCTTTCAGTTGACAGTGTAGAATTTCTTCTGGCCTTTGCCGTTGTACTTGAACTTTCGCAAATACTGATGATAAAGCCTCTGCTGAAAGGTGATGTTGCTATGTAAGGATAAATCTTTACATGGTTGTTGCTTTCACCTAAGCTGAAATGAGTTTGTGATTTCTCTGATGACTGTTGCAATCGCAATGTAGTATAGATTTTGGCCGAAGCGCCCAAACCACAGTGTCACTCTGGAGCGCAGTTTGAAGGTTGTAAATTCGAGTTAGGGTGGTAGAAAGAATTTTCATCTCCCTAGGCACACTAAAAATAGGGAGCAGGATTGGCAGTGTATCTTTTCCTGATTACCGATGTGTTCACCGTCATCCCAGCTCTCAAACGTTTCTGCACAATCTATAGGGTGTAAGACAATGTCAGTTGATGACCCATCCGTTGATAGTTCTTCCTTATTTTCAAGCTGGAGGATCGGTGTCGTATACGAATCATAGCGTTAGTGTATGTACCTGCTACACTGTCATTCATTTTGTGAAATTGTTTGTACCTTCTTCATTGCTCCTTCCATATACTACTCGTACTCGGATAACAATCTGCGTTTTACCCTTCTTACTACGTACTAGTTTTCTCGAGTTCTCCACTATCATTATTATTAATATTGAAGATACTGTAGTTACTGGTCTGTCTCTTTACGACAACCACGCCGTGGCATTTGTAATACACTAGTCATCTACTAGTAAAGGAGTTTTGCTATTTGGGGAGCAAAATAACTGATGATGGTCGAAGTAGAGAAGATATAAATGTAGACTGGCAATGGGAAGGAAAGCGTTTCTGAAGAAGAGAAATTTGTTAACATCGAGTATAGATTTAAGTGTCAGGAAGTCGTTTCTGAAAGTATTTGTATGGAGTGTAGCCATGTATGGAAGTGAAACGTGGACGATAAATAGTTTAGACAAGAAGAGAATAGAAGCTTTCGAAATAAGGTGCTACAGAAGAATGCTGAAGATTAGATGGGTAGATCATATAACTAATGAGGAGGTATTAAATAGGATTGGGGAGAAGAGAAGTTTGTGGCACAACTTGACTAGAAGAAGGGATCGCTTGGTAGGACACGTTCTGAGGCATCAGGGTTTAACATTTTTTGAAATGTTAAGGATAATAAGTTGCCGTCTCTTCGGCCAAGAATAGATTATGACTGCAGCTAGCCGCTAACTTTGTGTAATGTCTTGTCTGTATTGACGTGTATCTGTTGCCTTTAAGATCCTTTCACCTTCACACATAAATCTATACAGTAAAGTAAGGGCCTCCCAGTTGTTGGCTGATCCGTGATAAGACAGACGAAAAGTTAGACTAATGGAGGATTATTAGTATTATCTCTATTTTCATTCGCTCACTCTCTTTCTCTCCTTTATCTATGTACAGTTTTTAATATAATATTTCATTACGTGAAATCAGCCAAATAGAATCTTTGGTGGAGTCCCTCGTCTTGGTAATCAGCGGCTGGCTTGCTGTAAGAGATCTTTACATTCATTATTACTGTTAAACACTGCAGTCAGTCGGGAGAATCAATCGTGTGGACAATTTGTTCCTTTTACGAAAGATTGCGAATTCCAGATGTGTACGAAGCCTTTTTGGACGATTTAACACAGACTCAGTGATTGCAGGCTCTCTTCGACACAGCTGAAACTTCCCCACTAATTACAGGGCCAACGTGATCATCAAATGATTCAGAAAAAACTCATTCGTTCAATCACTCCAGAACAAAAAAGTCACAGACCTTATTTATGAAGGAAATTGTGTATTCAATCCATCTCCATTACATGTTCAGATCTCCGGTGATTCCACGTCTTAATTATTTTCCGTTTACAGTCTCTTTCTCTTCAAACAAACCGCTAGCGGCACAAATGTTAATTGGCTCGCTTTAGCGAGAAGAAAAGCAAAATATGTATCTCTCAGAAACACGTCAATCCCTCAACAGATACTCCAGAAGTTGTCCTAGTTACCACTCTAACAAACATGGAGAATGCATGTATGCATCTCTGTTATTTCAAAGAATAAACGCACTAGAAAATACTTTGGCGTCGTCGAGCTGTCGCCGCACATGTTGCGAGAAAATCAGATCAGATACTTTTCCAAAGTGAATGAATGCGGATGGTTTGATTGACAATGATTAATTGGTGCGTGGTAGAGGGTGTTTTCTGTAGGGACATTACAAGGGGATCACCAATTTAGTATTGGAGGGCAGCGTGGAGGGTAAAAATCGTAGAGGGAGACCAAGAGATGAATACACTAAGCAGATTCAGAAGGATGTAGGTTGCAGTAGGTACTGGGAGATGAAGAAGCTTGCACAGGATAGAGTATCATGGAGAGCTGCATCAAACCTGTCTCAGGACTGAAGACCACAACAACAACAACAAGTCATCTACTTTTTACTGTCGAAGGTTATCTTCACTGCTACGGTGATGCGTCCGATTCGTTGAGTGCTGTTCAGTCGTAATAGGCTGAGTGAGCTAGTTTTTTAAGTCGAGGACAAAGCAAAGATCTAACACCTTCAGTGGAAAGATACATAACCAAACAGTGCAAAATGCAAATCAGTCTTCTGCTGGCGCTGGGTGTGCACTGCACTTGCTTGGTTGTATTTTTGAATACCTGCGTATGGCAGATATAGTGCGACAAATAACTGATTGTGATTTGTCACTTCAGAATGGTTATCCAAGGACAGTTCGTAGCCTTAATACAGCAGAAAGCCTCTTTGTTTGCACGAGGCATTCCTCCTGCTCACAAGCCTTCAGCGGACCCTGTGTTTGGTGAGGGTGAACCCAATTATCACAGGTGTGATGGAATTTGAAGGGTTCCAGGTACCACAAGATAACAGCTTTCGTCTGTTGTTGGTTATCAGATTGCGCGAAATAGTGAAGAACAAGAAGGAAGAATGGAGACAGGGATCACCTCATTATTGACGATGTTCAGAGACGGAGATCGGATTGCACAAGTGTAGGGTAGGCAATTGTCTTACTCCATTTTTGAAAGGATCATACAGCATTTCGGGTGAAGCTTATTTAGGAAAACAACTAAAAACATAATCTGTATCAACTTTCCCTAAATCTACCGAGTGCTTCGATTGTTATCTTTAAGGGGGTTAGGACGTCAAATGGGCCGACTTGGAGCAGGAGAGGCACCACAGGACATTTTATTTTCTACTGTTATACTTTTACAAGTAAATTCATAAAACTTTGTCAGCATGACCGTGAAGGATTCAGGATTCACACTCATAGCAGCGGAAGTGCAAAAACATAACAAAATAATTTTTTTAGATATGTAATTTAATCATTTTTTTCACTTACTGTTGGTTGCATTTGTTGCTATAGGTACATTTTTCTTCACAAGTAAGAGAGATTCTTTGATGAATTTTGCACAGCATACAAACCATACTTACAGGTGTATGAAACTCTAGAATTTTCCAAATCTATTAAAAACTTTGGGAAAAATTGAGATAATTAACTACAAAATTTGATTTTTTCTAAACATAAAGTTTAAAACGTAACAGCTCATTCATTTTTTCATAAATTAAATAGATTACACCTGTAAGTATGGTTTGTATGCTGCGCAAAATTCATCGAACAGTCTCTCTTACTTATGAAGAAAAGTGTACCTATAGCAACAAATGCAGCCAATAGTAAGTGAAAACATGATGAAATTTCACATGCAAAAAAAAAAATTATTTTGTTATGTTTTCGAACTGCCGCTGCTTCGAGTGTGAATCCTGAATCCTTCCTGGTCATGCTGACAAAGTTTTATGAATTTACTTGTAAAAGTATAGACAGTGGAAATTAAAATGTCCTGTGGTGCATTTCCTGCTCCAAGTCGGCCCGTTTGACGTCCTACCCCCCTTAAACAGAAATATTGTCTCACGGAAGTCAAAACGAAACAAAGAAACAGAGCACCTTCTCACCGGTTAGGCGCAGCTTTACCAATAGCTCAGCCATCATTGAATGAAGGTATGTTCTCTACATCTATTATTACAGCTACAGTAACAGCTCATCTATTCTGTCTGTGTCCACCTTCGTAGCCCATGCTGAGTGATGGGTATTAAGGTCGCGTACTAGTATTTGGGCATCTGTTGCTGTGATTACAGCCTGTCTCAAGTGATCTTTCGCCAAGGTCACATTGACTGTACTGCTTGAAGTATATAAAATTTTAACTGTTAAGCTGTTTAACTCAAGAACACTAAGAGGGGAAAATGTTACATTCAACATTGCTACTAAACCACACTAAACGTTTACCACTCCACCTTTTATTCAGAGGAAGTTATGATTTATGGGCTATACATCATTCATTACAGTTATTAGGTGTCCAGTGGTATGTTACATACTAAATTAAGTACAAAATGTTCTGTTTTATACCCTACTGGAATCGTAAGTTTTACAAGGTTTAAGTGCTCTAGGGTTAAGTTAGCTAGTTAAGTAGTATAGAACATTCCTTTAATAGAAGTGAACGTCCTCTGTCTTAGCCTGTCGCCACGAATGATGTTCCTACCCAAGATTAAGAAGTGAGCACTTCATAGCCACACATCCGTTATAGCACGTGGTGAAAGATGGTGTGGGTGCACAGTTTTTCTGTACCGCCATAGTGCAGACTACCGATTCGGACTAATGCTGATATGACGTGGCGAAGTCTGTTGCTGTCCCCATCTGCTGCTTTAACTATAAATTAATGTGTATAAAGGTTTGGATGTGTCGATGT
This sequence comes from Schistocerca piceifrons, assembly GCF_021461385.2. NCBI lineage: Eukaryota > Metazoa > Arthropoda > Insecta > Orthoptera > Acrididae > Schistocerca > Schistocerca piceifrons. The sequence continues at coordinate 694,242,890 of NC_060138.1, forward strand.
GTCGGTGAGCGATGTCTCCTGCGTGGCGTCCACAGATTTTTATGGTAGGTTCTTGACGCATGGTTTACGTGATTTTTTTCTGTAGTTATGTCGTAATTCCGATCTCGTGTTCACAGTTACTTTAAGTGCTGGGTTCTGCACTCCGAGCATAAAAGTGTGCAATGCATATGTGACATGCATATTATGGTGAAACAGTGTACTGATAATGGTCACTACATGCGTCCACATTGCTCGAGTTGCCGCTACTTACGTTATGTCATCGGCTGATGAAACCCTTTTAATCGAAACGGAAGGAAAGAAGGAAGATTGGTGCGAACGGCCTTGCTGCAGTGGTAACATCGATTCCCGTCAGATCACCGAAGTTAAGCGCTGTCGGGTTGGGCTAGCACTTGGATGGGTGACCATCCAGTCTGCCGAGCGCTTTTGGCAAGCTGGGTGCACTCAGCCCTTGCGAGGCAAACTGAGGAGCCACTTGATCGAGAAGAAGCGGCTCCGGTCTCGAAAACTGACATAGGCCGGGAGAGCGGTGTACTGGCCACATGCCCCACCATATCCGCATCCAGTGACGCCTGTGGGCTGAGGATGACACGGCGGCCGGTCGGTAACGTTGGGCATGTATGGCCTGTTCGGGCAGAGTTTAGTTTTAAGGGAGATTAGTGTTCGACGTCCCGTCGACATCTAGGTCATTAGACACGGAACCCAAGTACGGAATGTTTCAAGGATGGGGAAGGAAATCGGCAGTGTCCTTTCAAAGGAACCAACCCGCCACTTGCTTAGAGCTATTCAGGGAAACCACGGAAAACCTAAATCAGGATGGCGGGACGCTGTTTCGAACAGTCGTGCTCTAGAATACAAGTCCAGTGGGCTACACACTACGCCACATGGCTCGCTCCTTTAACTCGGCAAGTTCTAATGGTCAGCAAACTGTGCTCCTTTCTCTTGTCTCCACCGAACGGAGCAGACGTATTTTATGTCTTTCCCTCTATAGTAGAATTAGTTTTGATTTATAATTATCTTGTTAAAAACGTGTTGTATTTATGTTGTATTTATGTTTCATTTAAAAGGAAATGCATTCCCCGCAATTATTAAGTGGTGCATGATTTATGATTTTTGCAAAGTTTATCTCAGAAAAGGTAGCTAGAATTGTGAGGTCCGCAGATCATGGTAAAGAGACGCAATGTGCCGGAAGCAATTCGTGTTCAGCCATTTATTTCATTCTACTATAAGCAAACCGCGTCCCTGCCGGCCGAAGTGGCCGTGCGGTTAAAGGCGCTGCAGTCTAGAACCGCAAGACCGCTACGGTCGCAGGTTCGAATCCTGCCTCGGGCATGGATGTTTGTGATGTCCTTAGGTTAGTTAGGTTTAACTAGTTCTAAGTTCTATGGGACTAATGACCTCAGAAGTTGAGTCCCATAGTGCTCAGAGCCATTTGAACCATTTTTGAACCGCGTCACTGAGATTATATGCTTATCATTTAGCAGTGACTTACGATCATTTTGAGCAAGCACATATTACGTATGATATGGCCATTGCCTCCGATCTGTGAATCTGCTGCTCTCGCTTCAATCAGATACGGTTCCCACAGACCTGATAGCGGTGTTAAGTAATTACGGATCGTAAATTGTAAAAACTTCAGGAGCCAATTTTATTTCTGAAATCATTGCATTTTTTTAGATGCGTATGAGATGCAATAGGAAGAATGCCCACCACCATCAACAATGTTCATTGCTCAGTGAGAATGAAACAATATTCATTTGCTAATTTAATGTTTAGAAATTCTGTCACTTGATTCAAATACCGGAGCAAAATAATGCGTCAAGGCACTCTTGCAGCTAGCTGACTGCCGCTGTTCTTTAAGTTTGATTTCTAACTCATTCGAAGAAGCAATATAATATAGAAACCTTGAGATCAAAAGGGAAGGTGCATCAGGAACAAATATAAATTTTAAGACACGCAGGCGACATAACTGTTCTTGCAGAAAGTAAGAGACCCGTCCAACGACAGACTACGTAGCACAGAATATGGATAAGGTTTAAAGTTAAGATGAATGTGATGAACAGTCGTACTGAAGTAGTAGCGATTTGTTGGATATTAAAATTCTGGAGAAATTAAATGAGAAAATTCACCTGTCTAGAAATCTGAATATCATAATATGGCCTAAGCAAGACGGATATCAGCAGTAAACTAACCCCACTATCTCGGAGATATTTGCATTGGAAGTGGGAGCAGGCACGTTTCCTCTCGAGTGATATCGTTGCAACACGTCCAGTCCCGAGATTCTCAGCAGAAGTTGCACACTTGCGCTACAGCAGATACTAGCTTAACTGACCGTTTTTCACTGTGTAGCAGAAATGTCTCTTCTAGTGTGAACAAACGTGTCTAACTTGACGAATATAATGGCACCCGGTTTTTAAAAGATGCTTACCCCCGAAGGAAATTCTCTTTAAAATTTCCCACCAAAGCTTTAAATCTGAGAAATCTGCAATAAAATCTGATGTCAAGGAATAACTTCAGAGTGTTTTTTTTTTTTCACCAGAAAATAAGTTTGCTCTTTCTTCAAGATAGGACTGCTCCCGTGAAGATACCAATGCAGTGTGTTACGAGAATTGTCACTTACAGAGTGGGCAACACACGATTCAATTTTGGGAGTATACGAATGAATGTTTGTAATATCATGTTCTGAGGCATCAAGGGATCACCAATTTGGTACTGGAGGGCAGCGTGGAGGGTAAAAATCGTAGAGGGAGACCAAGAGATGAATACACTAAGCAGATTCAGAAGGATGTAGGCTGCAGTAGGTACTGGGAGATGTAGAAGCTTGCGCAGGATAGAGTAGCATGGAGAGCTGCATCAAACCAGTCTCAGGACTGAAGACCACAACAACAACAACATCCGTTCCTCACACAAGACGGCAGTATATCATCCAAAATGTTACGGCAGATATGTCTGGAAACAGGGATATTGGGACTCATATAATGGAACTAGAAAGCGCTGTAAGTAAACTCGTCATTGGGAAATAAAGGACAAGAACGGTGTCAAATGCAAGTGGCTATCATAGCACGGCGCAACCAGAAACTGTCTTCTTGGAGTCCATTGTTTAGAAGAGCCCACATTACCCTTGCAATACCAAAGGGAAGGTGTGTTACATATGCCACATTTAGAAAACATTGTAATCTAGTCAATTAGCTTACACTTTACAATTCTGAAAAAATCTTTATTGTTTTTAATGAATTCTTGTTATATATTCCATATATATTTCAAAATTTTTCAATTATCTCTTTAAAAAGTATGTAGAAAGTGAAAGTCAACAACAATGAAGGAAATTTGCGTTTTTTAAATTTCTTTTGTGGTGACGATAAAGTCGGTAAAGCACTTTGACATTGCTAAGAGTGTGCTGAAAGGTATCTTCAGGTTTTCGACCCTGCCTACACATCAGAACCTCATTAAAAAGTATGTTGTTAACATAATTCAACAACAATTAACGACTTTTATTTTTTAATTTTTTGGCGTGGGCATAAGGTACTCCCCCCCCCCCCCCTCCTTGATAATGCGCTTTATGGAAAAAGCTTTGGTATTGCTAGGGTTAAGCTGGTCCTGGAGTGCTATAACTCGTACGACCCGGTCACGACAAAGCGAGGTACTGTAGCAAAACTATTCGTCTCTTATGCTGGATCCACATTACGTCTGTGGCTGCAACGAACACGAGGTCCGACCTAATCAAACAACTTTGAATTGACTTAATCAAATAACTGATGGAATTCGATAGAGTGAGAAATATGGAAACTAAAAAGTCGTAGTATGAAAGGAGCTTCACTCCTCGCTTTCATTTTGTTATAAACATTTGAAAATACAATTCCTCCGATTCGTTTCAGCCACAGGCTGATTTCTCTGATATCGTTGATCTGAATTCGTAGTTCATACACGTGTTATTACATTTTTCACAGACAACATGAAACATTTCCTTAAGAAAAGAGCCACATTCGAGCAAGAAAATCACTACTTATATTTGAAAAGACATGACGTTGTTCAAGTAATGTGCAGCCTCAACCGTCCCAAAAAAGAAATTACCTTTCTCGATATTCCACTAAAACCTGCTAATACGTAGCGTAAAGAGCAGACAAATAACTGGGTTAATAATATTTTGTCCAAAAGTGACATAGTGAAAAATTGGAAATTTGTGGGGACCATACTGCAGAGGTCGTCGGTCCCTAAGCCTACACACTACTTTATCTAACTTAAACTAACTTACGCTATGGACAACACACACACCCATGCCCAAGGGAGGACTCGAACCTCCGACGGGGGGAGTCGCAGGGACTGTGCAAGGCGCATCAGACCGCGCGGCTAACCCGTAGCTGCATGAAGATACAGCTTACTTCTCACAAAAATAAAAAATAGCAAGAAGTCGCTGTTAACGGGTGCTATTTATTAAAACCGAATATCGCCGTTGCTGGCTTCTATAAATAGTATTATTAATAGTGGCTCGTTCCTGGTCTCACTTCATTGTAAGAATTTGCTGGAGTTAGTTGAACACCGGTAATAAAAAGACGTACTGCACGATCAGGCCCCATCGCCAGTCCGATGCGATACTGATGCGTGGCGGGCTATTTTTAGGCACGAGCCGTGTGTGTAGCGCCGCTGCCACGGCTGAGGTGGGCGGTGGCCTTGACCTTAGAACTGGACCCGAAGCGCCTTCCGGCGCGCGCTGTACAACGCCACAGCCACGCGTTCATGATTAGCCGACGGTTATCTATGCACTAGCCGCCCGCGCCCCGCGGGTTAAATAGTTATTTATAAAGAAATGTTAATGATGAAACTAACTATCCGTGCGTATGCGCAATCACAGAAGTTATCTCTTGGCGGTACTGAGGCGCTACATGGGGCGGGGGAATCAAATTTTGAGATGATGGGAGAAGCTGACAGAATACATGTTGCTCATAACCTACTCGTCTACTTATCGAAAAAACTGATGTCTGCGTGTAATGAATTCTACTCTGTAAAATGATGAAAGTCTATATGAATGCAGCTTGCCGTTAACTTGGTGTAATGTTTTGTCTGTACAGAAGTGTATCTGTCGCCTTTATCGCTCTTTCACCCTCACACATAAATCGGTACAATAAAGTCAGGGCTTCGTGTTTTCTTATTAGGCTGATCCGTGAAAAGACAGACAAACAATTATGCTAATGGAGGATTCTGAGTAATTTCTCGAATTTCATTCGCTCTCTCTCTCTCTCTCTCTCTCTCTCTCTCTCTCTGTCCTTTATCTGTGTACAGTTTAACTATATTATTTACGTGAAATCAGCCTAGTAGAATCTCTGGTGGAGCCCTTCGTCTTAATGTTCAGCGGCTGGCTTGCTGGAAAAGATCTTTACAGTTGTTATTTGTTATTAAGCGCTGCATTCAGTTGGGAAAATCGATCGTTTGAACAATTCGTTCAGTTTACAACACATCTAAAATTTCAGATGTGGACGAAGCCTTTTTGGACGACTTATAAAAACTCAGAGATTGCAGGCTCTCTTCGTCACAGCTGAAACTTCCCAATTAATTACAGGGCCCAGACAATCAGACAGAGAACTCATTCATCATTCACTCTAGAATAAAATGTTCACAAACCTTATTTCTGAGGAAAATTGTATATTGAATCCATTTCCGTACATGTTTCGTTTTCTGTTGGTTCCAAGTCTCATGTAATTTACTTTTACAGGTTTTTTTTTTTCTTTATCGATCACGCTAGCGGCACAAACATTCCTAGCTCGCTTTAGCGCGAAGAAGAGTAAATAAATCTCCTTTAGCAATCCGACAATCTTCCAACCGATACTTCCGAAGCTGTTCCTCTCTCTCTCTATATAATAACCATGGAGCATACATTTCTGTACCTCTGTTGTTCCAAAGAATAAACGTACTAGAAAAATACTTTGGCGTCGACGAGCTGTCGGCGCATATATTACTAGAAAATCTGATCAGATACTTTTCAAACGTAAATACATGTGGATGATTTGGTTGACCATTATTAATTATTGCGTGGTAGAGGGTAATTTTCCGTGGGGAGATTACATGCGCTACACTTAATGCGTTCAGTTGATAGTTAACTTCCGTGGAATGACTTCTTAACCATGTTGCCCATCTCAAGTGAACAGTAATTTTTTCGTAATAAAAGGTAGTAATTTGTTAATTCAGGGTATAGGCTATCTCCATTCCAAATTTCATCCAAATCCGCCCAGCAGCTGAAGGAGTAAGAAACATGATAACTCGACAAAGAGAGGAAAACAGCAATTTCTACTTTGGTGCAGCGCAAAGTTTATATTATTTGTACATGCAATGACGTCATCTGCCCTCAAGTGTGTGCCAGTTACCAGCGGATACGCTCGCATATCAAAATCAAATCCAGCCTCACTAAAAGCCACCACGTTTTTCAAGTCTGTCTGTCGTACAGCACTTAAATGACACCGTTGTGTCTTCAAGCGTCTCAAGAGCTGTAAGATACATTTGATGCTCCGCGGCTAAAATGCAACGGACTTTTATTGGAGTACGGATTAAATATTTTGAAGAACTTTTTTTGAGTCAGTTGTCCCCCAGATGGTTTCATACGGCCCGCCAAGAATTCCTCTCTGTCAACCTTAGAGCAGCACTTGAAACCTACATCCACAGTTATTTGTCGGATGTGTTCCAGTCTCCGTCTTCTTCTACAGCTCCCTCTAGTACCATGAAACTTACTTTCTGATGTCTTAACAGATACTTAGTCATACTGCCCCTTTTCTTCTCCGCATTTTCCGTATATTCGTTTCCTCGCCGGTCCTGCGTAGAACCTCCTCGCTCCTTACCTAATTTTCAACAGTATTCCGTAGCACATCTCAAATGCTCCGATTCTCTTCTCTTCTGTTCTGGTTTTCCCATAGTCCACGTTTTACTTACCATACAATGCTGTGCGTGCTATCATTTACAGAAAACGTTTTGATATCTTGAATCGTGTATGAGAAATGACGATTTCGATGACCCCACGATTCGCGATGCGCAGGGACGTGAAAACTTTTCAATCACTGCAGTATATGAGCTGAAATCAACCATACTCTGCTTTTAAGCAAGCGTTTTTACCTCTGCAAAGTCTTCAAAATTTCGCGCAATGTTTTACTTCATTTGATGCAGCGTACAACAAAAAGAAAATTCAGTCCTTCATGGAGCGAAGAAATCAGACTGTAAGATGTGCGAATTCATTTTTTTTTCCCGAAATGGTTTTCGAAAAATCGGGTGATACGTTTTTGACATCGGCCGGAACGCCGTCTCTCATTACAGGCAACGATTTATTTAATTCGATGCAGCGCAGTAAGTATGACGGATAACGAAAAGAAATCCAGTTCTTATCGTGTGAAAATATCAGACTGTAAGATGTGCAAAAATTAAATTTTTTCACCATATAGTGTTAGAAAATTGGATGATTAGTATTTCGTATCGGCCGAGACATTGTCTCCCAGCACAGCCACCAGCTTTTGGCGAGCAGTGCAGCCGTAACAAACGCAGCCTCAGCACGGAATGCGAAGAGCTCAGTCGTCCGTTGCAGCGGAAGGGTTAATAAAGAAACAACGAAAATATGAAGATGCCGTAAGTGAGCAGTATCAGTACACGTTGCTCAGAAATGAGATTGCCGGAGAGTGTAGAAAAGCTAAGGAAGAATGGATGTCGATTGAATATTTAGCCGTAACGTTGCGAAACGACTTGAAATTGACCGAGCACTTAAGGTCGGCTGTAGAGAAAGTGAATGGTCGGCTTCGGTTTGTTGTGAGATTCGTAGGAAAGAGTAGATCATTCATTGAGTATAGA